>NC_045607.1:47318639-47967278 GCF_009762305.2 Zalophus californianus
TTGCTATCTCTCTGTCAAATAAATAAATTAAGTCTTTAAAAAAAAAAAAGATTCTTTCAGGGGCGCCTGGGTGGCTCAGTCAGTTAAGCGTCTGACTTCTGCTCAGGTCACGATCTCAGGGTCCTGGGATCAAGCCCCACGTTGGCTCCCCACTCAGCGCTCAGCAAGAAGTCTGCTGGTCCCTCTGCCCTTCAGTCCTCACCCCCCCAACCCCCGTTGTGTGCACACTCACATTCTTTCTTTCTCAAATAAAGTATTTAAAAAAAAAAGATTCTTTGAAGGGGGGCAGGAGTTATCTACAATTTAATTTATTTAATAGAAATAGTTCAAGTTATGGGTTTCTTCTTGAATCAGCTTTGATAGTCTGTGTCATTCAAGGGATTTATCCATTTCATCTACTTTGTGAATTTATGAACATTATGTTGCTTATAATTTTTCTTATTATTCTTTTGTGTCTGTCAGATAAGTAGTGATTTCCCTCTTTCATTTATGACACTGGTAATTTGTGACCTCTTTGTGTTTTCTTGATCTATCTGGTTAGTTTCATCAAACTCCCTGATATCTAATTTATTCTATTTTTAAATTCATGCCTCAAATGCGAACCACATGCCTACTTACAGAATTATCATAATCTTTATTATATGATTTTTTATACATGTATCTTCTCCAATAGAATGAGAGCTCCCTGAGTGCAAAAATTATGTTTAGAATAGTGCCTGCTATGTAATTAATGCTCCCTAAGAGACAAGATTCTTTTTTGTATACCTTATATTCTTGAAATACCTTGTGATTATTCCCCAAACAATATTTTAAAATTCTAGGAGGTTCTTTTGACTAAGAGCATCATCATCAGCTGACACATTTAGCTTTAAAATGTGCATATCATCTTCAAATTTTCTTCTTCCTTAGAGCTTAGGTATTCTATTTTTATCAATGCTGAGCTCTTTTATTGACAGGAACTCTCCTGAGGTGGTGAAACCTTCAATGAGCCTCCCACTCTATTGGCATCCTAGTCTAGTCATACAGAGACCATGGCCTGTCCTGACTTTATCAATGGGGCACCCATGTTCTACAAGTTAGTTTAGATAAAGTAGTCTAGAATAGGTCATAATCCCTAGAACCTGTGTTACCATACATAGGAAAAGGAACTTTACAGATGTCATTAAGATTAAGGACACTGAGACAGAGAGATTATCCTAGATTATCAATACAATCAATGGGTCCTTAAAAGTAGATAAGAGGAGGGTAGAAAAGTGATTAAGAGTATAGCAATCTAGTACTCCTAGGCCAATAATGAAGCAACAGAAAGAGAAGTTAAGGAATCAGTCCCATTGAGGAATTTGAGAAACAAGACAGAGGATCATAGGGGAAGGGAGGAAAAAAATGAAATGACGAAACCCTGAGAAGGAGACAAACCATAAGAGACTCTTAATCTTAGGAAACAAACTGAGGGTTGCTGGAGTGGAGGGGGGTGGGAGGGATGGGGTGGCTGGGTGATGGACACTGGGGAGGGTATGTGCTATGGTGAGCACTGTGAATTATGTAAGACTGATAAATCACAGACCTGTACCCCTGAAACAAATAATATATGTTAATAAAAAAAGAATACTAAAAAAAATCAGTCCCATTTACAACTGCACCAAAAATAATAAGATACTCAGGAATAAACCTAACCAAAGAGGTGAAAAACCTGTACTGTGAAAAGTATAAAACACTGATGAAAGAAACTGAAGATGACACAAACAATTGGAAAGATAGTCCATGCTCATGGGTTGGAAGAATAAATATTGTTAAAATGTCTCTAATAGGGCCCCTGGGTGGCTCAGTCATTAAGCATCTGCCTTCGGCTCAGGTCATGATCTCAGGGTCCTGGGACCGAGTCCCATATCGGGCTCCCTGCTCAGCGGGAAGCCTGCTTCTCCCTCTCCCACTCCCCCTGCTTGTGTTCCCTCTCTCGTTGTGTCTCTCTCTGTCAAATAAATAAAATCTTAAAAAAAAAAAGTCTATAATACCCAAAGCAATCTACACATTTAATGCAATCCCTATCATAGTACCACCAGCATTTTCACAGAGCTAGAACAAACAATCCTAAAATTTGTATGAAACCACAAAAGACCCCAAATAGCCAAAGCAACCTTGAAAAAGAAAAGCAAAGCTGGAGGCATCACAATTTCGGACTTCAAGTTGTATCACAAAGCTACAGTGATCAAAACAGTATGGTACTTGCACAAAAAAAGATCAATGGAACAGAATAGAAAACCCAGAAATGGACCCTCAACTCTATGGTCAACTATTCTTTGACAAAGCAGGAAAAAATATCTAATGGAAAAAGAGAGTCTCTTCAACAAATGGTGTTGGGAAAACCAAACAGAAACATGCAAAAGAATGAAACTGGTCCACTTTCTTATACCATACACAAAAATAAACTCAAAATGGATTAACGACCTAAATGTGAGACCTGAAACCATAAAAATCCTAGAAGAGAACACAGGCAGTAACTTCTTTGACATTGGCCAAAACAACTTCTTTCTAGATATGTCTCCCGAGGCAAGGGAAACAAAAGCAAAAATAAACTATTGGAACTATATCAAAATAAAAAGCTTCTGCACAGCAAAGGAAAAAATCAACAAAACTAAAAGGCAACTTACAGAATGGGAAAAGATATTTGCAAATGACATATCTGATAAAAGGTTAGTATCCAAAATACATAAAGAACTTATAAAACTCAACACCCCAAAAATGAATAATCCCATTAAAAATGTGCATAAGACATGAATAGACATTTTTCCAAAGACATACAGACGGCCAACAGAAAAGATGCTCAACACCACTCATCATTAGGGAAATGCAAATCAAAACTACAAAGAGACATCACCTCCTACCTCTCAGAAGGGCTTAAATTAACAACACAAGAAACAACAGTGTTGGTGAGGATACGGATAAAGGGGAACCCTCCTGCTCTGTTGGTGGGAATGCAAACTGGTGTGGCCACTCTGGAAAACAGTATGGAGGCTCCTCAAAAAGTTGAAAATAGAACTACCCTATGATCCAGCAACTGCACTACTAGGTATTTACCCAAAGAATACAAAAATACTAATTCAAAGGGATACATGCACCCTGATATTTATAGGAACATTATCTGCAATAGCCAAAGTATAGGAAAAGCTCAAATAACCACTGAAAGATGAACAGATAAACAAGTTGTGGGGTGTAGGTGTGTGTGTGTGTGTGTGTGTGTGTGTGTGTGTGTGTGTAACAGAATATTACTCAGACATAAAAAAGAATGAAATCTTGTTATTTGCAATTATGTGGATAGAGCTAGAGAATATTATGCCAAGCAAAACAAGTTAGTCAGAGAAAGACAAATACCATATGATTTCACTCATGTGGAATTTAAGAAACAAATGAGCAAAGGGGGGAAAAAAAGGAGAGAGAGGTAAACCAAGAAACAGACTCTTAACTATAGAGAACAAACTGATGGTTACCAGAAGGGAGGTGAGTGGGGGGAATGGGTCAAATAGGGGATGGATATTAAGGAATGCACTTGTTTCGAGGAGCACTGGGTGTTGTATGGAAGTACTGAATCACTGCATTGTACACCTGAAACTAATATGGCACTGTATGTTAACTAACTGGAATTGAAATAAAAACTTTAAAAAAAAAAAAAGAGGGGCCGCGCTCTCTGCCGGCGGCCGGCGCAGCCCGACTCAGCTGCTGGGCCCCTGGGGCAGCTCTTGGCTGCATTGGCGACATGGCCGACACCCCCAGAGACGCTGGGCTGAAGCAGGCGCCCGCACCCCAGAACGAGAAGGCGCCCGCGGACTTCGGCTATGTGGGGATTGACTCCATTCTGGAGCAGATGCGCAGGAAGGCCATGAAGCACGGTTCAACATCATGGTGGTCGGGCAGAGCGGCTTGGGGAGGTCCACCTTGATCAACACCCTCTTCAAGTACAAAATTAGCCGGAAGTCGGTGCAGCCCACCTCGGAGGAACGCATCCCCAAGATCACTGAGATCAAGTCCATCACGCCTGATATTGAAGAGAAGGGCGTCCGCATGAAGCTGACGGTCATTGACACACCAGGGTTCGGGGACCACATCAACAATGAGAACTGCTGGCAGCCGATCATGAAGTTCATCAACGACCGGTACGAGAAATACCTGCAGGAGGAGGTCAACATCAACCGGAAGAAGCTCATCCCGGACACATGCGTCCACTGCTGCCTGTACTTTATCCCCGCCACCGGCCACTCCCTCAGGCCCCTGGACATCGAGTTTACGAAGCGTCTCAGCAAAGTAGCGAACATTGTTCCTGTCATCGCCAAGGCCGACACGCTGAGCCTGGAGGAGAGGGTCTACTTCAAACAGCGGATCACCGCGGACCTGCTGTCCAACGGCATCGACGTGTCCCCCCAGAAGGAGTTTGACGAGGACTCGGAGGACCGGCTGGTGAATGAGAAGTTCCGAGAGATGATCCCATTTGCCGTGGTGGGCAGTGACCATGAGTACCAAGTGAATGGGAAGAGGATCCTTAGACGGAAAACCAAATGGGGCACCATCGAAGTTGAGAACACCACCCACTGTGAGTTTGCCCACCTTCGGGACCTCCTTATCAGGACGCACATGCAGAACATCAAGGACATCACCAGCAGCATCCACTTCGAAGCGTACCGGGTGAAGCGTCTGCACGAAGGCAGCCATGCCATGTCCAACGGCGTCGAGGAGAAGGGGCTCGAAGCCCAGGAGATGTAGACCCACCCTGCCCCGGGGACCCAGACCCCCAGTCCTTTCCAGCACCACCCCCAGGCCCGCCCACATGCCCCATTTTATTTTATATAATTTTCTCCACTTGTCATCGTTCTCTGCCCCTTTACACGCCGCCAAGTAACAAGATCACCTGTGCCCTCCTGAAAAAAATAAAAAAAGAGTACTGCAATGTGAGAAGGACCTCAACCTGCTATTGCTGGCTTTGAAAGTAAAAGAAATAAACCAAGAGACAAAGAATGTGGTGAAGAAGCTGGGAATGGCCCTCAGTTTACAGCCAGCAAAAAAGACCTCAAGCCTACAAGCACAGGAATTGAATTCTGGCAACATAAAGGAACGCAGCTTTGCTCAGACCTTGATTTTCAGCCCAGTGAAACCTGCTGGATTTCTTACCTACAGTAGTGAAAGATAATAAATTTGTGGTAAGCTGCTAAATGTGCAGTAATTTGTTATAGGGGCAAGAGAAAACAAATATGCCCAACAAAGAAGGACTGAGGACCTACTAGGTAATAGCATCCTATATATGCATTAAATATTCACAAAGTTTTAATTAAGATGTTTTTCTAAACCACAAATGGATGTCATTTCCAAGGCCAAGATAAAGTAGCAGGAATCAAATATACTCCCACTTAAAACAAGCAAAAAACCAAATATTAATTAATTTTTAATGACTGTTTTCCATACACAGGACACTAAGTAACAAAAGATAATGATGTCTGAGAGATGGAAAGTAAATGAGATGAACCCTATGTTTGATTGTCTCAGTTTACTATGATAGGAGTTTCTAAGCCATGAAACAAGAATGGAAAATGCAAGCAAACTCCTCCAGTTGAGAATCCGGGGAGAATGTAGAGCTATTGTTCACAAGACCGAATATCAGGGAGGAGAAAGTTTTGCACAGAAAGAACCCCAGAGATCTACAATGAGTCTACTGATCAGGGCATGTATATAAGGAAACTACCTGAGGTTGGGGAAAAAAACCATCTAACAGAATTGAAGGGAACAGTGTTGGGCATTCACACACCGTAAGGAAGGGTGCCTATTCCCATAAGAAAGAATGAAATAACTTATAATTCAAGGGTCATTGGGTAAAATACTCAGAAGCGTCTTTACTCGTTGATGGAGATAATTACCCCACACTGAGCCTGCTCTGGGCCCCCAAACAAATCATAAAAGAACTAAAGAAATAAAACCATTTCCATGACACTAAATTGTGTCCCAAGAGAAAATTCAAGACTGTTTAGAGAAATAAAGAATATCCAACAACAAGGTGAAATTCAAAATTGCTGACATCTAAACAAAATTATACCAAGCATACAAAGAAACAGAAAAACATGACCCATAATGAAGAGAATAATCTATCCACTGAAACGAACCCAGAATTAAAATAGATGTTAAAATTAGCAGGTTGAGATACTGAAAATTATTATAACTGCATTCTATATGTTTAAAAAGTTAGCTAGAGAATCGGAGGGTATTACAAGAACACAAAATTTCTAGTGCTGATAATATAATGTCTGACATGAAAAATACACTAGATGAGATTAACAGTAGATTAGACTTTGCAGAATTTTAGTGAACTTGATGACATGGTAATGAAAACTACCCAAAATGAAACACAGAAAAGAACAAACTCCAAAAAGTGAAAAGAGCATCAGTAAACTGCAGAACAACTTTAAGTAGCTGGGTATTTGTGTAATTAGAGTGCCCAAGGGAGAGAAAGGGACAAGAAAAAATATTTAAAGAAATAATGGCTAAAAAATTTCCAAATTAAATGAAAACTATAAACTCTTAGGTCCAAGAAGCTCAACAACCTTAAACATAAGAAATGAAGGGTGCCTGAGTGGCCCAGTTGGTTAAGTGACTGCCTTTGGCTCAGGTCATGATTCTGGAATCCTGGGATCAAGTCCCACATTGGGTTCCCGGCTCAGTGGGGAGCCTGCTTCTCCCTCTGGCCCTCTCCCATCTCATGCTGTTTCTCTCTCTCTCTCTCTCTCTCTCTCTCTCAAATAAATAAATAAATAAATAAAATCTGTAAAAAAAAAAAAAAACATAAGAAATGAAGAAAACCACACCAACGTACATAATACCAAATTCTCAAAACCAGTGATAATGCAAAAATTATAAAAGCAACCAGAGAAAATAAAAAGACACAATATGTACAAGGGAACAAAAAGATAAAGTAACTGCATATTACTTACTGGAAACAATGCAAGCAGAAAAAAAGTAAAACAAAATTTTAAAATACTAAAAGAAAAATACTTTCAAAATAAAACTCATACTTAGAGATGAAGCAAATATATTTTCAGACTTGTAGAAGCCAAAAGAATTCATCACCACTAAACCCATACTATAAGAAATACTACAGGAAGTCTTCAAGCAGAAAAAAAAGATACCAGATAGAAATACAGATTTACACAAATAAAGAGTACAGAAATTGTCATTACATGAGTAAATATTAAGATTTGTTTTCTTATTATTTAAAATCTCTTAAAGACAATTTACTTTAAATTAAAATAATAAAGCATCATGGGCTTTCTATGATATATATGAATAAAACGTATAAAAACAAGGCCAGAGAGGAAAAAGTCAAAGTATACTATTGTAAGCTTCTTAAACAATAGATAAAGTGATATAATATTACTTGAAAGCAGACTCTGACAGGTACAAGATGTATACTAGAGAACCTAAAGCAAGGATTAAAATAAGAAAATAAATAGTTTTAATTAACCAACAAAGGAGATCAAATTATAAAAATATTCAATTAAGAGCAGAGAAAAATATCAAAAAACAAGGAACAGATGCACAAATAAGAAAACAAATAGCAAGATGATAAACTTAACCCCAACTTTTCAATAATCATATAAAAGGTAAGTGGTTGGAACACCTCAACTGAAAGGCAGATATTGTCAGATTGGATATAAAAACAATATGCTTCCTAAAAGAAATCCACTTGATGAAAGTTGTCAAGAGAGTAAATCCTAAAAGTTAATTTTGTATGAGGACAAATGGTAACTAGATTTACTATGGTGATCACTCATGATAATACAAATATTGAATCATTATGCTGTATACCTGAAATCAATGTTATATGTGCATTACACCTCAATAAAAGATTTTTAAATAGTAGAAACCAAGTTTGTTGCCATATTAATCATTAATAAATACGAATAGGAAAAAATATGAATGGAAAAAAGAAATCCATTTGAAATAAAAAGACACAAATAGGATAAAATTAAAAGGATGGAAAAGATACCATGCAAACATTGCTCAAAACAAAGTGAGAATGGCTGTATATTATTATCAGCTAAAGTAAGTATCAGGACAGAGAATATCACCATATAATTAAGGATAAAGAACTTCATTTTATAATAATAAAAAGGTCAATTAATCGAGAAGACATAATCCTAAATATTTATATACCTAAAAACAGTTTCAAAATACATGAATCAAAATTAGTGGAACTGCCTGGAAAAATAAACAAGTCCACAAATACAATCAGAGATGTCTATGCCCAGTTCTCAATTAATGTCGAAGAAATAAACAGAAAATTGGTGAGAATACAGTAGATTTGAATGATCCTATTAATCATCAGGAACGGCTGGTTCATTATCAAAATTCACATTCTTTGCAAGTGCATTTGGATTTTACCAATTAGACCATATTCCGGGACATAAGATAACTCTCAAAATTTTAAAGTATTTATATCATACAACCTATGATCTCTGCCTGCAATGGAATTAAATTAGCAATCATGAGTAGAAAACGACCTGGAAAATCCCCAAATATGTGGAAATGGAAATAATATGCTTCTAAATAACTCATTGGTCAAAGAACACTTCAAGGAAATCTGAAAGTATTTTTAAACCAAATCAAAATGACATCATAATATACCAGAATTTGTAGGACATCACCAAAGCAATACTTACAGGATAAATTTGTAGAACTACAATGCCAAAATTAGAAAACAAGAAATGTCTCAAATAAATAACCTCAGATAATACCTTAAAGTCTAGAAAATGAGGGGTGCCTGGGTGGCTCAGTCAGATGAGCGTCCAATTTTGGCTCAGGTAATGATATCAGGGTCGCAGGATCGAGCCCAGAGTTGGGTTGCGCCCTCAGCAGGGAATCTGCTTAAGATTCTCTCTCCCTCTTCCTCTACCCCTCCCCACGCTCGAACACCCATGCTGTCTTTCTCTCTAAAATAAATAACTCTTTTTCAAAAATCTAGAAAAGGAAGACAAGATTAAAATCAAATTAAGCAATACAAAGGAAATAGTAAAGATTAAAGAGGGAATGAATTAAACAGAAAAAAGAAAAAAAACAAAAATCAATGAAATCAAAAGCTGACTTTTTTAGAAAATCAAAAAGCCCATAGACAAAGTGAACAGAAAAAAAGAAAGAAAGAGAAGATTTAAGTTAGCAATATCAGGAAGGAGAGAAGTAACATTACTGAAGGTTGTACAGATAATAAAAATATAAGGGAATATTTTGAACAACTTACGCTTATACATTTGACTGCTTAGATAAAATAGACAAATTACTTGAAAGACACAACTAGCCAAGTTCACTGAAGGAGAAATAAATAATCCAAATAGCCCTGTATAAATTAAAGAAATTGACTTTGTAGAAATTATCACTAAATGAAACCCCAGGACCAGATGGCATTACTGGTTAATTGTATCAAACATTTTTTTAAGTTTTATTTATTTCAGTAATCCCTATACCCAACATGGGGCTTGAACTCACAACCCCAGATCAAGAGCTGCATGCTCTTCCAACTGAGCCACCCAGGCATCCCTCTACCAAACATTTAAGACAAAGATAATTCTATACAAACACTTCCAGAAAACTGAAGAGGAGAGAATATTGTTCTACTCATTCTATGAAGTAACACTGTCCTGAGACCAAACAGACAAAAACATCACATAAATATCAATGCAAACCTCATGAATATAGATGCAAAAGTTCTAAATAAAAGTTTTACAAATTAAATCCAAAAATAAATAAAAAGGATAATGTCAAGTGGGGTTTATCTCAGGATTGCAGTGGTGGTTAAACATTGCAAAATCAATCAAAATAATGCATTATATTAACAAACTAAAAAACAAAATAAAACCAACATAATGATTCTCTCAACAGAAGTAGAAAAAGCATTAGACAAAATTCAACACCCATTCCTAATAAAAACTCTTCAAGAAATTAGGAATAGAAGAACTTCCTAAAAGTGATAAAGTATATCTACAAAAAAAACCCCACAGGTAACTACATAATTATAAAAAACTTTTTTTTCCCTAATATCAGGAAGAAGACAGGAATGTCTGCTCCCACCACATCTATTCAGTGTTGTTCTGGGGGTTTCAGCCAGTGTAATCAAGCAAAAAAAAAAAAAAAAGGAAGAAGAAAGGGGCTCCAGATTTGAAAGGAAGAAAAACTGTCTTTATTCACAGACAAGATCATCTTGGTAGAAAAGCCAATGGAATCTACAAAAAGGCTACTTCCTAGAATTAACAAGCAAGTTTAACAAGGTTGCGGGTACAGGATTAATATACAAAAATCAATTGTATTTCTATAAACTTATAACAAATAATCAGAAATTTAAATTTAGCAAAACAATACAATTTTAAAAGCATTAAAAATAGGAAATACTTAGGGGAAAATCTGGCGCAAAAAAAATATGAAAGATTTGTAAACTCCAAAACTTTGTTGAAAGAAATTAAAGAGGCCTGAAAAATAAAGGTTCACGAGTCAGGTTCATGGCTCAGAACACTCAATACTACTGTTAAAATGTCAATTCTTCACAAACTGATTTATAGACAGTACAATTCCAGTATGCTTTCCTGTAAAATTGCCAAATTGACTAAAAAATTCATATAAAAACACAAAGGAAATAGAGGAACCAAAATAATTAAGAAAAACAAAATTGTAAGACTAACTAGTTTCTTCAAAATAAATTACACTTCATCAAAATTAAAAAGGCCTACCCTTCAAAAGACTGTTCAAAGAATAAAAAAACCCAGCCACTGACATGGAGAAAATAATTGCAAAGCACGTACCTGATAAAAGTTTTGTATCCAGAATAGGTAAAGAACTATCAAAAATCAGCAAGAAATCAAAACAGGAAAAAGATTTGAACAGATGGTTTATCAAAGAAGATGTGTAGATGGTAATAAATCCATGAAAACATGCTCAACATGATTTGCCATGGGGAATGCCAATTAAAACCACAGATACCACTACATACCTAACAGAATGGGTAGAATGAAAAAGATTCACCATACCAAGTTTTGGTGAGGCTGTGACAACACTAGAACTTCTGTAAACTTCCGGGGAGTGTAAAATGTACAACCACTCTGGAAACCACTCTGACAATTTCTTAAAAGTTAAACATACACACACCATATGATCCAGCCCATTCCATTCCCAGATATTTGATCAAGAGAAAAGAAAGCGTATGTCCATACAAAGTCAGGTACATGAACAACTATAGAAATTTCACTAGTAATAGTCCAAAACTAAACACAAACCAAATACCAATGAACAGGTAAATAGATAAACAGTGGTATCTTTTATATAACAGAATATGACTCAGCTGTAACAAAAATGTACTGATACATACTACAATATGGATGAATCTCAAAATAATTTTGTATGAAAGAACTACAACCTATCCACCACCTCCCAACCAAAGTACACACTGTCTGATCCATTTATTAAAACTCTAGAAAATGCAAAGTAATCTACAGTGACAGCCAATCAGTGGTTTTTTGGAGAGGCGAGAAGAGGTGGATGAAGAAAGGGATTACAAGGATGCAGGAGGAAATTTTAGGGAGGGGATGTAAATGTTCTCGATCTTAATTGTGGCTATGGTTTCATGGGTATGTTCAAATGTCGAACTCATCAAACTGTACTGTTTAAAATCTGTAGTCTTTTGTATGACAATTTTATCTGGATTTTATATAAATATATACATACACACACATAATTATACATAAATACAAATATATATATACATACACATACACACATATATACAACAAATGGATTCTATATTCATGTTCTCTAAAATAATTCATTATAATAACTATTTAAAATACTACTTAAAATGCTTGTATCTAAGAACATATAATAATACATTATAGGACAAACTATCCCAAAATAGAAATGTTATGTGTATTTATAAAAAGTAGAAGATAAAGAAATAAGAAAATATTCTTAAACACCAACGCCTCATAAAAATAAACTCTCCAGCTTTTAAAGTCAAGTACCTATAAAAAGACTATTATGACAACAAAAGAAAAAACAATTTCATTCACCCCATAAATGAAATCAACATCATATACCTTTTAGACTAGGATGTGGAAGACAAAAGTATTGACTTCAGCAAATACTCCTTTTTTTTCTCCTCTAGAATATGGAGAAATTTAAAATTAACACATGGAGTTGAAACTGTTAACATTAAATTGTTAATGTAATGTGTCTGCTACAGTCTGGTAAAATAGCCAATGTTCAGTAAACATTAGTTCCTTCCTCCATCTCATTAAGAAAACATAAAGTCGTATTTGCATGTCCACAGAGAAAATGTTTGTCGTAGCTAAAGAGAAAATTGTGTAATATAATATTTTGCTAATCCAGCTGCAATCTTTGAATTAAAGGAACAAATTATGCACAATATTCTAAATAAGACTGTGTTTCTGGAGGTTAAAATAAACTTCATGCATAATCCCCTTTGAAATCCATATAATCTCAGTTCAGAGTAAGACAGAATATTGAAGTGGAAAGTTGAGAAGGACTATGGATAAGCCCTAATTCTCCAGAGGTTTTTAAGGTCTACATCTAAGGATGTCACATCAGTTACCAGAGGGAGAAAAGTTTTCAAATGGAAAAGAAGCCATTTACATAATATTTTAAATAATCTAGAGTGATCTGACCTTGTTTTAAGGCTGCACTATTTAAAAAAAGAAGTTTATGACAAAATTTGTTAATAAGAGAACAATCTCCGAGCTAGATATTCAATGGAGGAAAGAAAATATTTACTAGGAAAATGAGACCAAGCCACTTGAAATTTCCCAAATAAAAAAATACAAGATAGTCCTGATACTGTGAAATTCTAAATTCAGGTTTTAAATTCAAATATCATTGAAAAGAAAAAAAATAAATGCGTACAATGGGAAGAGAACATGCAAATTCACCCTACCAAATATTCTGATAAGATTTCATTAGAGGTAGTTCAACACACACATACAGTGGCCTTAATTCAACCCCATAATAAATAACAGGCACGACTTACCTCATCTGTGCTCCAAAATCTTTGCTGTAAATCTTTGTGTCTAACTACTTCCAAACATCTCAACACATGAAGAGATCAATTACTTGTGATCCCATAAAAAAAGATACAAATTTTGGTTTAGAAAACCCAAACTCACTACAGATAGTTTACAAAAAGCAATTATCAACTTAAATTAGTTACCAATCCCTTTTCACTGGACTTTTTAAAAGGTAAAAGTCCTGGCTTGAGAGTGATGGAAACAGTGTTCTTCAAATTGAGTAAATTCACCCTACAAACATGAGCTGGCCTAAGGATGACGAATTTTTGCCCTGAAATTTCAAAAAGGATTTCTATGTGAAAATGTCTTATAATGAGTGAGTTCAATTTACTTCCTTTTTATTGTATTACTATTATTTTGCACATTTGTACCATCATTTCTTTTGTTTTTAATTTGCCAAACTTTTATTTCCCTGATTTTCATCTCCTTTTCTACCTTCTGTCGCTGTAATACGTTTTCTGTATTCATTTATTTTTTACAACTTAAAAACTCTTTTAGTCTTTTCTTCATAATGTTTAGGCTTAAATTTTAATCTGCATACTTGATTAACAATATCTAATTTTAATAATTATTTCTGCCTTCCTCCTAAACAATTAAAAAACCATAGAACTTTAACAATGAAATGCCTTATTGCATTGTTCTCTAGTATATAGTTTCAATGTCTTTTTAAATACCACAAAATTACCCAACGCTGTCATTAATTTTATCAATGTATGTTCACATCTACTCACATGTCTCTTATACCTTGCTTCTTTTTCTGGATTCTATTTTTCCTGAATGAGATCTTCTATTAGTTCTTTCAGTGACAGCCTGTGAGTGATGAAATCTCTCAGACTTTGTCTGAAAATGTCTCTCATTTCTGCATTATTCTATACAGAAGCTCTGCTGTGCATAGAATTTTTAACATTTTAACATATTATTTCATTTTCTGTTGGCTTCTCTTGTTGCTTATGAGTGGTCCCTATTAAGTGTAATTGTTGTTTTGTAGGTAATCTGTTCCATTTAAGACTTTCTTATTATTCTCAGTGATGTATAGAGAGAGAGAGAGAATGAGACTGGGACTCTGTATTGTTTGCGACTCAGTGTATGTCTTCAGCCTGATGATTTTTTTGGAAAATTCTGATTCAGGAAAATTCTCAGTGATTTTTTTCAAAAATGTCATTTCTGCCATTAAATCTTCTCTATCCTTTGTATCCTTTATATCTCGATCTATTCTTTTATATCTTTCTGTGCATCTGGTAAGTTTCTCAAACCTATTTTTAGTTCTCTTAATTCTTGTCCTACTTTTGTGTAATCTGCTATGTGATTATTTTTTAGGGTATTTTTTAGCTTAAAATTCAAAAACTATTTCTGGAAGTTCTCTATGGTTCTTTTTCAAATCTGCCAGTTCTTTTTTATATATATCCTATTACCTCATTATAATTCCCATCTTTCTCCCTTGAATTTTATTTTCAAATCTTTTCAAGTTATTACATTTCCTGATTTCTTTGAGGTGGTAATTTTCCTGTTAAAGTTTCCAGTTAATCTCCTTTATAGTAAATTCTTTTCTTATGTGGCTTGTATTTTTGTTTTTGTTGTTGCTATGAACTCTTCAGTCCAGAGTACCTTTTTTATGAGTTCTGTGACTATAAATTGTAGAAACATCCTCATTTTGTACTTAATCCTGCCATGCATCTCAGGAGTTTTCACCGGTCCAGGAAAGTATGCTAATTTCTCAGCTTGAAACTGTTGTACAGTGCAAATCATGTGAATATGGGCCTCATTTGTGGATAATGCTTGGGATTTCAATTTCTTACAGAATTATTTTCTCCTCATCCTCAACTCCAAACCCTTACTTTTCCGCTCCACTTGAGGAGCTTTTTTTTTTTTTAAGAATCTTTTTAAGATCTTAAAGCCCGTTACGGTTCCAGCTTTATTCTAGGGTTTTAGTTTCAACTCCTCAACTCTTGCTGGCCAGAACTACATTCCTTGGCATTAAATCCCTAGTCCCTGGTCTTTCTCCTTCATAGACCACGGGCACCATCTTGGTCTGTCACAGTACCACGTGCACACTAGGAACTCCGGCTTTGCGTTTATTGTTTCTGCCTCCTGTGAACTGCCCATTATTTCTTTTAAGATTGACTGTGTGTGGTGTAATGTAAAGGGAGCACTATCTCTGTAGTATCGTAGTGTGTCATGTGACCGGGAAGTGTCCTGGAACCTCTTTTATATAATCTTACTTTTTAATATCTTATTTTCTTGTTTCCATCCTGTATTGTATGTTTAAAACTCTTGGTCTTATCTAATTTTATAGCCTCATTCTTATTTCTCCTACACAGTTTATTACTAGTGACCAGGTGGGTGACAAAGATATTCCACCGAAGCCACGTAGCACCCACACCCTGCAGGCTCCAACTGTGCCCTGTCTGCCTTCCTGGGAAACCCCGCACTCAGGGCACAGGGCCCTACGTGACACTCGGGCGTCTCCCCTGGCGTTCCAAAGAGAACATTTGCTGACGAAGGGGCCTGGGTGAAGGAGCCAGCACCCCACTTCGCAGGGTGCTGGCTATCGGGCTGGGCCTGAATGAGAGCAAGGCTCTGAGGCTGCTCTTCAGGGTAAAGCCTCCAGAGACAGGAAGCAGTGGTTTCCCGCGACAAATTCTAGACTCCTCACAGCCGCCGGGAGATACAACTGGTCCCAAAACTAATGGTTCGGGTTGCTGCGGCCTTGGACCTTGGCAGACATGGGATTGGGCCCCGGGGTTCACTCACCAGAAGTCCTCCGCGCAGCTCTTTTGTCCTGGGTAAGGCCAGAAATCTGCGACCGGAGCATGCGCAGTTCACTTCCCCAGTCTAGAGCGGTCCCGCAGAGCGTATGGGCCAGAGCCGGTTCTTCACACTTGGCATTCGGGTTTGCTAGGTGGTGGCGTAAGCCAGACTCCTTATAATCAAGTCTGGGGGGACGGGGCTCTATCGCACCGAAGCACCCAGGTGTTTCTCACCTCAGGACTCCCCTGCTGCCTTTAGACCTAGGGACGTCTCGCGAGATCAGGCTTCCTCTAAAAAGAGTCGTCAGTTCCTCCTTTTTGAGAGATGCTGTTTCTTTATATTTATTTATCTATTATCTATATCTTATTTATTTATCTATAGAGATCATCTCTCTGAATATATATTCAGAAAGCATATATATATTTCTGAATGCATATATATATATTCAATAATAATATACTTTTCAGACCGTATTTAATTTGTCTTCCAAAAATATTTACAAATGTTTCTGGGTCAAGAAATACTGCACAGAGAATTAAAACACCTGAACAAAGACTACCTTGAACTCTTCAGAAGAAGAGATTTTTCAGTACCTGTTGAAGTATATATTGAAGTAGTCCCAGTTGGCCTTAAAACTACTCTCCCAAAAAACATCCGAAGGTTCTTTCTTAGTAAAATGTCCCAATACAATGACAAAACTAGACTATCCTACCTTTGGGAGTCCAAATACAAGGAAGTCCTAAAGGGTCCACTAAACTTTCCTCAAAATGCCCCAGGCAGGGCTTCATCAGAATTCTTCCTACCACCCAAAAAAAAGATATAACAGATTTTAAAAATCTGGCCTTTGCTTTTGGTGTTCCCCAACCAGTTCTGAATTCTGTGCTTTCATATATAAGAGAAACAAAATACTCAAAAGGGACTTCTAGTGTTTTATTTTTATTTGTATTTATAGTAAAAGAGATCGCCAAGCTTGGGTGTTTTTGGAAATCTTAATTCTATTAGCCCTTTTTGGTTTATGAGAAAAATAAATACAAGGAGCCCAACTCTTCATATTTGCAGAGCAAAGCCACGGTATTTAGGCTGAGATTTGGCGGATACTTACACTGTACCTCTTTGTTTCCCACAAGCTGAGAGATCTGAAAAGTCATCCAGTGTTCTTAACAGCTGAGAGCGATTGGAAATCAGACAAGTCTATCTAATCACAATTTTGGAGGCCACTTCACGACTATTAAAGTCCCATATCTATGTCCCTAGCAGCTATGAATGCAGGCCCTGTTGAGATTGTTTGCAGATAACAACAGGTAAGAACCCAGATAAGACTTCAGGTGCAGAGGTAACAGAGCTGCCCTTCTGGGTATAATGGGCTGCAGGGAACTCTTTCCCATTGTTAAGAGCAGTATCTTAAGAATCACATTTTGTCTTCTAAAATACATGTAGATGTCCTTATGTAATTTGCCCCTTTTCTTTGTTTGTTTGTTACATAAGAGTGAGATAGTTTGGGATTAAAAATGAATACAGCACTTATCACGTCTTAATTTCAGTAAAAGGAAATGAGAAGAAGGAGGTCTTTATGTAAAATACACCTATTTATTTACTTTTTGATTTAGTAGCATTTTTTTTAAAAAAAGATCTTATTGAAAGAATTATTTGTTTCTCAATCTAAGTTTTCCTAATCCTAGTAAATCCCAGCTGTACAATATAATAGTATGTGTGTGATAAATAAATAAAAAGAAAAATAAATTGAGTTCATTGCTTGGGTCATATGGGCTCAGGAGATTTGATGTTTGCCTTTGTTATTTCATTAATCCAGTCATTCATGCTTTCACTGAACATCTACTGAGCGCCTGAACTGTGCTCCGTGCTGGAGATAAAAACATTTCCAACATTAAGGACTTTATAATTTCAGGAGAGACATAGTTCAGTATACTAGCAATTACCAAAAGTAAAAATATAAAAAAAATAATTTCTAAGGTAGAAATATCCTTGGAAATCTAGGAGGACAGAAGGACATGTTGATGGGCCTGGAAAAAGTTAAAGAAGGTTTAGCAGAAGAGGTATCACTTGGGAAAATGTGTAGTACTGTCTGGAACAGAGCTTTCAACTCAGCCAATGTCATTCTGCTTGAGGAGACTGGGATAGGTGTGAGGTTTTGAGTTTTCACAAAGTTTGAATACAGTCCTACATACGTTTGGTGGACAAGGGCCAGGGATGTAAAACGTCCTGCTGGGGGAGGAGATTTCTACACAAAGAAGAAGCATTCTGTAATTCACACAGTTTTTGTTAAGTTTTATTTTACTTTATTTCATTTCATTTTAGTTTTAGTAATCTCTACACCCAGCATGGGGCTCGAACTCATGACCCTGAGATGAAGAGTCGCATGCTCTTCTGACTGAGCCAGACAGGCGCCCCTCACACAGTTCTTTAATGTTTGGACATTCTTATAGACAGAACCCAATATACAATCCTCCAAACTTAAGTTCAACTCTGTTTTATACAGAAACACAAAAATACTTTTTTGCATGGTTTATCCATTGAATTTTCCAGAATTAACACTACTGTGTAAATTGAGAAAAGATTGGGAGAAAAGGTGTTGGGGAGGATCTCTATCAAAACTAGTTCGATTCCATCAAAAAAGCACTCACTACTAGTAATTTTGGTGAACCCAGTATTCATATCTGCCTGCATTTGCAGCTGTCCCAATCTAATTAAATTTCTATGTGTATATGTATGTATCTATAATATCTTCAAAATGTGATTTAAAAATTTTTCTTGACAATATTCAATTCAAAATTGAAAATCCAAATTTATTTATTAACATTAGATGCACACATCTGACTATTTCATTATGTCTTTGGATATAGATGACCTTAAGCATTTATATTTTAAAATATATATTATTTAAAAATCATTTTATTTCTCCTACATATTACTGCTAGAATTTTATATTGACTTTAAATTTTCTTGAGTTATAATTACAAGCAACAAAATGCACAGATCTTAAGCGTATATTTTGATGAGTGTGACAAATACACAATCCGTATTCAATACCCCATCAAGATATGCATTTCCATCACTCTGCTCACCTCATGCGTCCTTATGGTCAATGCTCTCCCTTCACCACGCACAAAGGCAACCAGTGTTCTGATAACAAATCCCATTGATTAGTTTTGCCTACTCTTGAATAGAATATAAATGGAATCACAAACAATACACCCTTTTGTGCCCAAACTTATTCAACTTAGTGTTTTTAAGATTCATCCATGTTACTTTGTATAATCAGTAGTTTTCTCCTTTTTATTGTTGAGCATTATTCCATCTTATGAATTTTAAAGTTTTATGTGTATGCAGGTTACATTATCTATACATTTTATTTCACGATAATAGAGAGGAACCTTCAAACATTTTTATAAATGTGGATGAGGAAATTGGGTCTGATAGATTGAGAACCAATGGTATCATGCTTAACAGCACAGAATTTATAAAAGAATAGTCCAGGGTTGGAATGAAGCTTCCAATTCACTTGCTCCTTGACAGTGATTCACCTAACCTGTGTAAGCCTTCATTTACTCATCTTGCAAAGCAGGGATCCTAATAACCCCTATCTCACTAGATTGATGCAATGATCAAATTAAATACCTTAAGTTTTAGATAGATGATAGATAGATAGATAGATAGATAGATAGATAGATAGATAGATAATAGACAGATGCACACACATACATATATCTGACAAACATTTGGCATTCAATTCTTTAAGCATATGTTATGGTAGAAAATGGCCCATTAAGTATTTGGATGACTTTTTAAAAACCTACCTCTCTCCCTGAGAATATCCATCTCCAACCAAATACACCCACTGGCTAGATTCCTAAACTGGCCACTGTAGGATTTGGCTCCTCGCCCAGCAGGAAGTTTACAAAGAGCTGCCTACCTCTATCAGATGGTTACCTCATACCAGTATCACTTGGTACCTGCTGCTCAGATTACATTTTTGAAAGGAGACGCCTTTCCTATTATGAGTTGAACTGGATGCCAAGGTGGGGCTCAGAGAAAAGGAGATAAGCTTAGGCTAGAAGTGACCTAGGGATCCCTGGGGTCACACAGGTGGCATAGTCCCAGTTCCCAGGTACATGGCCATATAGGGATTTGGAAATAAGATCAAGCTAACCGTGAATGACTCCTTTGCCTTCTTTAGGAACTCCTGAGAAATACATATCCATCAGGGGTCAAAGTCAGGGCTGACTTTATGGTGCCAGAGTAGGAGCAAGAATAGTTTTGTGTCTCTTTAGATGAGTGACCTTTGCACAAATATACAGACTCACAGAACATGTACAAAAACAGAAGGTTTAAAACCACTTGCTATAACCTCAGTTTGAGCTGGGACTATAGACTTGGTTGCCAAGATTCCCCAACACCCCGGGGGGCCTGTATTCGGGGCAAAGACAGTCAGTCAAAAGAGAGCACTTTCTCATGGGTAAATCTTAGGCTGAATTAGCTAAACACAGAAAATCAGAAAAGTTCACAGCGTCAAATTTTTACAGTAGGTGAGAAAAAGTAATGAATATGATCCATGAGACAATTTTTTCTTGAATTAATCTACTTAGAAGATAGTATAAGACCCTCTTTTTCAGGATGATGTATAAAAATATCTCCTCTGTTCTTCAAAACCTCTCTATTCTATGTAAAAAAAAAATATAGATCAAAATAGTGAGTCTCTTTGGGATAAACAGCATGCATTCATAATTTTTGTTTTGAAGGGCACAAATAAAGTCAAAGATGTTATTACAGTCATTTTTTTCTTTTTATGCTAAACCTTTAGCATCTACAGCCAGAATTACTTGAATGATTTGTACCATCACCTACACATGTGAGAATCTGCATTCAAGAACAAATTATAATTGGCTTTGGGACAAAATGAAACAATCAGTAATTCTTAGAACTTGCTCAGCCTCCTCCGCCTTTCTTATCTTGGAAGACACTTAAAGATAATATTTATCTTTCTTTTGTTATTACCTGGAACTTATGGTCCACCTTTCAGGGTGGAAGCTACATTTGCCAAGATTAAAATTCAGTTGATCTTTAGGTCTTTTGTAACGTTTGGAAAAAAAGTAACTTCCTGTTTCCTATCAATAAAAGCCAACAAGGCTACTGAGGCAGATGCATGTGGGTTGTATTTCCTTTCAAAAATAAATATTGGTTTAAATCTTAAGTGAGAAAGGGTTGGGCCAAATGCATTACACTGGACTTCTGGGAGATATGATGAAACCACCCAACATTTCCCTGTTCCCTTCCATTCCTCCCACTAACAAATCACCTCCTAAACAAAGAGACATATGTTTGATCCTTTCACAAAAAATCTGGAATATGTCACTGGCCTTTTAATGGAGAATGAACTTCTTTATGGCCAAAAGAGGCCACTGAATACACAATAGACAGATTTAAATTTGATTCATCTTATAAAGGCAAGACAGGGTCAAGCTGAAAACGAGTTGTTGATTTTCACATAAAAAAAGTTACAAGTCTCTAGCCTTGTAACTCAAGGGACTGTATGAGCTAATCTTTGCACTAACCACAGAATGGATTTTCAAATAAGGAATATTTTTCATTTTAGGGAAAATACCATCCAGAAAACATACAAAATACTCAAAGTCCCTATAACTTGCACTGCATTCTTTAGTATTGGGTTTGGGGTTTTAAAATCAAAGTTGTATTTTTTGTTCACTCCCAGCACACTCTCTTACTCAGATGTTATCCAGTAGCTGTTTAGGAAAACCACAAGTCCTGAAACAATAATTAATCTGGAAGATTTCTCTTCCATTTGCAAAATTCATACCACCACTTCTACCCTTAAATTTCTACTCTCCACCCACACTATGCATTCACTCCCCCAGCACAGCTCACACAGACGACAACAGAACCCTTTTGATCTCCTTCTCCTCATGCCCAGCCAGCTCACCTCACCCTGCTGAGGTACAGAGCAGAGCACTCAGAACCGAGAAGACCATATTCAGGCCCTGGCTCCACTACTAAGTGGCTGGGTGACTGGGCTCAGTTTGCTGTGTTGGAAGGAACAAGTAAAATGATGTCTACATATCATTCTTCTCAATACACAGTATTCTATATACATATTCTTACTGCTACCTGTCCTTGAGTAAGAGATCGTACCTCCCGGTTGGAGAAGGTCATCAAGAGGTTGTGACCTACGTGCTGAACCTGGGCAATCGGAAGCTTCTCATCCCCTCCCCTCTCCTTGGAATGTACAATCTGCCCACCGTTCCCACAGTAGGAGCTGTTTCAAGGATGCATTTCAAGGATGCAACCTTGAGAGAGGAATGTGTTATTGAGACCATCTGGACAGAAGATATGATTAAAAACCCCATTAAGTCTTCTATATAAACTTTCAAAATTCTGGTAGGCAGGTGCAGAGATCTACTCATCTGGCAGCTGCCCAAGACAAACCTTGTATGTAAGTTCCCTTTCTTATGGAACTGGTCACCTACCAGTCTGGAATGGTCTGCTTCTTTGGTCTCTCCTTGCCCTCCACGTATGGGTACCAGTTTGTGAAGCAACAACCTCTGTTGGAAGCCAGGGTGCAAAAGACTGCTTTTGCCACATTTGGAGCCACGGTCAAGAAAGAATCATAAAATTACACCGGGGATATTTGTTTGTGCTAGTGAGGAAACTGAGGCAGAGATGTTAAATCACTTAGCAGGTCATTGGAGCTAGAACTAGAACATTTACGGCTTACCCTATACCGCTTTACTGAACCTTCCCCCTGCTAACTCTGGTGTCACAGAAGAAGGATGAAAAATAGAGGAGAAAGAAATGACTTGGCAGAATAAGAAAGGGGATGCGTGTGGAAGGAATAGGAAGTAATAGAACATATCCACCAACCCGGGGTTAGCAGTACGACAGAGGCTGAGGACACCCAGGGACCCATGGCCTAATGAGGACAAAGGAGATATGAGCTGGAACATGGGGAAGGTAAGGAGGGAAGACTACTTCTGGAGCATTCAGATAGGATAAAGAAGATGAGAAGGAAACGCTGTCATCTATGAGATGTGTGCCTGGAGGAAATCACCTTGGGAAAGAGGCAGAAATGATTGAATCTATTCAATAAAATCAAGAGCAAATTTGATATATTGAATACACAGATCACGTATTCACCCTCGCAATCAAGCAGTTTGGCAAAGTTGCTAATATTCCCTCCTCTGTGCAGACTAAGAGAGTCCACTAAACCTCTGAATCAGAAGATTTCATTACATCATATCTGAAGGAATAATTTTCTTAAAGCAAATTTAGGTAAATGAAAGAGACCCTAATTCTCAATTGTGTTTCGACCCTTTGGGACTTGAACAAACTCTTGTCTGCATACTTGTTACACCACTAACTTTGAAATCTTGAGCAAGTTCCTTAACCTCTCTGAGCCTCCATTTTCTCACCTGCAAAATGCGAATAATAATTAGCCCTCGCAGAGTTTATACAAGCATTGGATAAGATTACACCACCATACAGAGTGGCCGGTACATAACTGAAATTCTATGTCCCTTTTCAAGATGACAAAAGAAATGATCCTAGAGAGAGAGAGAGAGAAAAAAAAATCTAAACTCAGATTCTTAGGCTCTTAACCCCAAATTTTTCCAAGCTGTGTTTCAATCTATTCTAAGGGACTCAAGAAGCATGGCAAATTTTTAAGGTGATGTGTTGTCTACAATGTGACAGGAACCATATGAGACACTTTGAACATCATCTCTTGTATCCCTCACCACAAACTAGTGAAGTTAATATTATTATAACCCTGTTTGAGGTGAGGAAACTGAGACTCTGGCAGGCTAAAGAATACTCGATTACCAGGGGTAAGTAGGGATTCCAACCCAGGTCTGCACAAAGAAAACCATGACATTTTTTCTTGTCTTTACCCTACGTTATATGACCAACTGGACATAACATCACATGAGTGATGTTTGAAACTCTTCCTTTGACCCGACAGGATGTTTAAGTCTGAAACAAACACACACATTCTCAACTTCATTGAAAACCCAGTTTCAGCGTTTTCCTCTGAGTGGTGCTGCTTGCTCCTGGCTGTGACCAGGGGAAACCCTGCAACTGAACTTCAGCTTCACCCGCTTTCAGCTAAATTTTCCTCACTGGGATTGATGTGAGATCGTTGTGAGGCAATCAGTGCCAAAGATTATTGTCCACTTTCCACCGCCTTGGCTTAAATAAACACTAAATGTAAACGAGGGGCGTGGAGAGGATGGGGGCTCGCCCAGTCACACAGAGGCACTGTTGCCCAGACACACAACCTCACAAAGACACACTCTGCCATGGTTCACTTGGAAAAATCCAAATGAAAAAAAGGAGTTGATGGATGAATAATAACGCAAAGGAGAAAAGGGAACTAATTTAGGGATAATGAGTGCAAGACCGCCTCACTAAAGAAGAACAACCATGTGTCATTAGGTGGCAAGCTTAGCCTTTGGGCAAGATTACACTTCGAAGCCCTGTTCCAATTACTTGTTTTTAAGCATAAGTGAAGGGGAAATGTAAGGGGGAGGGCGGGAGGGGGGGAATACTTATTCTCCCTAAGCTGTAGTAACATTCAGAGAGAATTAACTGTTGTTCCCACAAAGAGACTCTTTTGGAATTGCAACTGTGGAAGCTGAGAGTCTACCATGCCCACGTGAAACCATACATTTGGTCAGCGAACAGAACCCCATCACTTCCAATGGTCAAAAAATGAACTGAGGAGCGATGAAAGCATGTCCCCATATTTGCGTCCTGCCTCAACATCTGGGAATCTCAGAAGCCTTTGAATAAAGCAGCAAGCCTCCTTCTGACATGACCTGCTCGCAGCATGGGTCAGTTCATGAGAATGAGGCGCTTTTGCCACCAGGACTAATGACAGGGCAGGAAAGCCTGCCGATGAGAAAGCCCTGAGCCTTGGACAATGCACACAAAAGCCTGGTTAAGGAGAACTCCCAAAGTCACTCCTTCCTCACCCCACCAGCAACTGTTATGTATAAAAGTAGGGGTGGGGTGCAGGGATAAAGATGATCAAGGAAAGGGAAGCATAAGAGGTTTATCTCTGAATGACTCCAACTTCCCCCCTTCCCAGATATCAACTCTATTACAACTGATTGCCTTATCTAATCCTAGCCCAATTTGGGGGTAATTGTTGGCTTTTACAAAGGTAAGCAGGAGATATTCTTTTCACAGTTGCCTGCTTTTCTCAAGTGTCCAACTTCCTAGAGTCTCCTTTAATAAGGATTACTTGCAGGTAAGTCAGCTTCCTTTTCTGGTGCTGTAACAGCAGTGTTCCTTGTAATCTGGCCAAGTACAGGCTATTTTCAAAAAAATAGCTAACAGGTGTGGACTTCCTGCCTGCAGGTGAAACTGGAACCTGCCCCTCAGATTCCAAAATATGTGTAAGCATTGCCTCCAGGGAGTGTCAGGACTCATTTCCTTTCCCTCACACTGCCCCCCACAGGGAAAGCACAGTTTGAGAAGGAGAATCTTTCCGGTGTCTTTGACATGCTCATTCTTGCCTTCTGTAGAAGGGGCAAGATGGAAGCAACCTAGAAAGACCTCATGATGGGAATGCATTTGTCAGCCTCAGAAAATTGCATAAAATAAAAACAAATATTTTTAAAGTCAAATCTCAAATCAGCTGCAAACCCTTCTAAATTATTGCTTATGTATGGTGATTAACATAACAATAAAAAATTAAAAAAAAAGAAAAAAGTCATACGATTGCTTTTTCATAGTCATTACTTGGGGATGAGCTAGGAATTTCAAAATACGGTTTAGACTACTATTTCTCAAACTTGGGAGTCTATCAGAATCTTCTTGAGAACTTAATAAAAGCACAGAGATCCAGGCCTTCCCTATCCAAGTGGGCCACTGATTGTTCATGAGCTCTCCAAGTGACGACACCAAAGTTTGTGCGTCTCAGGTTGAGACGAATGTTAAATACTTAGGCGGAGTTTACCCACATCTCCTAATGGCTGGTCTCCCTGGCTCCATCTGTCTTATATAGAGCAGAACCTCCTATATGTCAAACCAGCCCACTCTTAGTTTTACAACCCTAAAAACCACTCTAAGAATAGGGCAAACAGGCCAAAAAAGAATCAAGATTGCAAGTGCCCTTCACCTATTGTGTCCATGTCACTGATGCTCCCAGGCCTTTACCTCCAGTCCTGGTGTCTGTCTGTGGAGTTTGGGTCCCACACTCCACCTGGATGTATGACATATACCTAAAAAAGAGATGTCGAAAGCCACATTCTTCATGTCTCCCCTCAAAAGCCTCTTCTTGCACCTGTATTCCCTGTTTGGGGATATACAAGAGGAATGACTCATTATCCTTACATAGTCTTTTCATTATAAAAAGGCCATTTAAGAACTCTTACAGATTAGTGTAGAAGTTCAGCTGCCTACTGAATCAGAAGGAACTTATATCGACAACTATTCAGATCTAGGTTATGATTTCAACCCACTCACTAGATAAGAATGTGGAATCACTTCTGAAACTCTCTGGACCTCCTTTTCCTCAGCTCTGAAATGGGGACAATCAAATCTCTATCACCTAAATTAATTAAATGAAATAATTCCTATAAAGTACATAAATGGACATAGTAGACTTAAATCAACATGAAACTGCTTCCCTAACAGAAACAAATCTGAAGTTAAGACAGGTTGGCCAATTTCCCGAGTTTTAATTCTAGCACAATAATTATACACAGGACAGAGAGGTAAAGGAAACACCAAACTCACATCTCCTTAGCCTAGAAAAGGAAGAGAAAATGGTGCGTAGAGAGTGTTTTATCATTGGAGAAAAGGGATGTTGCCTCTTTTCATTCAAGACCATATGGGAAGAGAATATAAGAGAAGCTGGAATCATATTCCTTAAATAGCAATTTTAAGGACAAAGTAGCAATATAAGTACTCTGCTGTATCCTGTTATATGAAATACACTGATGCAAATATAGTAGGCCATGCTTTGTTCACCCTAAAATATAAATATCCTTTTATTAAAAAACAAAAAGAGGGGCGTCTGGGTGGCTCGGTCAGTTAGGTGTCTGCCTTCGGCTCGGGTCATGATCCCGGGGTCCTGGGATCAAGCCCCACGTTGGGCTCTCTGCTCCACGGGAAGCCTGCTTCTCCCTCTCCCTGCCACTCCCCCTGCTTGTGCTCTCTCTCTCACTGTCAAATGAATAAATAAAATCTCTAAAAAAAAAAAAAAAAAAGAATTACTGCTGGTTGATGATTAGCATTTTTTCACTCTAGATAGTCTATTCTATAATACTATATTTAAACACTAATAAAGGGACCTCTGTAATTGCTTATTATAAATGTACTGCTTATTTTTAAAATTTCAAATGCTTTGCTTTATTACCAGTATCTTCCCGCCCAGACTATTAAAAACACATTCAACTTAAATACTCTCAGTGGGGAAAAAACTTCCCAGGAATATATAGTACTACATTTTACAGCTCACAAAATTTAAAAAGCAGGCAGTGGTAACAAGTAATGGTAGACTCCTACAACAAAAGAATTGATACACAGTGTTCTCAGTCTTCACAAGAGCAAAATGGAGACTTAGACTGTGTGTCATGAGACATACGTGGATCCAAAACCTCGACTGTAAACACAGGGGGCAAGTCTGAAGGCACTTTTAAAAGTAGGATCTCTTCTCTCTGACAGCTAAGCCACTCACTGAGAGTTGGTTAGGTACTTAAGAAATCACATTCAGGTCTTTTAAACATATATATCCCCAGGAATATTATGATGACTCGGGCTGGCTACTTAATCTTTGAGAGGAAAGAAAAAAAAGAGAATAAAAGGAAACGTTTATCAAATATCACCTATGTACCATATGCTTTCATTTACTCGTCTTGTTGGTCTTCACAAACACTCCTGCTGTGGGAGTGTTGTCAATCCCAGCTTGACAGGTGGAGAGATCGAGTCTCGATGAGGACAAGTAACTTGCCTAAGGTTGCACGGAGAGTCTGTGCAGAGCTGAGATTCAAACTCCAGTTTTCCTGACCCCCACATCCATGCCATTTCTACCACATGACTCCACCCCATTAGAATTTCTTTAATTACCTGTTTTTCACATTTCGCTTTGCTCTGTTTTCTTACTTTTATTTACCTCCTCTAAATCTTCTCACCCAAACATCACTTCCATTCAATTTATCAACAAAAGTGTAACAAGCGATTCACACTGAAATACATACCAAAATTTCCATTAATAGTATTTTATGCTATTTAAAAAAAAAATCCCACGTTATGAGATGTTTTCACACAGACTACATTTCTCCTTTGGAATAGCAGAAAAGGGAGTAAAAAGGGAATGGAACCAGTACACTGATCACTCTACAAACATGGGTTTCTACCTTCTTAATAACCCTGCAAGTAGTAAGCAGCATATGTATTTTATAGATGAGGGATTGAGGCTCAGAGTGAAGCAATCAGTAGCCTCAGTGTTCGAATTCTCATTTGTCTTCCTTCGGTACCCTTTTCTCTTCAGTCACGTAACCTTGCCTTTAAGCCATGTTTAACTCAAAAGAGACATATAAATGGAGAAAAAAAAAGAAAACCTATAGCATCTGAAAGCACTTTAGATTTTTAAAACTAACCTTAAAAGATGTGTCCTCCCAGGGCACCTGGGGGGCTCAGTTGGTTAAGCATCTGCCTTCGGCTCAGGTCATGATCTCAGGGTCCTGGGATCCAGCCCCGCATCGGGCTCCCTGCTCAATGGGGAGTCTGCTTCTCCCTCTGCCTCTGCCTCTCTCCCTGCTCGTGCCCTCTCTCTCTCTCTCTCTCTCTCTCTCTCTCAGCGGGAAGCCTGCTTCTCCCTCTCCCTCTTCCCCTCCCCACCACTCATGCTCTCTCTCTCTCTCTCCCCTTCTCTGTCTCAAATAAATAAAATCTTAAAAAAAAAAAAGATGCCTCCTCTCTCAAAACTTCTCTGATCCTCCCTCTTCACCCTTGTGTTGACTTTTGTGTTGACTTGTGTTGACTGTTGTGGGCAGTACACTTGCTACTCACTGCAGGGTCCACAAAAATAAATAGCATATTGTTCCTGCCTTTGAGGAGCTTACCATCTAGGAAGGAGGGAAGAGATTACCATTGAATTGATTCTAATATCTCAGAGCATACATCCAAATAAATTGAGTGAATTAAAGTATTAAATACAAGTTGAAAATATAAACTAGAAAAAATATGACTGACTAATCCTGGAATGAGGAGGGATTTTTATGAGCTTTAAACAATGGAAGAACACACAAAGAAAAAAAGCACAATAGCCCTGATGGGTTCTTTTTTTCACAATATAGATCGTATATATTCTTTTGTAAATTCCCCCTCCATAATCTTTGCAATTTTTTTCTTTTGGAATGCTCTCTTCTCTGCTGATTTGCAAGAGAGCTTGATATTTTCAATGCACTCACATTTTGTATGCCATATATCCTGGAAATATTTTTTCCGAGATAGCCTTTTGCTTTTGAACTGTGGGAATGGATTTTTTTTATTGGATTTTTTTTAGTGCTTATTTTATGTTTAATCTTTTACATTATTCTTTCTTATTTTGCTTTTATTTTATTTAGAAAGATCTTTCTAATCTTGACCTGAAACAATTATTTCCCATATTTTTCAATTATTTTTAGAATTTGTTTTTACATTTAACATTCTAATCAATCTGAAAGTCATTTTGGTATGCTGGAAGGTAACAATCCAACTTAAATATTTTAAAGCAACTATTCACAACTATTGCATGAAATCTCATTTTCCGTTGATTTGACTTGCTATCGGTACTATATGTTTAATTCTTATATACAGTAAATTTTCTTAGCTTTGTATTTTGTTCCACAGGCAACTTCCTCCCCCTTTCTCTTTTTCCTTTCTCCTCCTCCTCTTCTCTTTCTCTTCCTTCTTCCTTTTAAGTGTCTCATACGATTGAAAGTTTTCGAGACATAAAGTGATAAAATTAGTTCCAATCTTTAGAATGATTCAGTAAGCACTGGTGACAAGAGAGACAGAAAACTAACAGCACCCTGACTTAGGGTAGAGGCAATGAAATAAAAGGAAGACAAATGTGACGTAGTGTAGAAAGTAAATCTGCTTAATGGAACAATTATCTAGGGGTAGGGTATAAGAGAAGAGAGACAGTCAAAATGCCTCCCACAGACGTCTCATGCAGTTGACCAAGATGGGTGGTAGTATTAATAAGAAACAGAGAACTTCGGAAAGAGAAAATGGGTGGGAGGAATGCAGAAAGAATTCGGTAAGAATAAGAGAACAAGGGACTGATGATTGGTCCCACCTTAGAATCCTAAATGAATACATTCTTCTTTCTTTCAAGATTTATTTATTTGAGGGAGGAAGAAAGAGAGAGAGAGCATGAGTGAGGGAAGGGACAGAGGGAGAGAATATCTAAGCAGGCTCCCCCCGAGCACAGAGCCTGACTCGGCGCTCAGTCTCACAACCCTGAGATCATGATCTGAGCAGAAACCAAGAGTCAGACACTTAACTGACTAAGCCACCCAGGAGCCCCCCAAATGAATAAATTCTAACCTGGGCTTATGACTTTGAGACTGATGCCATGGCAACAGGTAAAGTAGCATTTGTGGTACAAGAGAAAAGCTTGCTATGCACATGACCTAACTGAACAACCATTAAATTAGTAAGAAAATAAATATTCCACACACTCAGAAAATCTGTGTCATTTCGCTTCCCTGCCAGAAAAGGGAAAAGATACAAAGAAACAAAGTGCAGTTTACAGAGCACGATATTTCAAATTTTTGTCTTAGTTTTTCCTTCCTCCTATGAAATACAAAATACTAAGAAACAAACAAAACTGTAGCATCCTGTTTTGAACACCACTGATCTTTTGGAAACCAGTTGCTTCTCTTATTTAGTGATTAATTACAATCTCTGCACAAATTATTTCTCTCGAAAAGTTGTTGGACCTGCTAACTCTGTATGGAGAAGGGGCATCTGGAGCGCTCATTAGATTTAATTCACCCAAACCAGTGCTTCTACTATCCAGGTCCCTTATACACCACAAAACCCAACACTCTTCAGTGCTGTCTCTCCTTCATTTAGCTGCAAAGCAAGAGGAAGGATCAAGTGGGATCAGGGGCAACAGAGAGAGATAAAAGCTTGACTAACTGAGGCTTTGGATGAAACTGTTATCTCCACTTGGTGAACCAGATGTTAACATTCCATGCTCATTCAAAGAGAGTTCTTTGGTCTGACAAAGGTTTTGAGGAATGTAATTCATTAGTATTAGGGCTTTGTCATGGTTCAGCAACCACTAAACTCTCCTCGTTGTGTAATCCTGGGTACACCTATGAAACGGTCCCTGATGTATTACAGTAACATTGTTTTGCATTGAGAAGGAAATTCTTCATTTACACCAGCCCCTGGTTGAAAGAGTGAGCTTTTAATTCTTTTTTCCTTTCTTCATCTCCACCTTTGACAGATTTCTCCACTCTTGGATGACATCCTTTCTTCTCTTCTTCCTTATCTATAATCCTCACTCATCCTCATCATATTTTTTTAACTTTCTGTTGGTTTTTCTTTTCTTAAGTACTTACTACCTGACTCTTCCTCCAACTTTACCCAAGACATTATGACAGAACGAAAAAATAATAAAGAAAAAAATATGGCCTAGGCCCTGGTCCCAGCTCTGTTCCTAATTAACCATGTGACCTTGAACAAAGGCTTTCACTTTTCTGGGGGTATTAATTGAAGTGATGCAACTTGGCCCCTTCCATCTCTAAACCTCTATTATTCTGATTCAAACAATATTAAGACACTATCAAGTCAACAAATGTGCTGTAATTTTTCTTCAGTTGCCGTGAATTAACAAATGAATGAGAGCCGCCAAGTTCAATGTAATCGTTAGCAGCATGTGGCTATATAAATTTAAATTCAAGGTCATGACCATGAAATAACTTTAAAAATTCACTTCTTCAGATGCACTAACCACATTCCAAGTGCTCAAAAGCTACATGGGGCTAGTGATTACCATATTGGACAGTGCAGATGTTATAGAACATTTACACCATTGTAAAAAGTTCTAGTGGACAGCACGGAGTTAGAATAACCTGGTATGTACGAAACGCTGCTGCAAAATACATAGACATAGAAATTATAATCATTGCATTCAAAAAACTTGCAAATAAATGGGAGGGAAAAAATACAAACTTGCAGTGTTTATAAAAGAAAAAAAAAACTGTTCATGGCTGCATTAAAGAGGACGTCAAAATGTAGTACATGGCCTGGTTTCCTATCAGTCCTTCCTCATTTTCAGGTCCACATCTGTAAAATGAAGAGACTATACTAGAACATCTGTACATTCCCTTTGGGTTTTAAATGACTAAGAGTCTATGATTCTGTTAGATTTGTAAGTTTATGTGATCATCTTTAGTCTGAGAAGTTGATAAGGAAATGGTAGGATTTAAACTTGGCCTTGAAGGATATATGAGGTTGGAATAAACAGAGAAAAGAAGGGAAGGTGTATGTGGAGGATGGTGAATTAAAGACGTGATATACCAAATACATCAGCTCAACCAAGAAGGTCCCCTTAGATTGATGATTTTAAGGAAGATGTAGTGACCATATGTCAGGAATAGGGCTTCCTGCTTAGCTTGGGAACTTTAAACTAAAATCCTGTTCAACTCTAAGTACCTTAAATTTTGTGATGGCATAAATTGGAGTAGATGGATGCAGTGAGAGTTGAGGGCATATGAAAAGAAAGGAGGCAGAAATTATTTGTTAGTTTATGGTATTCAAACCAATAAGAAGTTGGCTTGTATCCTCCTTTCCCAATTGGGGTGGGGTGCAGGGAACCATGGGAGAAATGCAACTGGAACAATCTCAAGGACAAGAAATGTAAGAGGATCATTAAGGTCTCTCTGTCCTGTTGAGGAATATTGTATAAAGATAACAATACAGTGATTTGGCTATCTGGAATTCTTGCCACTTCCTCAAATAAACCTAAACTCCTTAGACTAGATTGGTTCAGAATCTCCTGGTGAAGCAAAGTTCTGGTCTCAAGGATGAAAACATGATTAAGTCATTCCAGAGAACAAAATAACGTACTTTCCCAAGAACAAGGAATGTGTCCCTGCCTAGTTAGAAGGATGTTCTTTCAACATGTCTACCTTCCTGGTGGGAATGAGTTTCAGAAGTCTGTAATCTCATCAAAGGAAGCCAAGTGGCAGAGACTCTCTCCATGGGGGGAGCTAATCAGCAAATCTTCCTTTCTTTTCTTCCAGGCCCTATTCATTGTTTTCCTGGGGACTAGTTTCCAAGCTATTGAAGTTATCCTTGATCCCTCTCAACCTTCAATCAGATTTGAGGAAGTGATGATTTCCCCCTTGATTCTTTCTTTAAGCTCACCCTTTTGAACTAAAGAGTTCAGTCAGGTCTTCACACAATACTTGGACAGCTTAGCATTTGACACTTTATGGTCTTAGACAATGGCCTGAAATGAGTTTGGGTGCAGGAGCTCCCAAAATGGTTACCTTCATTAAGCAAATTTCCCTCAGGTCTTGGCAAATGGTTCTGGATATAAGGTAAGTTGGTGCCTTCAGGATGTATCAGGAATCTTGAAGACCCAGACTATACCCCAGTGAAATGATTCAAAGCTGAAACTCTCCAATTCAAAAGAAAGGGGGCACTGTGGCAAAATGTAGCAAGGCATTTATTAGAAAGGCAACTGAATCCATAGACTTTTTTTAAAATTTTATTTTATATGTTATGTTAATCACCATACATTACATCATTAGTTTTTGATGTAGTGTTCCATGATTCATTGTTTGCGTATAACACCCAGTGCTCCATGCAGTACGTGCCCTCTTTAATACCCATCACCAGCCTAACCCATCCCCCACCTCCCTCCCCTCTAGAACCCTCAGTTCGTTTCTCAGAGTCCATAGTCTCTCATGGTTCGTCTCCCCCTCCAATTTCCCCCCCGTTCATTTTTCCCTTCCTGCTATCTTCTTCTTCTTTTTTTTTTTTTTAACATATAATGCATTATTTGTTTCAGAGATACAGGTCTGTGATTCATCAGTCTCACACAATTCACAGTGCTCACCATAGCACATACCCTCCCCAATGTCTATTCACCCAGCCTCCCCATCCCTCCCACCCCCCACCATAGGCTTTTATGACACAAATTCACAGGGAACTCCTTTTTTTTCCCTCTTATACAACAAAATGTGGCAATCCTGACTTCTTTTTTCTTATTTTCCTTTGCCTACCTAACCAGAGTGATATAGGAATGATTTTCTTCATAGAGAATGGGAGAGTGATGGCTTCTCAACTAAACACAGATGGATACTTAGTAGCTAAGTCACAGTCTTACAAACCTACTCCAATGACTACTAGGCTTTCTCTCCCCTTTCACATATTTGTTGGAGAACCAGACTGAATGTCATCTTAGGAGTCTTGAGATGAGTTGTTGGAGCATGCAGGAAGGAAAAGAGGACTACTGGAGCATACTCTTTTGAGTTAACACACTCAGCTTTTTAATATTACTTTGATAAACTAGTACTTGCATGATAGCCATTTTGGTAATAACTTCCAGTCAACAGTTGACCAGGCACTACCTTCTCTACACAGTGAGAAAATCATTGCCCATGAGTCTGGTGGTACACGTTCTGTTCCCTGCTATAAACAGAATGTGGAATTGTATTGTTCCTGACATGTATTTTCCTGCTACCTGCTATAATATCAGTTATATTACGACACAGTTAGTCAAGACAGACCAGACATTGTGTGGCTTCAAAGGTCTTATTTTGCTTTTCCAACTCCCACTTAGGGGAGGCAGTAGCTGAAACCTGAGAAGAGAGAAATGCTTCTAAGTTGGTAAGAAGCCTACAGGGACCGCCTACTTAATTATCATCTTTATAACCAGCACGGAGAGACTGTAACACTATCCCCGTCACACAATGTCAGCAGTAGTCAAATTAAAAATGTTCCTTTCCCTTCTTGTAGATTCCCTAGTGCTAGAAAGTTACCCTGTTTTGTGTACATTTTCTAAAAGATGTATTTAAGACATATTTAAATACTTTTATTTACAAGCACCAGAAAACAGCTGCTCAGCTTCAAATTATAGATCTTGGAGGGTGCCAGGGAAAGAAACAGAGAGCCATGTAATGATTCTCATAAACAGTTGAATTTATCTCTTGGCAACTTTTCACAACACCTTCAGCAAACAGGGCACCCATGCGTGAAAGAGAACTAATCAGGCACATGCCCTTAAGTGACGGGCTGTAGCTTATAAGAAGAAAGGCTGCCCTTTTATTCTTCCCCCCTCCTTGTCACCCACCAATTCCCCACCCCCCCCCAGTGCCATCCGAGAAATCCATCAGTATACAAATTCAAACAAATCTCACTCCCTCCGGAAACTCTGTTTGCACACCTCAGGATGAAGTTTGCCTCCTGGTGAATCTTCTGAAGATTCACTTCAGATGCATTAGGGGCTTGTGGTGCAATAACACCCTGTCATTTTCTTTCTTATTCAAACAAAAGATGTGGTCTTCTAAGAGTCTTTGCTAACACTGTCTGGGAGTAGCCAATACTACCTTTGGGATTTGAAAATCTCTTGAAGCTTGTCCATGTCGGGCAGACATTGTATATGAGGTCTCTTGTAAAGAACCAGTAGTTAGGCTAGCACTCTCTGAGCTTCAGATGGTGGCCTCCCTCCTAGATAACATCCAGTTTCAGGCTGGACAAGTAGCTTACCAATCCTATAGTTTCTGAATTTAATATGCCATCCCAAAATATGCCTATAGGAGTTCATGACATGATGCCCCAAAATAGGACGCTTTGATAAATTGATTATTCTGAGCTGTAGGCACTTAAAAAGGCAGCAAATGCAGGAAAGGAAATTCAGGAACTTTTCCTGAATTTCCTTATCTGCCTAAAGATAGATACTCCAAAAGGAAATCAGCTATCATAAAACCCCTACTCAGGAGTTTCATCAACCAGGAAATATAGACCTTTGTCACAGGAGGGGAGACTAGAAGTTGATGCCACACCCAGACAAACTTTGCCATAAACCTCCTATCTCTTCTTCTGAGGGCTCATTCACCTTTCCTAAAAACCATTTACTCTCCCCCAAAAGGCCTGTATCACCCCTTCTTTTTCCCTACTAACAGGATATTTAAGCCACCTCAGAGAGTTACTCATTTTTCCCTGTGTATCTCCCACGTATGCATGAGGTATACATATTAGTAAACTTCTGTCTCTCCCTTGTTACTCTTTTATTACAGGGGTCTCAGCTAAGAAATCTAAAGGGTAGAAAGAAAATTATTTTTCCTCGCCTATAGTTGACACACAATTTGCAGGAGAAGAGTTTTTCCACTTAAGTAGAACTTATCATACTAGAAAGTATCAAATGACATCAAAATTCTAGATAAGTACTATGGCAAGATGTATCACGTGTTCCATCACCTAAATTAGCACTAATGCCAATGAATGACAGAGAATAACAGAAGTGGGGAATGCATGGAGTTGGGCCCCAGCTGACCTGTGTTCACTTTATTAGGAAAAAGAGTCAGCTTTTAGAATACTTGGGATTTTCCCAGAAACTCTACGAACTATCTTGAATGCACATTTGCCTGCACCGAAAGCCTAGAACTAGTACTAATCATTCTCGGGGGGGGGGGGGGGGCGGGGGGAGAGGGAAGCGTCTTCCCATATGCTATTAATAATTTAAGATTCTCCTGTCTAGGCTAACGTAGATGGCCCTGAGATATGTGACCATCTGACCTATGAAACAGACATTAGCAGGCATTAGGGCCCTCTGTCACAACATAGTTTGGGGAAATCTCTGAATCCTAGCTAAGATACCATTTAACATAAAGTGGGTCATCTCTGTACCCATGCAAGATGCTTTGTTCTTCCAGTGTTTTGATCATGACCACATCCCAGTGAGGTAGGGAATATTTCTGAATTTTTGTGCGTAATAAGCTAAGACATATAAAGACTAAGTGATGAGCCTAAAGTCACACAACTAAATGTCAACAGTAGGTATGCTCTCCCAATGTACTACCCCACAAAGGCATGTTTATCTCATTATTCCTAATAAAACAGTGCTATCTGACATTTATTAAGGCCCTAATGAGTATGTCATTTTCTTAATATATACTAGCCCTATGCCTCAAAACTATGCTTATATAATGTGTGAATGGGCTTAGAGAGCTCACATGACTTGCCTATAATAAGTCATGGAATACAACCTTAGGTCCACCAGAGGCAACAAAGTTTAAGAGGCTGTATATACTTATATTTCACAAACTTAGTGGCTACAAAAAGTGATTCCATTATTTAAAATAATAAAGTTAGGAATGGAAGTGTTTTTGAGTGGAAAAAATCGTGAGTTTCATATAGCTATGCTTATTTGAAGATGATGGTTAGACAATCTAATAGAAATGTCTAGTAGGGTATTGAGGAGACCCAGACAAGAGGTCAATAGGACATCTTTGGGACACATCTTGGATGAAGTTGAAATTTTAAGATGTTACTCATTTTTTTAAAGATTTTATTTATTTATTTGACAGAGAAATAGCAAGAGCAGGAACACAAGCAGGGGGAGTGGGAGAGGGAGAAGCAGGCTTCCCATTGAGCAGGGAGCACGATGTGGGGCTCGATCCCAGGACCCTGGGATCATGACCTGAGCTGAAGGCAGACGCTTAACGACTGAGCCACCCAGGCACCCTGTGGATGTTACTCATTTTTAATGCGCAATATCTACTGATAATAAAGAAGGCTGAAACAGAGACTTGGAGAAGGTCTAAAGTTAGGGAAATGTTAAGGAAGGAAAATATCATTTCTTGAGTGCCTGCCATCTGCCATACAAATATGCCCGTCCTAGCTCAGTCGTTATCAAAAAGCGATGATTCTATTCCTCCCCGACCCCCCAGGAGATATTTGTCAATGTCTGGACACATTTTTGTCACAACTAGGCTGGTGATCCTGGAATCTGGGAAGAGGCCTGGGATGCTACTAACCATCCTACAATGCACGGAACAGCCCTCAACAACAAAAATCATCTGGCCCATAATGTCAATAGTGCTAAGGCTAAGAAAAAAAAAGAGCGAGCGAGAGAGAAACATCCATCTGGCATTTTGGGGACAAGTTGTCACAAGAAGGAAGAACCTTTTGGGGAGAATGGTTTCAGGTTAAGCAAGCAACATTTTCTACTGAAGGGTTATGTTTTCTGTTACAGAGTATAACAAGGGCCTTCCCTAAGACGTTATAAAAAATAATGAAAAGTGCCAAGGGCGCCTGGGTGGCTCAGATGGTTAAGCGTCTGCCTTCGGCTCAGGTCATGATCCCAGGGTCCTGGGATCGAGTCCCGCATCGGGCTCCCTGCACCTTGGGAGCCTGCTTCTCCCTCTGCTTCTCTCTCTCTCTCTCTTTCTCTCCTCCTCTGTCTCTCATGAATAAATAAATAAAATCTTTAAAAAAAAAAGTGCCAAATAAAAATAATTTGCGTAGAAAGAATTAAGGTTTGTTGGGTCTGGTGGGATGGCAGGTAACAGAGAAAGCGAGCGAAAGCAAGAAAAAAATGGCTTTGAGGTTAAAAGATTCAGGCTGATGGTATTCTTTTCTCGAATTCAACCCACACTTTGTGAACTTTGCAGCAGACAAGACATATTTCCACTGATAGGTTAATTATGTCCCCACCCCCAAACTCATATGTCAGAATTCTAACCCCCCACTAGCTCAGAATTTGCCCTTGTTTGGAGAATAGAGCTTTTACAGTCAAGTTAAAATGAGGTCATTAGAATGGGCCCTAATCCAATGGGACTGGTGTCCTCACAAAAAAGGGAAACTTGCACCCAGAGATACGCGCAGGGGGAAGACAGTATAAAGAGACACAGGGAGAAGACAGCCGTCGACAAGTCAATGAGAACGCCTTAGAACAGATCCCTCCCTCCCAGCCCTCGGAAGGTACCAACCCTGTCAACGCCTTGATTACAGACTTCTAGCGTTCAGAACTATGAGGCAATAAATCTCTCCTGTTTAAACCACCAACTTCATGGTGCTTGGTTAGAGCAGCAAAAGCAAACTAGCAAACCCATACAGGAATTCAGCAGTTTGGTAAAAGCAGAGTCTGAGCATCCAAATTTAAATTCACAAGTGAGTTTAAAAATACTAGTGAACTTCCCTGAGTTTCAACAACTCCTGTATCATAGAAATAGTAGCTGTGAAGTCCTTGGCTTAGTTCTTGGCATACAATGCCTACTGTAAAACGTAGGTATAATTATTATATGAAACACCTAGCACAGTGGGGGAGTATGTGGTATGAGCCTAACAAATGACATTTATCCTAATTAACTTCAGTTTTTGAAATGTATTGAGTACGTTTGCCAGACCTGTGTTAGCACCTCACATGTCTACATTGGCTCATGTAGTCAGTATAATTCTACGAGATGGAGCCCCTGATTATTAGTCATATTATTAGTTACATTATATCAAAATACGTATGGAAAAACTGAGGCTTAGAAAGCTAAGTAATTTCATCAAGGCCACATTGCTAATAAGTAGCTGAACCAGGCCAGGAACCCAGACCTACCTAACCCCTTATCCCATATTTTAACCACAATTACCATGTACGTCCCTCTTCCTGATCAAGGAAATTGCTTCCTTATCAAGGAAGGGAAAGGGGACAATCATTCTGTAACTGTACTTGGAACTGTAACAAGTACAAGTTATCAGGAACTATGGTGTTTATCTAAGCAAATATGATGTTTGACATGGCCTTGCCAAGCCCTACCTCTTACGTGCTGAGATCTAAAACAGGTGATCTGGTGTTTAAGCTTTGGGAGAAAAACTTACAATTAGTTTTAGTACAACATGGGAATTGTGTCTCAATGACATTTCCCAAACAACCCGACTAGTCACTTGGTGGGTTTGGGTGGGGGTGGGAGGCGAGCATCAGGAGCTGAGAGAGAAAGGTCTCCTCCTGACACCCCCTCACCTTCTGGTGCAAGGGCACAGCTGGTGAGTTGGCTTGCGTTCCAGGCAATATGCTTTTCCTGACCTTAGGCTTTGGTCCATATGGCATCACCTCCCCAAGTAGAAAAGGAAAGCTGTTTTGTTTTATTGAAAATTAGGTTCATATATACATAGTGTTGACAAAGGCATTATAGGAGTAAGAACCATTTGTTAACTTGTAACTTAGCAAGATGCCCCTTTGGAGAAGGGAGAGGGCTTCAAGGAGCCAAGAAAGCGCCCGCTTGCTGTTTGTTCAATACTAATCCGCCCAAATCCACTGCCTGAAACCAGACAAAAGACAAATTACATGGCTGTTGAGGAGTTTATTTTTCCAGATGGTCAACTTGAAGCTATAGTTCACTGACAAATTAAGTCTCCTAATACAGAGAAATCCCCCCCCAATCTTGAGCTTAATAAAAAGCACACAGTGTGCTTCTCAAACAAATTATTTAGAAATGTGGAAGGTGTTGGAGAAGAGTGTACAAAAGGGGAGCCCTTGTCACATATTGAGTTTCATCTTTTATGTTTGGTCAGTTGGTAAGAAAACAAAGCTGTGAAAATTACTTTCCAATTGTCCCAGTGACTCCTGTTTATATTGGTTTAATTCTTCAAAGACAGCCACTTGCCTTTCCACCACACTAAGGTCAAGCTGTTTCTGTTTCTGGGTTCCCAGGGAGCTGATGTTCCTCCTTTAATATTTCTCTATGGCAAGGAAATATCTATGCCTATGTAGATATATGATACTAGGACATATAAGTAACGTAGGAGGTCTATGTATTTACATGTATGTATCTCCTAGATGTATATGTGTGTGTGTAGAGTGTATATAGATATATGTATACATCTCTCTCCTAGATAGATAAATAGATAGATAGATGATAGATAAGATAGATAAATACGTAGATACGTGCTAGGGCTTTGATTGCATGAGAGCAAAGAGAGAGTAAGCCGGAAGAAAGAAAAATCAGTCTATCCTATTGCTTTTCAAGTTTAGTTAATAAAATCATTGGTTCCATCGATTCGATTTTTCAAATCAGAGCTATATTGAGCAGCACAGAGTAGAGGGATGGGGGAAAATGGTTAGGAATTAAAAGTCCAGTTGTCTTCATGATAATAATATTGATTGTGATAGTGGTAGCTCTCATTTAATTGAATAAATACTATTGTGTATCGGGGAGTAAGCGAGGCACTTTGCATATGTTTGTGCCATTTAACCTCACTGAAACACTATGATATTGTAATTTCCATTTCATAGATGAGAAAACAGGTTTAGAAGGTTGTTGTTCTGCTAGTAACTGGTGGTGGAATCAGCATTCAAAACCTATCAGTCCTACTTCAGGGATCTTATGCTTAACTGCTATGCTCTCATTTGCTCACTCATTCATGTATTCAACAAACATTTACTGAATACCTGCTCTGTGCCACACATCTTCTAAATATTGGGCATTTGGAAAAAAAGACACTCTCCATTCACTGAGTTTTCCATCTACTGGGGGAGACATCATAAAAAATAAGTGCAATGTGGTGAGGTATGTTCTAGAAAGTTGTTGTCAAAGGGTGCCAAAAGCCCAAAATAAAGCGATCCCTGCTGACCCTTTGGAAGGGGAGATGGGGAGAGCTCAGAGACAGAAAACTAACACCCCAAATACCTATCTTTCATCTGCCTCAAAATCAAGAGAAATGTTCTAAATAGGATTTGTCTGGAAAAAAAAAAAACAAACATTCTCATGTTTGCTCCTTCCTAAGATTCCATTTTTAAACCCCACAAAATAGCCCTATTTAAGAGGTAGGAAAATCTATCTATCTCCAAAATTTCTCTTGTCTCTGTTCCAAATCCACAACCTCTCTTTACCTTGTAGGCCTTCATTCTCTGTTTTTTAATACTTTCCTAAAGGATGTTCTGTTCTTCAATTTAGTCCCTGTGCAGCGCAGCCTCCATCCTGCTACCAAGGGGACTTTGGTAATATGAAAAACTGACCATCCCGTGTCCCTGCTAAATATCCTCTGTGTGACCGTTACTAGAATGTGCAGTTTGGTTCTCCAACTTCAGCTCTCTCCATGCTCCACCTTTGTGACCTTAGCAGCTATTTTTCAGTGATGACTGGCTGCAGACTGTTGATACAGCCCATTTCTAATATCCCCCAGAAACCTTGCAGTGTAGGAGAGTGTATCCTCATTTGCAAATGACGGAAGAGTAGATCAAAGCAACTGAGTGACTCACTCAAGCTCATGACAGTAGATGGCAGAATGACAGCCAAGTGCTGTCTTCCCCGCTAGACAGTGGGCATATTAAAACAAACAAACAAACAACAACAACAACAACTGTGTCTCTTTTATCTGTGTTTTACTGTTAGCATAATGCCAGATACTGAGTGGATGGATGAATGTATAAATGGCCCCCTGTTTCTGGTTCTGCTGCATATAAAATTTGGTTTTCAATTCCACCTTCCTTGCATCTTATTCTCAGGCTGACTATATTTCACAGACTTCCTCAAACAACTTATTACAAAATGAAACCAGCTTTTGGTTCTTTCCCTCCCTGGGTTCCGAGTGGGGATTCCCAATCCACTGAGACTCCTCTTACCCACAGGTAGAAAGCCAAAGTATACATGATCCTTCCAGACCTTTGTCATTTACTGTTGGTAAAGTGCTGTCAAAATCTCTGAGATGTTGACGTTGTGTGGAGCCAGACTGCCTCAAACCATATCCCTGCGCTTATCATTAAGTTGCATGACTTTTGTGTATACACGGCTAAATGTGTAGATTCTTGGTTGGAATATATAAGACAAATTAGAAAAGAAAGCTGTTGCAACTGTCCTGGTAAAATACATAGTAGTGCCCACCTTCAAAGGATTTTAGAAGAAGAGATGAGTTAATGTACATAGAATGCTCAGAGCAGTAATGCACAGAGTAAGCATTCTGTGTTTGTGATAACTAATATCATTTCATTTTATCCTTATGCCCATGCTGCAGTAGGTGGTAAATATTATTTTAATTTTACTGGCAGGGACATAAAGGAAAGATTAATCACGTTCCAAAGGTCATTGAATTCTAATAACTAGAAACCCACTTCCATGAGGCTTTTGACCACATGGTACATGGTAATAATAAGGGTACATCAAATAATGAAAATACGTATGTCTCTCCTGTTGGCATGGTGAAGACACCCCAAATGGGAACACCCTGATAGAGTCCACAGTTAGGTCTTTGTACCAGAGTTTTGCCTGTAGCATTTCCATTTTATTCATAGAGTCTCAGGCCCTGAGGATCAAACAAGTCCTGTTTACTAGTGCTTTATATGCACTGGCTTATTTAATCCTATTTTGCAGATGAAAAAACTGAGAGACTATGGCTCAGTATGAGTGGAAAGAGGATTCAGACTCAGAGCTATGACTTGCAAGTCTGTTCCCTAAACAGTTTTCTACCAAATATATAATCATACAAAAAAAAGCTCAGAGCTCATATCTGAGTACAGAGAACTGGAAAGCATTTATACTTCTTTTAATTTAGAGATTCTATAAAGTGACAGAAATCTTTTCATGTCCTGTTTGATCGACCTGCTGATACTCATGCTGCAATAGACTTTTTTATTATTATGTTATGTTAATCACCATACATTACATCATTAGTTTTTGGTGTAGTGTTCCATGATCCACTGTTTGCGTATAACACCCAGTGCTCCATGCAGTACGTGCCCTCTTTAATACCCATCACGGGGCTAACCCATCCCCCCACCCCCTCCCCTCTAGAACCCTCAGTTTGTTTCTCAGAGTCGACAGTCTCTCATGGTTCATCTCCCCCTCTGATATGCCCCCCTTCATTTTTCCCTTCCTGCTATCTTCTTCTTCTTCTTCCTTTTTTTTTTTTTAACATATAATGTATTATTTGTTTCAGAGGGACAGCAATAGATTTTTTCAGGTGCCTAATATAAGGCTACCAGCTTATGCTAACTCCCAAGTTAAAAAGAATGTTCAAAGCTAATCAGAACATCATTTGAACGGAAGAATATGATCCAATGTGATTTTGCCTTTACACCATAAAAGACATTCCCTCTGTTGATGAGAGAAACTGCCAACATAAAAACTGAATGATATATGTGGTCAAAATTATGGAAGACGGAGGTGATTTTTTTCACCTATTAATATATCCTGAAAATCAATTTTTTTTCAGCAATAATTATGGAGACATTGGGCGTTCCCTAATGATTGAAGGCCTTCCAGAAGCTATAGACATACAAAGGACCATCCACCGCAGTTCCTCAGTTATCTTTCAGAAATAAATGCTCAATTCCAGAGTCATTTTGACCTGATAGATTATCCTTAGGGGATAAGGAAGATAAAAGCTCTCACGAAGAACACATGAAGATTCTTTTGATTGGTAGGCAAAAATGCAATATATGTCCAGAAAAAAATCAACGTATAGTTCTGCAAACTAACCTTCATTATCAGACTCATCGCTTCAGAGTTTGAAGGTGTCTCTGAAGACAAATTATCCAATATTTATCTCTTCCCTCCTACTCACTCTATCCACCACAAATAAACCATGAATCCATCTTCTGTACACTATTCTTTACATGAGGCTTTCCACCCTCTGCAGTCCCACTGCAGTAACAACATTTGATACTTGAAGGCAATATGTGAGTAAGAACTGGTATTTCATCTTGAGACTTGTGACTGAGAAACAGGAACCCAAATGTACCCCAAGAGATTCTATTGGCAGCAATGCGCATACATTTAATAGACAAGTATTCTCTCAAATCGACACTGTGCCTTTTCTTTTCTGTTTCTTATCCTCCCATCCAAATCTAGCTATCAATCATGGTTCTCTCTTAACCACCAAGAAGCTTTTAGTGATTATCCCCAACCTAGTATATGCGCTTTCTGAGTTTTTACATTTGAAGTCCAATATTGCACAAAAATATATAATGTTCCTTAGGTTAAAAAAATTGTCTGTTTATTAAATTCTTATCTTTTTCTTTTATTCTGCCCTAGTAACCTTCAGTATGCGAGTAGCATCATATGGGGCAGAGAGAATTGTCATTAAATGCCAGGCTGGAAATTGTGATTTGATGGCAAAAGAGCAATTCAGTAACTTCACCTAAAAACCTTCATGGAGCTCAAAATTCCCACACATTAACCATTTCTTTGGCATTTTTCATTAAGGCTATTTGAGACCAAACATTTCCATGATGAAGTAGAGAACCACATACTACGCTCACATCATTAAGTCCTCAGTAGGGGTGCATTTGTCAGGCCCAATAGTTACTGATCAACAAAGCCCTAGGTAACCGAAACCCAGAATAATTCTGGTCACTTCACATGCATTAACTCACTTAATCTCCACCAAAATGCTATGAGATGGGTTCAATAATTAAATATTTTATAGTAAACTAAGGCACAAAGATGTTAGTGACTTGAACAGATTTACACAGCCTGTAAATAAGGGGGCAGGATCTGGTTGCAGGTAGTTCGATCCTAAAAACCATGCTTTTAGCTACTACCTCTTACTGCCAAATAAGTTTGGAGGAAAAAAAAAAAGAGGTATCAAAGTCCTGGACTCTTGAGTTCTTCACCAAGAAGGAGAGACTTGAGTAATACCATGAGTGGTTGAAAGGCAGCATAAAATCCCTATGTGGATAACCAGCAAGGCTGCTGTTCACTTTATAATTTTATCTGGTAGTGAACAATTCTGATCAGTTTTCATTCACCCATTCATCCAACCAACAAATGCTCACTGAGCATTCACCATGTCTCAGGTGCTATGTTAGATAATAGGACATAAAAATGAATGAAATCTGGTTCTTTCTCTCAAGGAGCTCATTCTTATGATGTAGCAAACATTAAAAGAAAATAAAACTTATAATAAAATTATATGCCCTAAATCCAGATCAGTAGATTGCTTCTTTTGTCTGAAGGAATCAGAAAGACAATCTGTATGAAGGTAATGTTTTACAGAACTTTGAAGGATGAATCTGAATTCCCTAAATGAAGGAGAAAATGTCAAGGCAGGAAAAATAACAGGCAAATCTGAGGCCTACAGATAAGAAATTACAAAGTATCTTCAGAGAAATACAATGAAGTGTAAGGTCCATAGAAGGGCATGGTGGTTGATGATCACAAGGTGGCAGGCTCAGTCCCAACTCAGGAGCTTGGTGTCCATTCAGATTTGGACCTGATTCTATGTGCAATGGACAGTCATCAAGGTTGATGACCAAGGAAATAAATTTTGTATTTCAGAAAGGCTATTCTAGAAGCAGTGTTGACTTAGAATGGGGTTGAATAAAGTTGAGAGAGGAAGGCTGGTGAAAAGGCCATTGGGACAAGACACTCAACTATGCCAGAGTAAGTGGGAGCAGAAGAGACCAGAAGCTGATATAAGAAACTTTGAATTAAAAAAAAAAAAAAGAAACAGTCAACAAAACCAAAAGACAACCGACAGAATGGAAGAAGATATTTGCAAATGACATATCAGATAAAGGGCTTGTATCCAAAATCTATAAAGAACTTATCAAACTCAACACCCAAAGAACAAATGATCCAATCAAGAAATGGGCAGAAGACATGAACAGACATTTTTCCAAAGAAGACATCCAAATGGCCAACAGACACATGAAAAAGTGCTCAACATCGCTCGGCATCAGGGAAATCCAAATCAAAACCTCAATGAGATACCACCTCACACCCGTCAGAATGGCTACAATTAACAAGTCAGGAAATGACAGATGTTGTCGGGGATGCGGAGAAAGGGGAACCCTCCTACACTGTTGGTGGGAATGCAAGCTGGTGCAGCCACTCTGGAAAACAGTATGGAGGTTCCTCAAACAGTTGAAAATAGAGCTACCCTATGACCCAGCAATTGCACTACTGGGTATTTACCCCAAAGATACAAATGTAGCGATCCGAAGGGGTACATGCACCCCGATGTTTATAGCAGCAATGTCCACAATAGCCAAACTATGGAAAGAGCCAAGATGTCCATTGACAGAGGAATGGATAAAGAAAAGGTGGTATACACACACACACACACACACACACACACACACACACACACACACACACACAATGGAATATTATGCAGCCATCAAAAGGAAATCTTGCCATTTGCAATGACGTGGATGGAACTGGAGGGTGTTATGCTGAGCGAAATAAGTCAATCAGAGAAGGACGTGTATCATATGATCTCACTGATATGAGGAATTCTTAATCTCAGGAAACAAACTGAGGATTGCTGGAGTGGTGGGGGGTGGGAGGGATGGGGTGGCTGGGTGATGGACATTGGGGAGGGTATGTGCTATGGTAAGCTGTGAATTGTGTAAGACTGTTGAATGACAGACCTGTACCTCTGAAACAAACAATACATTATATGTTAAAAAAAAGAAGAAGAAGAAGATAGCAGGAAGGGAAAAATGAAGGGGGGGACATCGGAGGGGGAGACGAACCATGAGAGACTATGGTCTCTGAGAAACAAACTGAGGGTTCTAGAGGGGAGGGGGGTGGGGGGATGGGTTAGCCCGGTGATGCTTATTAAAGAGGGCATGTACTGCATGGAGCACTGGGTGTTATACGCAAACAATGGATCATGGAACACTACATCAAAAACCAATGATGTAATGTATGGTGATTAACATAACATAATAAAAAAATAAATTAGAATCAGATGGCAAACCAGGAGTAGTGGTCCGGGGGTAGGAAGTAGTCTGATATAATTGTTAGATTTCTAGAACTTATGACCAGGTGAATGATCGACACTGACATGTGAAACACAGTTTGAGCAAGCCAGGAAGGAGAACGTGAGTGGTAATTGTATTCAATTATTATGATAGCTTTGTCTGTTATTACAGATATAGATTCAAACTGCAATCTCCATTGTTTTTTAAAGAAAACAAACTATTTAATTTTAGGTCTGCTAAATCTGGCAATGTCACAATAATGTATTTTCAAGTTTTAAACATGATAATGATTGATTTTTTGTTTAATGTTGCATAAATTGTTTTCATTTAATTATTTATCTTTCCCAACTTTATTGAGGTATACTTGACAAATAAAGCTATATATATTTAAGATGTACAATGCGAAGTTTTGCTATATGTAAACACTGTGAAATGATTATAACAATCAGCTAATTAACATGCCTATGACTTCACTTAGTTATGAATTTCTTTTGTGTGTGGCAAGAACACTTAGGAATTAACTGTCTTAGGGGAACACTCCCAAACTCATTCTACAAGGCCAGCATTGCCCTGATACCAAAGTCAGATAAAGAAAAGTACCTACCAGTATCCCTGATGAATATAGATGCAAAAGCTCTCAACAAAATACTAGCAAATTGAATTCCAATAGCACATTAAAAGATCATACACTATGTTCGAGTGAGTTTGACCTTTGGAATGTAATTCATTCACAAATCAATAAATGTGACACATCACATTATTGGAATGAAAGATAAAAATCATCTGATCATCTCAATAGATGCAAAAAAAGCATTTGACAAAATAACAGCATCCTCTCGTGATAAAAACTCAACAGAGTATGAAGGGAACACACCTTAACATAGGGGAAAAGCTCCTTCACATTGGTCTTAGCAATAATTTTTTTGGATAAACACCAAATGCACAAAAGACAACAAAAGCAAAAACAAACAAGTGGGACTACATTGAACTAAAAAGCTTCTGCATGGCAAAAAACAAACAAAATGAAAAGGCAACCGATAGCAATCCTAAGGAATGGGAAAACATATTTGCAAATCATATACCTGATAAGTGGTTAATATACAAAATATATAAGGAATTCATACAATTCAATATCTAACTTCTTAAAATTGAAATTCAAATCATTGACCATAAGAAGTATGTTGACTTATTTAATAACAAAGTCACATGTGACTATAACTATGTAGCCTTCTAGAAACACCAAATTGTTCAGAATAGGGTCCAACTATAGCATAAACGAACCACATCTAAGAGACTGGATCAGTTCTATCTTCCCAAGTATGTACGCACACTTGTGGAAATTATACATCCCAGGACAACTATTGAAATCTTACCCAACTCTCTTCAAGCAAACCTGCTATACAACATTTCAGCTCTCTACATATAAAAATTGTTTTGACAACTTTAATAATATATATTAATATGTATTACTATATATTAACATTTAAAACAACTCATTGAAGGAAAAGTCTTTTTTTTAAGTCTTAAAATTGTGAATTATTTTTTAATGGTTGTGTTAATATTTTATCCCCATTATTCCTGGCGTTTACTTAATGTTAAGATGCCAAATCTTTGCCATCAGTGGTAAAGACAAACTGAATATCATAATCATGTCAGTAGAGAAAGCAACCTCTCTTTTGAGGGGGAAAAAAAAAAGTCTGCACCTCCAACCTAAGCTCTCTAACATTTGTAAGAAATTATTCCTTTAACCAATCATGCTCAACAGAATTGGCCCAGGGATCCATGAAATCACCGACCATCACACCGTTCTCTATAAAGCTTAAAAATACACTGTCTCAAAAATGAAACCTTGGAAGTTCACTTCCAAGAATTTGGAAATGTGGCTTTTTCTATCACACAACTATGAGGGAATAAGCAAATGACTGAAGAACATCAAAAGGAGGAATGAAAAACAGTAAAAATTTTACCGACAGTAAAAATAATTCTAAAAAACAAGCTTAAGCAAATGCTTATGGTTCTTTTGTCTTGCTTCTAAAGATGTAACACTTTCGGAATCTTCTTGGGATTTTCACTCTTCTTTTCTCTCACAAAACAAAAACAAACACAAATAAACCACCTATAATCTATGCTTTAATTTGGAGGGAGATCAAGAGTATAGAATGAATAATTATTTTACATAGATATTTCCCTGTGAAAGACAACATTCTGATGTATTTATTCAAATTGAAGTGTTTTCTGAAAACAGCATTATTATCTCCTGGTGTTAATATCTTACGATGCTTTTAATTGCATGTAACTCAGTCACATTCGTGATCCTTTGACAGCCGGCCAACACAGGCACTTGGTTTTTCAAAGAACAATGTGTGCTCTGATAATCTTTATACTGACTTATTCATCTGATAGAAAATGAAAATATATACCTGTATCTTTTTGTGAGTTTCCTGTTGCTTTTTCTGATCTGGAGAAACTATCCTGAGTTAACCAATAAATTGGCAATTTTCTAGCTCAGAAATACTCCCCTGGGGTGATTTGCGTTAAATTAGCATTGCTGGTAAATGCTTTCAAGAAGACTATACAATTATGGCCAAATGAACACATTCCTCATACAATTTCAGGATTAATATTAGTCTCCTAACAACCTAGAAACCAAGATCATAATGACTGGCTGCCATTTCCTTCCATTGTCCAGGTAACTGGCCCTCAGTATATGACCAATTTGAAACCTGGGAATCTTGGGAGCAAGCATCAGGTCTGCTGTTGGGAAATTGAATTCAAGTGCAGCCCTGCTCCCTGAACACTCATATTCTTCTTTCCTCTTTGTGCTATTTGTTCATCTCTATTGTACAGAGCTATCGTTTGTGCACACATTCTGTGTTAGATTTTCTACCCGATTGAGTTTGAAAAACCAAAGCTTAAGTACTAAATGTTTCCCTAAGGCCTGAATGGACTTAAAAGGACATAGGTGCAAAAAGAAAAGAAAGGAAAATAGGGGGAGAAAACACGGCTTGTTAAGTTGTTGCAATAATCTCATGCTGAGAATAAAGACCTTCAGAGTTAAGAGAATGAAAAACACTCTTCTAAATAGATTGCTTGCTTTTGTTGCACAGGTGGTAAGGCCTGGAAATATAAGATTCGGGGAACAGCAGGGCAGCCTGCTAGCATTTCATTAAGCTTAGAGAATAGTAGAATTGTGGAGTGGTTTCTTCCCACTTTACAAGGGACACAGGCTTCTTGACAACTTGGACTTCAGAGTGTTAGTTTGCTGGTATATCTTCTACCAGGAAGTACTCTGGCGAAAGAGTACCTCTCCCCACATTTTGCAGAGATTTACACCCTCTTCCTTTATTAAAATAAAGCCTTTCCCAGGGAGCATGGATTTGTGGTTATCGTTGTTTTCAATTTTTCATCATTTCATTACTCTCATGCCTTTAATATAAAGTCAGTACCATCTGCTAGATAACACAACTTTAGAGAACATGCTACGTCTGAACACTGCCACTTAAAGTTACACAAGGGTAATTGCCATGATGTTGGGCAATCCCCTTGACTTAGAAACTAAAGCACCCCTCTTAATAGATGAATAGTAACTGACAACCTTCTTCAAGGCAAAGAAAACAATCGAGAGAGAACGAAAATGCGTCCCATGGAATGGGAGAAAATATTTGCAAACCACATATCTGACAAGGAATTAATTTCCAAAATATATAAGGAACATCCACAACTCAATAGCAAAAAACCTCCAAAACCAAACAACAACGACAACAAAACACTTAAAAAATGGACAAAGGATTTGAATAGACATTTCTCTGAAGAAGACTTACAAATGACCAAATATATAAAAAGATGCTCAACACCATTAATTATCAGGGAAGTACAAATCAAAGCTACAATGAGATATTTGCTGTATATATTTGTTGTTGCTATATGGCTTTCTTTTTTTTTAAGATTTTATTTTATTTATCAGAGAGAGAGAGCACAAGCAGGGAGAGCTGCAGGAAGAGGGAGAAGCAGCCTCCGCGCTAAGCAAGGAGCCCAAGGCGGGACTCGATCCCAGGACCCTGGGATCATGACCTGAGCTGAAGGCAGACACTTAACCGACTGAGCCACCCAGGCATCCCAGCTACATAGCTTTCTAAGGTCGGGTCAGGGAAATGAGTCTATGTAACACCATCTTTTGAGAACTATGCCAAGTCTCTTCTAGGCCTTCCCCTTAGGAGGGCAAAGATCCACTACCTCTGGCTTCCATTGGCTCTATACATAGTAAAGCTAGCTCTCAGTGGTTGCACTATAGGATCTAGAGGTACAGACAAAAGTTGTTCACATTTTTCTGGGGAGTTTATCAGTAGACTTTCCTGTGGATCACAGGGGATCAAGTGTAAATTATGTCTTCCCAATGGCCCCACAAGAGATATGCAAGTAAAAACTAAAAGAGATCTTGAGTTGCCTTCATTATTAATATTCAAAGTAAACATTCAAATTTCTAATAGTTTATGACCCAAGAATTACGGCAGTTTAGAGAAAGCCCTTAACCAACTTAAGTGATGACATTCTTTCCCAAATTTCCAGCTAGGTACATTTTACTTACCCTGCTGTGTTAGGATAGTAGGTATTAGATGAATCAGTGACTTCATAACCAAGTAAATGACACTGATAACTAGAGATGAAAGGAGCTATTTAAGAAAGATGACTATTCTAGAAGGGCTAGACCACACATATTCTATATGAAGAAACAGAATCTATTTTCTAATCTTTTTGAATGCTTTTATAGTTTTATAATTAAAAAAAAAAGAAAGCTTCTGGGGCGCCTGGGTGGCTCAGTTGGTTAAGCGTCCGAATCTTGGTTTCAACTCAAGTCATGATCTCAGGGTTGTCAGATCAAGCCCCGTGCACGTTGCGCTTGGAGCCTGCTTAAGATGATCTCTTTCTCTTTCCCTCTGCCTCTCCACACCCCCGCTTACACACTCACTTGCTCTCTCAAAAAAAAAAAAAAAGGAGAGAGAGAGAGAGAAAGAAAAAGAGAGCCCCACCTTCTGTAAAATTGCTACAAATGTATGTTGTTTGTAAATAAAAGACAAATTGTATGTCTACGTTCTCATTTGCGTGTCCTTGAACAAAATATATGGATCATGAAAATCAGTTTGGGAAATAATGTTTCCCAACTTGCTTTGTGATGCAGATCTGAGAATATTTGCTCATTCTGATTTGTAAGATCAAGAAAGCATTTACTCTACCTCTATTGCCTTTCCATTTCTTTCGGTCTTGTTATCCTTTCACTTGGTTCTGTCCTCCAGATTCTGCCTTCGGTTTTCTTCTTTTCTCAAAAAATAGTGTTGTTTTTTTTCTTTTTTTATCTCATGTGTTCCTCTAGTTTCAACTAGCACGTCAAGCTTTATAACTACAAATTTAGATGTTTCACACCTAACCTCCTTTTAAGTTCTTTATTCGTATAACCACTTGCTGATCAAACTTCTTAGCCTAATAACGCCAGCTGTATCTCAAATCAAGCATGTCCTAAAAAATTAAACCCACCATCTTCTCTCTCTTTCCCCAAATGTGATTCTCTTTTTATGTCCTATAGTCTCTCCCACTGTTCAAGCTAGAAACTTGAAGGCCACCCTGATTCATTAACTCTTAATTATACATCCATTTAGGAACCAGTTTCTTCTAAATCTGTAACTGAAAATTCACTGAAATGCAGCTCTTTTTCTGGTTCCCTACTCCCACTTATGTCTGAGTTCACCAACTTTCTCGTAAACTATCACAAGAGTTTCTGCCCGGTTATGCTGTTTGCAATGCCATTTGCTTCTAGTCAGGCTTTCACAGAGCTAGCCAACTGATCTTCCTAAACACAGAAATGATCAGGCCAATTTTGGGGACAGAAGATTGTAAAACCCAAAAGCACAGTATAAAAGGCTCTCTGCTATCTGCTTCAAGCCCCCCTTCTACCATCATCCGCCCATTCCCCTGATTGTCACCTTATATTCCTTTGTCACAATTGGTTTATCTATGTTACCAAATCGTGCATTCAGTATGCCATTGCTGGTGGTAGGTTATCTGTAGATGTGGCGGACTAAGAAGGGATACAAAATTTCTGGGAGTCTACTTCCCCTCTCCTTGAACTTTGAAGCAGGCAGCAAAAGTGATGTTGTGCCAATCTCTACGCTCAGGACCTAAGAGACTTCCACTTCCCGTCTCTTGGAACACAGGCTTTTGAAACGCAGTGGCCATGCTGTGAGAAAGCCCAAGCAGGTGTGCTGAAAGGACTTTAGCTGGCAGCCCTGATTGGTCTACCAACCAACAAATGGCCAACAAATTGCCAAGCCACCCAGCTGAAGCCACACTGAAGAGAAATAAGCTGTCCCTGTCAAGCCCTGCTCAAATTTCAGAGTCATGAGCAAAATCAACCATTATTGTTGTTCCAAGCTGAGTTTGGGGGTGTTTTGTTATGTGGCAATACCTGAAACAGTATGAAATGCCTTTCCATCTTTTTCTGCCTGATTAATTTCTTCTCATTCCTAAAGATACAACAACTCAAAGGTTATCTCATTTAAGAGTACAAAGACTTCCCCAATCTGCTGAGGCAAAATCAATTACTTTCTTCTGTTCTTCTCCAGCATCTGGTGGTGATTAACGTTCGCCTCCCAAAAAGTATTGTAAATTCCTTGTGAGTAGGATCTATGGGTATTTATCTCTGTAACCTAGTGACTAAAACAATTGAGTTACTTGAACATTCAATGTGGTAATTCCCATACCGTACTAATTTCTACTTTTGGTTTTATTTTAGTTCAACAACCGCTTGTTGAGCACTGCATGCCTGGCAATATGCTATTTGATAATAATATGTAATTCGCATTGTGAATAGGCTGTAGATTCCTGCCCTCAAGAAGCAGATATATCACGAGTTATCCCAAATCACCTTCACTGTGCTAGATGGCACAGATTTCTGGGATTCAGCCAAGTGCCTGCCTAAGGGCTCAAATAGTTTCAGAGATCTTCTTGGACGAAAATATTGGTCCTTTCTGCTGGCCTCCACGATTTCCAGGAAGAGCAGACGGTGACTGGCCAAATACCTGCCAAACAAAAATAACAACAACAAAACTCTAATTGGATGCTTAAAAGTTTCACAAGAAAATTAAAAGTCTGTGTCCTAAATGTCTAGCCTCTAAATTCTTCAATCAACAACACAGAGTATTTAAGACCCAAGACTCTTAACTCAGAAATGAGTCACGAAGAGCCTATGACCCAAAATATGCCAAAGGCTCATTTCATACATGTGAGATTTGAGAAAGTGCAATGGACATGTTCTCAAATTCTCTCTGGTCTGTGTTAAGTGAGTGGTCCTGAAAGCACTGTCCAAGGGATAGCATGCATCAATTAAGATTTAATAATATGCCCCCCTGTTTATGAAAGAAAAAGAAAAATACAATGATTTGAATAAAGTTACACTTTTGTAAAATCATTATGCATCATTTTATGTATATAGACTGTTAGCCCTTTCGGGTACAGGGACTTTGTCTTATTTGTCTATAAACTTCAATACCTAGCAGTGTCTGCTAGTAGGTGCTCAACAAAAGAAGAAAATCGGTTAACTACTTTGGACTAGTAACTATATAAGGAGCAATAATTTTACCTTCAGTTCAGTGTCAGTAAAAATGTTATCCCTGTTCAGAAAATTGTGTGTTTCCTCTTATCTGACAAATAGCACCACAAATGCCAACAGTTTTCACTTGTCTTAGCTGTCAGGAAACTCTAGGCTAAATTTTGTGTGCTACCATAACTTTTGCCAGGGTATCAAAAGCACAGAATTATGAGGAAATAGCAGTGTATTCTTATTCATTTATCAAAGCATGCATAGGCAAATGCTGTTAGCCTGACTCTAGTCGTCAAATGTACTTTCACCATTATTTTCACCTAAAATAATCTATACTTCCCAGTGACATTCTTGCCCCCCCCTTTTCCATAAACTCAGGCCAATGATATTTTATCATATGTATATTCCAACTTAATCTGGCCTTAGGAATAGAATCCAGAATAGAGCTAAGAGCTCTAAAAGCCAATGTGTTAAATATTTCTAGGAAGAAAGTGTTCATTGCAAACGTCCAAATCTTTTTTCAGGACCAGATGGACTATATGAACAAGTTGTATAGCTTACCTATGTCCCACACTATACGGACATGGGATGGGTTGTAATAGAGTGGCTTCCTCAAAACAATTTAAAAACTTGACACCAGGAGTTTCTTGTATGGTACTCGCATGCTGTTTTTCCTAGGAGAAAGAACAGTTCCAGCAGAAACAAGTAAGATCATGGTCTCCAAGAGGCAGACAGATGGTGGTGCTGGTCTTCACAACATTAATCTCACAAAAGCATAAGGCTCAAAATAATTCTGATGTTAGCAGCTGTATATAATTCAGGACTTGTGGTAGCTCACCGATAAGGAATGATAATCTCTTCTCCCTTATAAAAGGGATAAATCTGAGTTTGTTTGCACAGACTAAGGTTACAGAGAAGGCCTGAAGTATAGAGGGCTCATAAGCTTATTTGGTTACAGATATGATCTTTAACTTTCCCTAGCCCGAGAAGCCAAAAATAAACATTTCATAACTTTTAATGTGTGGTTAGCAAATATAGCTGGCCCATGGTCGTGTCCCCACAGCCTGGAGACCTGGACAGAGTCAGCTTAGCTACATGCCTGGGGCCTCCTGCTTAGAGCCTTCCCCTGTAGTTTCAAAAGAACAGGGTCTTTTTATCCGCTTAGCTCAGTTGCTATAAACACTTGCTGTATGTTAAATGACTTCTCAGCTCCATCCAATCCGATTTGCACATCATTAGTCTGTGTAGGATGAAATGGATGCCTTTGGATATTTAGTTTTGTTAAATACTGAGCCCTTTGTGAGTGAAAAGCCCTTCATATAAAATATTACATCAGGCTTGGCTAACATTCCTGCTTCATGAATCACTGGTACCTCCAAGTTGTCCTTGAAATTTCAAATTCACTGTAGATGCTTCCAGACACGTACAGTACTTCTTTTTTTTTTGTTTATTTATTTATGTTTTGATTTGGATGCCAACCCTGCTGTGAAAGAGCAAAATTTAGCATCAGAGCAAATGCCCTTCACGTATATCAAAAGGGAAAAGAAAAGCAGCATTACAGACCCGAGAGGAAAACACTAGTCTAAATGCCAGAAAAATCCATCATAGATCCGTGCTTTACCCTGACTTACGGCATATTATTCAGAGACCATCACTCACCTTTTCTATTTCTCATCGGTGATGGCCCTATTAATACCTGCTACCAGCCTCTACTTTTTTACAGGCATTCAAGTACGAGTTAAAAACAAACAAAAAAAGAACAAATAAGCAAAAGCTTAGTATTTCACAGGTACTTGTAAATTTTTCACCTTGATTTTGACAGAGCGCACGCAATAATTGCTTATAATTACAAACAGGACAGCTGATCGCTTTTTAAAACAACATTCTAATTAGAGCAACCAGCCGTCAGCGCTTGGAAAGCTGCTACGATGACATTAGCACAATGAGGTCACCTTTTCCATGATGTTGCTGCTCTGGGATCTACCTTCGCTGAGATGTCGCGGAGGAAATGAATTGCCACTGCAGCAGCTGCACAACAGCTAAGAAGCTCGACAGGGCAAATGGCGTCACTGTCATTTCTTGGGAATACCCCGATATCATTTTCCTCACCGAGTGTTCCGGCTGCTATCACATCTGGTCATCGGGCCAGACACATCCAGAATGCTCCCCACATTCCAGTTCCTACCATTCTGCCCGCGGTGGTGCCGGAGGCAGTGTGTATCTGAGAAATTTCAGATGCTGTAGATGCTAGCGCATGATGGTTCTGTTTTGCACCAGTAACATTTCCAAAACACTTAGGTCAGAATTTTTTTTTTTTTAATGAGGTGAGTTTTTGTTAACATGAAAGAAAAGGGAGGTTCTTTGATATTTATTGAATGTATTTTATGGTAGGAGTTTAAGATTCATGTGTGTCTCATTTAAAACTCCCAAACAGCCCTGTAAAAGAGGGTTTCATCACCTTGGCCTTACAAATACAGAAACAGAATCTCAACGGGGGCCTTGTTAATTTCTTTCTCCCAGAAAATATTTTCAAGAACTTGCTGAAAATGTGACAAGAGTGGGTAATCACCATTCAATTGAAAATTACCAAAACTGTGGCAGACTATGTTTTAATCCAAAGCATTGTTGAGAAACAAGAAATGGGAGACATTCCTACATGATAGAAAGTCCATGGGATTGTGTCTCAGAAAATCAAAACCAGAAAACACATAGAGGTGAGAACTGCTGCAGAGCTAGATGTGGTTGGAAGATCTTCAGAGCCAGAATCAATAGATGCAGGACGTCACAGTTGGTCCTGAATAAAGCAGCAGGTGAGTGCCCAGAAGGGAGCTAGGGGTAAATCCTGCAGTGTGTTCCATAGCTTGCCCACAATCTGGAAGCAACCTAAATAGAAATATCATCCACAGACAGGGAAAGGGGAAATTCCAAATATCACGATGACCGCATGACTAAGAATCACTACACTCAACACTGAAGAGACCATAATACTCCATCAAATAATTATACATTCAATATGATCTCAGTCACATTCATAATGGGACTTCTGTGGAGCTAGACAAGGCTATCTGGGAGGGACAACTGGGGTGACTTGCCATAACAAACGTCAAAACCTACTGTGAAGCTATGAGGATGCAAGCAGTTAATTGGCACAGGAATAGAATAGACAAGGAGATGAAGGGAACAAACCGCAGAGTCCAGAAGAGGCAAATGTGCGTGTGTGCACATTTGTGTGTGTATTAATATGTGAGAGAAAATGGAAATTTAAATTAGCAGGAAAAAGTTGGATTATTTAAAAGGTGCAACTAGCCCTTTAAGATTATAGTAGAACCCTATTGAACACCATACATAAAATAAATTACCAAATGATTAAAGTGTGAATGTAAGTAGCATTTAAAAAAATTTTTAAATAGAATAATGGTTTTTTAATCTTGAGTAATGAGAAAGGGCCTCCCACAAACTAAAGAAAATAATTAACAGATAAACTATATAAAAATCTTCAAATTTCTTTTTGGCGAAGATCATAATAACAATAGCAATAATAAAACACAATACTGAGAGAAAATATTTGCAAAAAAGTTTAAGAAACAAGTAGTAATGACCATTGTACAGAGAGATCTCCCACACAACTAGGAAAAGAGGCAATGGTCTTGTAAGAAATTAGATAAAAGGGGTGCCCGGGTGGCTCAGTCAGTTGAGCGACCGACTCTTGGTTTCAGCTCTGGTCATGATCTCCTGGGTTGTGGGGCTGAGCCCCACATTGGGCTCCATGCTCAGTGGGGAGTCTGCTTGAAGATACTCTCTCACCCTCTCCTGTGGCCCCTCCCCTCTCTCAAATATATAAGTAAATCTTAAAAAAATTAGACAAAAGATACAAGAATTCACAGAAAGAAAAACTGCCTTCTACATATATATGAAATTATGCTAAACCTTAGTAGCAATGAGGGGAATTGAAACAAACAATATCACTATAGTTTTTACTCCTCAGGTTATATAAACTTTTGAAGCTTGACAGTATTTATTTTGGGGAGGATATGAAAGAACAGGCACTTTCATAACCCACTGGTGAGAATTTGAAGTCACTAACCATTTTCAGAGGGTATTTTTGTCAATATCTATCAAAACTTAACATTTCTGTAAGCCACATGCATGAATTTTACTTCTATATATTTAGCCTATAGAATTCATATTTGTTAAAAGATTCATGTGTAAGAAAGTTCATTGTTGTATTCTTCTAAAGCAAATAAACCAAATCAATCAAATTGCTGTCAGGATAATTAAGTAAGTCATGGCATGTCAGTTTTAGGGAATACATTGCACTTATGAATAATGTTGTATATCTATATACAATGACACTAAAGAGTCACCAAGACAAACTCTTAAAACAATAATCCATCTCATAATGTGTAAATGTTTGTGGTAAGATCTCGTTAAATTTTTAAAAATGTATGTACATGAGGAGGTCCTGGGTGGCTCAGTCAGTTAAGCATCCAACTCTTGATTTCAGCTCGGGTCCTGAGATCTAGCCCCACAGCGTGCTTCATACTGAGCGTGGAGCCTGCTTAAGATTCTCTCTCTCCCTCTCTCCATCGGTGCACTCTCTGTCTCTAAAAAAAAAAAAAACAAAACATGTACATGTGTATATAATGTATAAAAAGGAGTGTGTGTATAAATGTCAGAGACAGTGGACTATTTTGAATTAAGTTTTTGATGGTAGTAAATGGCTGGATTTGAGAAGGGAAATATCTGTTATAAGGCATGCAGCAAAATTTTAAGTATCATCTCTCTGTGTATTATTATAAATTAAGGTATACAAGCTTTGTCCAACAGGCCTAAATTTGCCTTTGAATATCAGCTAATAAAAATTCTCAAATTTTATAGGCTTCACCTAGCAAAAAAATTTCTCTCTCCCTATTTCTCATAGAAATTTCATAAAAAGAAATTGCAACATTTTTTGCAAGATTTTATTTATTTTTGAGAGACAGAAAGAGTGAGTTGGGGAAAAGCAGAGGGAAAGGGACAAGCAGACTCCACACTGAGGATGGAGCCCAATAAGGGGCTTGATCTCAGGACCCTGAGATCATGACCTGAGCCAAAATCAAGAGTCAGACACTTAACTGAGCCACCCAGGTGCCCCAGAAATTACGACATTTTTACACCTAGGTGATCAATAATTTTGTTTAAAACGTAACATCTGCAGTTCGACTAGTAATTCAATTATGTGGAATCACTTTTTTATTTTCTACTTTCAAACCAAGAGAGCAAAATATTTAAATAAAAAAGTAAACATTGGTGTAGAAGGAAAAAAAGACTCTAAAAACAACTCTGGAAATGTCTCTTTTTCAGTTTAACCACAGCTTTTTACTAGACCTTAAATCATTTTAGCACTCATTCCATGGATAAAATTTCTAATTTTGCTTCAGTTACTTGGATATTTGAGACCAAGTGAATTTGAAGTATGAATAACAAAAATAATTACTGTAGACTTTCTATCTTGGCTGAGAAAACCATCATGTTCATATTTGGCAAGATTTCCTAACATAATCTAATATATAGCTAGCTGATGCATTTGACACTTGTCTGTAGAGATGATCTATTCACCAGTGTTATAAAATAATATTAAAGATGGGAGAGTCTTACAGTTTTCTTTAAAAAATTAAAGATGGAGGGGTGCTTGGGTGGCTCAGTCAATTAAGCATCTGCCTTCAGCTCAGGTCATGATCCCAGGGTCCTGGGATCGAGCCCCATGTCAGGCTCCCTGCTCCGCGGGAAGCCTGCTTCTCCCTCTCCCACTCCCCCTGCTTGTGTTCCTGCTCTCGCTATCTCTCTCTCTCTGTCAAATAAATAAATAATCTTTAAAAAAAATTAAAAACGGAGTAATCTCTTTATTTTGTTGTAAGTCTTCAGAACTAAAAATAGTTTAAAATAAGCTCTTCTATGGTTTCCGTATCAGCACTCAGTTGCTAAATAATAACTGGGAGCAAAACAGCAGAGAATGTCCTTCTCTTCCTTTATAAAATCTCTTCAAGAGAAAGATTGTTTTTCTTTAATTCTAACCAGAAGCCATAAAATCCTCTTTTTGTTTGTGTGTATTAGCTTTAAGGATCTCCACAATGCTCATATAATGTCTGGAATTAGGAGACATGTGGGAGCTTAAATAGAATTTGTCAAATTATTTCTCTTCTTACATTTAGATTTTTGAGCTCCTTGTGAAGGATAAAATTCATTTCAACATTACTCACTGAATATTAGTCAGGTTTGTGTGTGGAAGGTAGAAGTGGGAAGATTGTTTTAGTTAAACTAAGCTACACTTTGGAGTTTGGAATGAGGCTAACTGATCTTTGCAAGGATATGGACAGAGTTCACTACATTCAGACTACATAGTTCAGACTTATCAGTCTGAAATTTTCATGGTTATTTTGCAAGAACATATTTTTTACAGGTGATTTTTTTTAATGGTCCGGTAATGGTATTCAATGATAATGTAGACTGAAAGGCACAAATTATTTTCCTTTATAGGTCTCTCAATCCTACTAGACTGAATTCCAAGAGAATAGGGATAAGGTTTTGGAATTTTCTGAATCCTCAGGTCCTAGTACACTGACTGCTAAATAAAGGGCTGCGAAAATTAATACATTATTGCATCAATCAATCAATCAATTAGAAAGTGATTCAATATACCCCTTCCAAATTCTGAGCAATTAGCCTGGCTTTATACAAATTGGTAGCTAAGCCAACACTTATTAAGATTCTACCATTTATGCAGTCATACCCTTAACTATATTTTGGAGAATATTTCTAAAGTGTGAACAATAATGCATATTCTCAAGAAGCTACAATCTAGTCAAGTGAAAAGGGAGGATCACACTATGAAAAAACAATAAAGAGCCAGCACACGAAAGTGTGTATGGGACCAGGATCGAGAAGGCCCAGGGCACAGCTGCCTAAAGGCCCAGCATAGATAACCCACCCACAGGTGTATGAGCTAAGCAAATGCTATTGTTGTATGTCATTGAGATTTGGGGATACTTATCATACATTAATGGCTAATCTAAATACTTTCAATATCCAGTGCCCCGTAACATTCTGAAGTTTACTTTCAAAATTCCCTTACAGGGGCGCCTGGGTGGCTCAGTCGTTAAGCCTCTATCTGCCTTCGGCTCGGGTCATGATCCCAGGGTCCTGGGATCGAGCCCCGCATCGGGCTCCCTGCTTAGCGGGAAGCCTGCTTCTCCCTCTCCCACTCCCCCTGCTTGTGTTCCCTCTCACTGTGTCTCTCTCTGTCAAATAAATAAAATCTTTAAAAAAACAAACAAACAAACAACGAAATTCCCTTACAGTCCCAATCTAACCCACTTTCATCTCGCATCTGACCCATGGCCACCACCGTGTTGGCCTCCCTGCCTCCATTTTCCTCTCCCTCATTTTTTGCCCTACTACATCCAGAATGATCTTTTAAAATGCAAATTTGAATCTAATTCTGTTTAAAAGTCTTTGGATATCTTCTCATTGAACGTGGGATAAAGCCCCCAATTTTTAAAAAGCCTACAGGGCCCTATGTAGTATATTCCCTGCCTTGTGTCCAGCCTCCTCACAGGCCTCTCTTGCTCACTCCCAAGTCACACTGGCTTTTTTTTTTTTTTTTTTTTAAGAATATACCACATGCCTTCCTTTTTTGAATCTTTGCCCAGATTACTCCTCAGAATGCAATGCTTTTCTCTGAACCTTACTTCTTTTATCCTGATTCACTTCTACTTATCTTTCACATTTGGCTGAAATGCCACATAACAAGCCATCTTTGACCCTAGAGTCTATGATAAGAACTCCTTACTATGTGCTCCCACAGCATCTTGTGTTTTTCCTTCATGTTACTTGTCATAATTAGTCATTATGTAGCTACTAGTGCGATGTGGACTAATAATATCAGTCTTCTCCACCAGACCAGGGCAGCAGGGATCATGTGTCTCTTGCTTACTACTGCATATTCAGTATCTCCAGTACATTGTGGCCCACAGTAGGTGATCAGTAAATATTGACTTAATTAGTTCTGAGAACTAACGGGCTTTTCCAGATTTTTTTCCATACCATGAAGCACATCAAAACTCTGAAACATTAAAAAAAATTCTTGCCTCTAGTCTTTGTTACTTTGAAATTAGAACAAATAATCTTGATAGAGGAAGGTGCATACTTATGTCATATTGCAGCACTTTTCTGCCCTCTTTCTACCCATAGTCCACAAGAGAGTGTTGGACAAATAATATCTCACTTCCCTGAAACAAGAAATCTGAAATTTATAAATATTTCAAACTTTAATCTAGATCCATAAATAGTTTAAACTTTAATCCACAACAGAGTATGGCATTAGATAGATAGATAGATAGATAGATAGATAGATAGATAGATAGATAGGATAAACTGATACATCAAAAGATTGATAGATCAATAGAGAGAGAAACAGAGTCAGACAGAAAACAGCTAGGTAACCAGTGTAAGGTAACCAGTATATCTAAGCTTGGTTCGCTCATGCATCTGTGGGTCCACTGGAAGTCAGCTGATCTGGGCTGGGTGTGGTTGAGTCATCATGCCAGCTCACTTAAAGCCCAGCCTAGAGCTGGCATACCGTTACTCCTTCCTTATTCTATTAACTAAAGCATGTCACGTGGATGAATCTAAGTCAAGGGCCAGAGAAATATGTTCTCTAACAGGAAGAACCATAGTCATGTACAAAGCGCTTATACACAGGGAAGAGTAAAGGTCAAGGTTTGGGACAAATATGCAATGTACTACAAGAAATAGGAAATGTAAATATTAAAGCAGGGTATATGTATACTACCAATTAGATAGGGTTTTTATGGCATTTGTAAAGAATTTATTCTCTACGTCATCCTGTTTTCTGTTGTTTTTCAAATACCATGTATGACAGCTTATATAGTCTTTTCGTTTTATACTTTCGTTTTATACTTCATATAATTTATGAAGAAATTTATATTGTGCATTCTTATTCTAGTCTTCAACCACAAATGGGATAGCCATTTTTGTCAATTTGTGGGGTTTTTTTAAGATTTATTTATTTATTTATTTTGAGAGAAAGAGAGAGAGAGCATGCGCATGAGTGGGGGGAGGGGCAGAGGTAGAAGGACAGAGAAAATCCATAAGCAGACTCCCCACTGAGGGCAGAGCCTGTTGCAGAGCTTGATCCCAGGACCCTGAGATCATCACCTGAGCTGAAACCAAGAGTTGGCCACTTAACGGACTGAGCCACCCAGGTGCCCCTCAATTTGTGCTTTAAATCATAGAAATAAAACTGATCCCAATACTACTCCCCTTCAACTTCATGTCATTATAATTTACTACATATAATTATATATAATTTACTATATGTATTTAAAGATTACCTGTAAATATCAATCATCTTCTTAAGGAGAAAAGAGTTTTTGTTCCCATGATGATGAGACTCAATTTCTTTGACAGTATGATTGAGTCTGTAAGATGAGGAAGGCTCAGAGCCACTGAACTCAATGCCCTCACAAAGCCCTGCAAAGCTCTTTGGTGTTCAATTTCTAATAGGTTCCCAAATCACAATGATCTACATGTTTTATGATTTCCAAATCAATGTAATATTAGCCAACCATACTATATCTGCATGACTGGACTGGGTAAAAATAGTCTTTCTTAACTGTTTTCAGTTTCAATAACCATCTTTGGAATTTATTTATTCTGTTCCCAGCACAGATTACTATATGCTCAATAAAAAACAAGGAAATCTTAGCAACCTGCTTTAATCATTGCAGTAGGAGACACCCTAGATTGAGCCACAAAATTTTATAAATTGGCCAATACATGATATGTTTAAAAGACAAATGAATAGAGGAGAGACCAAAGGAAGCAAACGTATAGAATACTTAAGGATTTTAACCTGAGAGAATGTCAATTAAAGTTCAGGGGAAAGTAAATGGCTATAATTAATACCTGTTAACTGCTTTTGGCCTTCAGGCTTACCCTGTCCAATGATGCATAATAATTAGAAAGCATTTCATTACCAGCTGGCGACAAAGGATTAAATGTGCGTGAAAGTTTGCAAACTGTAAAGTTATGAAACAAGGTAGCTGTTATTTCCATTATTAGTACCAAAAAAGATGTGCCAAGTGGACAGGCCATTGAAACCTCACCAATAAATATTTAGTGACTAATAAACTTTGAATACTATGTATATACATCGTAGGTAGAATATGTGTTGATTGCTCTTCCCACTACCATAAAAGCCTAAGTCAAATTTAAGATTTGACTGTTATCTCTCTAATTTTATCATATTAAATTTATTTATTTTCAAGCATAAATTCCTAACAAAATTAATATGAAGGGAGGCTATACTTTTCCTACATATTTACATAGGTTTAAGGGGAAGGAAAGCTTCAGAGTCATCCCATGTATGGATCATGATTCTTCTCATTTACAAATTTAAAAACTAAATGAAACAACTCAAGGTCAGAGAGGTTCAAGCATTACCTACTGCCATGCAACCAGTAAATACTGAATGTGGGATTCGAATGAAAGGTCAGTCAGATTCCTTAGTCCAATATGCCACTCCAATGTAAAGCATTGTATTAGAGATTTAATTTCATTACATATAGATATATGTGTATGTATATTCAAAATTACTACTCACTAAAATTAAAATTCTGGGGCGCCTGGGTGGCTCAGTCGGTTAAGTGTCTGCCTTCGGCTCAGGTCATGGTCCCAGGGTCCTGGGATCGAGTACCGCATCGGGCTCCCTACTCAGCAGGAAGCCTGCTTCTCCCTCTCCCACTCCCCCTGCTTGTGTTCCCTCTCTCGCTGTCTCTTTCTGTCAAACGATAAATTAAAAAAATTAAAACTCCATATTGATTATAATATAAATGTTTACTCTAAGAGGTTGGAGGCTTCTGAAAGATGTAGGAAAGATATGAAGCTGTGAGACTTCCCATCTCCAGAGTTGATCCATTAAAGAGTAGATCAATAATTGGTTGCAATAGTTGGATTTGTTTATTGAGATGTTTTCCCAGGTGACTTAACAAACAAAGCACACCATTCCATACTCAGCATTTCAACATGATTTACTGACTTTCTTGAGCAGAGTGCTTATGGGATTGCTTCATTTAATCATACAAGTACCTTCTGTGACTCAGGCATTTTGCTAGAAGTGAAGGATGTAAGACTGAACAAGTCATACTACCTGCCTTTAAAATGTTTAGATCCTAATGGGAAGACATGTCTGTATATTAATAACAACAAACAAAATTGAGAGGGTAAAGAAGAAAGGGGTGAAATTATTACATGTCAAGATTTTCATCATAATTCAAGACATCACTAAATGGGATTTTAGTCTTGATATTTATAATTATAGAACATATATTTGATTAAGTAGCCTATACTTTTGAGACTCTCTCATAATGAAAAAATACTGTTTATAACACTAGGAAAACAAAAAATAACTGCAAATTTAAAGGAATTGAAAAAAAAACAAAAATCAAATGATTACTCTTACACTTTTTTACTTTATCCAAGTGATAACAATCTGCAAGAACCTTTATATGTTCTTACATTTTTCTTTTCTGTTTCCATATTGCCAAATACTACATGAATTAAGCTTCAAGAACTCAGGACATCATGTAGTATTTGTCTATTTTTCTTCTTCCCCATGCCATGACCCATCCATGGGAGTAACTTCTATACGAAATATAGAAAAATAAAGCAACATCGTGATCAAGTTAAGCATGACTTTAAAATTCTGTTACATATTCTTATGAAAACAAGGCTGTATCAAAAAAAAAAGGTGTTAAAAAGTAAGCTTACAGCGTACAAAAGCTTAAGAGAAGAGATTATCTAGCTTTTAAGCAGGTAAGGCAGTGAAACAGAAAGATGAGAAACCATGGTGGAGGAGGGTAACTTTTATCCACGGTGGTGTGTACTGCTCTGCAGAATACACACCTGAAGATTCTAGGTCTCAGTTTGAAAACCAATTATAGTTAGTTAGGAAATGACACTTCTTGTTCTGGGAATTGGGAATCCCTACCTCCAGCAGTCACTGCCTGACTTGTGACAGGGAAGCCTTAATGCATTTTGTATCATAACTCTTCCTCTGGGTTTTACTTTCATTTGTTTAGAATGTTAAATACAGTGTCATGAGCAAATCAGTTGTCTCCATCTAGTCATCACAGACTAATTTGTCTGTCTGAAAGCTCTCTTATTTTATAAGGGAAGAAACTGCTGTTTGAAAAACAGAAGCCCTGGGCACCTGGGTGGCTCAGTCATTAAGCGTCTGCCTTCGGCTCAGGTCATGATCCCAGGGTCCTGGGATTGAGCCCCACATCTGGCTCCCTGCTCCGCGGGAAGCCTGCTTCTCCCTCGGCCTGCCACTTCCCCTGCTCGTGTTCCCTCTCTCGCTGTGTCTCTCTCTGTCAAACAAATAAAATCTTTAAAAAAAAAAGAAGCCCCAGCTCTGAGGCTTAGTTTTCACCTTGGCAAAGTTAAGATGTTGAATTACACGACCTGAGTCCCTCTGAGTTCCAAATCCTGTAATTCTACCATATGGTCACCTCAGGCTATAGAGTTCAGTGTATTTCAGTATTTATGAATATGAAAAAAGTATTTATGAATAAGTTAAAATAAAAGCACCTTCAGACTTAGATTTTTCGTTAATCTAAGCTAAATTTTTTAAATGAGCAATACAAGGATTTCCCATTCTTCTCTTCTTCCACAAAACAAGGCATATCTCAAATAAATATATGGTTCGTTCAGTAAACTTGTTTAAATTGTGGCTGTCAAAATATCTGAACTTTAGGCCTAAAGAAAGAACTTGAGCTTTTGCAGAGACTATAGAAAAGTAATAACTATAAATACTGTATCTATATCTGCAGGTAATGAACTTGATTAAATCACAGTTACTTTTGTAATAAATATGCCAAAACATGGCAACTCTCCATCAAATTATATTGTGCTCTATTATATTGGTGTCAGACATGTTTTAACTTGAATTTCAGAAGTATTTACACAGTAATTCATTTAAATTGCTATACCTAGAGATTCTATTACATTCATGATCATCTACTGTGCACAGAAAATGTAACTACTATTTTCCTTAAAGTAACATGTTAAATGCCAGGAAAATGTGACTCTATACCCCACCTCCACCACCTTGCTGACACCCACATTAACTCAAATCACCCAAATCATGTCGTAGTGCAAGTGCCAAAGGGATGCCAAGTTGTGCAGTTGAGACTTGTTACTTTGATGATCCCATATTAGACTCTGAAAATCGAAACAAATTAAAGCATAATCTGAGTGTGAATTATAAGGGGGGAAATAAGATACTAGGGTTGGAAGGAGGTAGAAGGGGGAAAAGAAAATTTTATATATTGAGACCAAGTTAGACTTTATGTCCAGAGTTCTGGGAGCCTATAGCCTGACTGTACAAACTTAGAATGCTTCATCAAGAATGAGCTAAAATGTAACAAGATTAGAAACCTCATGACTCAAACTCCTTTGTGCTCCAAGGACATATAGAATTAGTAGATGCAAGGAAAGCAAGATTCTGGTGATGGTTTCACAGGTGTATGCTTATCTCTAAATTCATCAAATTGTGTGCATAAAATGTTCATTTCTCTGTGTATCAATGATACCTCCAAAAACCTGTTTAAAAAAAAGAAACTTTGAAAGATGGATTTACTTTATGGTATTCACATCGGAAAAATCTGGAAATAATAGAAATAGACAACATAACATTTTTTTTTCTTCCTGTTTGTCTAGGATCCATCACCATGGTTTTCTCTCTTGATTTTGCAGGAGGATCAAAGAATTGCAAGGAGCAAAATAAGAAGGAATGTGTCCTTCGTGGTTCAATAAGATAAACAATATTATAAATTAATATTTCTATAGCACTTTACATTTTACAAACTACTTTTGAAGGTCGGGCAATGTTGGGGATTAAACAGTCAAAAACAAACACACTCTGAGCTGAGAAATGTTTAATAATTTTTTTATTGAAGTAGTATGACATCCAATTTTTCCTCCAATGAAAGATTAAAAAAAAAATTACCAGGTTGGTTCCTAAACAAAAAGTTTATTATTCTTGCTGAAAGGAGTAAGATAGGTGGACTTACCAATTACTGAAGTGGGACAGCCAACATAAACAAGAAAATTAGGAGAAATAATGTCATTTGTTGTTAAAAAGCATAGTCAGTTATTATGCAGAACTTAATGGAAAAACCACACCTTCATCAAAACTAAATGATAAAGACTTGAACTTTGGACAATAACATGAGCAGAATCTAAGAATAATCTGCAAAAAGCATTATGACCCAATGAAGCAAGGAGGCATCCCATTCCAGTGAAATAGAAAACAGGAAAGAATTCTTAGCATGTGGGAGAAGATGAGCCCAAATCAAAAGAAAAGCACTCCTTTAGTCTCCATCCCTGAACTCCCTTACCAACTTTTTCACCTTCTTTTTAAAAAAGAACTAGAAAAATGCCAAACTCTACTATTCTACTTCATAGTGGAATAATGTTATCTGTGTATAGGCTAGCTGTGTCGTTATATAAACGTTCCTGTTAGGCAGTATGGCTTTCTCTTTTGATGTTCTGAGACCAATCTCAGTGTGTGTTTGTGTGTGTGTGTGTGCGCGTGTGTGTGTGTGCGCGCGCGCGCGCGTGTTGTGGGGAGGAGGGAGCTCCTACACCAACAACAAGCAATTCTCTTGACACCATTGAAGTTTCTTAGGATTCAACTCAATTCTGACACTATCTCCCCAGAGACAACATCAAATCAGACAAGTTAAGGCTTCAGTCCTACAAGACTGACTCCTCCCAGCACTTCAGATTCCAATCACAAACCAGGCTATCACTTCTACTTCTGATCCACCAGCTAAAGACTGGGGGTTCCACAACCCCCTCCTTGGACTTTAGATGCCAGTCACAAGCCCAGGTTTGTGCCTGTGCTTTTGATCGACTGGATGTCAATCAAAGGTCCCCATGATCCCCTCCTTGGGTTTGACTACTTTGCTAGGGCAGCTCACAGAACTCAGGAAACCCATGTACTCATGAGACCACTGGTTTGTTATAAAAGGATATAATTCAGTAACTGCCAGATGAAGTAGATGCATAGAACAAGATAGGGAAAGGGCTTGGTGCTTCCATACCTTCTCTGAGTATGCCATTCTCCCCAAATCCCCACGTGTTCACCAACCCAGAAGCTCTCCAAACCCTCTCCTTTTGTTTTTTGTTTTTGTTTTATGGAGGCTTCATTACAAAGATATTATTGTTAACTCTTTGGCCATTGGTGATTGATTCAAACTCCAGCCCTCTCCCCTCCCTGGAGGTCAGGGGGTGGGACTAGAAGTTTCAACCCTCTAATCACATGGTTGGTTCTGGCAACCAGTCCCCATCCTTAGGTCTCATTAAGTAACATCTCATCAAATAACAAAAGACACCTTTTTTACTCTTGCACTTAGGAAATTCCAAGGGTTTTAGGAGCTCTGTGCCAGAAAGGGGGAGGAAGACCAAATATATATTTGTTATGAATCATAATATCACACTTCCCTTAATCTCAATTTACCCTTTTGTTATCTTCAGAGAGTTCTGACTTAAAGAAGTCCTTCAACTATTTTTATAGATGGATGTGAACTGTGTGGACATTGGGAGATTCTTAATAGTTAAAATTTGGTGTCCTAAATAAATAAGGCAACCTTAATGAAGTTTAATTCTCTCTGAATATTTTAAATTATCACAAGTATAATCACATTTGGTATTCACAAAATTCATGTGGAATCAATGGGGCAGATATTACTAATTCTACCTTATAACAATGCTGTTAAAGGAACTTATTCAAGTTCATACAGTTTATAAGTATAGGCAGAAAAAATTTTCCTTCTATCCTTTTAGGCTCTTCAGCTGGTCTAATAATTAAATTGACATAAAAGAGATTAATAGGAGAAAAACAAAGTTAATTTCATACATATAGGAGCTCCACAAAAATATGAGATCTGAGGACAAGTCAGGAAATTGAGGCTTATATGCCATCCGGAGCTAAGGAATGGGATAGGGGCCTGGGGCTTCAAAGGGGCAGAGGGTAATTCACAGGACAGTAAGAAGAGCAGGTGTTTGGTAATTAGGTATTTGCCCTGCCATAAGATAATTTAGATAAAATTATTTCTGGTAATAGCTCTCTCTCTGAGCCATGCTCCCTACATAAATTCTTTTAGGTAGTTAAGAGAGAGGTAAACGTTTTTCTTCAGTCTACTTGGTCTTGATTGCCTTTTGCTCAAAATAATCCATATGCTAAAGTGGCATATTTTGGGGTCATATATTCTGTTTTCCTTCATAATTGTCATAACCTATTTGATACTTGCTGGTCATAAATCTAGAACTAGTTCTAAGCATAGAACTCTTTGCTCTAGCCAAAGTCACACTGAAAGCCTAAAAATATTTCAGGTAAAAAATAATTTAAAGGCTCTCCACCCTTCTATTTAATTTAAAACCCCATTGTTCTAAATGCCAAGTCAAATTCTAGTGTTTTTTTTTAACTACAACAATTAAATTTTCTGATTTGTATTTCATTTCAGATAATATTTTTCAGAAAAATAAAACTAACCCTTGGAACAATCAGTGCAATTTCTGTATTCCAATGACAAAATTTGCCCACTGATTTTCCTAGATGACATATCAGGAAAGGCTTACATTAGGGAAATAACAACACATACCCACTAAAATGGCTAAAATTTCAACAACTGAAAATTCCAAGTGTTGTCAAGAAGATAGGAATCTTCTTCTTCACAAGGAATACCTACACCATTTGTGAAAATCACTTTGGGAAAATGGGCAGCAACTACTAAAGCTGAACAAAGCAATGCATTCCTTGCTGGGTATCTAACAGAATCACATACATATAAATACCAAAAGCCATGTACACAGCTTTACTCATGACAGCACTAAGCTGGAAATAATCTAAATATTAAAGGGTGGCCCACAAGGCCAACTCCAGCCTGTTCCCTACTTTGTAAATTATTGGAACACAACCACATCCATTCATTTACACATTGTCTATGGCTGCTTTCATGATACAATGTCAGAGTTGAATAGTTCTAAAAAATCATATGATCCACCAAGCCTAAAGTACTATCTGACCATTTACAGAAGAAGTCTACTAACTCCTGATCCACAGCATACTAGCTTAAATTTTTTGAGGGGTATATTCATACAGTGGAATACTCTTCAGCACTGAAAATAAATGAACTGCAGCTATGTGCAACAATATTGATAAACCTCGCACACATAATGTTAAGAAAGAAAGCAGCAAATAATTTATACTATACAATTGATTCCACTTATGTAAATTTCAGAAGTTAGCAAAACTTAGCTTTGGTGACCTTGGATAACCTGGGAAAAGGAAGGTATTTGTGACTGGAGGGGTTATAAAGGGGCTTCTGGATGATGGAAATGTTCTGATTTGAGCAGTATTAGAAACATTTTCTAATAATTCATTGAGATATTCTTTTATATTTTGTGTACTTTCCTAATCTCTATTATACTTTGCTATAAAAGTATAAAATCTTAAATACAAATTTTACAAAAATGTAACCAGATGAAGAAAAACAAATTTAACAGGCTTCTTTTCATGGAAGAAGAACATTGCTCAGCTACTTGGGGTAGGGGATCAGACTCCCCCCGCAAAGGGATGTGATAGGAAGAATAATGAACCCCCCCACACACCCATGATGTCCACACCCTAAAAACCTGGAACCTGCAAATATGTTAGCTTCAAGGAGAAAAGGGACTTTGCAGAAGTGATTAAGATAAAGAATCACAAAAGATATAATCACACAAGTCTTTAAAAGTAGAATATTTTGCCCAGCTATAAACACTAATAAATGCTATAAAGAAGGTGAAAGAAAAGGTTACATGCTAGATTTACTGGGGAAGAGAAGAAAGCCCAATTCAGCTAGGATAGCCAAGAAAGACCAATCTTGGAAATACAGAGTGAGCAAATGTTGAGAAAAAAAAGCAGCCAGCTCAGAGATCTGGGATGAAATGTTCCAAGCATAGGGAAGAGCTGCAGCAAAGACTCCGATGAAGACAGGATCTGAGGCTTCTCAAGTCAGAAAGATTAATGTGGCCATTGTGAACGGTGGGAAGTGAGGACCCAGATCTGGGTGAGATCTGTTAGGCGGTGGTAAGGATGGAATTTTATTCTAAATAGACTGAGATAACGTTCTCCAGTTTACATTTAGAAATTTACATTCTGACTAGTGTAAAGAACATAGATTAGAACAGGGAAGGAAGTGTGAGGGGAGATGGAAGGAAAAGATATCAACTGTTTGCAAAGATCCAGGTGAGGACTGACAGCAGCTTGGACTAGAGTTTTAGCAACAGAGATCAGAAGAAGTGGCAGGATTGGGGATATTTCTTGGAGGTGCAACCAACAGGATCGGCTGAGAGATTAAGTATAGATGATACAGGAAGGAGAAGAATCATGGATATCTCCTAGGATTTCGACCTGAGTAATCGAATGAATGATGATGATGCCCTTGTTGGAGCCTACCTGCAGACAAATATCAAATATATTGATGATTCAGTTTCGGTCCTATATGTTTTATGTGGTCCTTGCAGAAAAGTTCCTGTTGTAATCCAAAATTTCATTTTGCATTATCAGTCTTATGTTCTTTAATAATCTTTAGTCTCCTGATTAATGGGTTCCCTTTGTAAACGGCTAACCAAACTAGTAATACCTATCAACACCACACTAAACAATGGAAAATATCGCAGTGGCTGTGCAGTGAGCTGACTACCACCTCAACAAAAGCCAAAAAGTCAAGCTGAAATGCGAACCACATTCAAGTTTCAGGAGACCATGTTTCAAAAAAATGCCACTGAGGTGAATTACTGAACAATGTTCCCCTAAAGATCGAGCGGATTCCAAATGAGTTGACCCTGCCCTCACTTGCTGAATAATTAATTGCTCACACCCTAAATCACATGGAACGTAAAAGTTGTTGCCAACTGGGCTTGAGACATCCTTGAAGACAGATACTATTAACTGTGCAAGTCTCTGGATCATGGAAAGCTTAGCTCACGTTGTTTCCTTCTAAAGTATTCTTTCATCCTTCCCCCTTCCCCTGACAGGATGAAATGCCCCTTTCTTATGCGATCCCATAACATCCTCATCAAAACATTTAATGCGCTACCTATTTACTATCTACTCTTAGCATTTCTATCCCGTTGGAAAAACTACCCCGGCACCATGGAACAATAATTCAAACAGCTTCCCTGAAAAAACCCTCAAACTGTCCAAGTCAGCCCTTTTATTCTCACTTCATGCCAATCAAACAAGCTTCTGATGAAATGTGACTTCCCTTTAAGTTTTTCCTATTAGATAATAATTCTCTGATCATGTTGATTTGAAAATGCAAGTTACATTTCTCATTGTCTTTTTAATTCACATATCAATCACTACAAGATGGATTCACTTTGAAAGGGTTATCCAGCCCAGTTTCTGATGTTGCAGACAGCAAATACCCCCTGCATAGCCCCTTTGGGAAGCAGCCAGTTGGCCTCTGCTGGTAACAATTTGACTCCATCACATCTCATTCAATTTAAACTTCAACCCTATGAATTGGCATTTTGTGGTTTGTTTCATTAACTGATTTACTAATGGATAGTAAAATACTTTCTTGTTAAATCGTTGGTTAAAAACAATCATTATTTTCCTTTAATTGTGTTTAAAAGATTCACTGCCTTAGCAATTTTATTATGCACTAAACCAAAAATGTGTAGCGTGAAATAATTTTCAATTTTATTGTTAAGATTTAAGGATAAAAACTATTTTATGTATATCAATTCCACTTACACGAAGCTCTTCTGGAAAACTAGCACCGCCCAAAACAATTAATGCTTGTAATACATTGACTGAATTTGTAATTGTACCTACTTTTCCATTGTAATATAATATTTACAATAAGGCACTGGGAGCCAAAAAACTAGTATCTTCCATTGTCTGTGCTGCTTCACAAGCAGGGAAGTTAGTGCTTTTTAGACATCTCTCCTTTGATCACATTTTGTAGCCCTGAGAAGTGTGCCACATCGTAAAATGAATAACATCAAAACCGAGGATTTCACTGTCCTCATTCCATGGTGCCTTCTACCCATCCTAGCACTCTATCATACACATGTACACACACACACACACCCCTCCTGATCATCTTTACAAAAGTATTCCAGGCAATCAGCATGTTTTTAAATTTGTATGCGTATACTTCTTGTTCCCTAAATGTTTAACTGAAACAGGCTGTGGTTACCAGTGCCAGAATTCCTGGTTGCCTCACAAAGCTGCCTGGGCTAAGTGGAGTTGGGCATCCTTTCTACTGGATCCTCATCTCTCAGTGCTCTTTTCCAGGAAGAGAATATTTGGAATGGATGTAAAGCCAGAAAGATTCATCTAAAATGATAGCAGTGGTTCTTTTTCCTTTAAGGAGCCGGTTAAAAGGGATTCTGGCCAGAATTTTCTCAAGAACTTTCAAACACACTGAAGAAACTTTAGTTTGCAGTTTCCAAAGATTTTTTTTCTTGAAGGAGTTCATTTATCATGATCCATTTTCTGCATCACACCTCACCTTCCAAACTACTGTCTATTTTGAATGAGGTAACTGGAAAGCTAACCAGCGATGCCTTAGAAGAGCATGAGCTCCCTCTCGTGGGGTTTAGAAATCACTTCCGAAACTTGAAGCTCCAGCCACTCAAAAAGTTGGTGAATTTCTAAAGTCCTGGCCTCCAAGAGAAGGCGTGACACCTTGTCGCACCCTCACCAATTCATCAATCCCCATTTCAAGCTATGTTTAGTTGCTTGGGGGATTTCTCTCAACTCTTCAAATCCATCCTAGAACCATTATTATGGATTACAAAATTTAAACTTTCATAAAGGGTTTATTTATATTGATTCTTGAGATCGGTAATTCAGTTGTGACCAAACAAAGTACAGTCACATAACATGATTTCATGTGAACCACGTCATAACTGAAAATGTGGTAGTAAAACTCTCAGTTTCAGGCGTGGAGTCAGGGACAAACGTGAACCTGCATCTCTGGCACCAAATCTAACATTCCTTCCATCCTGCTCAATCCTTACCCTTCCAACTTTACAGTCTTGCCATTCCTTCTCCTAAGGCGATTCTTCCTCAGGCTTCAAAGTCTCAGATCATTGTCTCAATGCTTCCTTCTTCAAAACTTTCAGGCCAAATGTATAATTGCAAAATTAAAACAAATCATCTGGTTTGGAAGCCAGATGTTTCTAACCCAAAAAATGTGCATCAATTAACACAAATATCTTTCTCCACAGTGACAATATTTTTAACAAGAATTTAAGACAACTGTGGTAGGCATGGGACTGCATTTGGGGACAAAGTTTTTGAAAACAGTCTCTCGAAAATTTGGAACGTAAGGTTTCCACTCCTGTATCCTTTTCATGTCTGGTAATGCAGAAACAACTACTGAATTCGAGGGAAACATGTCGAAATCTCATTTTTCCAAACCAGGTCACTGACTGAATCTTAATCAAATGATAAATGATACCTGTTACGCACCAGAAAATGCATTACAAGGCTCATTACAAAGAGATAAGTGACATTTTACTTATCCCCTTATTTACCCAGTCTAGTTCACATCTACTTACAACCAGAAAGCAATGGGGAGTACGAAAACCAACTCTTCCACTTACTACTGACTGTGTCCTTGAGTGAGTTACTTTTCCTCTCTGAGACTCGGTTTCCTCACATGTAAAATTAAAGTGACAATACAGCTTACCTCATAAGGATTAAATGATTCAATTCATGGAAAGTACTTAGTATCTGGCACAGATTAAGTGGTCCATAAATGTAATTCTTAGTAGTATGGTTAATTTATTAATCTACAAGCTGTATAAGTGTCTATTTCTTTTTTTTCAATTTTTTATTAACATATAATCTATTATTTGTTTCAGGGGTACAGGTCTGTGATTCATCAGTAGTGCCTTATTTCTTGCTGTTTTTGTCTTATTCCTGGTATCCAAACGTCTTGCCTAGTTTTGGGGTTTTTTTTTAAGATTTGCTTATTTATTTGAGAAAGAGAGCACAAGCGGGAGGGGCAGAGGGAGAGAGAATCTGAAGCAGACTCCACCTGAGTGAGGATCCCCACACAGGGCTCAATCTCATCACCCTGAGATCACGGCCTGAGCCGAAACCAAGAATCAAGTCGCTTAACCAACTGCACCAACCAGGCGCCCCACACCTTGCTTAGTTTTGACCTCTCTCTGCTCACATACAGTTGCTCTGGTCTTTTACACTTTGTTCTTGATCTCTGTTACCCTTTATCATCTGCTGTGGCCCTCAGTAGTGATGGCAGACAGTGCCCAGCTGAGCTTTCCTGCTAAGCTGACTTCCATTGCCCTGCTCACTGGCCCGGCCACCTCCTCCCTGGTACAGCTACAATGCCTAATCCCAACTACACATGTACCACCTTATGTGGCTGCTCCTAGGTTCTACAGAAAATCAGAACAAGGATGTGGGCACTGACTCTTGAATTCAAGATCTGTTTGATTAACAACCCTTTTCCATACTTCTTAGACACCAGCCATCCAATGTATAAGTCAGATCAACAGAAACCCAACAACAAAAGGTGTCATTTGGTCATGCATTTTTTTCATCCGTTCATTTTTTATCTATTTAGGTACAACTGAAGATGAAAGAGCCTGTTGCAACCAGAGATATTTCTGCATCTGGCCACGTTTATTACAACAGTATTCACAAGAGCCAACAGGTGGAAGCAGCCAAACGTCCATGAATGAATGGAGAAAGAAAATGTGATACATACATAGGATGGAATACTGTTCGGCCTTAAAAAAAAAAAGAAATCCTGTCATATTCGACAACATAGATGAGCCTGGAGGACTCTACGCTAAGTGAAATATGCCAGTAATGAAAAGATAAATATTATATGACTCTACTAATACAAGGAATCTAAAGTGGTCAAATTCATTGAAACAGAAAGGAGAACAGTGGTATCCAGGGGCTGGTGGGGAGAGGGAAAGGAGGAATTGTTGTTCAATGGGTCGAGAGTTTTCCAGAGGAACAAGTTCTGGAGATCTGTTAAACAATAATGTGAAGGTACTTAAGTGACTAAACTGTTTTAAAGTTCTTAACCATTTAAAAAATGGTTCAGGGCCGCCTGGGTGGCTCAGTTGGTTAAGCGCCTGCCTTTGGCTCTGGTCATGATCTCAGGGTCCTGGGATCAAGCCCCACATCGGGCTCCCTGCCCAGCAGGGAACCTGCTTCTCCCTCTCCCACACCCCCTGCTTGTGTTCCCTCTCTCGCTGTCTCTCTCTGTCAAATAAATAAATAAAATCTTTAAAAATATAAAAATTAAAAATGTCTCAGCTGGAAAATTTGATGTTATGTGTTTTAATTTTTTTTTAAAAATGGCTGCTTGAATCTTCTTCAGCATTCCGTGTGTGTGCATGTGTGTGTGTTTTCTTCTAGCTGAGAGAAGGGAGTAAATCACAGCATCCAATCGCCACAACTACTCCAAACAAAGCAGCCTGTCATGACAACTTTAGTGTGGGTGATGAAAGGGCAAGAAATCCACTCATGGAGATAATCTGGCTGGAAGAAATGAAGGACAGTCCTCTCTTTCTCCCTCCTTAGAGAAGAACTTAACAGGTACCAAGAGGAGATCAAAGGTAGAGCCCCTGGTGCCAAGGTACAAAGATTCTCTCTCTCTCTCTCTCTCTCTCTCTCTCTCTCTCTCTCTCTCTCTCTCTATATATATATATATATATATATATACAATTACATATATGTGATTGCAGGCCTTGTTACTTATGATAACACATGAAACTGCTTGGTAAACAATAAAGAGTATTCCTATCCGGTGATATATTCTCCACCAGGGTCCAGGCTGCATTCTTTTCGGTATGACCAATAGAAAGCTTTTGGCACCCATCACCCAAAAGACTGTCTCTCTGTCTCTCTTTGTCTCTCTCTCTCATCCTTTCTCTCTCTGTCTCTCTTTGTCTCTCTCATCCTTTCTCTCTCTGTCTCTCTTTGTTTCTGTCTCCCTCACACACACACACACACACACACACACACACACACACACACACACACTCCTATCCTGAAGTTTAACATCTCAGGAATCTTGGGAAAAAAGTCTGTTTCACCACTGTGATTACATTGCTCATAACTTTATAACTTTGGGACAGTTAATCCCAATAATGCCTTGGCCCATTTTTGTTGATGTTCTTGCTATGTGTGCTAATGGCAGACATGCCTATATTCATTTTCTAAAATGAGACACATCCAACTTGCTCAACTTCTCTGTTTCTTCTTGAGTCAAGACAGTAGGCAGGAATGTAAGTCATTAACAGTATATATCACAAGTGGGAATCTTTGGAAATGCAAAAGTCATTTTGTAAAGTTCTATTAGTTGAATTTTTCTGTCCTTATAAAGCCTCAACTGTAAATACTGATATTTTCTTACTCTCTTTGAGACAAATTCCATTTTAGATCAATAACCTCATAGCACATGGCAGCTTCATAAATTCTTCCAGCTAAGTAGCAGGGACTCAGCAAAGCACTTTACACATTATCTTTTTCATTCCTCATAGTAAACCTATGAAAAAGATATTATCATTATTAACCCTAATTTATGAATGATAAAATTAAGATTTAAAGAGATTACATAACTTGCCCAAAGTTACACAGTAAGTAGAAGAGCAAAGATTTTTAACTCATCTGACCACACACTCTATGCTTAGTCACTGTGGTACCACCCATAAACCCAATATCTAAAACCTTGTAGGAAACCCCAGATTAACCTATTATTCATTCTACCAGAACAACACTATAACCTCCTAGGTGTATTTTAAAATGTCCCAATGCATTCATTCATTTGTTCATTCACTCATTCATTCTTTTATTTATTCAATAAGGATTGTTCCAGGTGCTAGGTATAGGGTTATGTACATACCAAGTCCCTACTCTTATGGAACTTATGGTCTAGTCCTTATTCAAGGGGACTTCATATCTGCACCCATGAAAAGGCTTCCCACAGAGAGGGACAGAGTGCTCTCTCCTTCACAGAGAAAGAACCAGAGCAAGACAGAGGGTCCACAGGCTGTGCCGTAGAAAAAAGCAATCACTCCTGTGAAGAATAACATTTCCCGAATTTCTATTTGGGTCAAGGCTTACAGAGCCAAACTACCCAAGTTACGTGAATTTTCACAAATATTCTTAAATATGTCCTATGTTAGGGGCACCTGGGTGGTTCGGATGGTTAAGCGTTTGCCTTCAGCTCAGGTCATGATCTCAGGATCCTGGGATCGAGTTCCACATCGGGCTCCTTGCTTAGCAGGGAGCCTGCTTCTCCCTTTGCCTGCCACTCCCCCTGTTTGTACTCTCCCCACCTCTCTCTCTCTGGCAAATAAATAAAATCTTTAAAAAAAATATGTCCTATGTTATAAAGTTAGTCATGTATGTGACTGTGCAGTTGTGTCTAAACTTTCCCTTTAAAAAACACATACTCAGGTCACCTGGGTGGCTCAGTCATTAAGCGTCTGCCTTCGGCTCAGGTCATGATCCCAGGGTTCTGGGATTGAGCCCCGCATCCAGCTCCCTGCTCAGCGGGAAGCCTGCTTCTCCCTCTCCCATTCTCCCTGCTTATGTTCCCTCTCTTGCTGTGTCTCTCTCTGTCAAATAAATAAATAAAATCTTTTAAAAAATAAAAAAATTAAAAATTAAATTAAATTAAAAAAAATACTCCTCAGGGGGCAGAGCAAGATGGTGGAGGAGTAGGAAACCTGGATTTCGTCTGGTCTCAGGAATTCAGCTGAATAGGAATCAAACCATTCTGAACACCTACGAACTCAACAGGAGACTGAAGAAGAGAGTAGCAACAACTCTCTGAACAGAGAAGCTACCACTTACTGGAAGGTAGGACGTGTGGAAAAGTGAATCCGAGGCGATATTCAGGAGGATAGACGGCGGGGGAGGGGGCCTCCATCGGCCACTTCTGGTAAGTGATAGAGCCGCGGAGCACAAAATCGGACCTTTTAGAAGTCGGCTCCGCTGAGGGACGTCGCTGCAGTGGCTAAGCGGGGGGTGGAACCCTCACGGGACGGTGTGGTCTCAGGACCCTTGGGGTCACAGAAAGACAGGGTGTGCCTGAGTGCGGCAGAGCTCCCAGGTATCAGAGCAGAGAAGCCGGCTGCAGAGGCGGAGCCCAGGCGCGGGCTCTCAGCTCGGCGTTGCCATAAACTGTGATCTGCAGCCCAGTCGGGCCACTGCTCCTCCAGCAGGGACCCAACAAGCGGCAGATCCGGGGAGACTCCCCTCCCTCCCCCGGGAAGAGCGGTGCGGGAGCGCACCACAGGGATCTGCTGGGTTTGGAGACTCCACACGGGGTCGAGTGCCAGAGATAGAAAAGCTCAGTCACAGGCCGGGTGAGCAAGGAGTGCGGCCAGAGACCAGGGAGATGGGAGTGATTCACTGCTTTTCTCTGGGGGCGCACTGAGGAGCGGGGCCCCGAGTTCTCAGCTCTTCCGAGTGGAGATTGGGAGGCCACTGTTTTCACCCTGGTCCTCCAAAGCTGTACCGAGAGCTTGCAGGGAACAAAAGCTCCTGAGAGCAAACCCGAGCAGCTTGCTTAGCCCAGACCGACAAGGGTGGGGCAATTCCGCCTCCGGCAAAGACATTTGGGAACCACAGCAACAGGCCCCTCCCCCAGAAGATCAGGACCAACAGCCAGCAAGCCAAGACCAAGTTTACCAATCAAGGAGAACGGAGAACTCCAGTGCTAGGGGAATACTGCACATAGAATTCGTGGCTATTTTTACCATGATTCATTAGTTTTTCAAAGTTAATTTTTTTAACTGTTTTTTTAATTTTTCTTTTTCCCTTTTTCAACCAACATCTTATCAATCCCTTTTTTTAAAAAAAATCTTTTATTTTTCTTTTTAGAGTCATATTTTATCCCTTCATAGTAGTTACCCTTATTTTTGGCATATATATACATAAGTTGTTCTCTCTTTAAAATTTTGAGATATAGTTTCTTCTAACAGATCAAAATATACCCTAAATCACTAGTGTATGGCTTTGTTCTAGTCTCCTGCCTGATCACACTCTCTCCCTTTTTTTTCTTTTTTTTAAATCTTCTTTCTTTTTTCAAACAACTTCTTATCAATTCCTTTTATAAAATCTTTTATACTTTTCATCTTTACAGTCATCTTCCCTCCCTTCATTGTATCAACCCTTATTTTGTACATATATAAGTCTTTCTTCCTTTAAAATTTTAGGAGGCACTTTTTTCTAACAGACCAAAATGCGCCCAAAATCTAGTGTCTGGCACTGATCTATGCACTAGCATGATCATATTTGATCATATTCTGTTTTTTTTTGTTTTGTTCTATTTTTGTTTTTATCTTTTTCTTTCTTTTTTTTTTCTTTCTTTTCTCTTTCTTTTTTCTTTCTTTCCCTTTCTTTTCCCCTGGTTTCAGGTCTTTTCTGATTTGTATACAGTATATTTGCTGGGGACGTTGTTAACCTGTTAGCATTTTGTTCTCTCATTCATCTATTCTCCTCTGGACAAAATGACAAGAGGAAAAAAATCACCTCAGGAAAAAGAACAAGAGATAGTACCGTCAGCCAGGGACCTACTCAATAAGGACATTAGTACGATGTCAGACCTGGAGTTCAGAATCATGACTTTAAAGATACTAGCTGGGCTTGAAAAAAGCGTGGAAGTTATTAGAGACATCCTTTCTGGAGAAATAAAAGAACTAAAATCTAACCAAGTTGAAATCAAAAAGGCTATTAATGAGGTGCAATCAAAAATGGGGGCACTAACTACCAGAATAAATGAGGCAGAAGAGAGAATCAGCGATATAGAAGACCAAATGATGGAAAATAAAGAGGCTGAGAAAAAGAGAGAGAAACAACTACAGGATCACGAGGGCAGAATTCGAGAGATAAGCGATACCATAAGACAAAACAACATTAGAATAATTGGGATCCCAGAAGAAGAAGAAAGAGAGAGAGGGGCAGAAGGTATATTGGAGCAAATAATAGCAGAGAACTTCCCTAATGTGAGGAAGGAAACAGGCATCAAAATCCAGGAGACACAGAGAACCCCTCTCAAAATCAATAAAAATAGGTCAACACCCTGACATCTAATAGTAAAACTTACAAGTCTCAGAGACAAAGAGAAAATCTGGAAAGCAGCTCGGGAGAAGAGATATGTAACCTACAATGGTAGAAATATTAGATTGGCAACAGACCTATCCACAGAGACCTGGCAGGCCAGAAAGGACTGGCATGATATCTTCAGAGCACTAAACGAGAAAAATATGCAGCCAAGAATATTATATCCAGCTAGGCTGTCATTGAAAATTGAAGGAGAGATAAAAAGCTTCCAGGACAAAAACTAAAGGAATTTGCAAACACGAAACCAGCCCTCCAAGAAATATTGAAAGGGGTCCTCTAAGCAAAGAGAGAGCCTAAAAACAGCATAGATCAGAAAGGAACACAGACAATATACAGTAACAGTCACCTTACAGGCAATACAATGGCACTAAATTCATATCTTTCAATAGTTACCCTGAATGTAAATGGGCTAAATGCCCCAATCAAAACACACAGGCTATCAGATTGGATTAAAAAACAAGACCCATCGATATGCTGTCTGCAAGAGACTCATTTTAGACCCAAAGACACCCCCATATTGAAAGTGAGGGGGTGGAAAAACATTTACCATGCTAATGGACACCAAAAGAAAGCTGGGGTGGCAATCCTTATATCAGACAAATTAGATTTTAAAACAAAGACTGTAATAAGAGATGAGGAAGGACACTATATCCTACTTTAAAGGTCTATCCAACAAGAAGATCTAACAATTGTAAATATCTATGCCCCTAACATGGGAGCAGCCAATTTTATAAGGCAATTAATAACAAAAGCAAAGAAACACATTGACAACAATACAATAATACCGGGGGACTTTAACACCCCCCTGGCTGAAATGGACAGATCATCTAAGCAAAAGATCAACAAGGAAATAAAGACTTTAAATGACACACTGGACCAAATGGACTTCACAGACATATTCAGAACATTCCATCCCAAAGCAACGGAATACAAATTCTTCTCTAGTGCCCATGGAACATTCTCCAGAATTAATCACATCCTAGGTCACAAATCAGGTCTCAACCGGTACCAAGAGATTGGGATTATTCCCTGCATGTTTTCAGACCACAATGCTTTGAAACTAGAATTCAATCACAAGAGGAAAGTCGGAAAGAACTCAAATACATGGAGGCTAAAGAGCATCCTACTAAAGAATGAATGGGTCAACCAGGGAATTAAAGAAGAATTAAAAAAATTCATGGAAACCAATGAAAATGAAAACACAAGTGTTCAAAATCTTTGGGATACAGCAAAGGCAGTCCTGAGAGGAAAGTATATAGCAATACAAGCCTTTCTCAAGAAACAAGAAAGGTCTCAAATACACAACCTAACCCTACACCTAAAGGAGCTAGAGAAAAAAACAGCAAATAAAGCCTAAATCCAGCAGGAGAAGAGAAATAATAAAGATCAGAGCAGAAATCAATGAAATAGAAACGAAAAGAACAGTAGAATAGATCAACGAAACTAGGAGCTGGTTCTTTGAAAGAATTCACAAGATTGATAAACCCCTGGCCAGACTGATCAAAAACAAAAGAGAAATGACCCAAATCAACAAAATCATGAATGAAAGAGGAGAGATCACAACCAACACCAAAGAAATACAAACAATTCTAAGAACATATTATGAGCAACTCTATGCCAGCAAATTAGATAACCTGGAAGAAATGGGTGCATTCCTAGAGATGTATCAACTACCAAAATTGAACCAGGAAGAAATAGAAAACCTGAACAGACCTATAACCCCTAAAGAAATGGAAGCAGTCATCAAAAATCTCCCAACAAACAAAAGCCCAGGGCCAGATGGCTTCCCAGGGGAATTCTATCAGACATTTAAAGAAGAATTAATACTTATTCTCCTGAAACTGTTCCAAAAAATAGAAATGGAAGGAAAACTTCCAAACTCATTTTATGAGGCCACCATTACCTTGATCCCAAAACCAGACAAAGACCCCATCAAAAAGGAGATTTACAGACCAATGTCCTTGATGAACATGGATGCAAAAATTCTCACCAAAATACTAGCCAATAGGATCCAACAGTACATTCAAAGGATTATTCACCACGACCAAGTGGCATTTACCCCTGGGCTGCAAGGCTGGTTCAACATCCACAAATCAATCAACGTGATACAATACATTAACAAAAGAAAGAACAAGAATCATAGGATCCTCTCAATAGATGCAGAAAGGGCATTTGACAAAGTACAGCATCCTTTCTTGATCAAAACTCTTCAGATTATAGGGATAGAGGGTACATACCTCAAGATCATAAAAGCCATCTATGAAAAACCTACAGCGAATATCATTCTCAATGGGGAAAACCTGAGAGCTTTTCCCCTAAGGTCAGGAACGCGGCAGGGATGTCCACTATCACCACTGCTATTCAACATAGTATTAGAAGTCCTAGCCACAGCAATCAGACGACAAAAAGAAATCAAAGGCATCCAAATTGGCAAAGAGGAAGTCAAACTCTCACTCTTTGCAGATGATGATACTGTATGTAGAAAACCCAAAAGACTCCACCCCAAAACTGCTAGAACTCATAGAGGAATTCAGTAAAGTAGGAGGCTATAAAATCAATGCACAGAAATCAGTGGCATTCCTATACACCAACAACAAGACAGAAGAGAGACAAATCAAGGAGTCGATCCCATTTACAATTGCACCCAAAACCATAAGATACCGAGGAATAAATTTAACCAAAGAGGCAAAGGATCTGTACTCAGAAAACTATAAAATACTCATGAAAGAAATTGAGGAAGACACAAAGAAATGGAAAAACGTTCCATGCTCATGGATTGGAAGAACAAACATTGTGAAGATGTCAATGCTACCTAGAGCAATCTACACATTCAATGCAATCCCCATCAAAATACCATCCACTTTTTTCAAAGAAATGGAACAAATAATCCTAAAATTTGTATGGAACCAGAAGAGACCCCAAATAGCCAGAGGAATGTTGAAAAAGAAAAGCAAAGCTGGCGGCATCACAATTCTGGACTTCCAGCTCTATTACAAAGCCGTCATCATCAAGACAGTATGATACTGGCACAAAAACAGACACATAGATCAATGGAACAGAATCGAGAGCCCAGAAATGGACCCTCAACTCTATGGTCAGTTAGTCTGTGACAAAGCAGGAAAGAATGTCTAATGGAAAAAAGACAGGCTCTTCAACAAATGGTGTTGGGAAAATTGGACAGCCACATGCAGAGAAATGAAACTGGACCATTTCCTTACACCACACACAAAAATAGACTCAAATGGATGAAAGACCTAAATGTGAGACAGGAGTCCATCAAAATCCTTGAGAACACAAGCAGCAACCTCTTAGACCTCAGCCGCAGCAACTTCTTCCTAGAAACATCGCCAAAGGCAAGGGAAGCAAGGGCAAAAATGAACTATTGGGACTTCATCAAGATAAAAAGCTTTTGCATAGCAAAAGAAACAGTCCACAAAACCAAAAGACAACTGACAGAATGGGAGAAGATATTTGCAAATGACATTATCAGATAAAGGGCTTGTATCCAAAATCTATACAGAACTTATCAAACTCAACACCCAAAGAACAAATAATCCAATCAAGAAATGGGCAGAAGATGTGAACAGACATTTTTCCAAAGAAGACATCCAAATGGCCAACAGACACATGAAAAAGTGCTCAACATCGCTCGGCATCAGGGGAATCCAAATCAAAACCTCAATGAGATACCACCTCACACCAGTCAGAATGGCTAAAATTAACAAGTCAGGAAACGACAGATGTTGGCGGGGATGCGGAGAAAGAGGAACCTTCCTATACTGTTGGTGGGAATGCAAGCTGGTGCAACCACTCTGGAAAACAGTATGGAGGCTCCTCAAACAGTTGAAAATAGAGCTACCCTACGATCCAGCAATTGCACTACTGGGTATTTACCCCAAAGATACAAATGTAGGGATCCGAAGGGGTACATGGACCCCGATGTTTATAGCAGCAATGCCCACAATAGCCAAACTGTGGAAAGAGCCAAGATGTCCATTGACAGAGGAATGGATAAAGAAGATGTGGTGTATATACACAATAGAATATTATGCAGCCATCAAAAGGAATGAGATCTTGCCATTTGCAACGACGTGGATGGAACTGGAGGGTGTTATGCTGAGCGAAATAAGTCAATCAGAGGAAGACGTGTATCATATGACCTCACTGATATGAGGAATTCTTAATCTCAGGAAACAAACTGAGGGTTGCTGGAGTGGTGGGGGTGGGAGGGATGGGGTGGCTGGGTGATAGACATTGGTGAGGGTATGTGCTATGGTGAGCGCTGTGAATTGTGCAAGACTGTTGAATCACAGATCTGTACTTCTGAAACAAATAATGCAACATATGTGAAGAGAAAAGAAAAAGAAGACGATAGCAGGAGGGGAAGAATGAAGGGGAGTAAGTCGGAGGGGGAGACAAACCATGAGAGACGATGGACTCTGAAAAACAAACTGAGGGTTCTAGAGGGGAGGGGAGTGGGGGGATGGGTTAGCCTGGTGATGGGTATTAAAGAGGGCACATTCTGCATGGAGCACTGGGTGTTATGCACAAACAATGAATCATGGAACACTACATCAAGAACTAATGATGTAATGTATGGTGATTAACATAACAATAAAAAATTTAAAAAAAACAAACTAAATCCTGCAAAAATAAAAATAAAATAAAAAATAAAAAACACATACTCTTCAAATATCTTCTGCAGCTGTGATTAAAATGTTAAAGATCTTCATCTTAGGAAGATGGCTGGGATTCTTTTCCCCTAAGTGCTTTACTTTTCATTTGCCCGGTCATGAGCTCAAAGATGCTCCATATCCAGCAAATGGGCCTTCACAAAACATGGGACAATTAGAAACAAATCCTATATTTTGACAAATGGAGATTTATTTTCTCATCACAACAGATTTTTTTTTTAAAGTTATAGTCTCCGCATGGCAAAACCAGACATCACCCATAAGCTCACACGTCTTAAGACTTCAATATTGCCAACTGAGCAACTTCCATGCCCCATTAAATGTGCAGACTCGAAAATCCTGGATTTACCCTTGTTTTATTTAATAAGGGTTGATTAGCTTTGCAATTAAGCCATATAGTTCGTTGGCTTTGCTCTGAAAGAGTACCCATCTACTTACTGCCACTTAAAAAGTCTTAATTTCAGTATAATAGCCTTTTCGAGTAGTTTCAATTGGAAAGAACAGACAATATCTCACAGCACCATTTAACACAAACTCAGCCCACAAGTACACCGAGGAACAAGCAACCCTCTCAGTCTGCAGTTAATGAATCAAAGTTTAAGATGACAAATTGGCTCGCTGAGGCAAAATAGTTAATTAACTTTTAGTCAGAAATATTCATCCTGCTCTCCTGGCATAAACAAGTCTCATAAACTCTGTTTACTTACTCAAGTGTTTTTCTCCTCTTCCACATCCCTAGGCATCATTCAGAGCTCTTAATATATCATGTCAAAATAGCTCCATAATTTTAATCCAATTTTTTATGTTTTCAGCCTCAAAACAAATATCTCCTCATCATTGATTTAAGTTCTGTAAACACTGGAGAATAAACTGTAAAAAAGAAAAAGAAAAGAAAGGAAAGAAAAACCTCCAACATTAAACTCTGTAGCCTCCCTCACTTTGGTTGCTAATTGAATCAGACTTTGTGTTTCTTAAAGTAAACACATTAATTCCAAATGTTCTGTTAGCTCAGGCTGCTTCGTCTGTCAGGCGAGGCCTCGGACTGATGTTGTTGCAGTAGCTGGTGTGTGCAATTAGCAAAGAGGTTTAATGGCAACCACTCCAGACCCTCTTGCCTCTGGTACTTTACAGATGCAACATTTCCTTAAAACAACATTTTAAATATTAGCTAATAAGAGAACTATGTCAACAGCTTTGATGGATTTATACCTGAACAGCCATGCCATTATATACTCCCTACCCACTCTTCCCAAGTCCCCTTTTGCTAATTTTTTCCCCAATTATTATGTTTCTTCTGGAGAAAACATGCATCCTTTCACTAAGAGCGGCATCTATTTGTTACCTTCTGTCACTGGCCCGTGTTTTCTAAAGGAAGCCTGTCTGCTACATGAATGCTTGCATTTAGCAGCTACTGACGGGGACGTTGCTTGCATTTTGTTCTTTGCAGTTTTGCACAAAGTTTACCTTTCCTTCTAGCTCTGTGCCAGGCTCCTTCGACCTCAAGCCATCATCATTTTATGAGATGATTTTTCCAAAAGAAAATTACAGGTTCATGAATTAAGTAAGTGTTGGACAAGAAACGGTGCTTATTTTTGGAAGTGACTCATTTGTGTGTGGATGAAAAGTCAGGTTAATGCCTTTTGACACACATTTAGGGACAGACGGAGTGTACCAGAGAAGGCAAACCTCAACTGAAAAAGAAATTGTTTCCCAAAAGTTTATTTGCAAATTGATATATGTCCCCTAAGTGAGTTAAACATAATTTATGCAAGTATTTAACTTACGTAAGTTAAACCTATTTTCCCGTGAAACCAACTCTAACCAAGATTGATATTGTATAGTTTCACAAACCTGTACTGAACTCCTACGAAGCATCAGGTGAGGTTCTAAGAGCCAGGTTTATTACGAAGAGGAAGATAGAGTGCTGTCCTCAAGAATTTACAAGGTAACCAGACAGAATTTATTTTTATGGGGATTCCATTCAAAGCTTTTCTTTGGAAGTCTGAACACGTATCATCCTTCACTCTGCTGGTGGATTCCTCATAGCCTCCACCTGCCACCTGGAACAGAGACTCTCCTATATATAATTCCAGGGCAGGGTGATAAATGCATAGGGTGTTAGTGAAGCAAAAAGGGTAGTCATCCAAGATGGGGAAGGGTGACGGGAGTACAAATGAATAGGAAGGTTTTTCCTAAAGGAAATGATAGCTCAGTTGAGTTATGAAGGATGGAGAGAATTTACTAAACCAGCGGTCCTCAGAAAGTGGGGGCTTTGGACCAGCAGCATCAACATGCCCCTGGAACTTGTTAGAAATATAAATTATTGGGCCCTACCCCAAAGTGACTGGCTCAGCATCTCTAAGGATGGGAGTTAGCAATCTGAATTTTAACAATGAAGCAAGTTTTCAGGCAGTAGAGCGGGAGGAGGCGCTGATGATTTTTCAGGGAGTGAATTATGTGAGCAAACCCTGAGAATAGTTGTAGTAGATCTCTGGGCTGCTTTGAGCATTGGTTGTTAGCAGCTCACCGCTGCACTCTTCTAAGAATGGTTCCAGCCTAAGGGAGGTGACTTATGACTTACCTGGGAAGGCCCGGGAGACTATGCCCTTTCCGAAAGGGGCCAACAGCCAATGACAGACTGGTATGGTGATATAAAAGGCCAGTGCCCTTACCTCAAAACAGAAGAACTCTGTGGTATAATTTGTGCTCCAGAGCTCCCTATAGGATCAGCTGCATTCACATCTTTGTCTGGCACATTTCTTGGTCCTACCCTGCTCCCCTCACTCTGTCTCAGGTTTCTCCTGAGAGCACTCCTTCAGTAAATCACTGGCACAGGATCCACATATCAGGCTGTTTCTAGGACACCCAACCCAGGACAGTGGCACCCAGTCTAAGAATGGATGGGGAATTGCAGGAGGTCTGCATTGATGGAGCATAAGGTGTACATCAGCGAGTGATGAGAGAGGGAGCTGGAGGGCTGGGAGGAGCAGGCCTATGAGGTTCTTTGGGCAACAATCCATAAAAGCACCACAATAGACACACACACACAGATTGAACTTCAATACACATAAAGTATTGACATGGGTGAGGGGGAAGAGAAATCACTCAGAATACCACTTTGGATTGCAATGAAAGTATCTTCCCTACTTACAGTAAATAACCATCTTCATCCCACCTCTCATCCAGGCACAAGATATAAGGAGACTCCTAGATCCAAGCCACAGAGGTCGGGTGCTGTGTGATCACTTGTAGAAAGGGAGATTCTTGGAGATCTCTAAGGGAAAGAAAGACGAGCGAAGTGAAGAACTGGGGGTAACCCTCTAAGTGAGGGGAAATTGTAAGGAAATAGACAGTGGACGAGGAGAAATGCTAAAGACCAGAGCAATGAGACTCAACAAGGGCCGGTCATGGCTTCAGTTTTTCCTTCTCTGTCTTCTTTGGCCTCTTCTTTCCTTGCCTCAGGGGGCTCCTTAGTACAAACTACTTGGGCCACATTTTGAGTCCAGGGGAGTTCAATGGTCATACCCATTCTTTTCTTCAAAGAGCTACTGCTTTTCTTTCCACCCTGTCAATGATTGCTTCGAACCAAAATCTCTTTCCGATTTGCTCCAGCGCAGTACAGGAATCCAGCCAACACTCCAAGCTTCTCCCCTCCTCCTGTCACTCAAGTAAGCACACATAACCTCTAGAGCATATCCTAAGGATATGCTTAGGATATATGTTTTTTCCTGGTACCGCAACAGAAAAATAGATCATGGAGATGCACTAGATTGTTCTTCAGACATTTTGTTTGTGTGCCTTCCCAGCACCCATTGCCTCTTCTTCTCACAACAATCCTCAGTTTCTTTTGTGGGTCCTCCCTGCCTCGGTTCACAATTCCTTTCACTGGAAAGGGGTTCGCTCACTAGTCTTACCAAAGAAGGGGTCCCTTTTCCATTGAACTCTACCCTGAAAACACAAATGGAACTTCCATAGCTACCAACTAAGCTGCCACAAACAGAGGATTTCCAGAGACCACAGAAGGACTCAGAATAATGGTAGGATTGGAGGTGGAGTAAAACATTGCTTGATCCCGAAATTTAGCAGTGTCTGAGATCAAGTCTACTCTGGACTTTGCAGTATTGTGAATGACCAACTACACTTTTTTTGCTTTAAACGATGTTGAAAGTTTTTCTATCCTTTTCAACAGAAAGTCCTAATGGATATAAGATGCCTTTTATTTTTCAGAAAGTAAAAATGACTGAATCTAATCTTTCTCCAGGCATCACTCTTTTGCTGAAGAAGCCTTTAAATGTGCTCACCTTTTTCTTTCATTTATATACAGAATCCCAAAAACACATTCCAAGGAAAATTAGTTTGGACTGCTGTGCCATGTAAAACGTAAAAGGAAAACGATGCTTTGTGGTCACATAAATGTGGAAATTATTTCCTCCCACAAAGTTCGATTGGTTTCTTTACTGCAGGACTTCTCAGAGTCTTTAACATATGATGTATGGGCTAAATCTCCAGGAGTCACCTTATGCCTGATTCCCCCAGTATGTTTGGTTGTGGAAATCTTATTTTCATTGAGTAATTATAGGACAAGATTACATGAAATACATCCCAGAAAGTGGGGATCCAGCTGGAATTTCAGACTCCATTCTAAACTGCTTTGCATTCAGGGGACTTCATTTCTCCCACCTGGGCCTTTTGATCATTCCATCTGGTGCGTCCCAGGAGGGCTCCACATGAGAACGAGTTTGGAGAACAGGGTGGGAGAAGAAGAATTATCAATTATGTGCACTTGCCACCATCCAACATGAAACAAGGTGTCCTCACCTTTGGACAGATTGTAGGTCTTCAACGTAATGTGGTCATTTCATCTTTGTTGCTTCATGTTGTATCTATTTATGGAACTTAAGATGAGTATATAAAAATACACAAAAACTTCTGAAGCCCATTAACTTAATACAAAAAAAGAAGAAACAAACAACCTTTACCCAGAATATGAAAACTACTACACCAGTTAATTATCTAGAATACATCTGAGCAGAACAGATTTTAGAAAGTCACTTATGAGGTTTTGGCTATACTTCCTGAAATGTTTTCGATGAGATTTTAATGTTTTCAAAGTCTGACAGGTGCTCCTGAGAATTAAATGCTGTTGTCAGCAAGCTACAGTTAACTCTTTTCAATAAATAGGTAATTTGTTTCTTTAGAATAAACAGTTGAAAAACATAATAAAATAAAATTTAAAAGAGAAGAAAAAAATGGTTGAAAGCATTCACTGACATTTGAGTAAAAGGAAAAACTGGGTAATTGGGAGGAGGGGTTCAAATCTTGTGTACCGTCTAATCTCAAGCCCTCTGAAGGTAAGAGAGGGACTGGACCCAGGAAGGCAGACCGCTTCGGCATCTCTAGGGAAAGGAATCAAATTGCAAATGAGTCTTTTTTGAGCACCTAACTTAGTGAAAAGAGGTCACAGGATAAAAATCTGATTCCTCTGTGTGGCCTTTTGCATTTGCTTTACAGAAACATCATCTTGAGCCTCTCTCTGAACCTCACACTTCCATGCATTAAGGAATGTGCTTATCGTGGATAACATGAAATTCAGACATTTTCTTCCAAGAGCTTCTTGGTCAAGACAATGTCTTCTCTAACGATCCTCTGAGGCAGCCAGCAGTTTGCCAGAGATGGTTCTATTTTTCTCCAGCCTTTGGTACTCTCAGCTGTGTGTCTGTCGCCTCCAAAGCTTGGACACACAAACACACACAATCAGATTCTGGTCAGGAAAACAGAAACCACTGTGACATTTCAAAATATGAGGGTTTTAGTACAGGAAATTAGTTATAACAGGCGATGGACCCCTGACAGACGGAAAAGGGAGCTCTGAAGTAGCCCAGAACAGATGCAGTTAGCACACTAGGGCTGGGGTGAGAGCCCCTGTGAGCTTGTCCTGGGGCACAATGCTGGTAGCCTAGTCATGACAAATTCCCCTAAGGACAATGTGATTGACTTTGGGCAGGTTACATAAACTCACTGACATTAATGTCCTTTTCTTGGATAATCACGTCTACTTTGGAAAGTAGGATCAAGTACACAAACGGATCATCTGAATAAAGGCCTAGCACCGATCCCATCCCATGACAGATGCACAGTAAATATTAGTCAACTCCCTTCTTTTCCTCCCTTATTCCTCATCCTTCCTCATGGAATGACACACTTTGTATCTAGTTACTGGAATTTTAGGCATCAGTAAAATACCTGTGAGATCATCAGCAGGAAAATGTTTCTTTTTAGCTGTAGAGGTTTTTCTAGCCCAGCAAGTCACATTCTCAAGAGTTCCAAGGAAGAGATACACAAACTGTTCACAAGGATGAATTCACTGTAAGGATACATGGGGAATAGAAAGGGAGGTCTTAGGAGAACAATTTCTTGCTCAACAATGTGTGGCAGACTTCTTCAGACACGGGGAAAACCTGCCTAACTTTGCTGGGGACAAGAAATTTTGCTTGAGTGACCTGCCTTTTCTTTGCTTAAATGGCATTTGTATGTCTTCAAAATTGTGAATTTGAGTGGATCCTTTTGCCCTACCAGGTATAAGGCATTGCTGCCAAGCAGAGTTCACACCAGGTCATCTCAAAGATTATTGGCTTCTTAAACCCAGCCCACAAGTGCTTGATTCCAGCTCAGGTATCTCCCCTGATGCAAAGGTAGCAAGGTTCAGACTGGTCTGGGAAAGGCCCTTTCCTTCACCCATCACCTCAAAGCAAGAGGCTAGGTAGGTATTTTCTCACTAACTAGACCTCAGTGACTCCTTCTTTCTATCCTGATATAAGAAAACATTTTCTGCTCCTCCCTTTTAATGACCCAGAACTATTTGCCATTGAACAAGGGCTTCATGAAGCATCTGAGCAAGTGTGTACCAAGAGTCCGGCAAGGTAAATGATTTCTAGAATAGAAGACACTTCATCACAGGGATCTCAGAAGTGGGCAAGAGAGGGGAGGGGAAAACAAATGCCTAGACTTCTACATGGAACAATTAATAATTGTGAATGTGATGTTATTAACAGATGTAGGCAAAACAGTGATAGGACTTGCTTGTGATAAATTAGTTATAGAAAAGTTGAAGTTTGTGAAGCGCCTAAATAGATGTTTCAGCATGATAATAGAGAGAATAGCTTTAAATCAGAGAATGAATGAGGGAAATTTGTTTTGTTTTATTTTTAGTGTAATGATTCCTAAACTTTTTGGTATCGTGGATCATTTTGCGCATCTAATGACAGCGATATGCAGTAGGGAAAAAAAGAGAAATGTTCCCAAGTATACACCGCTAAAATCATGTACACACTTTCAGAAGACTTTCAGAACTGCCAGGTCAAGTTCTACCATCCCATTCCACCTAGTGGAATTCCACAGAGACGTCAGAGCACTGAATGTGTGCTGCTTTACCACTTAGTATTTCCTCCTCTTGAACTTCATCTTCCTCACCCCAAACAAGCTACAGTTCTGTGTGTGTCAAATACAACAGTCCCCCCTTACCTGCCATTTCAGCTACCCTCTGTCAACCACGGCCCAGAAACAGATGATCCCCCTTCTGACATATCATCAGTAGTAGCTCAAAGCTACCTCACAGGGGCGTCTGGGTGACTCAATCATTACGCATCTGCCTTCCGCTCAGGTCATGATCCCAGGGTCCTGGGATCGAGCCCCACATCGGGCTCCCTGCTCTTTGGGAAGCCTGCTTCTCCCTCTGCCCCTCCCCACCACTTGTGCACTCTCTCTCTTTCTCAACGTGTGTCAAATAGATAAATAAAATCTTAAAAAAATGAAAGAGCTACATCACAATGCCTATATCACTCATCTCACCTCATCTCATCCCCTAGGCATTTTATTACTCACATCATTACAAGAAGAAAGGGGAGTACAGTACAAGATATTTTGAGAGAAAGAGAACACATTCACAAAACTTTTATTACAGTATATTGTTATAATTGTTTCGTTTTATTAATAGCTATTGTCGTTAATCTCTCACTGTGTCTAATTTGTAAGTTAAACTTTATCACCAGTATGCATGTATAGAAAAAACACAGTATCTATATGGTTCAGTACTATCCACAGTCTCAGGCATCCACTGGGGATCTTGGAACATACCCACTATGGATAAGGGGGAACTACTGTAGTTTTTTGCCTACCAATGCTTTTGAGAGATAATGAAAAACAAAGCAGGGCAATTCAATGATAAGAGTTTCTAACCACTGCCAGCAAGAAAACGACCCAAGATGTTCATTTTTTCAATTACCGTAATGCTCATTTTCTTGTTGGATGCGCGAGTGCTCCTGAGCAAACCTTGGGGCTAATTGTATCTATCCCAGCATATACAGCGTGCCCCAAGCCCAAAGGCAGCAGCTAGCAATTATATTTCACTGATTAATGTGCAATCATAAATTTACAGGCTTGACGGTCCAAAGAGGCTCCCTGCTATGTGAGATAATGAATAGGAAATTTTCAGAATAATTAGCCAAGTCAGACCTCGCAAGTCTACCTGGGAGCTGAAAGTCATGAAAGAAACAAAAAATGCCCATCCTTCAACAGAATTAGAGATTGAAAAATGGGGTGTGGAGAAGACACAGCATAGTCAAAATATTCCTTCTACCAATTTGGCTTCATTTAGCTCACTGGCCATAGTCTCTGTGTTGGACACCGTGCTACACCTCTCAGAAGCCCCTTCGGGGTACCAGGACTCATTCCTATTACTCCAGTCACATGAAGTACTGCTATCTTCCCAGTCAACCCTCTCCCCAAGTGAGGCTCTCTGTCCTGGGAGGGAAGGAGGCAGCCCACATTAATGACTGGTCAATACCAGATTAAAAAGGCCCCTCTCGGAACAAGAAGGAATTGGAAGAGCCAACCCATCTTGAAAACTCCCTAAGGGGTGGACTGAAGCCTTGGTTGAGACTGCAATGCAGACCAGCTTCTCCATCTGCCCATCCTTGGTTCTTTCCCTGAGGAAACTTAACCTTCCTCTACACTAATTGCTATGTGAACCTGTGTCCCAGAGAATCCAACAGGCAGCAGTGTCAAATCACACATTGGTGTCAGGATTGCTACTAAGAAACGTCCTTGACACAAGGTAAAGTCAGTCTAACAAACATTTTTGATGTGCCCACTGTGTGCCAGGCAAGTCTGAAACTATACCAAAATAAGTTTTTCCTTGAGATTTTCCCTTGAGAATTTTTTAAATTACTGTTTGCTTATTTGTTTTGTTTGGTCTTATGAATCAAAAATACAGACACTAAATTTAAGGTGATTCTTTGAGTAAAATTATCTTCTTTGGCATTCTCCCACAGTCTAAAGTAAAAAAGTAACACAGACTTTTCAAAAATGCCCCCAAAGGGGGCACCTGGCTGGCTCAGTCAGTGGAGTATGTGACTCTTGATCCAAGGCCCACATTGGGCATAGAGATTATTTTTAAGAAGTAAAAATAAATAAAAATTTTAAATGCCCCCAAAAGAAACTGTTTATGATAAAAATCAATAACATTTCTATGTTCCATCTGAAGTACGTAGTTAGCACAGAGCTTAACTGTACATTCATACAGATCAGGGGAGGCATAAAAGGATTTTATAGGCCACCTATGAAGGTGATATTTGATATAAACATCGTTATATTCTGTCAATACAATAAAGGACACCACGATCTCTCTTATCTATAAAGACCAAGAGTGGTGAACTGCATTTCATTTATGGTAAAGGATAGGCCACTTTTTAAGTGTTATATAAATATAGTTCCAAATTATACAGATGCATTCCACCTTAAGCAAATCTGATATATGAAAACCCAGATTACTCTAGATGGCAGTGGTTTAAAGAACAATATGCTACAGGGCTTTTGAAATATTTCGTTAAAAATATGTCACCAATTTTAAAACATATTTTATTTAAGTTTTTATCAACATAACTTAGAGATCTCTGTTTTCGTACTAGAGATTTCCTTTTTGGACCCTATCTTCTGTACACATTATAAATTGTGTTACTGCCTTCATTTTTTTACCTGTGGTATTGTTATCTATCATAAGAAGTAGATATATTTGGTCTTCATCCCCTTTTCTGGCACAGAGCTCCTAAAACTCTGGGAATTTTCTCTTCTTTTTTAAAAGGTTTATTTATTTTAGAGAGAGAGAGAACACACACACACACACACACACACACACACACACACGTGAGCAAGGAGGAGGGGCAGAGGGAGAAGGAGAGAGAGAAACCTCAAACAGACTCCTCACTGAGCCAGAGCCCAAGCTGGGGCTCGATTCCTCAACCCTGAGATCATGATCTGAGCCAAAAATCAAGAGTAAGACGCTTAACTGACTGAGCCCCTGAGGTGCCCCCCAAAAAGCTAGGAATTTTTGAAGTGATGAGAGCAATAAAGGGTTTTGCTATGTCATCACATAGCACATCCAAAATGACTTTTGGACCCCAACTAAGGTTGGGGGCTGGCTGTCAGGAGGAGCAATCATGTGATTAGAGGGTTGGAACTTTTAGTCCCACCTCCTGACAAACGGAGAAGGAGTGGGAGGTTTAATCAACCACCAGTGGCCAATGAATTAATCAGTCATGTCTATATAATGAAGTTTCATAAAAAACCCAAAAGAATAGGCGTTGGAGAGCTCCCAGGTTGGTGAACACATGGAAATTTGGGGAGAATTGTGTGCTTGAAGAGGGTGTGGAAGCTCTGAGACCTTCCCACATACGTTGCCCTGTGCATCTCTCCCATCTGGCTGTTCCTGTATTACATTCTTTTGTAATGAACTGGTACTCTAGTAAATAAAATGTTTCTCTGAGTTCTGTGAGCTGCTCTAGCAAATTAATTAAACCCAAGGAGGAGGTCATGGGAACCTCTAATTTATAGCCAATTGGTCAGAAATACAGGTAACAACCTGGACTTGCACCTGATCTCTGAATGGGGGTGGGTAGCATCTTGTACCACTAAGCCCTCAATCTGTGGACCCTGATTCTATCGCTGGGTAGTGTAGGAATTGATTTGGATTCTCCAACACCCTGCTGGTATCCAAGAATTGTTTGGGGGAGCCCTCCCCCCCACACACACAGAAATTGGGTTCAAGAACTCAGAAGCTTAACCTATACATATTATTCACACTCCTGCCCCTTAGCAGCAGTGTAACTTTACAAGGGCCATTTATCCATCCAAAGCCTCAATTTCCTCTTCTGCAAAATGGAGTTGGAAATGGCTAGCGGAGAACTATGGAGATCTAATAAGAAATAGATGAGAAAATGCCTCAGAGTTCTCAATGGTTATTGTTGGATGTCAATAATGTAAGAGGTTCGATAACATTTTACATACAGAGATTTAAAAAGGAAGATATCCAAACAATGGGATGATTGAGGACACATCCAAATCCCTCATAACTTACATAGCTCTATACATTTTAATACAAAAAAAAAAAAAGGCCTCATGAGAAAAGGCAACAGCTTTGCTAAGTACCCAAGTATTTTGTAATATAAGGATCTAGCAAGTGTAATAGGCCTTAAATAATCTTTCTAAAAGAAACTCTGTACTGTGTTTAGTAAATAATTTTGACTACTGGGATCATTTGCTTTAAAGCTGAATTTGCTGAAAAGCCTCGGGCACAATTTTAACAGTGTCCCAAAGCACTATAATCGGGCAACTAGTGCTTAATGATATAGAAGAAGGGTACAGTTCTAACCTACATAAAATTGAGAGAAACATAGTGCTTAAGCTGTTAAAGAGCAAGGAAGCATGCATTTTCTGCTGTCAGCATTCCAAGTTTTCCGTTGTTTTTTAACATATAGCAACAAAAATATATTTAATCTAAAGGTAATCAGTCAACATTTAGAAGCAAAGTTGTACAAATGGGGAGAGGCCTTGATTTTCATGATCATTGAAAAGTCTAGCTGAGCGCCTCGCACATTTATGCATTTGGTGAGCTTCCTTCTACTTCTTTCTAGTCATGTTTCATGCACAACACTAGGATTAACTAAGTTTTATAGTTTTATAGTTCTATGGTTTTAGTACTTTTCCAGTTTAGGACTTTTCTCCTTTATGGAGGCTGGGATTTCTGTAAAATTTGGGAACTTTGGGAACTGGTTTCTTGATTCAAATTTTACTGCTACAAGACCTCTGTTGTGACATTTTGAAATATTCAACCAAACACAGTGCCATGCACCTGGTGAGGCACTAGGAACATAGAAAGGACGCTGTGTATGAGCAAGAGGCATACAACCCGTTATACAACTAACTCATACAAAATTAAGGTTATTCTTTTGTAAGGCTGATGTGAAATGACCTTTCATGGATGAATTGTTCTTCTGAAAAACACAGCAAACAGAAGCAGTAATTCATATAGAGATTGTACAAAACAAAAGAACTACTTTCTTTATGAGATGAACTGATTTGGAAGTAGAATTCAGGTTAGTTCTGGCTTAAAATCTGCCCAAGGGAGGGTGGGAGCATGGGTCAGCCTGGTGATGGGTATTAAAGAGGGCACATTCTGCGTGGAGCACTGGGTGTTATGAACAAACAATGAATCATGGAACACTACATCAAAAAGTAATGATGTTATGTATGGTGATTAACATAACAATAAAAAATGAAAAAAAAACATAATAAAATAAAATTTAAAAGAAGAAGAAGAAGAAGAAGAAGGTAGTAGGAAGGGAAAAATGAAGGGGGGGAAATGGGAGAGGGGATGAACCATGAGAGACTATGGACTCTGAGAAACAAACTGAGGGTTCTAGAGGGGAGGGGGGTGGGGGATGGGTTAGCCTGGTGATGGGTATTAAAGAGGGCACATTCTGCGTGGAGCTCTGGGTGTTATGCACAAACAATGAATCATGGAACACTACATCAAAAACTCATGATGTAATGTATGGTGATTAACAATAAAAAATTTAAAAAAAAATCTACCCAAGGGATAGATGGTTAAATACTAACAAGACTGAAATATGACCACAAATGGACTTGATATTAAATCGCAATGACAAATATTGTTAGTTATATGCTTAAAATAATCATTCAATTTATCAACATAAGTATCAAGAAACAAAACAGATTTTTTAAGCACATTTGAGAACTTGGGCACCCAAATCAAAGCCAAGAGCATAGAGTGAATCTAAGCTTTCATCTACTATCTATAAGCCTCAACAATTTATAAGCCTCATTCCCTCACCTAGGAGTTTGACATAGGAATACTTGTCCTTTATTCAAAATACAGATCATATGTTATAAGATTGATTTTTTAAGGTAGAATAATGGTATTGAGGTTAAAAGATTTCTGAACTTTAAAGACACAAATATTTATGGGTAAAAATACATGCTTTAAATGGGTTTGCTTTAAAATACTATAGGAAAGTGGTGTCTAGGTGGCTCAGTTGGTTAAGCGTCTGCCTTCGGCTCAGGTCATGATCCCAGTGTCCTGGGATCGAACCCTGCATTGGGATCCCTGCTAGGTGGGGAGCCTGCTCCCCCTGCTTGTGCCTGCTCACTCTCTCTCTCTCTCTGTCAAATAAATAAATAAATAAATAAATAAAATCTTTAAAAAATAAAAAAATAAAATAAAATATTATAGGAAAGTCGAGAAATGGATGGGGCAGGACTGGCTATGAGTTGCTGATTATTGATGTTGGGTACAGGAAGTTCACTCTACTATTTTCTTTTTTTTTTCCACCTTTTAAAATTTTTTATTGTTATGTTAATCACCATATATTACATCATTGGTTTTTGATGTAGTGTTCCACGATTCATTGTTTGTGCATAACACCCAACACTCTACTATTTTCTATATTTTATCTGGGTTCCAAATTCTTTAAAAAATGAAACAATAAAAAAAAATAACACCATAGATATGGGAGCATTTTGTGAATTATTAAATGCCATTCAAATGTGGGCAAGCAAACTGGCTGCTATTAGGGGTATCTTCCAAGAAGACCACATGTATTTACTTTAAAATAGTACAAGGCTCACAGACACACAAGTCATTTTTAGGAATATACCCACCCTCAAGTCCCCTGAGCTAAACTTCAGATGGTATTGACTGTGCTTGATGAAGAGAAGGAATGGTTTTTTTTAAAGAAGGAATTTGGAAAATCAAATCAAGACATGAAGCGTCTGGACCTATTTTGAGGCAAAAAGTAGAAAAGAGATTCCTGAATTAAAGAACGTGCACTGAGAAACAGAGAATGTGTGCTCGAGAACAAACACGGTGCTGCCTTCTCTAAATGCAAAACCCTCACTTTGCTCTGCAAGCAGAGGGCTCAGGCGCTCATTATCCAACTGGGAACTAGGACATTCATGGAAATATGAATTTCATCAATTCCATGGCTATCTGCTTCTTGAACATCATTCTAATGCCAATCCTTAATTTTCTAGGGAGTGTTTTTTCTCATTCATTAGGTTTTTTGAACTAAGTTAGAATTGAAAGACTGCTTTGTTTTCTAAGAAGATGTAAGAACGAACGGATATATTCCAGTGTGAAAACCAGTGTATCGATCACACCATCCCTTGAGAGTCAGACCCCTTTCAAAAAAAAAAAAAAAAGGTGTAATACAGCTTTATGTGATATCAGGATCAGGGTTCAAACTCAAGATTAAAAGTCAAATTGTCCTTCAGATGACTGTCTCTGGGGGCCGATTGCCTAAATTCGCAGTGCATCATCTGAAATCCAAGAACTTCAGGGGAGGAAATATGTCAAGAATGCTCCAAAACCATACATAAAAAATTTGTAAATATGAGCATTTTTCTGGGGAGGGAATCTGTTTCTGTCATTCGGCCCTCAAGATGAATTAAGGCAAAGGTAGTAAGAACCACTACCTTTGGCTAAACAAGAGTGAGAATTTCAGGCCAGTCAAAGCTCCTGTAGAATCGTATTTATTTTTTAATATGCCTTGCATCTTGTAAAGGACAAATTGGTAAACAATTGGCAGAAGCCACTCCTCCCTTATGTTAAGTACTTTTTTAAACGTTGCCTTGGATCTTTAATTTCAAGTGATGATGACAAAGTGTGCATTAAACAGAATCAGCCAGTAATAGCTCTTCAACCAGTGTATATAATCTGGGCTCTAACTCATGACATTGCTCCACTCAGCTCTTACTTGTGGGCACACACACACACATACACACACCAAATATGAAGGTGTTTTTCATCCCATTTTTAAGATTAAAAGATTTTTGAAATGATTTCTCTAATGGTTGCATACTGACATTTTAATGAATTTTTTAAAAATATAAGCTCCTTGCTTCCCTAGCAAAGAAAGCATGACTGTAATGAAAGATTCCAATTAATAAAGCTGTCTCCTTTGCTCCAGCTTCACTCTGTTCAAGTTCTCTGGAACTGCAGCAAATGAAGTCATTTTGGATTAGGAAAAATATTGTTCTCCCTTTTAGAGGCATTTCCTTCTTTGCCTCTACATGAAACTTCATAGAACTTGAAAACCATTTCCATAACTATGAGTTCTAAAGAGAAAGTATTTTCAGATTAAATATAAGGAAAAGTAGCTCTACAGTTTAGTTTTGTCTTCGGAGTGACAGGTTCCTCCTGTAGCAAAGGCGCCAACGACTAACATTGACGCACGGCTTCCCTGTGGGAAAATCCTTTTCCAAACATGCAGCTCTACTCAATTTTTATAGTAACAGTGTGATGTTAGTGCTGTCCTGTATTTTACAAAGGAGGAGACAGAGTCCACCTGTGCTCTGAATCCGGCATCTTCAGGAAACCCTCACATTCAGATACTTCTGCCACTAATGCCAATTAGCAGAGAGAGGGAGGAAGGGAGAGATGAAGGGGTGGAGGGGGGAGAGAGAGAGAGGAGAAGGAAGAGAATGAGAAGGAGAACAAGGAGGAGGAGTGGTGAAGGTGATGAAGAAGAAAAAGAAGAAGAGAAAAGACAGGAGAGGGAAGGAGGGAGAGCGGGAGGGAGGGAGGGAGGGAGGGAGGGAGGGAGGAAAGGGGCAGAAGGAAAGAAAGGAAGAAGGGAGAATGAAAAGCCTTCCCAGATCTTCAACCCAAACTTTTTTAAGAGTAGTTAGCGCCCATTGTTTCTATGTTGTCCCATCTTATTCACCCTTCAACTCACTCCATTAGGGCTCCCATCCTTGCCACACCATCAGAACTATCCCTACTAATTTAATGACCCATCTCAGGGCACCTGGGTAGCATAGTCAGTTAAGTGTCTGACTCTTGGTTTCGGCTTAGGTCGTGATCTCAGGGTCATGATCTCAGGGTCATGAGTTCGAGCCCCAGGTTGAACTCCCTGTTCAGCACAGAGTCTGCTTAAGACTCTCTCCCTCTGCCCAACCCCCACACACATGCACACATGCACGCTCGCTCTCTCAAATAAATAAATCTTTTAAAAATATATAATGACCCACCTCTATTAACAAATTCACTGGCAACTTTTCAGTCCTCTCATGCCTGGCCTCTCTGCAACATCTCATACAAACCTTTCTAACATTTCCAACATCTGACTCCTGTATCACCATTTTCATGAACATCTGATAGCCACCTTTGAGACTTCTTTGAGATTCTCTCCCTACTCTTTGCCTGTAAATGTTCACGTAGCTCGGGAATATGTGCTTAGCCCTCTTCTTTTCTCATTCAGTTCTCTTCTGTGCACACTTTATGAAATGATCTTATTTGTTCTAATGGTTTCAACCACTAACTGCCTTTTGATGACTCCCAGACCTTCACCTCTATCCCTAACCTTCCTCCTGAATTCCAGCACAAATGGCAACTGTCAATTGGACACTTAACACCTGTGTGTTCCATAATCCCCTGGAGACGTCCAGAGCCAAACGCATTTGTTTGCTTCATCAGGTTTTCTATTCTTGCCACATTCCCTATCTTTATGAAGGATACCAACTATCAAACCATTTGTCCCAGAGGGAAAGGATCCTAGACTCCTCCCCTCCCTCACCCCACATTTAATCAGTCAGTCAATCCCATTTAGTCTATGGTCTTAAGTATGTAACTTATCTTTCCCCTCCCCACTATCTTGGACCATGGCAACATCTTCCTAGCTACTCTCACCAGTCTATGTTTTACAACATTAACAGAGTGATCACTCCAAAAAATATGTTCATGCTGATGGACACATTTAAAATCTCTCAGTGTCCCTCCATTAATTTTCGTACAAGATCCTAAGTCTTTAACATAATAAAAAAAAGTGTCACCTACCTTTCCAAACCCACCAATGCACCTTGCAAACTAAGCATACTTTATTTCCCTAATTCTATTATACTTGGCCTCACCTCTCTCTCCTTGCACTTGCTGTTCTCCCTGCCTAGGGCCTTCTTCTCCAAATAACAGAATTAAGAAAACCATCATTTTACAATCCCAAATGAAATAACTGATTCAGGCAATGGTCACCAATGGATATTAAAATCATGAGGCACAAGTGTGATGAGAAGAACACATCTTTACCGTCTCAATTTACTGATAACACTAAATGTGAGATAACCACATAATTTGGTTCCTGATGTGATGTAATATTGAGGTACCCAGCATGTCTATGAAGAATTCTTGACCCCTCCCCCCCCAAAAACACTGAATCGAAGAAAACCTTTAGTTCTAACTTCCAATCTATGGAAATAGACAAACACATTAAATGACATCACGAGAACTATTGAACTCAAATTAGATAGTAGATATCTTAGGCTGGGTTCCCCCAAAAGTAGACCTTGAGACAGGTTTATGGTTTATTTGTGGGATGTCATTGGCAAAGAAATGAGGAGGCAACATAAGCCAGGGAAAGAAAGGAAGCCACCTATAGGAGTATTATTGAGCAGGTTACGACTGCAAGTAACTGGGGTTCAATTTCACTACGGAACTTGGAAAGAGTAGAATGCATCTCGGAGTTATCCCAAAGATTAAAAGTGCAATCATTCATCCACTCTCATCAGTCATTTGGAGGCAGGCGGTGGCATTATTAACTCATGCATCGCTGGTGGGGGGAAGAGGCAAGAAAGCCCAAAGAGTCACAGTAATTTTCTTTTGGAAGCCATTGGGTCAGGTTGTATGAGAACAGCGAGTGCCCAAGGAATGTGAGCAGAGCACCTGCCACAGTGAAATCATCTACAGGGCACCGGAAACCAAATCAGAGAAAAAAGGGAGTGAGGAAAAGGCACTATTCCAGATTAAAGGAAATTTGTCAAAGACTTCAGAGAAATAACCAAATCAGCAAGTGGCTTGTTTGGATCCTGATTTGGACAAACCGAGATATTTTAAGATAATCAAGGGAATTTATTTACGGAAGTCCAGTCCTAGGCAGATTCCGGGGACTGAAGTATTTTATGTAATTTTGTGAACTCCATGTTTTTAACCTCCTAATATAAGGACTGTATTTTCAAATTTAGAATATCCTTGCATTTACCCTTCTTCTAGACCTCTAAAGCAGAATTTTTAGATTTATTATATTTATGGTGTATTGTCTTTTTCTCTTATTTAGAAAATAAGCCATATGAGAACTGGTATCATTGTCAGTTTTGTCCACAGTGCCGAGCACATAGAAAGTGCTCATTAAACATGTTGACTGAAAGAAATGAATGGATTTAGGAGTTATAATATCATTCAGGGCCACGGCAACCAGTAGTTTTATTTAATGGAAATAAAGTGGATGTGTTGCAATGAGGTGAGTGAGCCTTTAAACTCAGGCTCAGTCAGAAAGGCGGTCTTCCTTTAAAAACCCCAAATGGGATAAAACCTTCCATATCATGACTGTATGATAAAAAGAATGCAGAACAGATCAGGAAAGAGACACCTAGAGAGGGAGGTCACAGCACCATGAGAATGGAAAGTCATTGCCAGGAGCTTGTCCTTACCAGCAGAAGTTTTGCAGGACACATTCAGGAAATTTAAGTCCCATGTTTTGATAGAACAAGTAAAGCCTCACTACTTAAACTGACCGTTGTGCTATGGCTGAATTTGCTGCAAGGAGTTAAGTTTGATGATTCAAACAAGAACGTTTCAAAGTAAGATACCAACATAAGTGTGAAGAGGATCTACAATTCAGCTGTAGAAAAAGGGAGAAAGATTTTTACTTTCATTGTGACTAGATTTCCCCTGGCATGATCATATTATACACCATGGTTTCATTATGAATTGATCTTTCATAACAGTTACAATACTAGGAAGTGGGGGAGGACATCTGATGCAAGTGACTAAAATTGGAGTCAGTGTGTTTGTTTGTAAACACAGGCTAAGAGGGGCACCTGGCTGGCACCGTTGATAGAGCATGGGAATTTTGATCTCAGGGTCATGAGTTTGAGTCCCACATTGGGCGTAGAGATTACTTAAAAAAAATAAATAAATAGAGGCTAAGACTCAGACTCTGAAGCAATTTTTAACTCTTGTCCCAGGGTAATAACAAAGCAAATCATCTCTTTAGTGAAAATACCAATGGAGACCAGGTGTGATTTTGTGATACTCCATAGTCTCTCTGACTACGAAGGCACTTAGGACATTAAAGCTTTCAGATTCCCTTCAGATCCCTTCACAGGAGCATAGTCTAAGAGCTTTTGCACAGAGTTAAGATGGGGCCGGCTGCTGTCTATGGCTCACCGCCGCAAATGCCTTCATCCTGGGGCCAGCTTTGCTAAACCCCAGTGATAAGAGTCTCCAGGTTATCAGTTTACGTACATTAGCCTCCAAGCCAACCTCCACCATTAGAGATGTTAGGCAGCAGCATGGTTATGAAACACTGTATCAAAACTGTTACCTCAAAAAAGGTATGTCCTGCCATCTGGAAGGTTTTCTGATGAGAATCTCTCACCCAGCTATGACAGGTAACAATTGACCAGATGATCACTCTTACCATAGAGCTCACAAAAGCCCTAACTAATGTGGAAAAACTACATCTAGCCTATTCTTCTGCCCTGTGGAATATCTATTGGTGCTTTGAATATGGCTTGCACCCTGTCACCATCACATAAGTTGTTCCTGTCACCTACCACGTGGGTACCTCAGATTAGCCTTTAAGATCTCAACTTTGATGTCATGTCCTCCCCCAAAATTCCCATAAGCTCCCTGCCCAAGTTGGGTAACTCCTATTTGCCCACCCACTTCTCTTATCATAGCACCCACGGTACTCCTTGCTCATCCCTCTGTAATCCTGAGGTCCACAGGAGGGAAACTACAGGTAATATAATCAACACTGTATCCACAATAATTAGCACAAGTGCCCAGAAAACACCAGCCACTCAATTCATATTAATATGGGCTGAATAAATGAATAAGCAATTTATCTTAAAAATACAGAAGAGAAGGCAAAATCGAATGTTGACCAAATAAAAAAGAACGACCTGGAAATCTTTGCCTTAATGATACAGAGCCTAAGACTTACCTACTTCTTAAAAATGTTCCATCTAGATGATGAGGGTGTGGGGAGAGGTTGATGCACCATCTCTCCATCACTACCTAAGCATAGCATCATGAGTGTTAGCCATAACTCACACCATGGAAGGCTTTCCAGACAGACCTCCAAATGCTTTGTGCTTTGTACTTTGTGCATTCATTCACCTGATCCTCACAACAACCTCAAAATTTAGACACTAACATTATATCCCTTTACAGAGGAGGGAAATGAGGCAAAGAGAAGTTAGTTAACTTGAAAAAAAAAAAAAAACCACAAAGCAAGGAGTCAGAATTTAAACTCAGAAAGAGTAGATGACAATAAAAACCAATTCAATACAAGCAAAAATGTTTTTGCATCAGGGAAATGAGAAGCATGGGTAAGTTATTTAATGGTGTTGGCCCAGAATTGTGTGCCTTCCTCCAGCATGTTTAGAGTAGAAAACAAATCTACCTGGTCCACTAGTAGCAAGAATTTCAGACATTAAAATCTTCCTCAAAATAGAAGAAACTACAATTTCAAAACACCATTTCCAGCTGTAATTTCACTTTTATTTACTACTAAGTAAGTAAAATCAAAGAGTAGTTAAATTCTGAGTATTCTTTCTTGGTCCTGAAGTTAAATACTGATACTGTCTATTATAGGAAGTTAATATAAACACCTGCCTTGGAGAAAACTTTAGTAAGAGAAAAAAGCATAAGGATATGTTCCATGGATCCCAAGCTTTACACAATATTATGGGAAGAAAGAGTCATAGAAATTTGGGGATGGTAGTTAAAAGCCAAATAAGAATGAGCACTGCTGGCCTACTCAGAACCTTTAATTTATTCATTGTGAAACTCCATAGGTAATATGCAGTGTTTCCTATTTAATCATCAAATTATTTTCCTAAGAAGTCGGCTCAGGATTCACATGTCAAGCAACCTAATTGGGGGAATTATTAGTCTAGCGGGGGGTATTATTCTTCTTTACAAACACCTACAAGGTTAAGGAGAAACATCATCTGGTTTTTAGCATTTAGTACCATAGAGAAATGGTATAAAAATCTATTAATTGCTAAAAACACTGAAATTTGGGAAAGCTATTTTAGAATTGATATGGTTCAACATCCCACTCAGGATGCATGACACTATAAAGAGTTGAGTTTTGGTTCGACTTCCCTGTGTAATAATCCTACTATGAAAGATCAAAATTTCCAGAGTAAGATGCCTTTCTGCAAGGAGAACATCATATATGATTAGAGGCCACATAAACTGCCTCACTAAACTAATTATAAAGGGAGAAACCTAGGTTGATACTATAATGAAACATAAATTTCTATTATTGTATTCCTGTAATTGGACTAAATAGGTTTAGCTGTGAGTTTGCCTCCTGTAAAGAACTTATTCCAGGGAAGTAACAAGATACTCAGGGCAATGAACAGGGCACAGTTTAGGTCTCCAGTAGTCCATAATTAACAAACACCTAATAAAAGTCCATAATTAAACATCGGCTAATAAAAGTCCAGAATACATGCTAGGCAAAGACAAAGAATCAGTCAATGACACAGAACAGGAGAATTTAGGGGTTGAAATCATGAAAAATCAAAATGAAAATGGTCTTTGTGTAAGTCAGTATGACTTGAAATACCCATTCCTGCCATTTTACAGATGAAAACAGTAAGGCCTAAAGAGAATAGGTGACTTACCAAGGTCATAAGGCAAGTCAAAGGCAGAGGCAGAACTATTAGGATGAACCAACTGCGGGTATTCACTGCTTTGACCTAGAAAAATACCCAAAAAAGGAGGAGGTGGGAAGAGGGGGAGAGGGAGGGGCAGAGAGAGGAAGAAAAAAAAAAAAAAGAAAGAAAAAGAAAAGGAAAGAAAACTCCCTAGTCCAGGGTTTTGTTTTTTCTTTTTTCTTTTAACATGCCAGAACTTTGGTGTCTGTAACCACACCATACTAAAAAAAAGAGAGGGAGAGTTGGGGATTGAGACAGAGAAAGATCAACGATGCTGAGTCTCAATTACAAAACAGAGCCTTCAGGGGCGCCTGGGTGGCTCAGTGGGTTATGCATCTGACTCCTGATTTCGGCTCAGGTCATGATCTCAGGGTCATGAGCTTGAGCTCTGCATTGGGTCCACACTGGGTGCGCAGTATGCTGGAGATTCTCTCCCTCTGCCCCTCCTGCTCATTCTCTCTCTCTCTCTCTCTCTCTCTCAAATAAAGAAAGAAATCTTCAAAATAGAGCCTTCACCTGGATATTGAAAACAGTCTAGGTTATTGGGAAACGTGAAGAAACAAAGCATAAGATCTTTCCATTTAAAAAAATAAGATAACTAGTGGAGGAAAAAATGCATCAGAGAATAAATGTCACCAGCTAACTGGCTCAAATAATGCACCCCTTTGCAAATCTTAAAAAATAATCATCTTTAAAATTCTTCCCAGCACAATCTGAAGCATGGTTGCAGTAGTTCACGTTTCTTTTGAGCTTTCCTGCGAGGCTCCTTGTCGCCACCTAGTGCCAACCGATCAAAATTCACACCATACACATGGAAATCCTAGCGTAAAACTGAGGGTTCCTTCTTTTCCTTAGAAAAGCAAGCTACCACCTGGGGAATTGTTAGCCTTTTCACCATAAAGAGAAGCTGTGAAGTGTTTCAACTCAGCGATCCTCAAGGTTTACCACAAGTATATATAGCTTGATGTGTCTACACACTCATATCCTGAAAAAAAAAAAATTCAACTCCATATACAATTCATTCTTTCCACCCGCAGACCTTATTGAGCACCTCCTTTGTACCGTGCCCAGTGCAATTGCCTAAGGATAGGAAACAAGGCCTAACGGTCTGGTGGAAGAGAGAAATAAGTGATGAAATACAATAGAGTGTAATAAGCATTTATTGCCTGAATGAACTTTTAAGAATAACAGGAAGCCTCCCAGTGAAGAATCCAGGGAAAAGGCATGCCTTCACAGAATTCACAGCCTTGTAATGGCTTGTAAGCACAGATGGGAAGGCCACGCATGAGGAGTGGAATACAGGGGGGCCTGAGAGGTCAGTGGTTCAGAAGGAGGCTCTGAAGCCCGAGTGGCCTGGTTTCATCTTGATCCTGCTACTTTAATTCTCTGTGCCTTGGTGTCACCTTTGTCAAACTGGGGTAATAGCCATGTCTCCCACCTCGGAGACTGAGAATGAAAGCAGGTAATGCCCAGAACGCACTCAGAAGAGCACCTGCTCCTAGTGAGCGCTCAACAGCTCTCGGCTGGGAGTGTTTGGGCTGGAGTGTCAGTGCTCAGGGACTGGAAAGGGAGACAGTCACTAAAGGACCCAAACATGGTGACATTGTGATCAAATGGGAGCTGAGACTCCTCTCCCCTGCCACACACATGTTCCATAGTGGAGCCAGCCCAGGGGTGCTCACAACCATGTTTGTTTGTCCAAGGACACGACGGGGTCGTGTAAAGAACCACGTGCCTCAGAGGTGATCGTGTTCACCTTTCCACCCTAGTAGGAGAAGTGCTGCCTAAACCTCTCTACACCGCCCCCCCCCCCAGGTGCCAGGGGCTCAGTGGTTACATGAGGCGAAGCTCTTTGTGCAGCCTTTTCCATGTCAGGACAGCGGACGGCTGACGGGGTGGATGGAGACATGGAAGAGAAAGGAGGAAGACCATGACTCATCGGCATTATCTGTCCTATGTCTCTGCCTCCTTTTTCTGAGGTGTCTTGCATTTCCGGGTACATTGTTGTCTTCTCCCCACCAGGGGACCGAGGCGGAAAAGAAGTCAAAGGAGAAAAGGAAGAAGGCAAACAAGGAGGAGGAAGACAGGGAGGAAGACTGAGATGAATATTTACTGAGTGCTTATGCCTTGAGCATCTTCTATGTATTAATCTCATTTAATTAGCATGACAGTCCTGGGAGACCGTTCTATTATTATTCACACCTTACAAATGAGAAAACACTCTAAGCCCCAGGAAGATTAAATGATTTACCCGAGTCACACAGCTGGTAAGTGGCGAAGCTGGGATTCTATCCCATCTCCTACACGAGGGTCCCCATATGTACCCCCAGCTTCCTGAAGGCCCTCAGCATGAAGGCAACCAGGCATGCCTTCCTCTTGAGCTGTTCCAAGCTCCAAAATTCTCTTTCCTCCTCCCTACCCAGACCTTGTCTAATATAGCTATTCTTGGGACGCCTGGGTGGCTCAGTCGGTTAAGCATCTGCCTTTGGCTTGGGTCATGATCCCAGGGTCCTGCACGGGGCTCCTTGGTCAGTGGAGAGCCTGCTTCTCCCTCTGCCTGCCACTCTCCCTGCTTGCTCAGTCTCTCTCTCTCTCTCTCTCTCTCTCTCTCTGATAAATCAATCAATCAATCAATCTTTAAAAAAATGGCTATTCTTATAAAATGGCTGAATTCAGCTAGACAATAAAAGATATATGTGTTTGTGTTTAACCCAACTGGCATTAAGATAAAGAAGGGTTATAATTCTCTCCCAGCAGAACGCACATACACACCCCAACACTTACTCCTTCCGGAAACATCTGACTTTTGAAACGATAGTTAATTTGAATTATTCCTGAACAAAAGATAAAGAAATCTAATTTTTTCCTGAGAACCTTGCCTCTTATTTATGTATTATTTATTGGCAGTCACTATGTTGGCTGGAGTTTAAGTGCTTATCTTCACTATCCTCAGACAATGAATATCTGTAAGATCGGAACTGTCCTCTGCTGTGAAATATACATACAGTCATTCACAGATGCAATGAAGTTCATTTGTTACTTCTCCCGGGGATTGCTTTATAAATCTCAAATTTATTATAGAACACAAAGGTGTCTCCCTGGTTAAAAGAATTTAAGACATCTTTAAAACATGCACACAACAACTGTTTTTCCTAATAGGACCAAATAGTCAGACTTAGGTGAGAGTAAAAACTTGGAAGGAAAGAGAAAGAGAATAGATCAAAATTCCAGAGAATAATAGTTTTTACACTAAGAATTTTGTGTTTGACCCCCCAAATTTCTATGTATTACTTTTTCCACCAATAGTAATATATATGTGTATTGTAAAAGCATTTCAGATTCCTCCAAAGCTGAGCTATAAAAATAGAAAAATGGCTCAGCTTTGGAGGAATCTGAAATGCTTTTATAATACACATATTAGCAGAAGACATGAACAGACGTTTTTCCAAAGAAGACATCCAAATGGCCAACAGACACATGAAAAAGTGCTCAACATCGCTTGGCATCAGGGAAATTCAAATCAAAACCTCAATGAGATATCACCTCACACCAGGCACATGGCTACAATTAACAAGTCAGGAAACGACAGATGTTGGCGAGGATGCAGAGAAAGGGGAACCCTCCTCCACTGTTGGTGGGAATGCAAGCTGGTGCAGCCACTCTGGAAAACAGTATGGAGGTTCCTCAAACAGTTGAAAATAGAGCTACCATACGATCCAGCAATTGCACTACTGGGTATTTACCCCAAAGATACAAATGTAGCGATCCGAAGGGGTACATGGACCCCGATGTTTATAGCAGCAATGTCCACAATAGCCAAACTATGGAAAGAGCCAAGATGTCCATCGACAGAGGAATGGATAAAGAAGAGGTGGTACATATATACAATAGAATATTATGCAGCCATCAAAAGGAATGAGATCTTGCCATTTGCAACGACGTGGATGGAACTGGAGGGTGTTATGCTGAGCGAAATAAGTCAATCAGAGAAAGATGTGTATCATATGACCTCACTGATATGAGGAATTCTTAATCTCAGGAAACAAACTGAGCGTTGCTAGAGTGGTGGGGGTGGGAGGGAGGGGTTGGCTGGGTGATAGACACTGGGGAGGGTATGTGCTATGGTGAGCGCTGTGAATTGTGCAATACTGTTGAATCACAGACCTGTACCTCTGAAACAAATAAGACAATATATATTAAGAAAAAAAAAGAAGATAGCAGGAGGGGAAGAATGAAGGGGGGGAAATAGGAGGGGGAGACGAACCATGAGAGACGATGGACTCTGAAAAACAAACTGAGGGTTCTAGAGGGGAGGGGGGTGGGGGGATGGGTTAGCCTGGTGATGGGTATTAAAGAGGGCATGTTCTGCGTGGAGCACTAGGTATTATGCACAAACAATGAATCATGGAACACTACATCAAAAACTAATGATGTAATGTATGGTGATTAACATTACAATAAAAATTTAAAGATAAAAAAAAGAAATAGCACAGAAATGAGAGTTGAATTAAATAGCCAGGTATCTAGAAGACAGATTCTGATAAAAGCCATTGAAAAGGTCTACTAGACCTAGAGCTTGCCGAAGATGAGTTTTTCAGGCTCTCCAGAGATCTGGGGGAATCTAGCCCCTCTGATCACAGCAGCAAGTTCAATAATACGCCCTCATGTAGGATTTCCCTCCTTCTCTGTCTCATGAAATCACTTCCCAAATAAATTACTTATGTACAAGACATGGTTTCAAGCTCTGCTTTCTGGGAAGACAACCCAAGACAAAACGATTCCTATTTTAACTATAATGTGAGCAAGTAAGTCTTAAGGTGAATACCAAATTTTAGAGATACCTTAATATTTCCCGTAAAAGTTCACTGCTAGGTAAGGCTTAGTCACATGCAGAGTAAAGACTATGGAATTGTGCATTATTTACTGACTAAAGAACAGACTTGTATTGTGGAATTAGTTCTCAGCCCACAAGCTGAGGACGTGAAAAATCTTTTCATGACACAGCTATGTGTTGTGATGGGAATTTGTCCCAGTGGAATTTGAGCTATTATAAGTCTGCATACATGATGTATAAGAAACATTCATTGAAATTCGTGTTTTAAGGAGGGAAAAATTGTGTTTCTGAATGGTAGGAAGATCAAGATTCTTCTTAGGAACCAATTTTTGTTCATTTGAAACTATCAGTAGCCAGAAATCTCTGAGGCAAAGGGGATTCCCCAGAAGGCTGCTGAACAAAACAAAAGCTTTGTCAAGGGAAATGTTGGGTGTGTTCATGTGTGGAAATGATCCAGGAACGTTTTTTATTAGCAGAGTTAGTTTCAGTCACTCAATAATGAGTACCCTGCATGAACCAGACACCTTGCTAAGTACAGGAAACAAACAAAAGGGGCATCTTCTTCTTTTCACTGAGCATATATTTCTAGTGGGGACATAGACAATAAACCAACAAATACAAACAGGAACACATAACTAGAAATTACAGTAGGTGCTAGGAAGTAGTATAAGGAGACAGGATAGGGGAAAAGAGCAAATTTAGATTAGGATCAGGAAAGAACGCTCGGGAAGCCAGATGATGCTGAATCCTAAAAAGTAAGTGGGAAGGAGTTAGCCAAATGAAAAGTAGGTGAACGAGGGGTCCAAAAAGAACACTCCTGTGTTGATTTCACGGGGGCGGGGGAGAGCTCAGTTGGTTCATGGATAAAAATTAATGAGTAAGAACATAATAAGCAAGGCCAAGAGTGGTGCAAGAGGAAGCTGCAGGAGTGGGCAGAGACTAGATATGCGGCTCCTTGACGGTCATATTAAAATGTTTGAAGTTTATAGTAAATGCAGTGAGGCTCAAGGAAACCATCTTGTGTAAGCTTAAGCCAACTGCAATAAATAAATAAATAAATAAATAAATAAATAAATAAATAAATAAATAAATAAAATTAGTCATCACTTGCCTTCCTGGCAAAGAGTAGATCATGTCATCCCTTCCTGAACCACAGCTGCCAGGGAATTTATTAAAACATCCAGTTTTGATGCTGGATATATTAACGGGAAACTCTGCCTCCCCAGATTTAACTGCATGTGCTTTACCTTGGTTTCAAGGAACAGAGTTGTAAGGCAGATCTGGGGCAAGCCAGATCTGAATTGCAAGTGAGAACCCTTGCTGGGAGTTTGTGGGTTGAGAACTAATCCCAAAATACAAGTCTGTTCTTTAGTCAGTAAATAACGTGCAATCCCAGAGTCCTTACTCTGGATGTGACGAAGCCTTACCTATCAGTGAACTCTTATGGGAAGTATTAAGGTATTTCTAAAATTTGGTATTCACCTGAAGACTTGCTCACATTATAGTTAAAATAGGAATCATTTTGTCTTGGGTTGTCTTGCCAGAAGCAGAGCTTTGAAACCTTTTATGTCATCTTCACAACCACCTTATGAGCTGAGTACACTCACCTCCACTTTACAGATGAGGGAAAGGCAAGTCAGATCAGGTCACTGACTCTAAGGACACAGCTGGGAAAGCACGCTTGGCCACCAGAAGTTACGAGGGTAAAAAAACGGTTCCGGTAGATCTTTATCTTGTCTTTGCAACGCCCTCCAAATGTCGGCCTAAGGCAGACCATCCGTATCTGTTGATTAGTTGATGAAGTGACCAGATTGACCAGATTGTGGCCATTCTGCAGTCTTAAAAAGAGGTCACTGGTGTCAAATTAACAATGAGCTCATTAAGAACCACTTGGGAAACAATTAGGCCACGGGAATTTCGCTTGGCAAGCGTGGAGGCTGGGAGAGGGGATTTGGCGGCAGATTCTGGCAAGGGCCCCAGCGGCACCCAGGGCCACGGCAGACGTGTCCGCAGACTGAAGGCAAGTCCCTGCTGCGCGCGCGCGCGCGCGCGCGCGCGGGCGTTGAGAAAACTAGGTGCCCCGCCCCGCCCCCCTCGCCCCAACCAGCTTTGCATCGTGGTTTCTTTCCGTTTGCCTTTGAAGAACAGAGCCAATGAATTGCCGCTAGGTGTCCTCCAAGTAAAAATAATGAGAGAAAAGGTACTTGAGCACTTTTCTTTTTCATAGTCGCTTTTGAGAACTAACTTAAGTTGTCCGGGTTCTTGGACTCCCGGGTTCTTAGGGACAGAGCGGTACTGAGTAGTGAAACAGGAACCTCCGACCTCTGTGAATGAAAGGGTGTATCTGTCAAGCAAGGGGCATCGGAGCTGCTCATTTTCATTTTCAATTAGGATTTGTATCATTCGGCTTCAGGACGACAGACCACGGAGGCCTGGGACGGGCGAATGCTGTTCTCACCCAAACTGCCTGGCTCCCTGCAGGGCGCTGCAGGGGACAGAACCCCTGGGGGCCCCTGGGCTCTGGCACTGCCCGAGCTGTTGAGCAATTTTGAACGTACCGAACTGTGCTCCCGGCGGGTTTCTAATGTCTAAACATCTTAACATTTAAATTAGGTGAATTGCAGCAATTGCTTTTCCCTGAACACATCAGGTGCCATCGTTTCCGTTTTCTTTAGTTTCGGCGTGGGCAAATAGAAAAGCACCATCTGGCCAAGTACGTCCCCAGCTGGCAAAGTTATAAACACGGACTTCTTCCCCTTGGTCTTTGCAGGCTCCGCGTCCCCTCCTTGCCAGCCCGCGGGTCCCCTTCTCCTTCCCAGGGCTTTTTGCCATCCCCACCTCTTCTGTCTCTCCTCTTTCCACTTTCTCTCGCTTTTAACCATTTTTACGCGCGCACACGATCAATTTTCTGCTTATGAGCTTCCACACATTCAACTTGAATAAGTGCTTGCCCTGGCTTTAGAGAGTCGGGGGGGGCGGGGCACAGAAAAGAACAGAAGAGGAAAGGAGAAAAACAAGATTTAGAAAACAGGTGTCTCGATCTGCACCTGCCCAAAACTTAAGACGGAAATTAGGCCACCAGGGGTGGGGGGTGGGGTGGGGAGGGGAGTGATGCAAGCCTAGAGAGCCGCTTCCCTTCACTTTCCCTGCCTCAAATGCTGGACTCCTATATTATGTTGTAGGAATTTCTGATCTTACCACAGCCAGATGACTCATACCCACTGACTGGCTCCTTGGGCTTCTGCAAAACACCTGGAAAGATAAACCTGACCCAGAAAACAATCTCTCGCTCCAGGTTAGCCTTTCAAGGTAGGTAGGGGAATTTTCAGCCCTTATTTCCATTTTGTTCACCAGATTCACAGACATTAATCTTGATTTCAGACATAGTTATGTCTGAGAGTCAAAAACAATTCCCAAATGAAGTGATAAACCACCATGGACTGGGCTTGCTTCTGCCTGGGGAGGGAAACTGAAATGAGCCAAAGATGACCTTATTTGGGGCCAGAAAGAACTGAGATCTCTGTGGAAGGGCACCCTGTCTGCTTGCAGAGCTGCCTCGGGCTCTTCAAAACATCCCTCCTCTGAAGAACCTCAGTGGCCCCAGTTTGCTTTTCGGGGACACATTGTCTTTATCTCCTTAAAGCCTAAACTAAGAAGGGCGCCTGGGTGGCTCAGTTGTTTAAGCATCTGCCTTTGGCTCAGGTCATGATCCTGGAGTCCTGGGATGGAGTCCCACATCGGGCTCCCTGCTCAGCGGGGAGTCTGCTTCTCCCTCTGACTCTCCCCCATCTCATGCTCTCTCTCTATCATTATCTCTCTCTCTCAATAAATAAAAATCTTAAAAAAGCCTAAACTAAGAGGATCTGTAACTAAATTCTGAGTGCAAGCCATAAGGTAAAGGGAAAGTGGGGTCCACAGAGTCTAATTCAAAAGTTAAATGTGAACTAAACCCCAAGAAACAATCCTATACTGACTTGCCCCTTCTTTTTGTATGAGAATCAGAAGGGAAAAGGAATCAAGAAAATACTTTTCAGGAAGTGCACAGAGGAGTTCTGAATTTAGAAACCCTAGCCGTAGAGGTAAAGCATAATCACCAGTAAATCGCTGGTCTGTATAAACCAGTAACTGCTTGTTCAACTCTTCTTTCTAAGATAATAGCTGATATTTATCAAGTGCTTCAAATATTCCTGGCTCTGTGTTAGGGGTTCTATAAACATTAATTAATCAAATACTCTCAACAACCCTAAAAGGTGTATATCATTTTTTAATTGAGGTATAACTAACATATAATGTGTAAGTTTAAGGTGTATGATATGTTAATTTGATACGTTTATAGACTGCAGTGGGATCACCACCATATGTATCATTATTATATTTTTAATAGATAGGAAAACTGTTGCTCAGAGAGGTCTGAAACTTTTCTTGAAGTCAACAGCAATTTCCTCTGACATAATTTGACCAAGGCCCTGGGCATGCCTGAGAGCCTAAGGAACCTGGGTATTAGGAAAAACTGAATTAGAATTTAAGAAAGTAGATCACTTATTAATTTTTGGACCTTCAAAAATGAAAATGCCTAATATTTCTCATTTTACAGAATAGGGAAACATGTTCTGACCGTCCCCTGCTTTTGGCTTTCTCTCTTTTTGAAGATTACCCATATTCTTTCCCAGTAGACACCATTCCTCATTCAAAGTAGCCATGGGTATAGAGCTAGCAGGCAAAGACTCAGAATTTGAACCCAAGACAATGTAGGTCAAAGGCTGGACTCCTATTCATTTGCCAGGCTGACCTGTCACTGTTGGCACTCTTCATGCTCCTGCCATGGAGACTGAGTTTGAAGGGTAGAGGAACCATAACTTATAGAAATCTAAGTGCTGTTGTGTGAATGAAGGGGAAAAACAGTGAAATACCAGTGAGATGGAGGAAAATGACTGCTCCAGCCAACCTGCACTAGAAATGAGCTTGTCTATAGTACTGTTGTCTACCCACAAGATGTTTCCAGAGGTCTTTTACTTCAGTGCTACTCAGTGTGGTCCAAGAACCTCTGAGGGAAATAAGGACAAAAATTGAGAGTGTGTAGGAACCTTTGGTAGTATCACAACATCTAAGCAAAAGATTCTAGATGTCCAAAACTATCTGTCCGCCATGAGTTGGAAATAAAGACAAATAAAAACAAAATCAAGACAAACGGTTTAAGAATCACTAATTTATTCCATTAGGATATTGGTTTGTGTTTCCAGGTCTCTCTTGTAAGGCTTAAGAATCATTCAGCAAAACTCAAGTTGATTGCTTGCCTCTCCAGATAGAACCTAAGCTCCCCAAGCGTGGGATTTTGTTTTGTCCACTGCTCCATCCCTGATTCCTAGAATCATGCCTGATTTTCAATGAATATTTGTTGATTGTGGAAATGCACTCATTTCCCAGTGGGAAATGCCCAAAGTCTTGTCCAAGAGTTGCCCTTGTCCTTTTGAAAGTGGATCACAAGATGACCCAGGTGATGACTGGTCCTCTGCACCCAGCCTGCCTCCTCACCTTCCTCCCATCTATACCCCTCACTCAGCCCAGACCTCCACCTCCTCAGGAGGAGACGGAGGAGAAATTGTTGCCATTTATTTTCCCAGATGAGCTTCAGGATCATATGGGCATATTGTCCACACTGGTCCACTAATTTTCTGATTGACATTACACTAAGTATATAAATTAATTTTAAAAGATACACAACTTTACAACATTGAGTCTTCTCACTCATGAGCATGATATGTCTGATTATTTCCTTCTTTGTAAAGGCTGAATAATATTCTATTGTATAATGCATGTAATTTTTATAATTACCATAACAGGTTGAAGCAACTATTTTCATAAAATCTGTTTTTAAAAAAAGAAAAAAATGTTAGTTATAAAAATAAAGGAAAAAATAAGAAGCAATCTCTTTCTACCTGGATACAACTACACACATAAAAATGCTTTTGCTCAGAAAGTGAATCATATACCATAGCAAGTTAAATAGTGTGGAAATATTATATTTAGTATATCTCCACTCTCTAGGCAAATGAGGACCAGAGAGAATAGCTGTCTTTCCCAGCCTTTTATAGCTATTCGTGGAATCTGACTCGACTAATTTGTAACTGTGCCATGTCTATATAATGTGTCTTCCATATGATTCCTGCCTTCACATGTCATGACATGTGTCCTCCACACACCTTTCCCCAAGTGACCCCTGAAGAACTTGGCCTAAGAGTGTAAATAATAATTATAGTTAGGGGTGCCTGGGTTATATAGTTAAACTCAGGTCATGATCCCAGGGTCCTGGGATCCAGCCCCACATCGGGCTCCCTGCTCCATGGGAAGCCTGCTTCTCCCTCTCCCACTCCCCCTGCTTGTGTTCCCTCTCTCGCTGTGTCTCTCTCTGTCAAATAAATAAATAAAATCTTCAAAAATAACAATAATTATAGTTACAGGAATTTCTTTTATGTATGCCTAATTAAATTATTACAAAGTTATGTATATTCCTAAGAAATTCTCAGCTAAATACTGCTATAATCATATTTATAAAAAAATTATATTGCTCTTGTGTGCTTATCTTCATAAATTCTATCATTTTTATCAGCTCCCAAGGAAACATTGGCACAAATATTTCTGAACCAACTACCTATGTGGTCAAGAGAGGAAATAGGACACCAGTACCGAGTAGTGAGCATTTATTCTAACTGAAGATGTCTGAAGTTAGCCAGAATGTGTTTTCTCCTTTGCACCGTGTCATCCAAATTTAAATTTTTTTAAGGGATAGCTGGGATATCACTTGCAAAACAGAAAGGTTTACCTTTCACAGTCTAAAGTATTCCAGTAAAGTCATAAATCAACTGGTCATTTCTCCATTTAATGATTTACCACCTTATCAAAAGCATCTCCTTGTTAGCTTTTTATAAGGCTTATCATCTAGAGCCAGCCTCCAAAATTAGAGGCTAATAAATTATTAGCTACATGTCTAGATGTGCAACAGCTGACTGAGGAGTAATAAAAGATCCCTCCTCCTTACTATTCATCTGGGTAATTAGCCTGTATTCACTGGCACAATGCTGTAAAGATCTGGAAACCATTCTGTTAATGTGTTCAATATAGGCAGCTGGGGGAAAAGCCTGGTCGAAAGGGTTTGGGGAAAGAAGCTCAGTAATATTTGACTGTTTCTACTGATCACATTTAGATGTCTCAAACCTCTACCTCCCTCTCTCATCTGTCTCTAGGGGAGGCAAATATTGATATTTTGATTTATAATTATGAAAGTCATGGGCTTTTCAAGTATGCTGTCAGATTTCACTCATCTTGATTTGGCTTCCACTAATTTTGGAAGTCCACATAATGCTAACAAAAAGGCCACTTTTTAAAATCAAATCCTGGGGTGCCCGGGTAGCTCAGTCAGTTATGCGTCTGCCTTCGGCTCAGGTCATGGTCCCAGCGTCCTGGGAGGAGCCCCCCACCCCCCCCCCCGTCAGGCTTCCTGCTGAGCAGGGAGGCTGCTTCTCCCTCTCCCTCTGCCTGCCGCTTCCCCTGCTTGTGTGCTCTCTCTCTCTCCCCCTGTCAAATAAACAAACAAACAAACAAAAATAAAAGAAAATCCTTTATTTCCTGCTAAATTTGCAAGCAAATTATGTAAATATATCTTAAGGAGGTGAAGATCTTTTTTTTTTTTTTTTTTTTTTTTTTGTCAGAGAGAGAGAAAGAGAGAGAGAGCACAAGCAGGGGGAGAGACAGGCAGAGCAAGAAGCAGTTTCCCTGCTGAGAAAGAAGCAGTTTCCCTGCTGAGCAAGGAGCCCAATGCGGGACTTGATTCCAGGATCCCAAGATTATGACCTGAGCCGAAGGCAGATGCTTAACAACCGAGCCAAGGGGATGAAGATCTTTTATATTCCATTAGATAGTAAAAGTTTTCATGCATTTCAGAAGTAACCTTTCTAGCGCAATCTAGATAATGTAATTACATCCTGCCTTGGAAGAACACAGATAGACTAGATAGATAGGTGGATGGATGGATGGATGGATGGATGGAAAGAAAGAAAAAAGGAAGAAAAAAAGGAAGGAAGGAAAGCAGGTGGGGAGGAAGGAAGTGAAGGAAGAAAAAAAGAAAGGAAAGAAGAATCTATAGATCACTAAGGACCTAGGACCTACCACTCAGTTTTGCAGATCTAGAAATGTGGTATGCTTGCCTTTCTCAGGATTCATTAGTGCTTGGAAGCTGATTCAGTCTAACAATCCCACGTAAGAATATTTATGTTTATATTCACAGTCCTTTTAAAATTTCACTAGAAGAAATCTCCTGACCAAGATCTAAGGCCCATCACCTGCCTTCTTATGGAAAGACGTATTCAGCAGAAAAGTCTGGTCAGTGGAGAAGGAATCTGAACCAAAGGAGTTGGTATGCTCTGGCAGAGGTTATTTGAAATTATAGAAAAAAACAGAGAACAGAGGGCCTTAAGTAAGTGAGCTGATGGTTGAGGCAAAGGGATACAAATAGCCCTACGTTCAAGGGGTCACCACATTCAAGATTCAGTCCAGAGATCTGAAAGGGCAGAAACTCAGTGCTGACGGTAGTCACAGAAGACCAATCAAAGAGGGAATGCTTATATTAATGCTTGTTAAGATAATTCACAATAGGTGAGTGTATATGTCAACACTTTCCACAAAATATTTCCTGCTTTTCACTTTCCTAAAACATGGTAGGATTATATTTCCCCCACCCCATTGATATTAGACATGCTCATTGCTTTAGCCAAAGAAAATATAAATAGAAGTGAAATGTGTCATTTCCAGGCTGAAGCTCCAAGAGGCAGGGTGTGATTGGCCACATCCCCTGCTATGGTTATCATGGCTGCACAGAGATGACCAGAAGGTGCAAAGCCCTCTGTCAACCCTTGTTGGGCATATGTGTGAGAAAGAAAGAAATGATTCTTGGGCTAAGCTGCTGAGACATTGGGGTTGTTTATTACTGAAACATAACCCAACCTATCCTTCCTGTTGTGGTATATAGCCTGGAATTAAAAATTATTTTAAATTAAGGCACCACCTTCTTGGAGTCGAGGTACATTGACAACCTAATTAATACTTAGAAGTTGACTTGTTGTTTATATAATCAGAACAAAGGGAACTGAACAGTGTTGTGAGATGCCCGGGAAAACAAAATGAACTACTACTGTACTATAATCGAGCATACTCTCCAGTAATTGCATTAGACCCCCCTGCCAAACACCATAGTTCATTTATTCATTTACTCATTCATTCATTCATTCATCCAACAAATATGTGTACAGTGCTTACTACATGCCAGGCACCGTGCTGGATCCTGGGGATTCAACAATGAAAAGACTGAGACAGTCCCAGGCCTTACAAACGTACTCTTTACTCTCATTCTTCTAGATTCCACGAAGATCATGTACTTAACATCAGCACATATTCCTTTATTGGGACTGCTTAGGCTGCCACTTTCCTTAGTTATATTTTTGTTCTAAACATACACTCTCTATCAGTGCTTCTGAAACTATCACGTTTCTTTTCTAATCCATTCCAGACCAGTGCTTTTGTAAAATACTGTACAATAAAAATAAGTTACTGGAAAGACATTACATGTGATTGAATGTCAAAGCAATGGTGATAAGCTATAAAAGTGTCTAAATGATTATTTGCAACTTCTGTACTTCTCTCCTTCCAGGTGGACAAAAGTTCACAGACCAGCACTGGTCTATGGACAATACTTTGAGGAGGACTACTCTGGACAAGCAGGGAGGACCAATACAAACTAAGTTTTTATTTTCTTTTGTAAAACCATCTGCCTCTTAATCACCAAAGTTATACAAGTTTTATATGCTGAGTAACCTCTTCAGGTCAGCCCCCATGGCCCATTCGGCTAATCACTTGCATGATTATATAGTTAATATTATTTTAAACCAACTCACTTTTTTATATGGATCCATTTTTTAAATGTCTACCCCACATAAGTAGAAAATCAGTTTCACTTGCCATACATGAGATGTAACTGTGCAAAGAAGTGTTATGAATAAGTTGTTATTCAAGTCTAGGAGAAAGATGGTTGGCTGCTCCAAGAAGAGTGCAAATGTTACTAATGCAGAACTAAAAACTTCCTATTTGACCTATCAGGAAACGGAGAGAAATTAAAGAGAACTTGTACTCATTATGTATTTCAATGCTCTGTAATGGGCAATTATGTTCCATCTAAAACCATTTTAAGGATCAAACAGTAGTTTCCCTATTCTACAGAAAACAGGGCAATATTTTAACTCACCCCATATGAGGACCATCCGAGTTGTCCACCATGACTATGTCTGCCTACAGTCACCCGTCAGGTGGTCCTAATCACATGGATAACTGCACACAGGTATCAGATGTTACCACTTCCCTTCCTTGGTCACCCTGTCTTACAGACCACTGACGCTGTAGACCACAGGCTCATTGCAATTCTGAAAGTAATACTCTCCTCAGATCTATACAGTCTTCTTTATATGTAAAAAAAAAAAAAAAAAAAAAAAGATCTATACAGTCTTTATGAGCCTTTTTTTTTTTTTTTAAAGCAGACTCCACGTGCAATGTGGGGCTTGAATTCACAACCTGGAGATCAAGAGTCCCGTGCTCTACAGACTGAGCCAGCCAAGCGCCCCTATGAGACTTTTTGGACTCTGATTGTAGCATCTGACACACCATAAGCACCCAACTAACTTGTATTTTCTTCCTTCTTCCAATAATAACCAGTTTCTTTTCCTGATGAGAGGAGAAAAATATTTTTTAAAGGCTGGAATTCCCCCTCAGGCTCCCTTGTAGTTACAAGGAGGAAAACTAATTCTTACCCACTTTTTTTTTTTTTTTTTTACTGTTGGAGTGATTTAATCACAATCCACAAATTTTTTAAAGAGAATATTTTGCATGGTGGATACACAAAAATATTTACAGAACCCACCAGAAGTTAGATGTTATGATTAAAGTAGACAATTCACAAAACAAAGATGGCTTAAAACACCAAAAAAAAAAAAAAAAAATCATGATCCACAGTTACAATATTGGTCACATCCGACGGACCTCAGGGGTTTGGCTTGGTCTCTCGGTTTTCATGTATCTACAACTCTATCCAACTTCGAACATTACTCTGACATTAGGGAGCAGAGGCTCCGAGGTCAGAAGACGAGTCATTCAGCGGTTGTGAATTCTCAGTTAATTACCCCCAACTAAACACCAGACCTGGGTACACGCGCTGAGCATATGCACTGTCTGAAGATTTAAATTTGTGTAATATTCCCAGATACGTGAATATGAGCCGAATCTAACAATGGAGAGATCCTTCCGCAGGCATTTCTTACCTAACGTTGAACTTTTATCAAAGAATTTTCCCCCCAACTAACAGTTTCAAATAAATGCTAACCATACAGTGCCTCTTCTCTTCCCTCAGGATATACAAACCACAGAATTCCGATGACTCACCCCAAAATAGCTTATGAATATGCCAGGGGCGGAAGGGCATGCTGTTTGGTTCTCTAAAACTTCCTGCCAAACTGAAGAAACTGAACATACACAGATATTTGGGGACTAACTGTGAGTAATAATGAGAATTTAATCCCCTTTAGTCTTCTGAGTTAGCAACAGCTTGCCTGACATGTCCGGTTACATCCTGTTTGTTACACATGTGACTCCTCGAAAAAATAATAATATTAATAGCACAATGTTTCATTGTTACTGCCATTATCTGTGTCAGTGGTTCTCAAACATTGGCAGCCATTTGTAGACTAAGGTCATCTCTTGGAGGAACTATAAATTCATGACTTTATGAAACAAACATATTATTATTGTGTCTTTGAAATAAAAAGCCAGGATTCAATGTATGGAATTTTACAGCTACACAAGCCCTTAAAAAGGAAAGGCAGTTACTTATATTGATTAAAATCTTGGATTTGAATCTCAGTTCTTACACCAGCTATGGCACCTTTAGGAGGTACTTGATCTAAGTCCGATTTCCCCCATATGTAAAATGCGGAGGTTAAATAATACTGTCTATATTTAGGGTTAGGATTCTAGGTCCATAGGGTGAGGATTAAATAGGGAATGTACGTAAATAAGGAATACTGCTAAGTAAATTATCTAGTGCAATCTCTTTTCACAAATAATGAATCTGAAGACCAAAGCCCTTAAGTGACCTTGGAACAGTCACACACCCATCACTGCAGTGCAAAGACAGAGCATTATAATGCTGTGGTTAAAAACAGTCAGCCCAATTCAGGCCTCAGTTTTCCTACTTGCTAGCTGTAATAACCTTGGGCAAGTCACTTCATTTTTCTGTGCCTCAACATTCTTATCTATAATAGCAAAATAATAACAGTATTTTTCTTACAGCGTTACTAGGACAGCCTAAAAATGCAACATATAACAGCATGTACTAACTAATCAATAAATACTACTACACCAAAATTGAGAAGTTCTGGTTCGACCAAAAACAAATTTTAGAGTAAAACAAATGTTAACAATGCCAGACTCTTTAAAACTAAATCCATATAAGCAACCCAAACCTGAAAAAATAAATAACTAAAAAAACGTATTTGACGCAGTTTACAAGGTGATCAGAATATTTGCGGATGTCTTTGCAGATCAAGGTACGTGTCTTCTTCAAGGATGTTTATGTGTCATATTTCCCTTTTGTTATAGAGGAAAGATACCAACGAACAACTTAATACTTCAAACAACAACCACCATTGCAGGAGTCACTTTGATTGGAGTTTGAAAGGAATGCCACTATCCAGCTGCCCTGGACATTTGTGGAAGAAATGTAATATGCAAAAGGAAGAGAAAGGGAAGAGCACTGGACTCCCCTTTCCAGTCCAAGCTCTGACTAGAGTCAAGTTGCTGAACCTCTGAGTGGCCATCTATAAAATGGGGGCAGTTTCTGCCTTGTTACAAATGCTACATGGAAACAAGTATGAGACATGTTTCATAAATTTAATATGTTCTATTCATATGCATGCTTTAAACAGTTATGGCACTTTAATTGACTAGTTTATTCAAAAACTATTCTGCAAGAGTTAAGAGTCAGAAATATACTTTCCTTTTCTTTGCTTATTATATACTCAAAGGACATAAAGACTCTCATTTTAAGGAGCAGTACAGGAAAGAAACAGGAGAAAGCCTTCAAGTCCCAAAGAGAAAAAGAATTTGAAACTTGCCCCTCTTGACATGTGATTAAAAAATCATACAAGACTATATGCTTCTGTATCTCTTGACAATAATTAGCACCCATAGTAGGTGCTTAAGACATATTTGTTAAAAGAATGGATAAGACATAAATTAAAGATTTTAGGATTTATTGTGTCCAGCCCCTGACACCACTGTATCCCTACTCCCACCCATTTCGTCCCTAATTTGAAAATCACAGACTTAGGCACAGCCATTGATGACCTCCAAGAGCTATGTGCCTGTAACTGAGAGCAGCTTCACAAAAGGTTAAAAAGGTGACTGTGGTATAGATACAGAACTTCTCCCCAACTCATCATTTGTTTTTTGTTTTTTTTTTAAGCAACAGACTACCCTTTGTTTTTGCATTGTCTTGAAATTCTGCAAGTGATTTCAATCCTGAGTTGAAACCAAGGAGTCAAAGAACCTGAGAAACCACACTTCCTACCCACAATACACGTCATTTCAAAAAATGAGAGCAAAAATATCTATGTGACCTTTGTACTCCCCACGTCTCTTGAAGCACCATAAAAAAAAAAATGAATAGGAATGTTCTGTGATTTGGGATGGGGGACTGGACAGGTATGGCCCCTCACAGCTCCTCACACACCGTCCCAGAGAAAACTTGCCGAACAGAACTCTGCTTGGGGACTTCAGGGAGCACTGCGATTCAGACTGCTCCCTCCCAGTCATATCAGAACCCAAGATCAGACAGAGACGCTTCAGGGTTGCACATGTTTGCTGGCCCAGAACTCTGAGTGCGTCAGAGCCTCACCTGACACTGACTCATTGTTGGATGGAGAGCCAAGGCCTAATTGTGTTGGTCATATGTAGCTTCCCACTTGCAGCCAAGTATTCCAAGCCCTTGCAGAAAAAGTTCACCTTGCTTTCCCACTATGCCCTAAAATATTTCTTTTTTTTTTTTAAGATTTTTTATTTATTCATTTGTCAGAGAGAGAGAGAGAGAGAGAGAGCACAAGCAGAGGGAGAAGCAGGCTCCCTGCTGAGCAAGGAGCCCGATGCGGGACTTGATCCCAGGATCCCGGGATCATGACCTGAGCCGAAGGCAGATGCTTAACCGACTGAGCCACCCAGGCGTCCCCATGCCCTAAAATATTTCTAAGACCATAGACACCGCAGACTCCTGAATTCTCTTGCCACCCTCAGTTTGCTCCTGTCTCTTCTGATGGCTCTCCTCCCCCATCACTGCCCACTTCGGTATCAAACCTAATGCAGAAGCTGGGGGGCTCCTCCCTGTGGGCTCTCAATAAATATTCATCCAACTCAATTCGGTCACTCGCAGAGATAAGAGGCAGCAAGGATGACCAGATTTCCTAAATACATCTGAAAACCCATTACCTGGGGCCAGGGTGACAGGAGGTGGTTTCTTTACAGAAAAAGCAATTTTCCCAAATGCACAGTGGTAAGCCTCAATACAGATACTGTGTCTTAGTCAAGCTTTATTAAAAAAATTCAACATCCCTGGCACAGAGCTTAAGGCTCCAAGGCAGAAAAACTAAATTGGTAACAAAATTCTCCCAAAGTCATAGATGGTTCACAGACATCAAGAGTCAAACCCAACATGAAATATGTATTGGACAAAACTAACATAGAGCCAGCTCGTGTTTCTTGATATTTCAGACCATATGCTTTCCCATCTACCATGGCAGATTCCTTGTCTATTCGTTTGAGTACACACTGTGCCTGCAAAGTGCTAGAAACATACATATTTTGGATTTTTTGTTACAGAAATAAAGAATGGACGAATGTGAGATTAGTAAGAAATGAAGAAAGGAAATGAAAAGGGAAAGAAAAAGGAAAAACTAAACCTGTGGCAAATCAACAGTTATTCCATGAGCATAAGCACTTTGTGTTATTTTTGTGTGAATTAACATCTTAATACTAAAAATGAGCCTCTGAAGTCCAATTCTGTGTACAGGGTGTGTGTGTCGGGGCGGGGGGTGGGATGTAACATCTAACCCCTGAACTCAAAAGAATAAATTGGGGAAAGAAAGTTTCACACACACTGTTAAAAAAAAAACACCCAGGTTATTCAAGATAAAAACACTGAACATGTGGTAGGATCAAACAAACCTAACTTACCAAAAACTAGCATATTCAATACTTCTATAATTCAAGAGGCAAGAAAGGCTATGGTGGGCAAGAGCACACACACAAAATACCCTACATAAACAAACAAGCAAATAAAAGTAGGTAGGCCTCCAAGAATTTAGGGGACTCAAACAAAATAGAAAAGAGACAATTTCAGGGACCAAACTGGGAATGGTGTTTCCTAGCGCATGCGTGTAGAATGACTTAAATTAATATAAGCCATCACCAGGGAGTGAGGAGGAGATAGAACCAGAACCGTCCCTCTCCCTTCCCGGATAAATCAGTGACTCTTAATTGTAAGTAATAATTAGTAATATTATAAATATTAATAGTATTTATTAACAAGTAACAGCTACAAATCCAAATTGGGTGGAAAATGACGGAGAAGGAAAAATGTTGAGAAAGAGTGAGTCTGGCAAGACCAATTGGGGATAACAGGGGGAGGCAAGGGCCGTGTCAACTAAAAGGCAAGGGTGTGGAGCCACCCTTGCCCACACCGAGGGGGCAGCTCTCTCCTGGGTGCTCACATAGTTCTGTTCACACAGAGAAGCCAGAGCGAGTATTCTTACATATTACTGATTTTGTTGTTTTCCTTGCCATTTTATCACCTCCTATCATGGTGTTAGCTTATAGCAAGTGCTTAATAAACAGTTGTTGAATGAAAAAAAAAATCAACCAATGATACAGACTCTGACAATGACAGAATTTTCAAGCAGCTCAAGTGGGAGTAAGTTCAGCTTTAAAAAAAAAAAAACTGATACATGCTTAAAAACAAAACAAAACAAAAACAAAAAACAACCCTAGACCTGACTCTAAATTTGAGCCTGCACTGGAATACCCTAAACAAGGAAATTCAATAAGAATGGTCTCCCAACCTGGACAAAGCTAAACTCTTATCTATTCTCTGCACCTGTAACCGCTTGATTTATAGTGTGCCCTTTTACTTTGCTTCAGGGTCAGCTGCACAGCAGAAGAAATGACTATGATCACGTTGCTGTTGTGACTAATCTCTGCAAGAACAGTGCAGTAGATGAAAGGGAAAGCATCTCTAGAGCTCTCCAAATCAGAAGCAAGAAGCCCACTAGCTCAATGTGGAAAGTTGAAATGCAGGCAGCTGTGATGAGACAGACAGAAAGAAAGAAAGAAGAAAGAAAGAAGAAAGAAAGAAAAGAAAGAAAGAAAGAAAGAAAGAAAGAGAGAGAGAGAGAGAGAGGAGAGGAAGAGAGAGAGAGAGAGAGAGAGAGAGAGAGAGAGAGAGAAAGAAAGAAAGAAAGAAAGAAAGAAAGAAGAAAGAAGAAAGAAAGAGAAAAGAAAGAAAGAAAGAAAGAAAGAAAAGAAAGAAAGAAAGAAAGAAAGAAGAAAGAAAGAAAGAAAAGAAAGAAAGAAAGAAAGAAGAAGAAGAAAAAGAGAAAGAAAAGAAAAAAGAAGAAAGAAAGAAAGAGAAAGAAAGAAAAAGAAAGAAAACAAAACAAAAAATAAAAACACTGAAAAGAATCAGGGTACCATGGGATAGAGATGGCACAAGAAAAGAAAATGATGGACCAGTTTCTGAGAATGTTTGCCCTTATAAGAGAGATGTTACAATATCTTAATATGTTATAAATGGCATAGTACACAGCCTCAAAATTTGTCATTATGAAGATTATATGGCAGCATAAATAGTCACTTATTGATTGATCTGATCAGTATTTACTGACCTCCTATGTACCAGCTCTGCTTTATATGCTAGGTGTGCATAAGGGGGTAAAACAGGCAAAATCTGTCAGAATGAACCTAACATTCTAGTATAATGTACATAATATAATGCTATATCAAGGCCCACAAAAAAAATCCAAGACAGCAAAAAGGAAAGAGGATGAGTTGTGGTGGCCTGGCAGACACAGTTTTAAATCTCAATTCTGCTCCTGGCTTATATAATGTTCAGCAGGCAGGTGCTCTTGCTGATTCTCTTTTCTACATTTCTAATCAAGGGGGATATGAGCTATTTCATAGTATTATTATAAAGATTAAACAAGATAAAAAAATCAATCAGAACTGAATCTGACAATACCATGTTCTAGGTGTTCAAAGAAATCCTCCCAGTAAAGAATACCCACCCCCTCCCTCACAAACGTAATATATAAAGTAATTTTTTTAATGTAATGCATGGCTAAATATGCAAAAAAGGGAAATTTTCAGAGACCAGAAACAATGGAAAAATAACTCAGGTAGAGATATAAGCCAGTGTTGACACAACATTTGTCTTGTGGGCATCTGTCAACCCACATTGGACCCAGGATCAGGGAACCATCAAAATGGGGGGAAAACCCTAAAGCCTTGATTCCCCAAACATCACACTTTTTAAAAAAGATTTTATTTATTTGAGAGTGAGAGAGAGCACCAGCAGAGGGAGCGGCAGAGGGAGAGAGAAAAGCAGACTCCTCGCTGAGCAGGGAGCCTGATGTGGGGCTCCACCCCAGGACCTCGAAATCTGAGGTCCTGAACCGAAGGCAGACGCTTAATTGACTGAGCTACCCAGGTACCCCAAGATCACACTTTCGAAGGTGTCTCAAAAGTGTGTCTCATCCTTAGATCTGGTTGGAGAGTAAAATACCCAGAAAGTTACTAGCCATAATTCTGCACTCACCCAGTTTTAGGACCTTCTGGTCTCAATACCTGTGTGGACCTTAAAAACAAAAACAAAGCTGAAAATTTAATTTACAAGATTCCTGGGTTGCTGATGCCTCTCCCCTGTGCCCCACCCCCTTCCCCACCAGCACCTGACAGAAGTAAATATAAATTCTTTCTAGAGGAAAGCTCTTTAAACTCAGGCTTCAAAGAGCTCCCACAGATAAGGAGGCAAGGCACATGGTGTTTACATGCAATAAAACCAGCCACCAGGCATGCAAATCAGTAGAAAGAATAAATCCTAACAAGTAGTCAAAATATTAAATAAGTGCAGTAAATATTACAAAGAAACAAATAAGTGCAAAAACATGTAAAAGGGAATGAGATTTACAAAAATTACCAGGTAGGTGTTTTAAAAGTACAATTCCTAGAAATGAAAACTATAATCATTGAAATTAGAAATGCACCAGGGGAAGTGTCTAGCCAATATAGGGTCATGTTTATTTTTATAGGCTTGTATCAATGATCCATACTTTTTTTCCATCTTTATTTTTTAACAGCTTTATTAGGTATAATTGATATACAAAGAACGGCACGTATTTAACGTACAATTTGATGAGTTCAGACAGATGTAAACACCTGTGGTATCATCACAACAAATTTTGAAGTGCACTATTATTATGTATTGTATTGTTAACTATAGTTACTATGTTGTAAGCTGATCTCTAGAACTTATACATCTTGCTGAAGATGTATACACATACTGAAACTCTTTTGAGAGAGAGAGAGCATGCAGGAGTGCACTAGTGGAGTGGAGGGGCAGAGGGAGAGGGAGAACGTCAAGCAGGCTCCACACTCAGCGAGGAGCCCGACGTAGGGCTTGCTCTTATGACCCTGAGATTATGACCTGAGCTGAAATCGAGAGTTGGTCGCTTAACCGACTGAGCTACCCAGGCGGCCCCATAACTGAAACTTTATACCCATTGAACAATAACTCCCCATTTTCCCCATTCCCCAGTCCCTAGAAACTACTATTGTATTCTCTGCTTCTGTGAGTGTGACTATTTCAGATTCCCTATATAAGTGGAATCATGTAGTATTTGTCCTTCTGTGACTAATATTAGTATAATGTCCTCCAGGCTCATCTGCGTTGTTGCAGCTGGCTGAATTCCTTCTTTTTTAAGACTACATAATGTTTCATTGTCTGTATATGCCACATTTTCTTCAGCCATTCACCTGTTGATGGACACATTGGGTGTTTCCATTTTGGGCTATTCTAAATAATACTACAATAACGTGGAGTGTGATCCATACCTTTTCTATGAAGATATCATAAAATATAATGATTTCCTTAGAGCGAGGGTTCTTAAGTGAGGCCATAACCCTTAGAACTCAGGGAGTCTGTGAACTTGAATAGGAAAAAAATTTCATATTTATTTTCATTAGTGGAATCTAGCATTTCTTTCCATTTTGAGTGTAAACAACAAAGAATAGTAGCTGTAACAAAACTGACTTTTTCACCATTATGAATCTCAGATATTTTTATATCATTTAATAATTATTTTTCAGATAACCACAAAATATTATTTATACTAATCTCATTAGAATCATATTACTCATTATAATAGACCTACAGTGACCTCCCTATTATAAAGTGGTATTTTTAGGACGTACGTATTACTAGATCATGATTTTTAAATTTTTGGATACCTACGTTTCAAGATAATTGGCTCATTTTTTATAATTGGCTTCTTTGGAGTCTGGTGTATTTTATTTTATCCATTTAAAAAGCATTATTTAGAGAAGTCCATAGACTTCATCTGACAACAACAGGTGTCCATGACACAAAAAAGATTAAGAATAATATTACACAAAAACAAACTCAGAAAAAAATGTTATGACTCTGAAAATTTAAGTTTAAATTAATTTACTTTTAATAGCATGGAGGACCACAGGGGAAGGGAGGGAAAACTGAATGGGAAGAAATCAGAGAGGGAGACAAACCATGTGGGACTCTGGACTCCAGAAACCAAACTGAGGGTTACAGAAGGGAATGGGGTAACCAGTTGATGGGAATTAAGGAGGGCACGTGTGGTGATGAGTGTTACATGCAAGGGAATGGGGTAACCAGTTGATGGGAATTAAGGAGGGCACGTGTGGTGATGAGTGTTACATGCAACTAATGAATCGTTGAACACTACATCAAAAACTAATGATGTATGTTATGTTGACTTATTGAACAAAATAAAAAAATAATTTCCCTTTTATTTTTTAACTCTGAAAATGATCTTTGTAAGTTACTTAGACAAATTTTATTAAGCATATTTTTGTTTTGGCTTTCAAGTTTTTATATAGATGTTTGTCACAAATTCAATAGTGAAAGAGGAAAGGAGTAAAGAGAAAAAGAAGTGGAAGACACGTTTTGCAATCTATCAAGCTGTAAGTTCTTACCTCCTGTCTTACCAAAAACAAAAAACAAAAACCAAAAAAAAAAAATCATTTGCATACTTCTACGTTCTTAGTCATTTCCACATCACCCATCTAGAAATTTCTACCAGGCATATTTTCAATCTCTTGAGGAAGTAAATTACATAAATTTACAACCTGGCATGTAAAATAGAATTTCATTTTCAGATGTTTGTCTGAGTTTGGGTATTCCATGGCTTGTCTAACAAGGCTGCTTTATCACACTCTGTCTTAGATCTCTTTCCAAAATGTAGAAATGAAATTTAAATATGTTCCCTTCCCACTGATCTTGTACTCACTTTAACTCCCTCTCTGGCCCTTTTGTATGACATTCTGTCTTAGTCCTTGGAATTCTGCATGTTTGTGTCTCAGGTTCAGTAAACTCAGCTGACCCACCCCACCCCAACCAGAACTTCAAAAGAAGCTGGGAACAGCCGCACGTGTTCTAGCTGGAACATCATCCTAAGTCCCTCCCTGTTTACTCTTGAGATGTTTGGGCCTCCTTTCATCTCCCGTTCTCGGATTCTTTTCTGACGTCAGCATCTAACCGTCTGGATTCCAGGCTGTCACTGAAAGCTTTATGCTGTGATGACTCTGGGGCTGTGCTCTCCACACTAATTTTGCAGTTTCTACTGCCTTGAGTGAGAAATCCCCCTATCTAGGACAAGCCTTCAAATTCCTAGGGGACAGGGATGTGGACATCTATTGCCTCTTTTCTTTCTTTTTCTTTTTTTTTTTTTTTGAATTAAGCAAACTTTTATTGAAGCTTAAATTGTGGTACAGAAATACATTTCAACTGATTTAAGTCCAACACCATGAAGAGAGAAATAATGGCGCCAAAATTTTCCCTCCTCTATCATATGCACTAGGATTAATTTCAATTACTATTTAATCTATAGTTTTAATTTTTCTAGGCTTTCTTCCATACAAATTTGTGCAGTTTTTCAATATTAGATAGAAATCTTTAATCTATTAGGAAAAAAAAATCAGACTTCAAGCCAACAAATGTCATCAAATCTACTGGGACACTGTTCTATTGCCTCTTTTCATACAGCCCAGCAGACCTGGAAAGATCTGTACCATTAGCCACCATTGAAACAGGACTTTTCAATGACCCACTGTATGATATCACTGACCTTGTCCTGTAACTAAAATAAAATCAACCCTCTTGTTACACTTTCATATCTACTTCAGCAAAGTGACATATCCAATGTAAGAGAAAAGTGGCCTTCTCTGAAGTTTTCTTAGGGGTTGGAAAGTGCAGCGAATTACACCTCACAACCCAGAGAAAAATTTCCAAAGAAAAACGTCTCTTACTCATCTTTTTCCCCCAAATCCCCACATCATACGGTAGTAGCCCTCTCTCTCTCTGTGTCCCTCGCTCTCTTTCTCTCTTTTTCTCTCTCTGAATCTCTAGCTCATTGCTGCTTTCTAACTTCCATGCAGCTATAAAAGAGAATGAGGAAGATCACGATGATTTCATGTGAAGCAATTTCCCAAAGACATCATGAAGTGATTGACAGCACAATGCATAACAGCAGATGTATTATTCTGTGTTTTGTGTAGCGAATCATACATATACCTTCATCTCTTTACCAAAAAAAAAAAAAAAGGGGCAATAAATGAGAAACCTGAAAACCATGCACATGGTTACCTGCATGGGGTGAGGGGAACAGAGTGGAAGGAATATGCAAGGCAGTGACACTTCCCTGAGAATGCCTATATTTTAGAGTTTTGACTTGAAATCATGTTAATATTCTATGTACTCAAAGAATAAACAAAAATCTAAAGAAGGGACAAGAGGAAAAAAACTAATGCGAAAAGCAAACTGAAACAAATGAATCCAATGTTATTTAAAACAAAACAACAACAACAACAACAACAACAACAACACTCCCATCATATTATAGGGATGAAATGGCAGTACGAGCTACTCCAACCCCCTTAGGGCCACAGCGTCTGACTCCCAGCCGTGGGCCGGGCATAAAGCAGGGGCTGGAGAACAGCAAACACGTTCTGAATTCTTAGTAACAGGTTTGTTTTTTAACGGTATGGGCAAAGAGATCTTGAAACTATCTCATACCTATTAATAGGGTTTAGCAAATAAACTAAGGTATGGAGATGGCTGGGAACCATGGTTCTCTCACTGTGGAAAGAAGGACAAACTAATGTGGAACAGGGAAGGCAAAAACCCTGTGAGGATAGAATTGAATTGGCAGGATCAGCATGGGCTCAAGATCTCTAATACACATATTTCTATATGCATGTGTATGTGGCACATACACATGTATTTGTGGGATTTATTTTTGTGTATACATATACCAGGTATTTATGTAATTTATATATGTGCATATGTGTATATGTATAGCATATGTGTGTACATAGAGATTCTGTGAATATAACTAAGATTCTATATGTATACATTAAGATTCTATTTACAGAAAGGCTTAAAGAATATCATAGTAGGAATGAACACCCCTAGTGCCCAGACTTAATCTCAAATACCATTTCTCACTAAAGGGAACCAGGAATCCTAGTTTCCCTGATACCAAGCCTCATTTAACTGCTCAGGCTGGAACTTTTTAATTAACTTTTAAAATGAATAGTTATTACTAAGGATTAAAGATCTCCAAATGTTCTCCATGTTCTTTTGAAAGGTATATAAAGACCCTCAACCTTTAATATTTTAACATCAAATCAAATTCCTAGAGTCCCTTGGCAAATAACTTCTTAAAATCTTTAAAGGCCCCTATCTTATAATTCGAAACAGAAATGAGCTATTGATATGAGTTTACTGGGTTTGGGGATAGCAAAAATGCCAGAATGCTAGCAGATCTAAGACTCTGACTATACCTATGTCACCAAAGAAGCTGTTTAGGAAATTAACTTGTAGATAGAGTAGCCTTCATGTGGAAAACACATTATCTTTTGCTTCAGCAAACTTTTCCTAGATTAGATGGTAGTTATTCAGGAAGATCTGTGATCTATGAGTTAAATCAAAGGTCTGTCATTAACGCTTCTTCTAACCTCTAAGCTTGAGAATAACTAAGTGAGCATTTTTTTTTTAATCCAAGGAAGTTAACCATATAAGGAGAGTTGTACACCTTTTGGTCACCTCAGGCAACGTCCTGTTTTGCATCCTAGTGCACTTGATTTAACTCTTTGGCACCAAACTTACAGTTTCCTTACCAAAAATAGCAGCCTTAGGAAACCAGTAGATTGTGAAGAGTGCCTTATCATAAAGGGAAAAAAAGTATATGGTCTTCTCATCTTCTTCCTGTAATGAAGTGGGACCATAGGTTTCACGTGGGACCTACTTTCAGATGCTATCTGGAAGGAGCCCTTCAAACCCCCTCTAACCCCACAGCAAATGACTCAACCTGCTTCCTATCTATAAGGTCAGTGAAGAAAGGAGTGGCCAAAGCCCCAAGGGGTAAAAACCCCTAATTGGGAGCCAAGGCACCATCCTAGGCAGTTAAACTTAACTACATTCTACCTAGCCTGACTACATAGTTTGCCAGCAGGTCAGGAAGCGTGGGTGTCCTGAAAACTCAAAACAGGAAAGAGACCATTCAGGTCTGCTAGTTCATTCTTCAGAGATCAAAAGTGAGGTGAAGTGAATTGCTCAAGACAAAACAAAACAGTGGCACACCTAGGACTAAAACTCTCATCTTTGGTCTAGATTCCAGAATTTTCTCTGGAACAGAATTTGTGTGATTTTTTAAATGTAAGCTGCTCTAATCAGCTAATGGTTGAAATGTACACAAGTTATTAAATGTATATAAGGAAACTGTTGAGGTAAAATTACCAATTTGTGAAAATCATTACAGATGAAAACAAAGGCAAGTGATGCATTGTGAAGAAAATGAAGAAAAATTCTTAAAGCATGGCATGTTAGCACTGAAAAAGTCCTGGAAGGTGATCTGCTTCAACGTTTTTACGAGGGTTTGTTGTTGTTGGGTGTTTTGTGGTTGTGTTTTTTGGGGGGGAGGGGAGAAGTGTTTGGTTTGGTTTTGCTTGTTTAGATCGGTTCAAACAGCGCCCCCTGAGGCGCCTTTTCTTTCCCGGAGGACTCAGCGTGAAAAGCCCCGTCTACTTCAGTCCCTTGTTTTATTTCACGGAAACTGAAGACCAGACACCCAGGTCTTTCCCTAAGAAGCAGAGACGTTACTTAATGAAGTAACGAAGTAAAGATACTTTCTCAATCCGTTCTTACACTGCTGCAAAGGGAGGCAGAGGGGAAGGAGGAAGGGAAGGAGGTGAGGAGGAGGTATCCATCCTGTGCGCCGCTTGCCCGGAACCGTGGCGGGCGGGGGATCCGGGACCGAGGCCGGCGAGCCCGGGGCCGAGCTGGGCGTAGAGAGGCGGCCGCCCAGCGCCAGAGACGCCGGGGCCTCCAGGAGACTGGGAGGAGGCAGGAGGCGGCCGGAAAGCTGGAGATCCGCTCCGCCACTCGCCGCTAGCGTGGGAGGGGGAGCGCAGCAAGGTGCGGGCTCATTCCGGGAGCGAACATCGGGAGAGTGAATGCTGGACGGCGGGAGGTTGCAAAAGCAGATCGGGTCCCTGCGGGGCTGCAGTTTACAGTAGAGTTAGGATCGCTGTGCGTGTGTGTGGGCGCGCGGGATCGCGGGGCCGCTAAGAAAGAATCCCCACAGGCCAATTCTTAGGGAGAATGTGGTTGAGATATTCCAGAATGGGTTGGTATATATGGATATCCGGCTGGATTGACGAGACAGTCTTCAAAGGTCTTTTGCAAAAGGTGTCTGCACATTGTTAAGGTTTCAGAAATACCAGCCTGCACCACAGTTGCTTTGGAAGAATGACGAATTAAAAAGCCTTAGCTCCCAATGTTAATCTTGATTCTGGGGAACATGAGAATCTAGCTTGGTGCTCTGAATTAGGCAATGACTGTGCCTGAGTAAAGTTACATGAAAGAATCATAAAATGGAGGGGTCATTAACCCATCAGGCCCAGCACTCTTTTTTTTTTTTTTCCAAAAGTTAAATATTTAAAACAGTCGAAACAATTATTTATCTTAGAGTTAATACTTTCCCAGGTGTATTAATGACTCAATCGTTTATATTACACAACACATTTTCATTAACTGTCATGTTCAAAGTAGGAGATTTTTTTTAAAAAGACTACGAAGAGGGTCTTCTAACAATCTACCAAGGCGGGGCGGGGGGGGGGGGCGGCGCCTGGGTGGCTCAGTTGGTTGAACATCTATCTGACTCTTGGTTTTGCCTGAGATCTGATCTCTTGGGATGGAGACCCAGTGGGATCCGTGCTCAGCGGGGAGTCAGCTTGAAGATTCTCTCTCTCTCTGCCCCACTCTTGTTCCCCCTGTTTCTCTCTAATTTAAATAAATTGCTGCGCTCTCTCTTGCTCTCAAATAAATAGACAAATCTTTTTTAAAAATCTACCAAGAAAAAATAATTCTAAATCAATGCATCATTAATGTGCCAAAGTGGACATAAAAGTTTAGTGTGTGATAAAGTTATGACCAAAAGTTATTAAGGAAAGGAAAGGTTATTCCTTATATGATATGAAAATGAAATGATTGGAAAAGGTCCTGTCCGTGCTTCTCATCACACCATACTCCTAAATTTAATTCAGAAGGAATAAAGAATAAAGTATTTTTAAAAACCATAAATCAACATGAAGCAAATTTAAGTATATACTTACTATTTGAGAATGGAAGGACTAAGTAAAATCTTTGAAAGAAATAATAAAAACCATTGATAGGCTTGACTATAAAAATGTAAAATCTCTTTAGGAAAAAACAAATGAACTTAGAAGAAAAAGTTAGAAAAATATTTGCCAACATAAGCAACAATACACAAAAAATTTTATATCTTTACTATAGACAAAATATTAACAACTCAGTAAGATGGGTCCTGAAATAGAAAGTTGGTCAAATATTTTAATAGGCAAAAAATTACAGTTATAAACATTTGAAAAAACATTTCCAAAAAACACTGAAACATAATTCATTCTCACAAAAAGTTAAATGAAAAAAAGAAGACAGATGTAATATTTCGTACATCAATTTATCCAAAAAGTTGCATGTTAATATTTTATGCTAAGGAAGTAGAATTAAAATAAGTGCTAATTTTCTGGAAATTGGAAAATAATTTCTGACGGATCATGAAGCAATAAATACTAAGAAGCTTACAAGTATTCATACTCTGAACACAGTACTTCCATTTTAGGGACTTATGCTATGGAGTAGTCATAGATTCACACAGATTTGTGAAAATAATAATTGTTGTTCAATGACTTGGGAAATGCATAAGATAAAACGTAAATTGCAAAAAGTGGGTTACAATGAATGAAAGCCTGTTTGTACACATTATATACACTGTATGTGTCACAAGCACATAGCTACACTGAAGACTGCAGGAAATATTCCAGGATATTGAGTGGTCATCACTGGGTCATGAAATTATGACTGATTTTTCAACATTTTTATATGAATTACTTTCATTACCAGAAAAATAAATATTATAAAATGGAAAACAATACAAAAGAGCAAAAATAAATTATCCAACATTCTCACGAAACCAAATAAAATTTCATAAAAATAAAAAGCAAAAACTTTTATATTGACTTTCTGAAATATTATGCAATTTAAAGCTAAGGATTTTTGCAACTTAATCCCAGACACAATATTTACTTTTACTATAATAGATCACAAGTCTATCCTCCTCATCATCATATATTTTTAGTATAAGTGCTTCTTCAAATAAGTGTCTTTTATGATTTCTAGTGACTTTTCACATTCTTTTTGCATAATTATAGCAAATGGGACATATTGTTAAAATATGTGAGACAATCATGTAAATTTGAATATGGATTGACTATATTAAAATTGTTAATTTTGTGAATTGTGATAATGACATGGTTTGCACATAAAACATACTCTTTCAATTAGCCGTGCATAATGAAGTATTTATGGGTTAAATGACACAATGTCTAGAATTTGCTTAAATACTCTAGCCCCTCCACACACATAAAAGTGAGGGTCTAAATGAAACAAGATTGTAAAAATATTTATAATTCTTGAAGCTGGATGATAGGTTCATGAGAACTTACACTTTTTTCTCTCCTTTTGTGTATGCTTTGGATTTTTCACAATAAATTTTTTAAATGTCAGTGGAATAGTTCGGGCAGCTACTGATAAATACATTTTTCGGAGAGGAAAACGTCATCCAAGAGAAATCTGACAGAGTGACACCTTTAAAAAATAAGATTTTATTTATTTATTTGAGAGAGAGAGAAAGAGCACGAGAAGGGGGAGGGTCAGAGGGAGAAGCAGACTCCCTGCTGAGCAGAGAGTCCAATGTGGGACTAGATCCTGGGGCTCCAGGATCATGACCTGAACTGAAGGCAGTTGCTTAACCAACTGAGCCACCCAGGTGCCCAGAATGACACCTTTTAAGGCCGTAGAAATTTTCCTCACTACTTTTGATCTTGCTCAATTGTAAAATATCACTGGCTTTTGACTTACTTGCCCTCCCCTGACACCTCCTGTTCTTCTCTTTTCTGTTAACAATGTTTGCCACTACATGAATACTAGAAGTGGGTCAAGAACCATGGTGAACATTTTTTCAAACCTCAATAATCTACGTGCCACTTACCATATTTTTTTAAAACCATATTCTCTAATTTATATTTTTAATAAATAAATAATAAAAGCATACTATTTAATTTATATTGTTTTAAATAAGTCAATAGTCCCATCAGTTATAGGTGGAAATAAAAATTTATTTGTCTAACTGTAAAGAAGTACCATCCCCCAACCTGGCCCTACCCCGCCGTCCCTTGTTGCCGCAGCTGGGGGCAAAAGCTGAGAGGCCCAGTAAGATGAAGGAGGATGATGTAGCTCTCTTGCGTTATTTCAATATTTGTCTCTTTTCTCCTGCTGTAGATTTGAGGTGGGAGGCAGTACAGAAATATATTATTATAGGAGATGAAACCTCTTGCTTATGAAAATCTCTCTTCACTTTCGAACTTGATATAAGACTTCTGCCCACATATGGCAGTTTGCAGTCTGTCCTGTCCCAGAGTTGTAAGCTAATTGGTCTGTTTTAGTGGTGGACCCGCCGTGGGTGAGAGGCAAACCAAGGACGTGTGAAGCCATCAGGCTTGTGTGATTCTAATACAACCTCATGGTCCTTACTCATCTCTGAACACCTGGCTTTATGACCCACCCTCCATCCGGACTTGTACCACCAGAGGTCTTGATGTTATAAGTTTTTTCCTACTATTTGTACCTTCAGTTTCCCCCCAAAGACATTGATTTATCATGCTTTCAGTTACTCGCCTCTGCCTTAACCTTGGTTCCAGTGAATTCTCCATGCCCCCCTCCCAGTTTTGTTTTGTTCTGTTTTTTAGCTTTCCCACTTTCCTGCTCCTCCTCCGGCCACTCAAACCACACCCCCATATCGCTGGGCAGCCGTATCTGATGCTCCCAGGGCTACAGAGTTGGGATATCGCTCGCAACGAGCTCTAAGCATGCGATTCTCACAAACTGTCACTTTGACAAAGATTTGTAAAATAAATGCTCATAATATGTATTTGCGGGGATGTTTTTACCATCACCTTGGCCAGAAGGAAAGGATGTGGGCTTCATTTATAGTCATAGGGACAAGGAAGCGCCTTTACACTTCGGGGCATTTTCAAAGTATAGTTTCCCTCATATCCACTCGGGGCAGATATTGCTTCCTGATCACAAGGAAAATGAGTAACACTTAAACTCGAAGCTAAAACCAAAAGCTTCGTTTGAATCAGTATTTTCTAATTTTACCATAACCCAATCTTATACTAGAAAAATTGCCCAGACTAATTAAGTCAAAACTTTGCGTTTCATTTATTCTCCCTCAGTTTGCATTCAAACATTGTATAGCTTAAAACATTTTCTTTTCCACTACTCACCTTTTCCATGAAACATCTTTTTCCAGTGGACTACTCTATTCAATTCAACCAAATTTGCTAGGCATCAGTTATGTTCAACATACTAAAAATATAAATGTGTCATAATAATCATAGCTGAGAATTACTGAGTACCGAGTCCATGCTAGGCATGGCAATTGTCATGTATTATTTTTTTAAAGATTTTATTTATTTATTTATTTATTTGAGAGAGAGAGAGAGCAAAGCAAGAGAGAGCACAAGCGGGGGGCGGGGCGGAGGGAGAGGGAGAAGCAGACTCCCCATTGAGGAAGGAGCCTGACATGAGGCTCAATCCCAGGACCCTGAGATCATGACCTGAGCCAAAGGCAGATGCTTAACTGACTGAGCCACCCACATGCCCCTGTTGCATATTATTTAACCTTGACAGCAACACTACGAAGTAGAGGGGTTACTATTTTCAACTGCTAAACTGAAAATTCCTTCTGAAGTTAAAAACCTTAGATATAGAAGTTTAGGGATATTCTAAAGTGTTATAAAAAATGAGTAACATTTTTAAACTAAAAAATGACGGGGTGCCTGGGTGGCTCAGTCAGTTAAGCGTCTGCCTTCGGCTCAGGTCATGATCCCAGGGTCCTGGGATTGAGCCCTGCATCGCATCATGCTCTTTGCTCAGCGGGGATCCCTGCTTGGCGGGAAGCCTGCTTCTCCCTGTCCCTCTCCCTGCCGCTCCCCCTGCTTGTGCTTGCCCTCTCTCTGTCAAGTAAATAAATAAAATCTTTTTTAAAAATGACATAAGAAACACATAATCTTGGAGGCAAATGTGCAGAAGACCATCTCCCACTTACTCAGAGTTTGAGTTCACAATGGTCCTTGCCATTGATGTTCTATTATAAGAGTTTCATCATTTGTTAGCATTTCTTCCAGGAGATGGAAAGGTGTGGGGGAGAGGAGAAAGGAGAGAACAATCAAATTTAAAGTTTTTCAGCTGCTAGACCCTCTGGTAAGAAGTTGGTTAAGGGATAATCAGAAATTACTGATTTGGTCAAGATTTTAAATTCACCATAATCTCCAAGATCCAGATTTACATATCAAATTTGGACATTGAACTAGAAAGCATTCACTTTTGGCCACCTACAAAAGCCAGAGGCTTTCTCTACACTATCCCATTTAGTAATTACAACTATGACATAGTAAGGTTTTCATATTCCTATTTTATAGGTAAGGAAACCAAGTTTCCCAGTGATAAAGTAATGCATTCAAGATACAAAAATTGTGATGTCTCTGGGAAGAGTAGCTGAGACGACGACTCAGGGAAAAATTGAGTTTTGAGATTAGGTAAATGTTGGTTCAAATTAGAGCTCTAATATATTCCTGCTATGTAACATGTCTGAACTTCTGTTTCCTTAATCATAAAATGGAGATAATAATGCCTAATATGTAGACTTACTATAATGATTAAATGAGGTAACATATGTACAGTAGATGAGAGTTCTTCAAATGATAGTTTGAAATGATAGTACAGATGATAGTTCTTCAAATTCCTACCCAGTGTGATTAACGTAATAAAGGGAAAACCCAGGTCTGCCTCAGTTGGGCCAAGACCCTCCCTCAAATGGCAATCACTGTACCCTAGCATAAAAATGTAGAGAATGACAGAAAATAGAATGAAATTTATACAAGGAAAGGATGGAGGTATGGCCCAGAATAAGGAGGGCCAGGGAATGCTCCATATCAAAGCTTCATTCATGTTAAGCAACATAAACCACATTTCTAAAGGAATTTATTGGAAAGATATGGGATGAAGTAGCTCACAAAATCAAAGGAAACTTGAATAACGAGGCTTCTTGCACAACCAGGAAAGAAGAACCAGTCATGAGGGCAGGTTGGATAGTCTCTTCAGGATACAGCCAAAGGAATGAAGCTTCCAACCATTTTCCCTCCTTAAGCCACTCACTAAGTTTCAAGATCCTGAGAGAGAGAATCAGTTAGCCTATGTTGGGTCACGTACTCGTCCCTTGGTTAAAGGAGTCTAGTTACTGTGAATGACAGCCTGGTGAACTTCAAATGACAGGTCTTAACTGGGAAGGCAGGATTCACCAGGGAAAATTGGAATCCCTGAAGAGGAGTATGGAAGGCTGAGCAAGTAGAAAGAATAGGGTCCACAACAAAGGATATGTGGGTGGTGGGAGGAAACCTCTTTGATACCATTGATCAAAATGTTTTACAAGTGTTCCTTTACCTGGGTGCCCCATGACAATGTGGACTCCTTGAGGGCTGGGGGCTTCTTTGAATATCTGTCCTTAGTGGAGGTCACATAATCAGCAAATCTTAGCAAATCTTAGACTCATAGAAAGTTCTTATTTTGCCACACTAGTGTCCCCATGGAATCATTATTGGTTGGATCCCATAAACAAAAGAAGAATATTCATTTACAAATATGGCATATAGATGAGTAAAACTGAGGATTAGATGCTAAATCTAACAAATTTGTTAATAATAATAATAAAATTAATAAATAATTTAATAATAAATTAGTTAAGAGTTCAAATTCCATTCTCTAGAATTTGTGAGTAATATAAGTGAGAAAGAAAAAACATCTTAAAATTCTGGTAAACAACAGGAACGACTTGTATTGTGTACTTTGATAGACACAGTAATTTTCCTGCCTAGTTAGTTTTAAAATAAAGTCAAAATTTCACTTAAAAAACAAATGTGAGGAGCGCCTGGGTGGATCAGTCTGTTAAGTGGCTGCCTTTGCCCCGGGGCATGGTCTCAGGGTCCTGAGATGGAGCCCCACATCGGGCTCCCTGCTCGGCAGAGAGCCTGCTTCTCCCTCTCCTCCCCCTGCTCATGCTCAATCTCTCTCTCTCTGTCAAATAAATAAATAAAATCTTAAAAACAAATGTGATGCAGACAGAAAGATGCTGGCCCTTTACACCCATCCATGCCAGGGTGAGGACATACTTTATCCACTACCACACTGCAACAACCTGCAACTCTGAGTTGTTTTCTTACAGGAGCATATCCGTGTATTGATTTTCCCATACCTCTTGCCCATTCCCCTTAGTAAGTAAGAATATATTTCAGAGGGTTAGAGATCGAGCTTAAAACATTGGAATACAATCTAAAACATGGGCCTTAAAACTAAATGGCTCATGTGGAATCCAACTCATATTTATTGACCATGACACTTGCAATTGATGATAAATGACTTGCCCTTGGTGGTATTTTTTTTTAAACCTGATCTGAATGAGTTTTAGAGTCAGAATTTAGATGAAAATTTACAAAGATGATACAAAATTGTTATGATTATTGTTATTTCAAATAATCACAAGGTGACCTTTAACTTTCATGTAATTAAATGATGAGTCAATTTTTCTAGAATTTTCTAGAAACTAGAATTTTTTCCTTGTCAGCCTTAGATGATCAGGCTGAGCCTGGGACTAAATATAGGTTGGTGCATTTACCATCATGGCTCCAAAATGTACAGGAAAAGACTTTAAAAACTAGAAAGCAGAAAGGAAACTCTCCCTTTTCTGTCATCAAACAAGATTGTTAGCAATCTGCTAGAACCGATTCTAATATCCTTTTTCATCTCCTTTCAACCTGGTCATTGGGGTTTTGAAACACTGCTTGTAAGGAGAAAGACTGTTCATTAGAAATGGAGGCATTCACTCAACATCACTCGGCATCAGGGAACTACAAATCAAAACCTCAATGAGATACCACTTCACACCAGTCAGAATGGCTAAAATTAACAAGTCAGGAAATGACAGATTTTGGCAAGGATGCGGGGAAAGGGAAACCCTCCTACACTGTTGGTGGGAATGCAAGCTGGTGCAGCCACTCTGGAAAACAGTATGGAGGTTCCCCAAAAAGTTGAAAATAGAGCTACCCTACAACCCAGCAATTGCACTACTGGGTATTTACCCCAAAGATACAAATGTAGTGATCCGAAGGGGCACATGCACCCCGATGTTTATAGCAGCAATGTCCACAATAGCCAAACTGTGGAAAGAGCCTAGATGTCCATCAACAGATGAATGGATAAAGAAGATGTGGAGATATATATATATATATATATATATATATATATATATATAATGGAATATTATGCAGCCATCAAAAATGAAATCTTGCCATTTGCAACAACATGGATGGAACTTGAGGGTATTATGCTAAGTGAAATAAGTCAATCAGAGAAAGACAATTATCATATGATCTCACTGATATGAGGAATTGGAGAAACAAGACAGAGGATCATAGGGGAAGGGAGGGAAAAATGAAACAAGACAAAACCAGAGAGGGAGACAAACCATGAGATTCTTAATCTCAGGAAACAAACTGAGGGTTGCTGGAGTGGAGGCCGGGTGGGAGGGATGGGGTGGCTGGGTGATGGACATTGGGGAGGGTACGTGCTATGGTGAGCGCTGTGAATTGTGTAAGACTGATGAATCACAGACCTGTACCCCTGAAACAAATAACACATTATATGTTAATAAAAAATAAAAGAAATGGAGGCATTCATTTTTTCTAAGGTGGAAAATTTAAGTGAATCAACAAAGGATCAATTGATAGGGTTCCACAATGTCAACAGTGAAGCTAAAGGACTTTAGCCTTATCACAAAGTTGTCAATAAAAGGATTGTATGATAATGGACAAAGAAGGGAAGTGTTCAAATAATGGCACTTATCACCTTGGATTTCCAGGGGGTTATAAAATGCTCGTGCTACTTCAGGCCTCCCTTCAAGTGTGAAGCAGATAAGGAGAGTGGCCCTCTCTCTTACCTATTGCAGGCCTCAAGTAGAAATGGCCAGTCGACTTTCCTGAACTAATAAAGTCACCTCTCAACTAAAAGTGACATCATAAATTCTCTCTGTCTGCAATGGTTAATTTTAATGTGTCGATTTGGCTAGAGTGTCGTGTCCAGTTGTTTGGTCAACCACCAATCCAGATGTGATACTGCGAAGCTATTTCTTAGATGTGATTCACATTTAGTCAGTAGACTTTGAGCAAAACAGATTACCCTCCATAATGTGGGCAAGTTTCAACCAATCAGTTGAAGGCCTTAAGAGCTAGGACTGAGGTTTCAGGATAGAGACAGATATATATGCTGTTGATCTGTTTCCCTGGAGAATCCTGAGTAATATAATATCTTAGAGTGTTTCCAAAGTTTTTGTGAATGGAAAGTAAGTGACTCTCTTTTTTAAAACTTAAAGTAGTTCAAGTAAGTGATTTTTCTCTGATTTTGTAGTTTATAAATCTATAAATAGCACCACATTTTCTCTCACTTCCTTTTAAAAAACCCACAAATGGTTTCCCAACCTCCAAAATTCTTAGCATGGTCCACAACGCCCTGTGTGATCTGCCCCAGATAGGAGGTTCATTTGAGCAGATTCGCAGACATCATTTCCTACTGTTGGGTATGACAATCAGCGGAACAAAGGATGTCTCAGTCTGTCCCTGGTGAACACAGAATTAAAGCACTTGGGCATAGATGCTCTTAATAGTCTCAGTGGAATATCTGGATTGTCCTATCACTTGCTAAGTATTTCTGTCCAGACAACAGGGGCCTGCCCTCAGATGCAGATTACTGTCTACTCTGAGAACTGCTAACTGCCAATGACAAGGCTTTCCTCATGGGCACTCATTTCTCCAGACCCCATTTCCATAACTCAATCTGTTTTGACAATACAACATCCCCATAGGTGTGTTGCAATACACTGTCCTGTTTACACACCCTGATCACTTTGATGGAAACTGAGAAACACCCTGGAGCCTGTGAATTAATAGAAAGGACATCTTTGTCTCATTAGCAGCTCATTTACAAAATTATCTCTTAGGTTACTACCACAGAAGCCACCTTATATCTACTTTGGATCTGTGTTTTTATTTTCTTCAGTTTGAGTGAGAAATGTTTTCTAACACAGTCCCTATAATCTGAGAGTAATGTTCCCTTGTGGGACCTAGAGCTCCCTGTGCCCTGACTACATTGTCCCATTCTTGAATAATATGGCCATATGGTTTGTCCCTATCTCTGAGTCATTCAGCACCTTCTCTTAAACATGTCTAATAACCCTCTGTTGTCAAAATATTGGAATAACTGAGGTTATTCCATTTCCACCCCTCAACAAGCATGATTGAGAGATATCCTGCTTACTTTTTGAGAGATATGCTAATAAAATATCCCATAACAGAAGTAGAAATCTGTGGAAATTTCCCAATAAAAACTAGATATATAATGAATCTGTAGAAAGTTACAGCTATACCCACATCCATCACGCTGGCTATGCCACCATATCTCAGGCTATAATACACGTGCACACACGCACGCACACGCACACACACACGCACACCCTCACCGTACCATCACCACCATCACAACAACAACAAAAAGGAACAAGGAAAAGGGACAGGTCTCACATAATCCTAATCAATTATAATCACAGTATTATAAAAAGAAAAGTCTGGATTTTGTGACCGTAAGTATTAAATGAATCAACAGAAGGAAGAGGTTCTGTGTAGGACCTAGAAAATGAGAAGTAAAGCAAGAAGTGGTCAGTGTATCTCACGCATCATCCAAGGGGGACGTGCCTTGAACCTTGAGCTTGGACATACCATTTTTCTGGGCAGATAATAAAGATAATAGCTCCCACCCATAGAGTTCCTACTCTGTGCCAGGAAAAGTTCTAAGTGCGAGGCATTTACTAACCCATTTAATATGCATAGCAGGCTATAAGTAAGTACTATTATTTTCCCCATTTTCAGGTAGGGAAAACTGAGGCACAAAAGATTTATTTATTTCACTGGTCCCAAAACCAGGAGTGGAGCTGGACTTGATTCTAGATATGTGCCCCTAGGATCTGCTCTCTAATATTAGAAGAGTAAAACTGGAAAAGACTGCTTCCCTTTCTGTTTAGGAAGAGAGAAGAAAAAACTAGTGTTTCTTGGGCAAATGTGAGTTGCTGGGGATTATGCCAAGAGTGTTACATACACTGTGTTGGAAACAACCCCTGAATCAAACCATCTGATCCTCATTTTATGGAGGTAGAAACTGGGCCTCAGGGAGGTCCCTGGAGAATCAAGTACTTTATTGAGGATTACTTGGGGAACTTGTCAAAATCAGAGCCAGTGTGCTGGTTTCCTTTCATTTATCTTGAAACTAAGCAACAAACAAATGTAGTATATTAAACAGACCCTGGCAAGAAGATGCAATCTTGAGATTATGGTCCATGTGTTTATCTGATATGGGCCAATGAATCACTTGATAAAACACGCCACACACACACACACACACACACACACACACACACACAAACAGGAAATTCAGTTCAGCTGTCTTCTGAACTAGTCAAATTTAGTTAAGCGTGACTTAATAGATTCTGTTCTACTGATTATGTGAGTCAACAGAGAGTGTTATGTTTAATGAAAAAGATGTCTCAGAATCTGCAGAATTGAGCACATTTTAAATCACTCCAAGTGTTTGGTTAGCACCCTAAAAACTTGTCTAGATGTAGGAGAGAGTTATAATAGAAGTTACAAGAGAAGTCAAAACTGGAACCAAAATCGGCATCCATGAGTCTAACAACTTACCCAGAGATATTTCCTTCAAACAAATTTACATTTTCTTTTAAGGATAAAAATAATTGATCTTCTAAAAGGGTCTATGGAAAATAAAGATTAAAATTGTAAGATTAAAACTTACTATCCTACGGTGGTCATGTTAATAGCTGAGCCTGAGGTAGTATTTTAACAGTGCATGCATTTTAGATAATATTTATATCACACTATATATACACTTCTGGGTCTTTTCAATTAACATTTTATTTGGAATATTTTCCTACACTATTGAATATTCTTTGAAATTTAAAGCTGCATAGTACTTATAGCATAGATATACGACAGGTTATCTTCTACTGTCGGACATTTATTTATGTTGTTACCAGCTTGCACCATAATAACCAATGAGGTAAAGGTAGCAAGAGTATTGACACATTACTCTGAAAAATTGAAAATAGGAAAAGAATCAAGCATGTATCATGCCTTTCCAGCATGAACTCTTTTAGGGTAATCAAGTTGTTGGAGAGAGAGCTTTTCTTTACAGAAAATTTCCAGTTGATGCAAAAGGACTGGTTGAATTAGAAAAATACCATTTTGTAAGTTCTAATGAAACAGTGGCTCTAGGCAATGGTCATTAATAAATGTTATAACTAGCAATTATGTAAAAAGTGAATAGGAACCTTGATAAAGAGGGTTCATCAGAACTACAAATCAATCTTAGAGTCGCTGAAAGTGGGGCAACCAGTAATTATGTGCATACTCATATAATACAACAGGAAGTACAAAACACCACACATACAGTATCCTTGCCAAAAAATAAAACTGAAAATGAGCTTGACTAATCAAGCCTGAATCTAAGTGCTATTTTACAGAAAATAGAGAAAGAGAAAAACATTAAATGATACCATGAGGCAGACATCAGCTAAGTCTGACATTCTATAGGACAAATGACCTAGTTTATTTATCAAATAAATAACAGGAGAAAGAGAAAGGGGGGACTGTTATACATTAACTTAAGAGATGTAACAACAATATGTGCAATGTGCAGACTTTTCTTTTGGATTCTAATGTAAGCAAAACAGTAATCAAAAGACATTCTTTAGTCAGTGAAGAAATGTGAATGTAAATCTGTTTAATTGCCTTAGACTTAATAATGGCCTTTGGATACTTTTTAAAGATTTTATCATACTGAAGTATTTACAAATAAAATAATAAGAGGTCTTTCATTTGCTTTAAAATAGTCCTGGACAGAAAGCACACAGAAACAGATGAAATAGGAGTGGGAAAATATTAATAATTTCTGAAGCCAGGTAATGGGTACATAGAGACTGATTATAATATTCTCTCTACTTTTATATTGGTGTCAAATTTTCCATAATAAAAAGCTTTCCTAAAATATTGAAATAAAAATCTTTGCATATATATTTTTTTGTAATATATATCGTATATAGATATATTTCAGTGATATTTATCTTTGTTTGAAATTTTTACTAAAACCACAGAGTATATTCCTAGAAAGAGAATTATGAGGTCAAAAGGCACAAACTTATCTGAGGTTCTCAAAAAAAATTTTAAGTGCTCTCCAGAAAGTGTACATACACCAGTTTATGGCCCCACTGATGTGTCCATCACCAGACCATTACCAAATTGAATATATACTTTGAAACATTCATTCTATTTTGGTAGAGAAAGCCTATCTTGTTTTAATCAGTGCTTTTCTTAGAAAATGAATTGAAATCTTTGAATTAAAATTAGCCTCTTATATTTTGTCTTCACTGAATTTTCTGGTTAAACCTTTTATCCGCTTTTTTATTGCAGTCTTAGAGATTATTGTCTTTGATCCTTAAGAACTTTTTTTTTTAAGATTTTATTTATTTATTAGAGAGACAGCGAGAGAGGGAACACAAGCAGGGGGAGTAGAAGAGGGAGAAGCAGGCTTCCTGCCGAGCAGAGAGCCCCATGCGGGGCTCGATCTCAGGACCCTGGGATCATGACCTGAGCCGAAGGCAGACGCTTAACGACTGAGCCACCCAGGTGCCCCAGAATTTTTTTTATATTAAAAATGACAGCCCTTCTTAATCTGATGTCAAATATTTTCACATCCATTCTTTGATTTTCATTTTTTTTTATTTATGACAATTCAGAAGTCAACTTTTATGTAATCAAATCTATAAATATTTGTGCTTTCTTTCACTGCCTTTATGCTTAGAAATTCCTGTCCTCTCCTAAGATCAGGTAAATATTCATGTTCTTATAGTTTTTTAAATGATTTTTTACTTCTACATTTTTAATCCATCTGGATTTCGTCTTGGCATGTGGCTTATGGTGTTAATGGGCATTTTTAGTCTTTTTCAAATAGTAAGTCAATCATTTTTTTCTTTTCTTTTTCCTTTTTCAGGTTTAAGATACCTCCTGTCACATAATAAAGCTCTCCATATACTCTTGTATGTTTCTGACCTTCTTGATAACACAGCTCCCTCTTACTGTTGAATTTTGTGCCTGCACCATATGATTATGATTTTGCACCTGGTGAATAGAGATATTTGCAAATGACATATCCAATAAAGGGTTACTATCCAAAATACATTTAAAAACCTTTACAACTCAACACCAAAAACCCCCAAATAATCAAATTTAAAAAGGGGCAGAAGACATGAACAGATATTTCTCCAAAGAAAACATCCAGATAGCCAACAGACACGTGAAAAGGTGCTCAACATCACTCATCATCAGGGAAATGCAAATCAAAACCACAATGAGATATCACATCACACCTATCAGTATGGCTAAAGTCAAAAACATAAGAAACAACAATTGATGGTGAGGGATGTGGAGAAAAAGGAACCCTCGTGCACTCTTGGTGGGAATGCAAGTATGGGAAACAGTATGGAGGTTTCTCAAAAAATAAAAATTAGAATTATCATATGATCCAGTAATTCCACTATTGGGTATTTACCCAAAGAATATGAAAACATTAATTTGAAAAGATATATGCACCCCTGTTTACTGCAGCATTATTTATAATAGCCAAATGATGGAAGCAACCCAGTGTCCGCTGATAAATGAATAGATAAAGAAGATGTGGTGTATATGTTTAATACACGACTAGTCAGCCATAAAAAAGAATAAAATCTTGTCATTTGCAACAACATGGATGGATCTAGAGAGCATAATGCTAAGTGAGATAAGTCAGAGAAAGACAAATACCATGATTTCACTCATATGTGGAATTTAAGAAACAAAACAAAGAAGAAAAGAGACACAAAAAAAACTAGACTCTTAACCAGGTGGTGGGGGGTTGAAATAAGTGAAGGGGATGAAGTGTACACTTATAGTGATGAGCACTGAGTAATGTATAGAATCAATGAATCACTAGATTATATACCTAAAACTATTATAACACTGTATGCTAATTATACTGGAATTAAAATTTTTAAAATAATAAAAAAATGATTAAAAATTACTTTTTTTTTAAAAAGAGGGTTGTTAAACTAAGATAGGAAATGAGAGAAACAAGGAGAGGGCAAGAGATTATTACAGCATGAACAACAGATTCATTTCAGTGTATATCATCTATATCACTCAATATTTTGTCAGCAACTATACAAAAGTTGTGTGCTCTAGGAGTGAGAGCAAAGCCCCTAAGTTGGTGTACAGAATCTGATTTTATTTATTTACTAGCCATATGTTCTTGGACAAAGTAAATAACTTCTCTGATCCTTCACTGCAAAACAAAGATAACATCTATAACATGAGGTTTTTATAAAGTTCAAATGTAGGTGAGAGGTATTTTTCATTATTTTTTTTAAGGGGAGGGTGGGGGCAGAGGGAGAGGGAGAGAGAGAATCTCAAGCAGACTCCACTCCCAGCACGGAGCTCAACATGGGATTCGATCTCCGACCCTGAGCTCATGACCTGAGAGGAAATCAAGAGTCGGACCGTTAGCTGACCGAGCCCCCCAGGCACCCTGGTATTTTTAATTTTTTAAACACAAAAATTGATAATGCCCAGAATACTGTGAAGAAAAGGAACCATCAATCCATTGGGAAGATGCTGGAGATGTTTGCCATGTCTTTTTCAATAATTTCTGCTGTAAAGATGTCCACTTTTAGGACAAATGGGCATTATGTAACGTGTCGGCTATGCTGAAGGGAGTTAGAAAATGCACAAAAGGTCTTGTTTAGCTTGTGGCATCATTAAGGGAATTAAAAATTTTGCAGTTAACTTCGACTCTATTTGATCAACTTGACTAAAGGGTAGGATGGACTCATTACTTTGTGCCTTTTGGCCACTACCAACATGGTTTCACCTGCACACTGAGGAGTTGAGAGTAGAAGAGAAAAACTCACCACCACAGTTGTAAACAAATGGGACAAAAACAAACAGCCCTCCTTAAACATCCTCCAACAAGTAAGCTTTGTCTAAACTCTCTTCTCTAATATCAGAAGCTGTGATCTGTGCCTTTAAAAAGATGGAACCAGCACTCACCAGTGCAGCCGTGATCTGTGCCTTTAAAAGGATGGAACCAGCACTCACCAGTGCAGCTGGGAGGACTGAAACACAGCTGGCACCTGGGGAAGTAGCCAAGCTTCCAGCAGTGATCTGGAGTGCCTGCCCTCCCTCCTCATGCTTTAACAACATGGCGGCTACCTACAGCTGAGCACCCCGCTGCCCTCATCATCAAGCCTCAGGTTTCCCCATGATGGCTTCTCTTTTCTTTTCTGCCCAACCAGGCTCTGCCTCCTCTCTGGCTTCCCCAACTTCTACCGTCTTCACTTGCTGTGTCTTGGCTTCCTCCCTAGGTCAACAAGCCCCAGCACGTGGGACATGAGGAGGAGCAAACTTTCAATAAATAAACTTGATGAGTAGAACTGAATTTCGGCCAGACTCAAAATGGAAGAATGCAGCCTTAGGGCAACCAAAGCCATAAGTGATAGGAAGTTTGAATCCTAGTGGAACAGATTCCCTGACGACTCACGTTTGCATTACTCTTCAATCAGAGAGAAGAGCTCAAGTGAAAAGCATATATGCTAAAATGAAACAGGTTCAAATAACTTCTCAGCCCCTCTTGGCCTCTGTCACTTTTAGTAATGAAATCTCCAGAGGGATTTACTAGTCTTCATATGAGAGCGATTAAAAGAAGAGAAGAATGGCATAAAAGCTATATATATATGAACTATCCTGAAAATCTATATACCATCTAATACTTTAATTCATTCAATGTATTCCCTGTTAATCTAGATTCATACTTAGGTGCGTAAGATTGAGTTGAATGTAAACAAAATAGTCCTGTACATCCTACTATAAAACCACCAAGCACAAACCAGAACCCCAAATTGACTACAGTCCAAACAAATAAAGCCATAGTCCTTCTTCTCATACTTAAGTCATGAAATTAGAAGTGCTTCTTAATTATCTTTCCTAATTTCTCAAATTCCTACTAAATGCCTACCACATGATAAATAAAGCCAGGCATTTGCCCATCCATGTTGCCATTAAAAAACATAATAACTGTGGTATTACATTTTGAATTCACCAAAGAACACAAAACTGAGAGAGACCAGGCAACTATGATGAACAGAACTAAAATTTCAACTCAGGTCCTCTGACTCCAAGACCTTTCCACAGCTTAGCTTTTCTTTCCTGAAATCCTTGCTAAATTCAGTGAGTAACTGGTTATAAAGTTTTATCACCATAATACAACAAATACATAAAGTATCATTATAGAGTATACTTTAAAATGTCAGCTTGTTTTCCCTTGTATTTAAAATTGGAGGGGTGCCTGGGTGGGGCAGTCAGCTAGGTGACCAACTGTTGGTTTCAGCTCAAGTCATGATCTCAGGGTCATGAGATCGAGCCCCACTCCGGGCTCTGCGCTCAGCGGGGAGTCTGCTTGGGATTCTCTCTCTTCCTCTCCCTCTGCCCCTCCCCCGTTCTCTCTCTCTCTCTCTCTCTCTCTCTCTCTCTCAAATAAATAAATCTTTAAAAAAATAATAAATAACATAAAATTGGATCATGGATTTCCAAGTAGAAAAAAAGACCAAAATCCAACCACTCTCATCAACATGTAAAAGCGGAGTGAAGAGAAACACCCAGACTCTGAAGATAAACAGGCATTTCTGAGAAGCAGCTCTGGATCTGTATTTACTATCTCTGTTTCTCTGGGTAAATCACTTCGCCCCTCTGAACCTCGGCTTCCTCATCTATAACGTGAAAAATATAATTTCTCCCACAGAGTCTTGACTCAAGGATTAAATCAAATACCACATAATTACCCTAGGACATAGCCAGAAAATCATAAGCTGGTATAGTGAACTTTCAGGGTTTTAGGAGCAAATTAACTGATTTGCAGAATGAAGATGAATCAAGTTAAACACATACATTCACATACATAATACACATAATTATATATGGGTGTGCATCTGTGTAAATTAGGAGAATATACATGATATTTGTAAAATATCATGACAATTATTGTCTCTGGGATCAAGCATGCAGTGCAAAGTAGCAGCTCTGTCTGCTCGGCCTAGGCCCAGCTCCTTCCCTTCCCTTCAATCTTGCCAACCCCACCCCATCACTTTCTTCCAGTCCAGGTCAGGATTTGACCTCTTCTCCCTCTTCTGTAATGGCTGCTACCTAACCCGCCCAGGTACACAGTTCATCTGCGGAGATGACAAGGGTCCCAGCTCCCCCTGCACCCGACAATAGTTAGCTGGCACCCACAAGGCATGGAGCAAATATGATTACATTTACAGATTATTTTGGATTATTCATGACCTTGCAACACCTTGTTCCACTCCAAGCCCCCACATACAAAGCACTGCATACCACCATTATCAACTTTTCTCTCGGTTACTTTATATTTGACTCTTGCATTCTCTTCACTTGGCCTTCCAAATGGCCCTTCAGCTTCTGTGTCTACACTCTTACAGGGAGAGAATTTCCTCTTAAAGATGCACCATATTTGATATTTTGATAACTCTGAAAAATTCCTTTCTCATATTAGACCAAAGTCTCCTTTTGGATAATATTAATCTGTGTGTTTTCTTCTCTTTAATGATCCTTAAAAAAAAAATCTTATCTAATCCCTTTTCTATGAAGTCAGATGAATTTCAGATGGAGTTCCTTTATAAATCAGGTTGTACCACAAGGGCATAATGCTAAGTGAAAGATGCTAATCTCAAAAGATTACATACAATATGATTCCATTTATACGACATTCTGTAAAAAAGTAAAACTATAAGGACAGAAAACATATCCGTGGTAGCCAGGGGTTGGGTGGCACTAGTATCTGACCACAGAGAGGTGCATAAGGGAAGTCTTCTGAAATTATTCTGCATCCTATTGTGTTGGTATGTGGGTAGTTACAATAATGTATGCATGTATTAAAACTCATAGAACAGTATGCCAAAAAAAGGTGACTATTGCTATCTGAAAATTTCAAAAGGAATTACATTTATTGATCTCTCACTATGTTTGTGTGCTATAATTCTTTCATTTTAATCTTCATAATAACCCCATGAGATAAGTAACATTATTATCATCCCCATTCTACAGGTAAAGAAACTGAGACACGGAGAGGTTAACTAACTTGCCTAAGGTCATAAAATTTGATAGAGGTAGAGCTTGGATTTAACCCAAGTAGTCTGACCCCAGAATGGAATATCTACACTGTCCTATGTTGTTTCTGAAAGAAAGGGGAAAAGAGGGCCACCTGGGTGGCTCAGTTGGTTAAGCATCTGACACTTGATCTCAGCTCAGGTCTTGATCTCAGGGTTGTGAGTTCAGGCCTCGCGTCATGACCCATGTTGGGTTCCATGCCTGGTATGGAGGCTACTTTAAAAATTTTTTAAAGAAAATGAAAAGGAGCTTGACTTACCCTCTATCAATGAAACCACATGACCTATCTAAGGAGTAGAACATCAGATAGAATTGCATCAACACAATTAACTTGCAAATGGAGCAGAGCACATGCCACTAAGACAGACATATTTCTGTGCTACAAAAAGTCTTAATTGCTGTTTTAATAACTAATATTTAAACTTGTCAGTTTCCAATTTTTCTTGCAATGAAATGTCTTCCTGTTAATATACCAAATAAATTGTAAAATCAACTTTCTAATGCCTATGTACACTCGTGGTATAACTGTCCCTTAAGGAATCTTGTTTCTGATGTAAAGAAAATGGAGTATATCAGTTGGAAGCTCAAATAAATTGTTTAAAATTTCAAAACTCTTATTCCACTCCTTCTCCCTTCCCACTTCCCCAAAGCTAAATCCTTCCGGATATTTGTTAGAACTAAAACCTCTTAGTAATGAGACAAGCAGATAAATACACCCACGTTTGGTGCCTTGTGGTCATTCTTACACATTCATTTAGGTTTCTCAGTGCCTGCATTCTATATCCCCACAAACTCTATTCCATTCACTTTGCAAAAATAAAACTATCACTGCAAAAGTGGGACATGGCATGCCTCAAATTCAGTAGCACCAGCAGCTGGAAAAAGAAAACAAAGGGAAAGAATTATGATGGCTTTTAAAAATGAAAGTTACAAAGAATGCCTAAATTTGGTGAGCACAATCGAGATAATACAGGTTGCTTAGTCTTGACGCAAAAAGTTGGTTCAAGGGGCACCTAGGTGGCTCAATTGGTTAGGCATCTGACTCTTGGCTTTCTGCTCGGGTCATGATCTCGGGTACCTGAGATCCAGCCCCATGTTGTGCTCTCTCTCTCAAAATAATAATAATAATAATAAATAAATAAATAACTTTTAAAAATTTTTAATAAAAAATAAAAATTGATTCAAAAAAATCTGCTTCTGGATTTCCAGTGTCCAATACTTGTTCATGATAGATTTAATAATTTCAGCTCTCTACCCAAGATAGATTACATACACAGTCATGTACACATTCGCCATCTCCAGGCAAGAATGATCTGAGGTCTCTGTAACATTTCCGCCTCAGATCACCTTCCCTGAAATATTCAAGAGTTTAATGGAGCTATTCTCAGCTTGCCACCATCATCTTCCAAACATCTGTAGGCTGAATTCCCTTACTATTCAAAGACCGTTCTTCTAGTAAATTCTATACCTTATGTAACCTACAATTAAGTTTCATGCAAAGTCACATCAAAAAAGGAACCAAAGAGAGATTTATGGAACCTGGTTGGTCACTGGAGTCCAACAGCCCCGGCCCCCTTCATCATTCTATCACTTACCATCAGTGTATTACAAGCACCCTGGTCAACTTTCTTCTATAAAACTACTTCAGCCATATTTATCTTTCAGAGCTACAGTTACAATCAAATAAGATGATACTGACCTAACTGGGCTCTCTGTAAGTGATAGTTATAATTACAATCAAGGAGAGAAATCCTACAGATGGAACAGTGTTCATCTATGGCCATTTGCAGCTTTATTTCACAATACTTCCTCAGGCAAATTTGCCTACTCCCTGCCTCAATATCAAGTTTGATCTTGTTATAAACTCATGGGCTTTTCAGCGTTAATTATTAGTTACCAGCACAGCTCCCATGGAACACAATGGTTTTTGGTTGATTAAATTAGGCTTGGGAGAGAAATATTTCAGAGATCAGAAATGGCTTTGCAACCTGATGCAGCTAGCAGGCGGATTGCACAATCGTAATTCACAGGCACAAGCACACACGCCCACACACCCAGGAAATGTGGGGGTTCTTGTGGAAATCGGTAGCTTATCTATTATGTGCACTCCGGAGCTGTAAACAACCATGTGAGGACTCAGCTAGAATGCTTCCTCTGAGTCAGTATTAAATAAACTTCCGAACTGTTAGGAAAGGAAATAAAGCCACTGTACCCCCAAAGACACCCAGGACAGAGAGCCAGGGATTATGGGAGTTGTTCATATTTAATTTCTGTCAGAGACTGATACAGGAATTAAAGTAAGTTTTGCCATAAAAACAAAATGTTGCTTAATAACCAAAAGCTAGCATGAATTAGAGTAAGTTGTAATCTCCATATGGACTGCCCTATGAGAAATTTGCATGACCTATGTGGAATGGTAGGACTTTTTAAAACCTTTGGTGTTTCACTCCATGAGAATGCTAGCACAACTTTCTATTTGGTGACAGTAACATTAGTGTCATGGTTTCTACTATGATGTTGGTTCAGAATGAATCAGAGACAAAGATCTCATCAGTGGCGGAAAAAAAAAAAACACACACCAGGAAATCACAGATTCTCACAGGCAGCATAGCATGATGCAGTGAAAAAGACACAGGCTTTGAGATCAGGAGCGTTCCAACCCTGTGTCTTCTAGTGTTGTGATCTTGGGCAAGTCACATCTCCTTACTGAGATCCCATTTTCTCACCTGTAAGATCATGACACTGATGAGGCTCTTTTTAAGATCAAATTAGATATTAGATGAGTAAGCATTTTGACAAGAGCTATATGAATATGAGGTATTATGACTCACTGCTTTATCCTGTGAATGTCCTCATATCAACTGAAACAGTTAGAAATCAAGTTTAGAATACCCTGGCATTGTTGTTGCTTGAGGTAAATAATGAGTTCTAAAGCTTACATCCCTTTTGGCCTTTACAACATTTTGGTTTTTAGAAAGGAAAAAAGATATCACCTATAACTGGAAAGCTGTAGTTATAGCTGAATCCAGAGAATATAGCTCTTACTTACATATAATTTCATTTCTGAGTTTTAGAAGACTGAATACAGAATTCACCAATTATAAAATAAGAGGAAATGGTTAAAGCACCTTAATCCTTACCAATGTCCACAAAGGAGGATGTTTTATTAAGTGTTGTCTGGGTGCTCAGACAGTAAAGGACATTACCATTTCCGGCAACCCAAAGCTTGACCTCACACTTGGACTTCTGAAGGTAAACTTCCTGAGAGGAAATTAAATATACAGAGGACCTCTCCCAGTTTGAGATACCAAAAACACCATAAGAAACATTTAGACTAAGTTAATTTTTTAAAATTTTACCCTCAAAAAAACAAGTCCAACAGAAAAGGCAGTGTTTTTTTTTTATTTAGAATAGGAAGTGAAAGCAAAATCAAAGATGTCCAAAATATCCTTTTCTTCTTGCCTATGTTCCTATAAAAAATATGCCCTACAGTAAGATGAGCATTCTTCCTCCTTCTCTATAATATTTTTACTTAAACCCTAATCTCCAAGCCTTAAAAATGAAAACATTCAACCAAAAGGAAAAGAAAGAACTATAACAGCCATACTTACATATGTGACTTAATGTAAATCAAATCAAATATGAAATTTATGCACCCTATTCTCATTAATCAAGCCACCCAGGATGATTCAGATTTGCTTTCTTCTCTGAGGTATGGTGCACCTTCCGGGCTCAATGGACACTTTGAAAGGTCAAACAGAGTCCATCCTTCAGGCAGATGAAACACTGTTCTATTTTTAAAAGACCTCTAGAGAAGGAAATTCCACAAGCTGCCCCAGCTACACATTCCTGTGTCTATCAAATTGCACTGTCTGAAAATTTTTCCTTCTCTCTTATCTAAATCCCTCATTCTGAAATTTAAGCCTGTTGCCTCCTGTCTGGTCCCTGATGGAGATGGTCATCATCCTTCATAGATCAGCCTTCTCGCATGAGGCTCTTCTCAAATCCCGCAAGCCAGAAGCCCCTTGATTTCTAACACTCTTTGTCACAGCTCTTAAATCATTCCTGTTCCTCACCTATCATTTTCTGCCAAGTTTTCTTCCTTCAACCTTACATTCATTTCACATATCCTTTAAAAATGATATTTACAAAAAGCAAAGGAAATGAAAATTAGCCAGTAACTTTACTGCACTAAAGCAACCTATTTTTTATTTTCTTTGCTCACGCCCATCCTCCACACACATTCAACATCCTTGTAAATGTTATGTGTAATTTTTTTGAATTTATTCCAAGTTTTAAAATTTCTCCTTCAGTTTCACAATCCAGAGCATGTGTTGAGTGAACTAGCTCATCGTTATAAGTTTAATAAAGCTGGTGCAAAGTTCATGAAGAATTTCCTCCTCCATTCAATAACATTAAATGAGGGATTATATAGTACTGAAGCTCTCTTTCAGGTTATAAGAACTAAAAGCATTTAGCATTGTCTTTGCCCACACACAGGTCATAACAAGACATACAGCCAACTAATTAGAATGAAAAAGATCCTGTGTAGATGATTCCCGCATCTACTTATACTGTGCAAACTTAGGCTGATTGAGAGAGCTGGACCTTAGGGGAGGGCTTGATCCTGCAGAAGCCAGGAGTGGAGAGTCACCTGGCAGATGCTTGGGAGGGGCAGGAACTATGGATACATGGTCATACCTGCTACCATCTGCTAGGAGGTCAGATCCCCTAAGGACAGAGTGCTCGGTGCTAATAGGAATTCATACTTCTGTGCCTTCAAATTTGTAGTTTTCTCTTTCAGGAATGTTTCTCCTCTCCTGGTCTGTGAATCTAATCCAGATAATTCACTGTTCAAGACTCTGATCTAGGAATACTTGACTCAAGAGGTTGTCCCTGATACCCTAGACTGAGTTCCTCTTTAGAGCTTCCCACAGCAACTTCTACCTGCAGCATTTACTGCCTTCCTGGTGACTTTGCTTTCTCTACCATTATGGGAGCAGAGATTTCTTGGGTGGGGTCTACGTCTTACTCTTCTTTCAATCACTCAACTCATATCACTCTGCCACCTGAGTGGCTTATTAAATGAATGAAATCATTATAAAGAGGTATTTAGTAGAGAATGAAGTCACTTCACACTGGGTAGATAAGGATAGTGTTCATGGAGGAGTTGACATTTGTGTTAGATCTTGAAGAACAGTCAGGATTGGGGCATGCAAATTTAGGAGAAATGTTATTCTAAAGAATTATGTGAACAAAGGAGCATAGCAAAATAGAGTGTTTGGAGAACAGTTCAGTTTGGCTGGACTATAGGGTCTGTTGTGGGGGAAAATGTTTTTTAGAAGATTTTATTTATTTATTTGACAGAGAGAGACACAGTGAGAGAGGGAACACAAGCAGGGGGAGTGGGAGAGGGAGAAGCAGGCTTCCTGCTGAGCAGGGAGCCCGATGCGGGGCTCAATCTCAGCACCCTGGGATCATGACCTGAGCCGAAGACAGACGCTTAACTGACTGAGCCACCAGGCACCCCATGGGGAAAATTTTTTAACACACCAACAACAAAAAAATGGAATGTATTCAGTCTAAAGAATCAGTTTTTAATCTATAGACAAGGAATAACCACTGAAGTTTTGTTTTTGTTTAAAGATTTTATTTAACTTCTTGAGAGAGAGTGAGCAAGAGAGAGCACAAGCCAGGGGAGGGGCAGAGGGAGAGGGAGAAGCAGACTCCCCGCCAAGCAAGGAGCCCACAATGGGGGGACTCGATCCCAGAACCCTGGGATCATGACCTGAGCTGAAGGCAGATGCCTAAACAACTGAGCCAACCAGGTGCCCCACCACTGAAGTTTCTTAAAGAGATACATGACAGAGTTAAGAGCTATATAATAGAAGAGTCTAGTTTTAGAAATGGTCAAATACCTGTATTAGACTAACCCTCCCACAGACAACAATTATCAACTCCAAACCAGTATAAAAAGCAATTATTTGAAGTTACTTCAGAACAACCAAAAGGAGTCCAAGATAAAGGTGATTCAACGCTTCTCAGAAGGCAATTGCATTGGGTGAGACTTACTTTTAGAAAGCTTTTCTTCTGAGGGCATTTCTCAATCCATGCGGTTCAGGGTGGCTAAAATTCATAAAGAGAGCCATTGTCTTTCTGACGGAAGGAGTCAGAGAATGAATCAGGGATTCATCGGGGATGCCAAAGTGACTGAAAGGAGGGAACGACAGAGAAGAAAGCCCCCAAATCTCCATATAAACTCCCTTCAAATCCTTGACTAATTACTGAACTGTGCATCCATGGAGGAGGCTCCAAATAGCCCAGCAGAGAGCAACCATTAGAAACTGAGCAGAGATTTCAGTTGACTGACCATGGCCCCATGCAAAAAAATCAGCATTCTTCAGACAAAGGTAAAAGACCCAAAATCTCTACAACAAATTAGGTGCAATGCCTTATGTATAAAATCACTAGAAGAAAAGAAAAATGTGACCGTTGTCAAGAGACAAAACAGTCAAGACAAAGAAAACTCTGAAATGATGCAGACATCATAATTAGCAAAAAAGACTTTAAAGCAGGTATCGTAAATATGTTCAAAGACTTAAGAGAAATTATGGTCCTCAAGAGTGAACAGATATGGAATATCAACAGAAGAATGAAAGCTATAAAAAAAGAACAAAATGGAAATTCTAGAATTCTAGCATATAATATCTGAAGTGGAAAACTCCTCAATGAACTTAAAAACTGGAGACCGAAGATTTCAGGGGGAAAGTGGGAGGGGGTGGTGGGGGTGAAACTTAAGACTGACTTGCTAAAAGGAAAAATATTGAAAAAATTAGCCTTCATTTTTCAGAGACTTTATGACTATGGACCAATAATATCAAGAGGTCCACATGCATACAATTGGAGCCCTACATGGAGAGGAACAAGAAAATGCAGGAGAAAATATTTGAAGAAATAATGGCTTAAAATTGCAAATTTGTTAAAAATATTAACTGACATACATTCTGCATGGAGCACAGGGTGTTATACACAAACAATGAATCATGGAACACTACATCAAAAACTAATGACGTAATGTATGGTGATGAACATAACATAATAATAAAAATAAAATAAAATAAAATATTAACTGACATATCCAAGAGTCTTGGTGAATCTTAAGCAGGAAAAGTATAAAGAAAACTAGACCTAAGTACATCAAAAATCGAACTAGTGAAAACCAAAGATAAAGGGAAAATCTTGATTGCAACTAGAGGGGAAAGAACATATTACACAAGGATACCAATCATGCCTGACTTCTCATCACTCACAATGGACACAAAACAAGATGGAGCATATGGAAGTAAGCAAAAATGTATCAAACCAGCATTATATATCCAGTGAAAATACCCTTTGAAAAGGAAGATAAAATGGACTTTCTGAGATGAATGGAAACTAGAAAATTTACTACCAGCCCGCTGGTCTGCACTAAAAGAAGTTTTTCAGGTTGAAGGAAATGACATCAGATAAAAGCTCAGGAGTTACAGGAAAGAATGAAGAGCAATCGAAATGTAAGTAAGAGTAAATAGGAAGACTGTCTTTTTTCTTCTTTTAATTTATTTAAAAGACAACTGAAAAATTTAAAGCCTTCCAAAGATTACCAAACATCTGTGGAAATCTTTAACATAGAGATCAGAACCAAACAACAAAGCTTCATTAAGGCACTTCATTTGAATCTTCAGAACACTGGAGACTAAAGAAGATTCTACAAGCTTCCAGAGAGGGGAAAAAGAAATCACATATAAAGGATTATGAACAAAATTGCTTGGGGATTTTTCAATTACACTGAAAATATGAAGATACTGCCTTCAAATATTTGAAGGAAATTATTTCTAACCTGTAACTCCATATCTGTTCAATCATGTAGAAGGCAAAAATAAAGACTTCTTCAGACATTCAAAGACCCAAACAAAATTACCTCCTATGCATCCTAAGACTATTGAGGAAGTGCTCAAAGAAAGCACGGGTTATAAGAAATAGACGTTTTGGCACAAAAGGATCACAAAGAGAAATCTCAGAACAGCTGTACACCAGATGTAGAGTTAAAAACAGACTTTTCATGGAGAAAAACTTCAAAATAATCTATTTTCAGCCATTTTCTGGGCTACTTAGGGGACCTTTTCAACTTGGCAGCTTAATTCCTTGTGGAAATTCTATTCAATTATTTGTTTCATTTCTTTTATTTCTCCATTTATTTCCTTGGCACATACCAAGGAAGAAGCAAAGACAGACAGCATGAAATAGGATAGAAAATAGAAGCTAGAGATATATTGGAATGTAAGGATTTTTTTCTTAGCTTGAATTTTCCCAAAAGTAGTGCTTGAGGCAAGAAGTTGCAAACAGGGAGAAGTGAGGGAAGAACAAAGGAAAGTGGAAAAAAGCAAACGTACAGTTTCGTTATTAAAGTAACCACTGTAGGCAACTGGCGTTCAGTCAGTTTTATAGAATTTTCTAAAGAGGATATAGAACACCTTTTGGAATTGTTCACCTGAGAATTGATGATTTTTATCCACCACTCTTATCCCACATTAGTCGAAACTTACTTGAGGATATATCAACCCCTACATACTTCCAGACCAAGCATAGCTGGTCTTTGGAAATACCCAGGGGCAAAAGTGCAAAACAGCCAGTGCTTGAGAAAAGATGTCAGCCCGAGGTAAACCAGACTAGCCACTGAATTTAGTGCGCTGAAATCAGAGACAGGACTTAGAGGATGTGAGTCAGGAATCCAGAAGCAATTCACACAGTCTATCCTTTGTATCCCTCAGAAATACCTCTGCCTCTAAGTCTTCAAGGTCAGCCTCAATCTCCACACCATTTCACAGGTGAAGATTACTACGGTAATCTGCAGCCTTCGTTGCTGCAACTGGTCCTGAAGTTATCATTGGCCATCTTATCACCTTCTTCCTCCACCACCCGTATTAAAATTCCCTCTCCTCCAGCCACTACTCCTATTTGTCCAGGTTCCCAGCCTCGTGGGGTGATGCAACCTTCATCCCTCCTGAGCAGGCTGGGCTCCTGGCTATCTTGCTGGCGTCAGACCATGTTTGCTGCAATTGGCATTCAGCATTATAGTCAGGCATGTGAAAGGCAAGAAATGCCCATGATTGACCCACACCTTGTCAGTGCCTTAGCCACCTCAAATTGCCCAAGGCTTTTCCCGGGTCTCCTCTTCCTAAATCACTCCCATTTGGAGTCTAGGACTAGATATCGTAGCTTGGGTTCTACCAGAAAGCAAAGCCCTAGTCAAGGAGATAATCCCAGAGTACAAGTGGGGGGTCGGAGGAAATGGGGGAAGGGAAAAATGTCTATATAAAGGTGCATTTCTGAGATCACAGCTCTTGGGCGCTAGGGTTTAATTCTGGTGTCTAAGGAACATACAGAAAGTATTTCAGAGCTGTCCTCTAGAAGGAAGACTGGGGAAAGCATTAATCCATAGGTTTCCATCCCTTGAGGGATGACTGAGGATTGGTCTCAAAGTTAACTTTCATAAATTTGGGGGCTCCATGTGTGAACTTTACAACTAGGATCTCATTCCCAGCTGCAGCATGGGAGAAGTCCTCGAGATGCATCGTGTTCATTTGAGATGAGACTCTTTTGCAATATGAGTCAAATCCAGAATACCCATTGCCTCTAGGTTGGAATCAGAGGTGAGACTGAGAAAATGTGGTTTTGGGTCTCAGAGGCTCTGATAGAGTCCGTATGAGCTTCTCAAGTAGTTTGGAACTTAATGTGGTAAAACATAAGCATATAGCAAAGAGTTTTAAGAAAAAGACTGACAATTAGGTTTGTATTGTAGGCAGATAACACTTGAGAGGCTGAGCAGGATGAATTAGGCACAGAATGGGATGGCAAAGTACAGGAGAACATTCTGGAGACTCTGCCTATAGTTGATTGTGCACGAGAGCAGTGTCCATGAAGAAGGAAGAAGGAGGGAATTAATGAGCTACGTGAGATGGAGGGAAATTTGGGAAAAGCTTCCCACTGATAATTTGCTCAAAAATACGAGTTTAACAAAGTATCAGCAACCAGCCATTACCTATCAGTTAGTAGGGAGCGGAGAGTTTGTTGATACAGTCAATGTGGTTTCAAACTTAGGCCAACGAATGGATCATGAGGCCAGTCATAGTATGTGCATAGGAAAAAGAGAAAACAACTCATGTGTTAACTGTGGTTTTTTCCAAAGGGGTGGGTAGAGGAGAAATTGATGTGATTTTTTACTTTCATTTTCTAAATTATTATCTTTGGGTAATTTTTATCTTTCAACATGAGATAAGTCTGTATTAGGTTCTAGAATCAAGGGCAGGGGGAATGAAGACATCAAAAATAAAAAAGAGATAGAACTGGGGCGCCTTGGGTGGCTCAGTCATTAAGCGTCTGCCTTCGGCTCAGGTCATGATCCCAGGGTCCTGGGATCGAGCCCCGCATCGGGCTCCCTGCTCTGTGGGAAGCCTGCTTCTCCCCCTCTGCCACTCCCCCTGCTTGTGTTCCCTCTCTCGCTGTCTCTCTATCTGTCAGATAAATAAACAAACTCTTTAAAACAAAATTAAAAAAAAGAAATAGAACTTCTTCCATATACACACAGATATATACAAAAAAAAAAGAGAGAAAATCTTGTCTCTTATGTCCAGAAAATTTAATGTTATATAATTGAAAGAGGGTTTTTTTAAATAAACAATATAAAAGGAAGTAAAAAAAAATGTATGAAAAGAATGCCTGCAGGAACAAACCAAATGCCACCAAAATGCTGAAAGCACCAAAGTCTATCACTTCATAAGATAGTGATATAAGGTAGAAATAAGTCTATAAAACCCTTTAGTTTTGGGATTTATCAGTTCCGATGTGGCTTTGTGCTATCCTCTGCATCTCTTTAGCTATTATTTGAACACTTATCAGATTATATGCTACTTTTTTTTTCCTTCGTGGGATATATATTCCTTCAAATACCTAGCCCCATACTTTTCTTTTTTTATTTTTTGTCAATGATATTTAATGAGCAGCTACAATGTATCACTGTGGTAGGGCTGTTGATATTATCATTCATACTGTAGACATGGTACTTAGCCTTCTGATGGTAATTACCTAGACTTGTATCTGACTTTAGCACTTAATTAACAGTATAACTCCAAGTAATTCACTTAATCTTTCTGAGCCTCAATTTTCTCATTGTTAAAGGGAGGGGGGAATACTACATATACAGGATAGCGCTGAGATAGATATTATTCGTTTATTCATGCATTTATTAATTTAATAAATATTTGTTACGTGCCCTCTATGTCTAATATGTGTGTGTTTTGTGAACCAAAAATATTATGTCTCTAGTGTAAGTTACTAATATCTGTATGCAATAAACTGAACTGGCATTTTTTTTCCTTATTGGCCTGTCTGTTTTTTTAAAAAAGCTTTTTTTAGCCATGATGTTCTATAAATTTAAGTACCAAAATGTGTCATCTTCTAGGTCAGCGTTGGTAACCATTTTAACGTCTAAATTAAACAAATTTGTGAATCTGATGAGGAGGATAACATTTTACTTTGAAGCAGTCAAACAGACACTCAGCCAACAAAACTGGAAAGTAAACAGAAGCAAGAAGAAAAATAATGAATAAAGAGAACATAAAGTAAAGCAGGAAGTTCGGGGGATGATTTTGAAATGTATTATAGCGAAATCACGTATGCTCACTTTTTCTATTAATATTTTAATTAATATCAATATATTAATATTTTGAATGAGGTGACTACAGGAAGAAAGGCTGATAACCAAACTGCTTGCTGATTGGAGTTCTGCGGACCACTTTATAAGGTGACTCAGCATGAGACATCTGTAATATTTGTGTTCTGACATTTGCATTACTTGCTTTGTGAGACTAAATCCCACACATATCTTTATAATATTTAATATAAGCAAAAGTCATGGCAGAAAATAAATGGTACAGGAGCTGCACTTACTTTGCTGAGAACGTCAAACTTAAAGGGAGAGAAATATTTTATTATAAAGCCCACAACTTTCACCCAACCTTACTCCTTTACATATACTGGTGGGATTAATCACACAGAGACATTTTTCATACCATTTGCTACCTGCAACCTAATAACAGCTTTTCTGCTTGATCAAGGCTTCATCATACATATATGCACATACATACATATTTTATGACCTCAAGGAATTTCAAAATTCTCCTGTCTACCACCTGTTCCCTTTATAACTATGTCAACATCATAACTGATAACCAGGAACAAGAAGCAAACCTGGGTAGAAAACGTAGTAAAGGAAGAGTTAAAAATCAGTGGACAGTGGACACCAAATGATTTTGGAAATGAGTGGAGTCTCTAACTCACAGTAAAAGGTACTGTACATAAGCACTTGACTCCAGTTGATCAAGTTTTTTTCCACAGGAACAAGGGTTCCCAATCCTGATAACTGCTGTACATGAACCCTGGACTTGGCAGATGGTGGGAGAAGGTTTTCACACTGGTCAAGTGGAAACATGCCAATAAGCAAGGGGGGGGGCTAAAATGGTACAAGTGGTAATGGACTGGAGTCAGAAACGTCAATAGGAACTCACATTGGGTGGAAAAGCTAGTCTCATCAGACAAATGCTGGCGAACGTATCTGCATGACCCTTTAGTATATGTTCACAAGAGCCTTACAACGTTGTTCACATGTGACTTTAATAATCTACCCTAAGGGGGCACCTGGGTGGCTCAGTCACTAAGCGTCTGCCTTCGGCTCAGGTCATGATCCCAGGGTCCTGGGATCGAGCCCCGCATCGGGCTCCCTGCTCAGCGGGGAGCCTGCTTCTCCCTCTCCCACTCCCCCTGCTTGTGTTCCCTCTCTCTCTCTCTCTCTGACAAATAAATAAACAAAATCTTTAAAAAATAATAATAATCTATCCTAGGGGTTGGCAAGCTGTTTCTGTAAAGGCCTGAGAGCAAATATTTTAGGCTCTGTGGGCCACGTGGGCTCTGTGGAGGTGACACAATTCCACCCCTTGCGGCTCTGCAGCAGCTATCAATGAGCCCGTAAGAGTGAGTGATCCACGCAGACAGAGGGCCAGACTTAGCCCGAGGTCTGCCAATCCCTGATCTCTTCTACAGAATAACAAAAGTGAAAGAAAACGCATAAACAAAACTACATGTGCTGTATGAGCTCAACTGTGGAAGAAGTACTTGTAGAGAAAAATGTTAGCACAAACTGCTTGGAAATGTCAACCAGATTTTTCCCTGGATGGTAGAATAAGAACTTTGCCCCCTCCTTATTCTTACCATTGCACTTTTTGTGTACTGAAAATATAAAAAGGAATCCTAAAACCAGTCTCTGAATTTGTACTTTCATCAGTAAGCCAGAGATTCCCAGGCCAATTTAAGATTTGGAACTATTCTTCTTTGGTGATACTTATATCCATTCAAAAAAAAAAAAAATACTTCAGTTAATCCTCATCCAAGTCTCCCTAATAATGGACTTGTTTTGACATTCAGAAGCCATCTTTTGCAATATTGCTTGCTTCTAATCAATTCACATTATGGTTCTGAATCTATTGTTAGTTATTCAGGAAATGTTTCACTTCTTCCAGAGCTTCTGAAACTTTATGAGGATTGCCTGCAGCCACAATATTGGAAAATGTTGCCTGCTCCCCTCAAGCTCTTTTTAATGACTCGTGTTCTTAATAGCCTCTGTTTAAGTGACAAAAGAACCAGTGTTGTTAGGAGGGATGTACAGTGCATTACACAAGTTTACCCTGGCAAGCCACAGGCCCTGATCTGCAATCCTGTGTCAGCACTTTTTAGTCCCACTAACATGGATGCAGATGGGTGTGCGGGCTGCTCCAGGCTCTTCCCGGGGCCAATCAAAACATAAAAACAAAGGCCTTTATAAGCTCAGTGCTGACCACAGTCCCTACAGCGTTGCTAAAGTCACATTTTTCCTTTGACTTTCCATCTACAGAATACCTCTCACCTGAGAGAAATCAGATCGCACTCACAGCCGAGGACTCCAGCTTGTTGTTCTAGTGAGGGTGTGTAAAGGCTCCCTCTGGAGAAGGGAAAAGGGAGCCTTTCTCAGTCAAACCCCCCAGTGGGTGTCTAAACACAGGATACAAACCAAGGACAACTAGTTAGCCTGGAGCACAGGCACACAGTTGGGATGACACTGTGCAAATAAAGGAAAATGAAGAAAATGAAGCCACTCTCTGAGATCATTCAAGGGAGAGAAAGATAAACTCGCTCAGCTTCACTAGCACCGCAAAGGTCATTCTCTCCTGTCCTTCACCCCATCCATTATTCTCTCTCAGAAGGACTTTTGTGCTATTATAAGTTTGTCATCGTATTCTGGTTTAAATTTACTTGTTTTTGTCTAGTTCCCTTACTAGAAATACGCTCTTTGTGAGGGCAGAGACTACAGTCTCGTTTTTAGTTTTTGTTGTGTGTGCTGTTTTCTATAGTAAATACATGATAAATAGTTGTTGAATGCATAGATGAATAAAAGAATAATAGTAGAAAGACACTGGATTACTAATCAGACAGTGTGTTCCAGTCTGGCTCAATCATAAACTGAGGTGTAATAATGAGGTTCCCACCATGATGTGAACACCTACCCCAAATCTTAGTAACTTACATGGGAAAGCATTTACTTTTGCCCACACCACAAGTCTGCATGTTTGCTGAAGCTCTACTAGGCTTGGTTACAACCAGCCCAGCCTTCAGGTTGGACTCAGGTTGGCTCCCCACATCTCCTTATTCTGGGACAAGCTTCTACTTGGAGCATGTTTTCATTGTGAATGGCAGAAGCACGAAGGGGAGAGCAGAAACACATACACCTCTTAAGCCTCAGCTTGGAACTAACACACTGTCACTTCTGCCTACATTCCATTGACCAAAACAAATCATCTGGCCAAGCCCAACTGCAGGGGCCAGGGAAGTAGACTCCACACAGCACCCACAGCAAGGATGAGGAGGGAAGGGAGAATTGTGGATAAATAATATCACCTATAGCATTTGACAAGCGAAATTCATAGTTTCAATTTCGGGGGGCGGGGAAGAATGACAATTCCAGGCCTGATAAGCACAGGGCTCTTCTGAGGGCCAAATGTTCTTATGTAGACATTATGTAATTAAAATTGTTTAACCAAGAGCTAGACATTGTATTGGCACCAGATAACGATTGGAAATGACAAGTCAGTTTCTTTTTCTCCTAGGAAAAAAGACTACACTCAAAATATAAAATACGATCATTGCTTCACACAAGCAGTGTATAAAATATTGTGGGAACACGGGATAGAGTTATGAGGTTGGACTGGGTGATGTTCATGATGTTCTGCAAGCTACTTTAAAATTAAGGAAGGGCAACCATTGTGGAGAAGAAGGAAGTGGAAGTGTGTAGGAAGAGAAGAGGCGTTCACTTTATCAGGAACATTTCCTTTTTAGAAAGAGGAAAGATTTGAAACAAATACGTCAAAAACCAAAGTTGTCATCTAAGTCCAGATGTTGAAAAAAATGGAGGGTATTATGTTTTTTTCTGTGTATGCGTGAACTATTTTATAATCAAAAATTAAAAATTATACATTACTTTAAAATCAGTGCCCGGCAGACAGAGAAGGGAAGGAGGATGTTCTGGGCAGAATGAGGACACGTGGTAGGAAAAATGACTTGGTCTTAATGGATAATATTGTGTGAGGGGGGTGGTGGAAGAGAATAAGACAGGGGAACAGGAAGGGATGGTAGTAGTTCTGTAGAGCTGCTGTACAAATAGATACTGGGTGGCTCAGAACAGCAGAAATGTATTGTTCTACTGTCCTCCATCTGAGGGCAGGGCATCAGCACGGTTGGTTCCTTCTGAGGGCTGTGAAAGGAATCTGTTCCATGCCTCTGTCCTGGCTTCCAGCGAGGGCCAGTAATTCTTGGCATTCCTTGGCTCATACATACATCACCCCAATCTCTGTCTTCACCTTCACACGGCATTCTCCTTGTGCGTCTCTGCCTTCACATGGCCATCTCCCCACCGTGCCCCGCTCTATGTCCAAATTCCCTCTTCTCGTAAGGACTTGTTGTCCTGTTGGATTACAAGCCCACCCTACTCCAGTCTGACCTCTCCTTAATATAACTAATGACATCGGCAATGACCCTATTTCTGAAAAAGATCACATTCTGAGGTACTGAGGATTAGGACCTCGACAGATCTTTTGGGGAGACACAATCTAAGCCAGAAGATGTTGCTACTATTTTTTAGCTATTATTATCAGCAAATTTTTGTATTTCCTAAAACATGCAAAGGAAGAGCATAGTATATTGTTAACCAATTGAAAGACCTCCTCAGGGGACCCCTGACTTAGCTGACTGTGGAAGGAAGGAAATCACCAGATGGATGGTGCTTTCTGTGTTTCTTCCACTTTACTCTTCATGCGCCTCCCAGGCTAACCCCCATTATGCTCGGCCTCACAGCAGCCCACGTGGGGTGACTCACCATCCTGCCCCATCAGTTTTGTCATCCGAAGAAAAAAGCCTCTGGCTACCACCACCACTCTTCTGGACGGTGGTGTTTCGCCCTGAAGTTAATTTTCAACCCTGGGCTCTTCAGAAACAAACTTGCACATCAATATCCGGTACCAGGGATATGCTTCCTAGTTTATCTCCGCTTTCAGAAACTTCCTAAGTGAGCTTTTCTTGATGTATGGGCAGAGTTTTCCGTCCTTCATAATCTGTTTTCAGGTTTACAACTATAAAGAACAGTGAGACCCTTCACATCAGGGCTGAGACCACTTGGCCCCTCCCTTGTCCCAGCCAAATGCTTCTCCCCTCCGACTGAACCATCTAGCTCTTGTCAATTTCTCTACCCCCCCTCCCGCCCCCACCGCTTCACCCCATTCTTTCCTTTGATCCTTATTCTGAAAATCCACTTCCTTTGGTTCTTTGAACATTCCCATGGCCTTTTTACCTCCAGGCCATTCCACAAGGTTCTTCCTCCAACTCCTCAAAGGTCTGCCCCCTCTCAAACTTCACTCTATTCTCAGATAGCACTTCTTTGGAGAGGTTGGCTTACCCCTCTTCTCTAGAACAGCTTCTTCAGATTCTCAGATTTCTTGTGTCATGTATTTCCTTCTAGAATTATTTGTTCATTTCATGATCTCTTGGCTTACTGTATGTCTCCTTTAGAAAATGAGCAAAGGTGTCTACCTAGTCCAGTAAAACCTCTGCTGCTCATACAGTACCAGGCATATAACAGGTGCTTCATAAATACAAATTAAATGAGAAAAATAAAACTTTGGGCTCAGGCCTTCTCCAAATCTTCACAAGCTTAAGCTCTAAGCAGGAAACGCAGGCCACTTGCCTTAGCAGCCTGTTAGTGCTGGTGTCCCAGGCTTCTGATTCTGTGTGCTGGGTTACTGACACTTTATTCTGAAGTCCCTTATCTTGGCTTTTTGACTTAGTTCCAAAGTTCTGGATTCCAGACCCTGTTTACAAGAGACAGGGACCGCGAGGATCAGCTAGGCTTCTCCCTGCCTCTTCCTGCACTCGAGCTTTTGTGCGCTGAATATGATAATTGCTGCTCCTACCTGGCTTAGTTAATAAGCACAGAACTGACCCCAAACCTGTGAAAGCCCTCCTTGTCTGACTCAGTTCCTGTCCTCCCTCTCTCTTACGCCCATCTTTCCACTCGAAATCTTCTTTCTTTTGTTTCCACCCCAATCAGACCATGATGACAAGCATAAAAGCATGGTTCCTATGAACACGGTTTTAAAACCTAATCATTCCAACTCACAGTAACCTCTATTGGAGGCTTGTTCAATATTGCTAGTATATCGTCTCACTAAATGCAATTAATCTCCACATCAACAATTAGGATCAATGCATTTGCCGACTCCAATATAGATAGGGACGACCCCAACCACGTTTTCAAGTTTGGGTACTTTTAGACAACTTTCAGATACAGTTTATAGCCTTGACAATGGGTATGCCTTGAACACTCCTCTCTGCAAACCTAATTCTATCACTTCCCTTAAAATCCAGTGTCCAGAATGCATTGGAGAAAAGCTACTGTGAGTTGCCTGGATATTTTCCAAGCTCTGGATACCATAGTTAGTCACATGGAATGTGGAATGGGCTAGACGTCTTGGAATTGTTCTCGTTAAACTGGTGTAAGCGATTGACCCAAAAGCTTTAATAATCATTATTTGTTTAACAAGTTCCTGTGAGGAAAGCTATGCAGTTGTCTTGTGAAGTAGCTTCTTAAAAGGCTTTTATTTTGTCTGGATATGATAAGAATCATTACATGGTATGTCTAACTGATGACTTAGTGTTCTTTCAGTGCATAGAAACTTCTATGGGAAAAAGAATTAGACAATAAGTACCAGTGACTTAATACATGCCATGTTTCCAATTCAATTTGCTTTGATAAAAATCAAATAATCCCCAGGAACACAAATATTTATCTACAGTGATTGGACAGTCTGTTAAAATTGGCATTCTCAGTCCCTCCAAAACATTCATTTGTCCTTTATACGACCCACACATTGTCAAGAGGTTAATAATGTTGAAAAATTCCTGTGGTGTTTTTAGTTTTTGTGCTATCTGGCAGAGAAATATCAGGATCCTTAATTTTGTTTTCAACATAGCATATTCTTTATTCACAATCAATGTCCTCAGTCTTAATCAACAAAATAGGGAACAGATTTTTAAATTCTGAAATCACTGTAAATTTATAGCATTTTTCCTTTGAAGTAAAATATTTTACAGTCATGACTCCAATGAAACATGAAAAGAATCTGTATGATCAGAAAAAAAAATTTTGTATGGCCAGGAGGGTCAACAATTAAAAGAATAATAATGTGTCTTTAGTGAAACAGACCAAGATTTTAAAGGGGAACAGGTATTATTAAAGAGTCTGGTAAAGTGATTTTTAAATGTGTTAGTTTTTATCTTATAGAATATATTTCAGAATATGATTCAACCTTAAATATAATTATATAACACATTGTTTATGCAAATATTATTCTTTCCTATTTAGACATTGTTTTAGTTATGACAGTCTACCTTGGTAGCAAATACCCCAGCACCAAGGTAAAATTTACCTTAAAAAAGATAAGTTATCTACTCCAATAAAACCATGGCAGATAAACCCTTTGATCAAATATGTCAAGTACATGTTAAATCATAAAATCTCATAGGACTCGCTATAGAGGACACCTTCATATTTCAAGGTTACTATCTTTTTTTAAAGATTTGATTGATTGAGAGAGAGAGAGAGAGAGTGTGTGTGTGTGTGTGTGTGTGTGTGTGTGTGTGTGTGTGCGCAAGTGGGGGGAGGGGCAGCGGGGGGAGGGAGAGAGAGAGAATCCCAAGCGGACTTTGAGCTGAGCATGGAGCCAGATGCAAGGCTAGATCCCAGGACCCAGAGATCATGACCTGAGCCAAAATCAAAGGTTGGACACTTAACCAAATGAGCCACTCAGGCACACCGCATGGTTACTATCTTTTATACATTAGATTCCTAATGTGTTTCAAATAAGACTGAAAAAAAGAATAATTTATAGTAAGATATGGCAATAAATAATAGTCATCAAATTCAAAAGCATACACGAGCTTCACTTCCTTCAATAAATCTCAGGTGTTTAGAAGAAAAGTACAGTGGCAAGAAAACGTCTCACATCAAAACAGCAGATAAAGAAATAAGACCCCAATTCTAACCCATCAGGGAGATGGAAGCCTCTAAAAACTGTAGATTGTATAGCTTCCCATTAGTCTATATGACAGGCACATTGCTATTAAAAAGCAAAGCAATAGACCACCATTTTTTCTTAAATGACATGTAGCCTAGTGATGTTTCCACTGTCCCCAAATGTCCCCAACTTCTTTTTTGGATCTAAAATCTCCTCCACTACCTTTACTTACCTTATCCACTGACCACCCCCCCATCTCTACCACTATTTTCCTATCTCCTTTGCCTCCTTCAAACTGATCTTGCCCCCTGAGCCCATCCTGACCAACCCCAACCAGCCTGGTTCATGCCTATCTCCACTTTTATCCCCAAGCTTCACTCTCACGCATGGTTCCTCTGCTCAAGGCTATTTTGCCTTGGGTCCATGTTCAGCAGCTGTTCTGTGTGTGTGTGTGTGTGTGTGTGTGTGTGTGTGTGTGTGAGAGAGAGAGAGAGAGAGAGAGAGAGAGCAAAAGAAAGAGAGAGAGCTTGTATTTTGGAGTCATTCTCCCTGTGCTCAAACCCCAGTTCTGCTCTTACTGCTGTGAGGTGGGTCAACTAACTCCATTAAGCCTCAGTACCCCTTTCTATAAAGTGAGGATTATAATGGAATTTACCTAATAGGGATATTGTGAGGAGAGACTGGGGTAATGCAAGTAAAGCACTCAATACAGTGCTGGTAGAGAGTAAACACCTAAGAAATACTGGTTTTTATTATTCTTGTCGTATTTATTATTTCACCCACACAGAGGCAGCTCTCTTCAATGCAAAAGCAAGGTATTTTATATTACTTTGTATCACCCCATAAGTATGATGACTGCACGTTTGAACTAAAATCAGGACAGATGATCCAGCAAAGCACACGCACTCACGCAGCAAAGAAACAGAAGCAGTGAAATAAAAACAGTCCCGGGTGATTCGGGATGGGAAAATCACTGTGTCCGTAAGTCCTGTGCTTTGCTTTTTTAATAGCTTGAGTCTTCAAATAAAAGCATGCTCAGTCTACACAGTGAAATAAAGGACTAATTTGTTTGGGTTTGGATTCTGAATTCATAGGCAGATTAGAACAAGTTTTTTTTTTTTTTCTTTCCCCTCCCTGCCTGACATGCATAAACAGAGACACCTGTGCAGTGTCCTAGGTTGTTGCTGTTAAAGAAAACCTTATCTTCTCTTCCGACAATTTGTTGTGAGGACAATATCAGGAAAAAAAAAAACCTTCCTAGTACCAGGGTGGGAGGGGCCAGCAGACAGAACCCAGCGGGTGAAATAGACACATTATCATGTGAAAACTGGAGCTGGGAGGAAGTTGCTGATAGAGCTGGAACCCCTGTTGACAAGGAGAATGGGCCAGAAGGTCTATGATGTCCAAAGTCTTCAGTAATTGTATCTGAGAACAGACTTGACAAACGCTTTCAAGCCTGTTAACTGGATTGTTTTGGAAAATCCCAGTTTCACTCTGAGAACCTCATCTGCCTAATTCCAATTTTGTCAATATTTTAAATGTGTATTTCTAGTATAAGAACCAGGACCTTCTGCAACCATTTGGGTCAAATCAGAGAAGGAGACGGACAGACCGAGAGGGGGGCGGTGGAGGTGTGGGGCTGCAGGTTGGTAGAACAAGAAAGCAGCTCCAACAGAGACTGGCCACCACAGAATGGCCTTCTATGGCTTTAAAAGGGAATTTCCAGGACGGACACACCTCACAGACAAACGTAGGTAAGCATGGCAATACACTCCAAAGTCAAATACAAATGCTTTTTATCGTCTTCTAGAATCCGTGCCCCTGTTCCCAAACATTTATGTGGATAATGACATAAATGACAGCATAACACATTTCTTTCCTTGACTCTCCATTTCTCTCAAGGCAAACGAGCTATGATACCAAAGGCAAACACCCCATGTAACAAAGGACAATTGCGTCTCTTGGGTAATCCAGGGATCTTTTCCTGATAGTTGTGCCCTTTCGATGCCCTCCCCAACATTGAATGGAATCAACACATGTGCACCCACGGGTATAGAATGGCTCCAAATGGCCCTTTGTTCCCACACTCCTAATTCTCATAGTCCTCACACTCTTCTTCTGGCCTTCAAAGTGAAGCATTTATATCCCTACTGTACCTTATATTGATAGCTGATTTATTGTTGTCTCTCATTATGCTTTTCTGAGACGTCATTACTGATAATCCATTAAGACTTTGTATTGGAGAAACAAATATCCATCCTGTACTGGGGTAAGAACGAGGGCCTAAAAGCATATGGTTCATTATCTACTCACCACCAAATGCAGACACACCGCAATTTATGTCAGTGTGATATAGAGCATACAATTACGGCAGAAGTTACTGAAGCCGGGTCTAGGCACCCAGTTTCTCCATATTCTGTTTTCTCTACTTTGGTGTGTGCTTGAAAATTTCCATCATAAAAAAAACTTCAAAAATGTATATGACATCAGAGAGACAAACTCCGAAAAGAAAAAAAAAAACATCATCTGAATGATCATCCTCTGATGTCAGATTACTGTAGGAAGTATTCCTATGCTCAGCAGACCTCCAGTGTTCCTCTTTGCAACCTTGGGAAGCTCGTGGGTGGAAGAGGGGTGTTTATTTTTAGTGTGAGTTACTTTAGTGAGTGTGCCGTTCTCTTGTTGAGGTGGCCCACACATGAAATGCTATATATTTGATTTTTCAAACCACATGGAAGCAAAGAAATAAAAAGGGTAAAGTCTTTGGCATTGCACAGACTACATTCAAACCCTCTTAGGGTTTAACTTGGGGGAAATGACTAATTTCTCTGACCTTTCATCCCCTGCAAAGTGGCGTTCATATCAGCTTCACAAGGTTATTATAGGAAAAGTGCCTACTCATATGTCTGGTAAATAATAGATTCTCAATGCGTGTTCATTTCCTTCCTTCTTTTTTTAATATATTTTATTTTATTTTTATTTTCTTTAAAGATTTTATTTATTTATTTGAGAGAGCAAGAGAGAGCATGAATGGTGGGGAGGGACATAGGGAGAGGGAGAAGCAGACTCCCTGCCGAGGGGGGAGCCCAACATGGGGCTCGATCCCAGGACCCTGGGATCATGACCTGAGCCGAAGGCAGACACTTAACCAACTGAGCCACCCAGATGCCCCTCCTTCCTTCTTGTCATAGTTTCAGTTGCTAATCATATAACATGTTGAAGAAACTCCAAAGACTTTCTAAGATAGAACTCTGAAATCTTTCCAGTTCTCCAGAACACCAGTAAAATCTTGGCCTAGCCAGTCACTGCACATTATTAATAGCAGGGCTATTAATAGACAAGGATCCCATGTCTTTAGACAGAATAGACACCAGATTGTAGGGCATTATTAAAAAGGACAATAAACTCTCAGTTAGAAACATGAATTCTTATCTCCACTTTCTCACTAAGAGGCTTTGCCTTTAAAAGGGACACCTAACCATGTCCTGTCCTTGGAGAAGACATTTCTCAAAAGCATTTTTAAGCTCCCAACTTCCTAAGACACAGAGAATGAGAAGTCTAGAAACTGACTCAAATATATGAAATTAACAATTTGATATGTCACTATACTAAACAGAGAGAGATTGGTTTGGTTATCCTCAGATATGAAAACCACCCTTATTAGATTTTGACAAAGTAAAAGCACTATACAAATATGAGGTTTTGACTCTGGATCAAACAGCCTTGGCCAGAGGCCACTGCAAATAATAGTCGTGTTGTGTGATTATTATTGTTTTTACGATGATGAAACCAGGATTATAAATTTAATGCAATAAAGAGCGGCAAATTAGCTAAAGTCCAGGATAGAGAATAATTAACAGTGTGGGACCCCAGGTGTCAGAGGCAGCAGGGCCCTGTTACCGCGGCCTTGGCAAGCTACTTCACATTTAAGAGCTTCATCGCTAGAGTAAGGCAAATCTGTCTTTAAAAGTTGTCAGAAGTTAAATGAGAAAATGCTGGTAAAATGTCCCTGGCCTTAGTAAGTGCTTAAAAGTCTATTTTCTTCATGAATTTCCACTTTAGAAATATGATACCAGCTCCTTGCCAATAATGTTGATTTTTCTGAGTTAAAATTCAAAATTTTACTTTTCATATTTATAAGTCACTCATTGTTATATGTGTATGTGTAAGAGAGAGACAGAGACACAGAGAGAGACAGAGACACAGAGATGACCCATTTATAGGGTTTCAAAAAACAGCAGAATCTTGACTAAATAGCAAGAGGATGGTATTCAACAGAGCTGAGCAACCATAAAGGCAACATGGGACTCACGGACAGACTAGACGGATTTAAGGATTAAATGACTCTCAGTAAGAAACTTTCCTTCCATCAAAAGTCACAGAAGTCTTGGAGACACCTGGGTGGCTCAGTCGGTTAGGCATCCGCCTTCAGCTCAGGTCATGATCCTGGGTTCCTGGGTTCCAGTCTTGCACTGGGCTCCTTGCTTGGTGGGGAGTCTGCTTCTCCCTCTCTCTCTGCTGCTCCCCCTGCTTGTGCTCTCATTCTCTCTTTCTCTGTGTCAAATAAATAAATAAAATCTTGGAAAAAAAAAAAAGCCATGGACATATCGAAAGTCCTTGCTACCACAGCCCCAGTCAGGCAAATTGTGCACAGACGTTGGTCAAGATGATTTGTGGAACTAGGGGATATTATGCTGAGCAAAATAAGTCAATCAGAGAAAGACAATTATATGATCTCACTCATATGTGAAATTTAAGAAACAAAACAGAGGATCATAGCGGAAGGGAGGGAAAAATAAAATAAGACAAAATCAGAGAGGGAGACACACCATAAGGGACTCTTAACTACAGGAAACAACCTGAGGGTTGCTGGAGGGGAGGGCGGTCAGGGGCTGGGGTAACTGGGTGATGGGCAATAAGGAGGGCACGTGATGTGATGAGAACTGGGTGTTTATATGCAACTGATGAATCACTGACCTCCACCTCGGAAACTAATAATACACTGTATGTTAATTAATTGAACTTAAATAAATTAAAATTAAAAATAAATAAAAATTAAAAGTCACACGTCTTTAAAGCCCTTGCCACTGTAGCCCCAGTCACAGGCAACTTGTGCATGCACATTGGTCAAGATGATTGGCAAATCACCCTTGAAAAACACAGGAATCACACCTCCAGCATATCCCTTATCTGAAGAATTCAAAGCTAAGAAAAGTAAGAGCCTGCACAATGCCCGTAAACACAGTTGAAGCATCTACATTTAAGATGTTACGTTTTGAACAATTGCCGGAGACAGAATCCTCTTCTGTGGAAAATCAGCTTTGATACAAGAAAGTGACCCGTAAAACCTGGACAGTGCAGGATGTGACCCCAGCCCCCGATACTGACACAGATCAGCAGGTGACTCAAAACCAGAGGACAGGAAGAAACAAACCCACAAACAGAACAACCCAGACCAAGCATTCGCCAGACCATAATTATCATCATCCTAATGGTTTGGAATAGAGGGCAAGCCACTGCTGGTTATCAAAACCACTCCATAGTATGTGTTGGCTTTGTTCTATGTGAAGTCAATGTGCAGATGAATATATATATATATATTTCCATTGTTTAGGCTGAGTTTTTCTCAAAGATGGCCTGCAGTTTTGTTTAAAAAAAAAAAACAAAAAACAAAAAACAAAAAAGTGGACTGGTCGGATCCCATACCACATTTACAGAGAAACACCCTTAACAAAAGGTGGTGAGACGCCCTAATCCTATTTGAGGGTACCACCTCTTATGTGTACACTACAGGTATTGGCTCTGGTCCCTAGAATTTTCAGGCCCCTCACCACAAGATGGGATTTAGGGCACGTTAGTGGGCTATCTTTATGTAGGGGCTCAATATAATGGCTCGTGCTCCCCGGGGCAGGAGAGACACCAGGGCTTTCCTAATTTAGGATGGAAAGATTATCTCACTGTGTCTCCATGTCAAACTGACAAAGCAACTCGTCTGCCTTGATATTTCTTCCAGCTTGTATGTCTTCCCCAATGCTTAACTCCTTTTTCTTCTTCCTTTCTAACCTCACAGTTTCTTTCCCCAAAGCTGTTCATCTTTTCCTCACCTCATATCAACAAGGAAATCACTTAGTTGCTGAGACTGGTTGCCCCAGCTTACTCTGTGGTAAAGATAGACCTTGCGCATCGTGAAATCCCTGCAAGAAAGACTGCTCCACCATGGCCGCTGCCTCATCCTCGGAGTGGGAGAACCCAGACATGTCCTGGGACCTGCAACTGCTCCCGCCTGAGGAGGTAGGAACGTCTGAGACAAGAGAGGAAATGCTGTGGACAACAGCAGAAGCTGCACAGTCCACAGGGCTCAGCTTTTTCCACCATACCCAGTGGTGGAATTTGTTTCCACGTTGCTCTAAGCACCATTATTTATTAGAGATGAAAGAGAAAGATCATCTGCTCCTTAAGTCAGCTCCGCTCTCCATAGGATACACATGAAAAGTGGGTATTTGCGCTTCTCTGATCCAGAAATTAGACAGGGAAGCCCAGTGCTACCTAGAGATTGCCCCTTTCCATGCACCTTGCACATCACGTCTCCCTTGAAACCCCAAGATGGGTGGTGACTTCAGATCAGACCAGAAAGTCATGAAACATGAACAACCTCTGGGACACTCTTTGGAAATCTCGCCAAAATTCTTTAGGAATGATATGTGTTGAGAGTTAGCTTTACTAAGCAACATCTAACCAAAGTGAAACGATAATAAAAAGAATAAGGAAGAATCAGGAAAAAGAACAAAAAGAACCAGTGAAAGTACCAGCCATAATCTGCATCCTGAAAGGGTCCCTCCTGTCTTAGCCCAGCCTGTGTTCACATAAGTGAAGCTGCTATATCCGTCAGAACTTGCAGAAATCTCTTGGGCTCCTCTTCTTTTCTTGCGTGGTATCTCTCAAGTCAGTCCAGGAGCCACGTGTCCACCTCTCTCCAGCTCCTGGCTAACGATGAGCAAATCATTCAGTCATCCCAGCCCGTATTCCAAATACTTTGCTATTCTTCCCTGGGTAGGGTCTTCAGAATCAGCACCCCATTTTTTTTTTTTTTTTTTTTTTTTACCTCTTCAGTGGTAACACTCTGTCTTTTAATGATGGATCTGATTTTTCGGATCTCCAAGAGATAGTCACAGCCAGTCCCTCTGGGAAATAAAATTGGTTATCAAGCAAGATAAAGCATTTTCTGTTAAAAAATAAAGTGAATTTTAAAATTGTGTGTGTGTGTGTGAGAGAGAGAGAGATAAACCAGGTCTGAAAGATGTTTCCACTGAAAAGTTTAAATATGTTTTATGCCAATACGTGTGAAAAGTTTCCAAGGGTCACAGCTGTGAAGGACAATTCACATTTGGAAATAGACATTGTGCTCTGTTTGCTTTAAAAGACTGATTATTTTATAGCTACAACTCCTAAAGCCTGTGGTCATAAAACACCTCCCTCTATCCTGGAGGCAGACTACACTTGTATAAATAATGTTATCAGGTTCTAAGTCAGCTAAGACCACTGCTGGCCCTAAACGTGACTAGACTCCACACCGTAATCAAGTAGCCAGGAACGCAGAATCTATTCCCAAGAATAAATATGACTTCTAGCTTACATGGGAAAATAAAAAAGGAAATTTCATCCCAAAAGAACAAATGTTGAGAAAGGATAAAAAGTGACTTAAAAAACCAAAATAGCTTATAAGACAGAAATAAGCATAATATTGGCTTAGGGGCATTTTTGTCGGGTACAGAGGGCTTTTAAAGAGAGAGGCAGCAACTCTATCTTGATTCCACATCTGTACTTGCCAAGGTGTGGTCATCCGTCTTCAACAACCCTGCTTTGTCACCATTTAGCTCCAACGGACTTAACTGTGCCCTTTGGCACTTTCCTGTCATACTCCCCAAATCTGCTCTTTGCTACTTTAGAAGCTTCTTATCTCCTACAACTTAGTACTCTATGCCTACTACTGCCACGTTTTGTTTACTCATTCTCTTCTTAATCCCCCTATAAAGTGGGATTGTTGTTTTCTGAAATAAAGACTAGACTTCAAGTCAGACAGAGATGGATTCAAATCTTGGCTTTTAGTGGGGACCTCAGAAAAGGTAATTAATCTTCCTAAGCTTTTCCAAATAAAAAAAAATTACTGTAGATTGTCCTAAATTATTTAATATATGTTCCTTAAAAATTAAGAAAAATGACTATATAAGGCAAGTGTTTATGAGTTTGTTCGGTATATTTTGTATGCATATATTATATATAAGTTTTCTGAAGTGGGAACATAGTCTAATATTTCTTGTTGTGCATTTTGCTTTGTTTCCCTTCGCAATGTTATCAGTAATGCCTCCTCTGCTTATATCTCTCAGCAGTGACCAAGAGCCACATAATTGTGAATGTAGTCCTTTCCGTTGTTGCCGAAATGCTGGTGTTTTGTTTGATGCTGGAAGGTTCCTCTCCATTTTCGTTTTAGATCTTCCTCCCTCTACGTGCATACGTTTGCCCTCCTGCTGTCCTCTAGAGCAACACAGATAGATCTAATCCCTTTGTCATACAGCAACCCTAAAATATGAAAAGTAATATTATATGGCAACCCTTCATATCTCTCCGACTCTTTTCTTCTCCAAGCTGAGCAGCTTTGGTGTTTTTGTTCTTGTTTGTTTATCTATTTCTGACCTGACATTACTTCTGGGCCCTTGCTCATCCTCACTGTAGCACCTGCCAACTCTTTGGCTTCTCCCACCCCTGAGGCCTCCCCAGTGCCATCTCTCACCTGAAACCCTTACCCTCTCAGTGCAAACGCCTCTCTCTTCCCCAGCTTCTACTGAACTTTATTCCACTTTCACATGTCTCCTCAGCTCAGCTGTAAAAGATAGGTCTTGTATTTCTTTTGGAACAAACCACCTGCCCACTCTTCACTTCTACCATCATCAACCCCATAAGAGAGTATCTCGAAGCTATCTTTCGATTATTTTGGTTGACTTTAGCAGCTATTTCCTCTTCTTGTATAACCAATACATTTTCTGTGCATTGTTTTGATCTCTATAACACTCTCAAAAGCTAACTAATAAAGTGATCAAAATGTGTTATGAAGTGAAAAGAGCAAGGATCAAACGTAAGAGAGAACTGTGTTCATCTTCTGATCTCGGTTTTATTTTCCTGTGTATGTATATAGCATAGTTGCCAAAGTGACTACTCTAGAATCAGGATTGAGCTAGGGCTCAAATCCCAGTCACTTCACAGCTGTGTGTGTCCTCTCTGAGCTTCTGTGTCTTCATCTGCAAAACAGGGATAATAGAAACCACTTCATAGGGCGCCTGGGTGGCTCAGTTGGTTAAGCGACTGCCTTCGGCTCAGGTCATGATCCTGGAGTCCCGGGATTGAGTCCCGCATCGGGCTCCCTGCTCGGCAGGGAGTCTGCTTCTCCCTCTGACCCTCTTCCCTCTCGTGCTCTCTATCTCTCATTCTCTCTCTCAAATAAATAAATAAAATCTTTAAAAAAAAAAAAAACCACTTCATAAGGTTGTTCCGAAGATTACGTGATTACTGGTAAAGCATGTAAAGTGCCTAGGTCGGTAGTTGGCACGAGGCAAGCACTGTGTTTGCTATGATGAGGAGGAGGATACTGATGTATGTGCTCAGGGAAACTCACTTTCGTCTTCCCGGGTCTCAGTTTCCTAATCTGTGAAATGAAAAGGAAAAAGGATAAATGCTGACAACAATGGTAGTGATGACAGTATGATCCTAGAGCCCTTGCCACTTTTCAAAGCACATCCATATGCAGCGGGTCACTGGGAAGCACTCACTGGTATCCCCTGCTCTCAGCATATCCAACTTGCTGGCACAGCCGACTGATGTGCTGCAAAGCATAAATACTGACTCTGGCCTGGGCCACCATTTAGCAGAAAGATCCAAAGTCCTCAAATAGCTTATGCCTCCTCCAGTATCTGACTTGCTATCTGCAAAATAATTCAGGCCTGTAAATCTGGACTCCCAAATGGCACCAAGAGACTGGAAAGAAAGAGACATGCAAAGAATAAAACAAGGCAATCATATTTATGGAGCATCTACACTATTACTACACTACACTCCAGGTCATCAGAATGTCAATCCCATGGAGTCCTCACAACAACCTAGGTGGAAGGTTTTATCACCCATATTTCTGAGGTAATTTCCTCAGAGAAGTTCAACAGGAGTGCCAAGGTCACACAGCTACTGACTTTAAAACCAAGACGGAAGTCTGACCCAGCCCGAAGCTCGAGCTCATGCTAAAGTTCCATGCTGCCTCGCAGAGATTTGCAGTCTACTAGGATTGGGGTGTTGGTTGTCGTTCTAACTTCTCCACTAAATCTCAAGCCCATGGAAAATTCTCCATAAATGGTGCCAAGAACATGATGAGGTATTTTATTATACACAACTAGCCTATAGGTGGTGCTGTTTTTCACTCATGACTGACCCAAATCTGGCGCTCCTCATAAAAGCTTCAAAGCAAAAATGTCACTGTATTTTGAAGGCACCCAGAGATGGCTCTACCTCACAAGTCTATCAGGTAAGTGATCGAGACAGCTATTGAGCAATGACATTTCTTCCATATTTACAGAATAACAGAGAACAAACACGTCTGAAGCATGATCATTGTTCCATACAATAAATATTGTCATTGAGTGAGCTCAGGCCACTTTTTTGTTCTTGTTCTTCCTCATTTATTTCCCATCAACACACTTCTTTGCTCCCTGATTTGATGGCTGCTAGCCCTGAGGGCACATGAAGGTGAAGTCAGCATAATATACGTTGCTAAAAAGTCTCCAGTCGGTCAACAGATTTGCCTGAAGAAGTAGCATGAAAATGAGAGCAATGAAGTCACGGTCTTGAGATCTCAAGGATTTCACTGTGTTTGGCAAACTCCACTGAACTAGAATACGTGGCTTAAATAAGTGAAATTACAAATATATGTTAAGACACATCTACATTATCTGCATTGTCATTTCAACAGACAGTTATTAGATGCCAGGCAGGGTACACTATATACTATTATATTTGGGCCTCACAGATAATCCTCGGAGGTAGGCACAATAGTTATACCCATATTTAATGAGGAAGCTGAGGCACAAAAATGTTATGTAACTTTCCCATTGTCAGAGAACAAAACAATGGTAGCATGAGGATCCACACCCCAGCAGCCAAACTCCAACGCCCATGCTTTCTCAAAGCAAGTTTCTGATTGCCTCTGGAAAATGGCAAGTTACTCAGGTGCCTGCCCATAAACAGGAACTGTTTAGTTTAATAGTTTTCATGAGATTTCCCAATCCATTTAAACAACCCTGTACTAAGCAGTTACTGTTATGAAAATGAACAAGATCTGCATATGCTAAGCAAACCCCAGCCACGGTGATCACATGAATTTCCTCCGTAGGTTCACTTCTTTGCTGACCTGTTGGATTGATCACACACAACACTTGAGTTGGAATTCCAATGAGAATTTTTGGCATGGCTGGAGCTAACTGGTGGTAAGTGTACTTAGGGGATTACATTTGATTATTACTGTGACTTTTACCGGAAGTCTCTGACAATGAGATGAATAGTTGTTAGAAAGGAAAGGTAAAAAGAAAACTGTCAGCCCATGGAACAACTTGTCACTGCTTTGTTTCAGAGCCTAGCGTTCATAAATCTTCCCCTCCTTTTGACTCCACAAAGGTCCTTCTCCTTCCAGAAAGTTCCTCTTCCCAAAGCCAAGGACCGATAAGGAATGAGGACAGAACAACAGGTGCCTTGTTGTCTCAAGTGGCTTATTGACATCGCTAAGATTTTTCAAACTGGGTAACACCCATTTAGCTCATTATGCCCCTCATAGTAATAGTCTTCTTTAGGTACTTTCTCCCTGTTGAGAGGAAGTGAAATAGGGTGGAGTGAGAAACATGAGTCTCTCTCTCTCTTTCTCTGTCTCTCTTTTTCTCTCTCTCCCTATTTTCAAGTTTAATGCAGCTCAATTTATGTCACACAAGGGAGGATCCCATTACAGGAGCTAATTGTAGGTGGCTACAAGATACAACTGAAAGACAAAGGGGGATAAAGGCTTATAACAAGGCATCTAGGAGACCCCACCCTGGGTAATGCTCCCCTGTGTTCGAACCATCTGCCAAGGAGGCATGACAAATGGCACAGCCCTAGTTAGGGGCCAGAAGGTCTGGATCCCAGTGCCGCTCACCCTGTAATCTTGGGCGAGCTCCTTTTCCTGTTGAGGGTCCAGTTGCCTCACTCTTAGAAGGGATAAAGCCTCACCAGAGGGTTCAGTGGGAATTGATGAGATCTCATGCAGGCAGATATGCTCTAGGTCACTCTAGGGGCCTGTGTCAAGACAGCTGTGGGTTGATTTTTCAGAGTTCTGGCCTTGCTTCTCACTCTAACCAGAACCTTGTCCTTGATTGTTGCACCTCTTCCCAAGCCCGGAAGAGGTAAAGATTTGACATTGCCTTGGGTGTGATCCCAGTCAGTCTTATTAATAAACATGACTTCCTGTTTCCCTACAGTGAGAAAAGAGGAGGGAAGCAAGGTCTGAGGAGAGTGGCGGGGGCCACACCAAATGAGGACCTCAGCAGAGACAACAAGAGCCTGCTCAAGCTGAGTCAGTCCCGTGTTTTTTCCTGTTAAATGATTCACATGCCAAGGCAAATCGGGCTGAGATGTACAAACTCTTCTCTGCCTTTCATCAGCTTCCAAATGAGTTGGTGATTTTTGTTTTTGTTTTTCCTATCTCACTGCACTTTCCTTGGAAACATGATCGCGCTGTTTTCATTCCAGGTTGAGGTCCCCCCGTCATTTCAATGTCCTGGGGTGGAGGGGTTGTCATATCCAAAAAACACTGTGCTTATACATGACTTTAAAACTACTTAAAGGGTCAATTTAAATGTTATTTGTATTTCTTAAACTTCTTGTGTTTTTTGACTCAAGTCAAAAAACAAAACTTCATAGCATATTATATAAAATGAAGTCAGAGCTTTGTAAAAATCGAGCTCTAGATATACGAATTTCCTATATGTGTCTTAAAAGGCTTATTGTTGTAAGAACAAGTGGTGGAGAGGGGCAGAGGGAGAGAGAAAGAGAGAAGCGGACACCCTGCTAGGCAGGAAGCCTGATGCAGACTCGATCCCAGAACCTGGAGATTATGACCTGGGCTGAAGGCAGACACTTAACCAACTGAGATACCCAGGTGCCCCTTTTTTCAATTGTTTTGAATGGGAATTCCTTCTGAATATATAACAGACAAAGCATTTTTCTTCATAAAAAATTGAAACTTTCATTCATTATTAAAAGTCATGATCCTAGGGACGCCTGGGTGGCTCAGTCGTTAAGCGTCTGCCTTCGGCTCAGGTCATGATCCCAGGGTCCTGGGATCGAGCCCCTCATCGGGCTCCCTGCTCGGCGGGAAGCCTGCTTCTCCCTCTCCCACTCCCCCTGCTTGTGTTCCCTCTCTTGCTGTGTCTCTCTCTGTCAAATAAATAAATAAAATCTTTAAATAAATAAATAGATAGATAGATAGATAGATAGATAGATAGATAGACAGATAGATACCATGATCCTTAAATCCTTTTAACACTGACAGCCACCATTTTGTCTTCTCATGTTTAAGTGAGGTCAAGTTTCACTGAGGCCCTTCTTCCATGTTTTGCTTAATCTCCATGCATATCCATAGCCATCATTTCCTTTTTAGCCATGTTATTCAGGAAGAAATGGTTTTACTATTTGGTTAAATCTGGACATTCCCCAGCTTAAGACCCTCTAGTAACTTCTGATTATAGTTAGAATATTAGCCAAACTCCTTTTCATGACCTATAGAGCCCCATATGGCTTATGGCTCTCCAACCAATCTACCCCTCCTCCACTGTGGCCCACACACTGGCTTTCTCTCTGTTCCTCAAAAGGGCCAGGCTGTCTCAGGTTCTTTGCACTTGCCATTGCTACTTCCTGAAAGAGTCTTCCCTCATTTTCATCTGACTGCCTCCTTCTCCCTATTTAGTTCTAAGGTCAAATGTCACTTCCTCACAGAAGCCATCAATGTCTCCCACACCAAACAGGTTGTAACTACTTTCCTGCTTTGTGTTCTCCCCAGCAGTTGAAGCACGATTGGAATGCTTTGTTTCCTTATTTATTAGTTTTTGTCAATATTCATTTTCTGTCAGGCCTGCTATACTTCAGGAGAAGAAAGCCTTTATCTGTCTTGTTCACTGCTTTATCACAGTTTCCAAAACAGCTCTCGACACATGGGCGGCACTCAATAAATACGGTTGAAGGATAAAACCCTGGCTCGTCTCCACACCTACTTAAAGCTCATCTCCATTTATCAGGGGGAGTTCTGGTTGCCTTGAGTCTTATTACACATTGGGTAATCCAGTCTGAATTATCAATTACAATGATATCCTCAGACAGTTGTCACAACAGTAAAAAGCTGGTAATGTCCAATGTCATTCTAACCAATTTTGGAAACAAAATTGAGCTAAGAGAATGTTGATGACACACCCTAATTTCTCGGGTAGTTCTTTTCAAACTTTTCCAACAACATATAACTAATAGTTTTGAACAGTGAATAATAACATTTAGAAGGGGATCAGACCAGGAGTATAAAATGGCCCCCAAGGACAATATATCTTTGAAGTCACACATTATGTTTTTAAAATCCAGATGAGGGCACCTGGGTGGCTCAGTCAGTTAAACCTCTGCCTTCAGCTCAGGTCATGATCCCAGGGTCCTGGGATCGAGTCCTACATCGGGTTCCCTACTCTGCAGGGAGCCTGCTTCTCCCTCTGCCTCTGCCTCTCTCTGTCTCGGTCTCTCATGAATAAATAAATAAAATCTTTTAAAATAAAATAAAATAAAATCCAGGTGAATTTTGCATTCTAATAATCACATATCTGGGTTTGATTTAGCATAGAAGAAATTTCCCCTCAAATTGTTGGAAAAAATATGCCCTCTAAGAAGACGTTTCCTATTTACCCTGGAAAACCACTGAGAATCCCCAGGTACATTTGATCCAAGCTGATAATCATCTAGAAATAATTCTGGAGGAGCCTTGAAGGGAGAACAGCCCTTACCTATCCTTTGTTATCCTCACCCCCATCTTCACCCCAACGTGGAAGAACTCGGGAATAAAGACACCAAAGTGAACCTTGAGTCCTAAGGGGTGTCAAGTTTTGAGAAGGAAATAGACTAAAAGTTATATCTTTCTGCATCCCTCTCTTTTCAGACATCTCTTTTTAAAGTATTTCACAGCTCTCTTTCTTTCCAAGTGCTTGGTGAGATAAGAGAGACAAGCCCTCCTTGCTCTTGGGAGGAGAGAGCCTAGAGTGAGCATATAACGCACTTTTCCCGGGACCATCCTGGTTATGACTATGTTGTCATGGCAGTATTATTCATGCTCCCTTTCCATTTGTATAGTGTATGGTCACTCCAAGGGATGTCTTCCCCACTCTCCCTCCCACTTAAAAGAAAAAGCAGGAACCACTCTAAAGGAGTCATAAACAACATGATGTAAATCTTCTTCCAGTCCAACATCAACCCACCAAGAAAAAGGAGTCCTTGTGACTCAGATGAGTTGTCCATTTGATCCTTTGAGAAAAATCACAGAAGCATTTGGGGTCCACACCTTGGTTTTAGCAATAACATTTTCTTTGTCTAATACATTTCTGCAGTTAGGAATTGGTCATTGCTATGGGTTGTTCAGTGAGGACTGGAGAATCAGGATCCAAGCCATCACACATACATTACAATAATAATATTTATAGGAAGAAGACAAAAGAAACAACTAGGATAGTAAGGGTGAATTGAGTTAATTAGTAAAAGCATTTTAAAATAAAATAAAATGTGATGAACAGAAAGTATGCAGTCGGAGATGCCACATGAATTTGAATAATCAGCCCTTTCAATGATCTGGCATTTGAAGGCATGAAAAGGAAGACCGTTATCCCATGAATGTACCAAAAAAGATTGCTGGGATAGTAATTATGGTGGCCACTGTGGGAAGCAGAATAGACCAATGGTCCCAGTTGCTGCCCTCTGAAATCCATCACCACAGTTGCTCTGAGTCCATGTTTTTTGTGGCGGCTCCCAGCCATGACTAAGCATAGCAAGTGGCCACTTAAGGCAGGCCCATTCCTGAAAGATGCAGGACTCCTCTAACGGGCAGCATCAGTTTGAGGACTCCAAATGAGCCTTGCCAAAACTTCTTCAGAATTGAAATCTGAGGGAAAAAAATTTTTTAAAGATATTATTTGTTTATTTTAGAGAAAGAGAGAGTGGGGCCGGTGGGGCGGGGGGGGGGGGGCGACAAAGAGAGGGAGAAAGAGAATCTCAACCAGAGTCCCTGTTCAGCACGACCCTGAGATCATGATCTGAGCTGAAATCAAGAGTCAGATGCATTACCAACTGAGCCACCCAGGCGACCCCAGAATTGAAATATTAAGGCATTTCTTCCTTGCCTTCTTTGCCTCTCTCCTTCACAGGGATCAGTCCTGCATAGTGGTCTGACGGCTCTCCCAGCCTCCTCCAGCGCCCTCCCCATTTTTCTCCCACAAGGTCTTCCTCAACAAATCTCTCGCGTGTCTGTTCTCATCATGGCATCTGCTTCTCAGAAGACCTGAACTAACACAGTGATCCAGGTAGGGATCTACTTGAGGGACAGGAAGAATTGGGCCATTTGATGCATTTAGGCTAATTTGATCTAATAGTAAGAGGAAGGGTAATGGGTGATGATAAAAGAAGAAGTTCGAAGAGTTTAAGACTTAAAAGGGAAGTTTCAGAGAATAAGTTGTGACAGAAGTGGTTATGATGGTGGGGGTGGAGGTGAGAATAGTCCGGGTCAGAAGTTATTCATTTGCATATTTGATGCTACATTAGGTCCCAAGGCCTGTATGAGATCTTTCTGATGTAGAACTCAGGAAATATTGACAGCAATGTTTCTTGCCACCTAGAAGAAGCCAATCTACAGTGAAAGAGAAGAAATTCAACGCAGAGAGGGAAGCAGAAGCAAGAACTGGAGGGAGATCTTGGAGGGAGTTTTTGACCCCTTATTTCAGCTTTTCAGGAAGTCCATCTGTACCCCTATAGTTCCCATAGTTTAATTGTTCAGCATTTCTCGTTTTACCTAAACTAGTTCAAGATGGGTTTAGTCATTTGCAACCAACAGAGATGTGACTCGCGCAACAGAGAAATTTTATTTTGTTTTCCCTTAAAAATATCTATCATTGGGCGCCTGGGTGGCTCAGTTGGTTAAGCGACTGCCTTCGGCTCAGGTCATGATCCTGGAGTCCCGGGATCGAGTCCCACGTCGGGCTCCCTGCTCAGCGGGGAGTCTGTTTCTCTCTCTGACCCTCTTCCCTCTCATGTTCTCTGTCTCTCATTCTCTCTCTCTCAAATAAATAAAATCTTTAAAAAAAATATCTATCATTGTATAGTATAAAAATACCCAAGGCCACATTATTCATAACAGCAAAAATAAGTAAAATGGAAACAACCCAAACATCTACCAATGGTAGAATAAATTATAGCAAAGTCATGCAATGGAATATTATAAACTATGTAATGTATAAACTACATAAACTACATATAAACTACATAAATTACAGCTAAACATGTCAACAATGATAAATCTCAAAATAAAATATTGGGAAACCAGTAAGTTCTAGAAGAATTCATACTATAAGATTCCATTTGCATCAAGTTCAAATACAAGTATAACTAAACCATGTATTATCTAGAGATACATACAGAGATGGCAAAACTAAAAGAAAATAGGTAATGATTTACACAAAATTTAGGATAGTGGCTACTTCTAGAGGTGGGGGGGTGTGACTGGAGAGGACACACAAAGACATCTAAGGACTGAAAAAGCTGAATTTCTTAAACTGAGAGGTGTTTATTATGTAGGGTGTTTTCTAATTCCATGCATATATATTGAATTCACTTATATACGATAATTTTAAAACAAAAATAATTATAATAACTAACTACCACATTCTGAGATGATTAAACAGATGTTTAACAACAGGGTCCAGCATATAGTAAGCTCTTAAGAAATGATATGAGCCATAACACTAATATTATCACATGCAGATAACTGTACCACTTAGAAGAAGAAAATATCAAAAAGTATATCTTCGTCTGTGTACACCATGTAGTCCAAGATGCCTGAAAATCTGTTAGAACCACAGCCGTATTAGAGATTGAAACTTCGTGGTTTTCAACCTCCACTCACCTAAGGGATAGTACCAGAAGAGATTCTCAGATTCGCAGCCATGGACAAGAATTTACTTGGTTAGTATCAGGCACCCAATGAACAGCCATACTAATGAATCTAAGGTGTTAAGGTGTTTAGTTACCTGATATCACATAATTAGCCCAACATTTAAAGAAAAATAATTGATTAATATGTGCATCTTAGTAGAGAAAATAATAAACAATGGATCAAGTATCAGCTTCAAGCTATTCTAACTAGGGTCTATTCACAAAATAAGAGAATTGTGGAATTCATAAAGCACCCTGGCCATCATCTCATTCAACTATTTAGTTTACAGCTGAAGGGGGAAAAGCTCAGGGAGGCTATTTGGACTCTTCAAGGTCAACAGTGACTTTGCGGTGGAGTCAGGACTAGAACAGAAGTTGGGATGGAAGCTGCAGAAAATGTCCTGCTATTGGGTGTTCACAGACCAATTAGAAGGGAAGATGGGACTAGAAGGGAAAGTGAGTGAGATCAGGTATGGAAAATCCAGCACTGGTTTCCTTTCAAAGGAGTAGAGAAGCTGGAATCCACTGAAGCTCTCCATGGATGTAGGCCTAACACACCACTTTTTGAGTAACACCTCTGAATGAACTCTTCTGGGGACAAATTCCTGGGAAGAAGATAGACTCAGTTCATTCTCATAGCAGAAAATATCTCATATGCAATTTCAGGGAAATTTCTATCTCAAGCTCATTCTCATCTCTATCACCTGCATCTAATGCACTTGATGAGCTTACAATACAATACTTGCTCTCACGTGATTAGTTTTCTCTTGAGTCATGGTTATCCCGAGCCAATCACCAATCTAAGGCTAAGTTCACAATTATTCCTTCAATAAGTACTCCTGGGGATGAAGGCTCTGTACTAGGCCTAGAAATTTGATGAAAAGTGTTTAATCAAACTCCATTTACCCTGTCCAATCATGGGAGATGGTGACTTATTCAAAAAAAGAACGTATCAACCAGAAGTAACTGGATACAGACAATGCCCCTCAACCCTTTTGTCACAAGACAATTAAATAAAAGCTCATAAAGAACCTTTGCTTGCTTCGGAACTTTATCAGCTTGAGCCCAGCTGATAGGGAAAGTAGGTCTTATGGCTGAACTCTTGAACCAGGAAAGGATCAGTCCAAAGTTTCTGTCAGGTGACGTGACCTACAGAAAATATTTCCACTCCTTGGCTTATCTTTATGACTGACAAATGATTGCCTCTTATTTGCTCTATATGCTGGAAAATGTGGCTAAATTGCTGAAGCTGTCCCAAACAAGAAGTTTCCTTCTGGGGAAAAAAAAAATATTCATCCCCTAAAGCAAGGTTTAATTAATGAAAATGTAGCCTAGATTATCAAACTATGCCTTTTGGGGGGGGGAGGGTCTGATGTTTAATGGTTTGGGAGCTTTTTGAACAAGCAAAAACACCTCTAAAAAGAAACCAGACCCTTCTCTAACTTTTATATCCTAACTTGTTGCCACTCCACAGTGTTTGTAGCAGCTCATAACAAGAAAGTATGACCTCATCCATTATTCACTCACTACCATCCACCAATTTAAGGAGTTTCACTGGAAATTCCCATTTTAGGGGAAATTTCTAAATTATAAAATAACTTTTTTGTTACTTATCAATGAAAAACTTGAATTGTAATCAAAATATAGTGGATAATTTCTCTAAAGGAGTAAGTCAGTAAACAAAGCCAAGTGTAAGCCTCCCTGTTTATTAAAGGGAGCTAGACCTAAGATCCTAACACGGCACTGTGACCAAACTACGTGAGCATCCAGTGACCTTATGCATTGGCATAACTTAACCAGCTTATAACTTCAGAGACTGACAGCAAAAGGTGAAGTTAATGACTGTCTACTGAATGACCATGCAATGCGCACAGAGTTCAAACAACTAGAGTGATACCCTCTTCTCAAGTGATTTATTGTCTGAAACACTGAGTTAAATGGAGCACCCACTATATCTAAAGGCAACAGTCAGTGGACAAAAGCTGTTTGATCAAATGTCAAGCTCCACAGTCCATTGGGAGAGGCAGAAATTTACTCAAAATATAGTATCAGAATAAAGTTATTTTTCTTTTTTTAATAAAGTTATTTTTCAAAAATTAACCCTTTTCTAAAGAAAACGAAAGGAAAGAGATAGAAAGCACAAACAAGTAAATAACAGTAAATACATCCATCAGACAAGGTCACGGCCATTTTTTTTTAATCTCAGAAATTATTCCAGTTTAGACAAAATAATTTGAAAAGATAAATATTTTCATAGTCAGAAAAACTAGGTTTGGGGGGTTGTCTGTTGGTTTAGTTTTGCTTGTTTTAGTTAACTTTCCTATCAAGGGCCAGTTGGTGCCTCTGACCTTGACCCGGCAATAGATTCAAGTGCCTAATCAGAGATATGGAATGCTGTATCTCATGACATCTCATTCTTTCTCTGTCCTTTAAAGCACATACTGCCCCTCCCCCCAAGGAACTTTACCATGAAACTAAATGACATAGTCAATAAGGACCTCAGATGGAGACCCTCCCTCCCCAGGCTGCCTGAAGACCCTATCTGAGCCCCTGTCGGTCATCCTTTACAAGAACCAACAAACTGTATGTGTAGTTCCAGTGCTGGGTGGAGGAAGCAAGGACAGCAGAAAGCAGCCTTAGATCATCCTCCCAAGGCCCCTGATGTGGAAGGAACAATCGCTGAGCACACACAAATGATCATTGTCATCCCCAGTACGAGGGCTTGGGGTGTGGGAAAGGAAGGGCAGCCCGGAATTTGAAAGCTACAATAGCAAGGTAAGAGATCTGAGAGCTTCAAGAGGAGTCTGTTTTGTTTGTTTTTAGTCTAGACTGAGAGTGCAAGGGCTTAGGAAATATGCGTTAAGTTAGAAGACACCCTGGGGTTGTTTTCTTTCTCCACTTGGAGCCCTGAGTAATAGCGCGCATGCCAGTGCCTGCACCAGAGCTGACTAAAGGCTGTAGAAGCTCCCGCCCTTCCTCTCCACATCCAATCAGGAACCAAGGACGATTGCCACTTGCTTCTTTGGCCCTCCTCCACCTTTCCCACACTACCTGTGTCTGCAATACATCATCAGATATCTCAATATTTCTCACCTGGATTAGAGCCCCTGATCCATATGCCATACTGCTTTCGAAAGAACAGGTTTAAGACCGCCCAATTTAAAAACTTCTTTAGTGGCTTCCAATAGCCTTCAGGTTAAAATCCAAACTGTCATAGCATACAGGTTCTGATAAGACAATTCCCTTGGTTCATATCCTGTCATTGCTATTTACCAATCTGGGAAAGTTTCTTAACCTCTTTGATCCTCAGTTTCATCATCTGTAAAATAGGGTAACAACCGTCATTCTTGATAGGTTTGTTGTTAAGATCAATGAGATACCCCTTTCAAAGAGTTTAGCACTGCCTAGTTTTCAGTGACTTTTGGCTATCATGGCTATTGCTATTTTACCAACTTACTATTCGCTACAATAGCCCTCCCCACCGTGGCCCCTTCCTCCTCTCCAGTTATGTATCTTGCTACTAGCTCATTGGTAACCACAGGTTTTGTATCTGAAGGACCCACTTTATGCCAGAACCCAATGCCAAAGAATTTACATATATTCTTTAATCAATCACAATTCCACATGATCATTACCAGCATGCTCATGTTACAGATAAGGAAACTGAGACTCAAAAAAGTTAAGGAGTGCCTGGGTGGCTCAGTGGGTTAAGTGTCTGACTCTTGATTTTGGCTCAGATCATGATCTCAGGATCATGAGATGGACCTGGGGGTTTGACTCCATGCTCAGCATGGAGTCTGCTTGAGATTCTCTCCCTCTCCCTCTGCCCCTCCCCCACTGGTGCATGCACATGCACTCTCTCTCAAATAAATAAATTCAATAAATCTTAAAAAAAAAAGAAAGAAAAGTTAAGCAACTTGGCCAAAGTAACCCAGCTATGAAGCAGGAGCCCATAGTTGAAATCAAAGTCCATCATACTCCAAATCTGTTTGTTTGTTTTTGTTTTTTGTTTTTTGTTTTTTAATGACTACACTCTGCTGCGTGTATCTCACCTTATTTCCCCCAAAATTGCTGAAATGGTATTTCTGGTCCTACATGCTTTTCCAGAACCTCACCACTTCTCCATCAAGAGGTGGAATCTATGTCATCTCCCTTTGAACGGGGGCAGCACCTGTAGATTGCCTCAACTAATTGAGTCTGGCACAAGTCAAGCTATGTGATTTCCGAGGCTAGCTCATAAAAAGAAATGAAGCTTCTGTCTGGCAATCTCTTCTAGAGCGTGCCCCTCTGGAGGCCTAAGCTGCCATTAAGAAGGTCAGCTACCAGCAGCTGGAGCCCCAGCCGCCAGCCATATTTCAAGCATCTCCAGCAGTCACTGCGTGGAATAGAAAGGAGCTGTTCTCACCAAGCCATACCCAAATCGCAGATTTGTGAATTAAAGATATGGCCGTGATTATTGACGCCACTGAGTTTTGGAGTGCTTCGTTATGCCCTAATAGAAAACCAGATCAGCCACGAAAACCTCCAACACTGTTTAATCACTTTCATTTCCCCTGACAACACACCTCTCAAGGCCCTTGCACGAGTGATAGTTTTTGCCTACAAATCACCACCAGCCCACAATGCCCCAGCCAGCACACACACACACACACACACACACACACACCATCCTTTAAAGAGTGACTTGGCTTTCAAGAGTCATTGTAGGTGTTGTAGTTTTAGTCATCTTTCCCAAATTTGGAAGTGAGTGGTTAAGGACCCAAACTTCTAGTCAAAATGTCTAGGTTTAAACTTTTTTTTTGTTCACTGCTTCCAAGCTGTAAGACTTAATCTCTCCAAACCTGTTTCTACAAAAGGGAGTGATAACCAAACCCCTATCTTGGTATTACAGGGATTCATTTATAGCTCCTAGCAAAGTTCTAATATTTAATAAGAGTTCAATACATGTTGCTGTAATTAGAGCATTAATCATACTGCATTGCAATTATCTTTTTTTTTTGTTTGTTTCCTCTTCTGAACAAGAACTGTGTACGCTCAATGCCTTGGCACCTAAGATATGCAAAAACATTTTTGCTAAATACAGAAACAAATAAATGAATAAAGAAGAAAACGAAGGAGGAAATGAACAGATATGTATAATCTGGCCTCCTTTCAATTCCTCGGATCTAGCGTGTAAGAGGGTTAAAGTGAGGGGCGCCTGGGTGGCTCAGTCGTTAAGCATCTGCCTTCGGCTCAGGTCATGATCTCAGGGTCCTGGGATCGCCCCCCATCGGGCTCCCTGCTCGGCGGGGAGTCTGCTTCTCCCTCTGCCTCTGCCCCTCCCCGCTGCTTGTGTTCTCTCTCAAATAAATAAGCTTTTAAAATCTTAAAAAAAAAAGAGGGGTAAAATGACAAGAGATCTCCAGCCCTATAGGAATCGGTTTTGGCACTGGCTGCGTGCTCTTCTTCATGTCGGGACCAATTCTCTTTTCCTAGTGGCAGGTAGTACCACAGCCATTATTTCTGAGACTCTCTCCTACCCAAAGCCATGTAGAGAGCACCCTCCCTTGGCCAGGTGAACCTTTTTGCTTCTGACACTCCAAATGAGATGCCAGGACTATAAGGAAAACCAGCACCAAAATCTCAGATGGCCTCCAACTGCAGATTCTCTTTCCTCCTCTAACTATTTTATAGCCTGCCATCAAGATGCCTGACCTTGCCAAGTCAAACCCAGTTAATCTTTTACAGTGTCAGTCCCCTTTATGGACTCTACGATATGGCAATGCCATATGGTGGCAATGCTCTAGAAGGGACTCTGCTCTTATGTGACAAGCAGGTTTATGTTGTACTTAGCAAAAAGTCCCTCTTGCCTCATGCGTGATATCTCCCCGCTGGTTCCTGCTCAACCTAGTGAAATTGAGAGAAATTACTAAACAGGAACACAGCTTACATTAATAAGGTGAGAAGTCTACCCTTAATTTTCGTTTTCACTGTAGAATTTACATATGTGTATACTTATACATACAAGTATCATTATAGCAGCTAACAATCTGTGGATATAGTGGCTCAGCTCCACCAATGGCTGTTGGAACTCAACATTATCCCACAATACCAGTGTCATTCTGGAGCACCTTAATTTCAATATCCAGAAAACCCCAATGCCCCGGGGAGTCCTTCAGTATGCCCTCTTGCCTCGGCATATGAGTGAAAGTTTAAATATTTATTAAATGAGTAAAATTCAGGGTGTTGGCTGTCTATAGCCATAAATTGCTTTAAAAGCAAATGTGGACTTTGTCTTGTTGTTATTACTGCAGATTCTAAGCTTTTTATAAGTTTAAACATTTCTGCATTCTTTCTCCGGAAGGAACTCTCTCAAGTCTGCTGAAAGTTACAAAGATTCTGAAGTCTGCTGAAAGCTGAAGATTTCTGAGGCGTGGCACCACATTCTCTGATTGGGCCGCTGCTCTCGAAAGATAGGGGCCTTTTGCTGTTGACTCACCAGAGGGCAGCAGCTTTGCAGCTTGATGTCAGCACGCAAGAATGTCAGCCACTTCTCGCCAGCCACCTCCCACCCAACCCCCAGGAGTAGCCCAGAATTAAGCAAAGCTCTTTGGGTTAGCCTCTGACCAGCCTCCTGGTTGGGCTTCTTGCTGCCCTGGTTACCATGCTCCAGCAAAGAAAATCCCCACCACCTCTCGGCAGGGGAACAATAAACTTTTCCAGCTATGTGTCTCTGGGGATACCGATGTAATTGCCTGATTAAGGTTTGGATATTTGGGGGATTGGGTATATTTGGGGGACTGGGTATGGTTTTCTGGGTGCTCCTCTTCAACACACACACACACACACACACACACACACACACGTCTTCTCTAGAAGGAAAAGAGCACATATACAGAAAGAAACCTGCAAACAGGGACTAGCAAAATTTCTAGATTCTAAATGGATTATGTGTTGTTTGTACTCCTGGTATTCGATCTATATCAGTTTCCCCCACATTTCTGCCTGTCTCAACTGAAGCCTCAGATCTAGCTCTAGCCTAGCTTGGACTATCCCCAAGGTCCTTTCTGCCCTAATGGTCTATGTTTGCATGAAATTAAACAACTAAGAGCTTTCTGAGAGGAATAACTTCTTGAGGATACTCATGAGACCCAGCCGGGTTGTCTGCCCACAGTGGGTAGTCCTAGTTCCATGAGTACCTATTTTTATATGTGACCTACTTTCACATCTCATCTCCCCTTTAAGAGAGGAGAGTCTTAGTCCTATGTTAATTAAAATGTTCATATTTTTTGCATTTTTTTCAATGGTTCTTGTGGTTTGGGGCAACTGAAAGCAGTCAACAGATAGTAGACTGTATACCCACTTAAGGTAATCGTGGCTAAGATCAAGCAAGCAGTTAAGCCAAAGTGAAACTGATGGATCACAGAAACTAAGTCTGCCCGATTCCACTTGCTAAAGTGTGGGGATCCCAGAGCTTAAGGCTCTTTGATTCCCTTGGTACACTAATAGTTGAGGCAAAACCACTCTCTGCGATCTTGCCCTCATTCCATTTCTTTAACCTGATAGATGGCACCAGCCTCCACACCCCATTCTACTTGAATGTCCTTCCGGATTCTCCAATGTGCTTACTGTAGTGGGCTAAACGGTGGTTCCTAAAAAGATATGTCCATGTCCTAACCCCCAGAACCTGGGAAAGTGACCTTATTTGGAAAAAGTTAAGGATCTGGAGATGAGATCATTCTGGATGATCCAAGTGGGCCCTAAATCCAATGGCAAGTATCCTTATAAGAAACACAGAAGATGGGGTTCCCGGGTGGCTTAGTTAGTTAAGCCTCCGGTTCTTGGTTTTGGCACAGGTCTTGATCTCGGGGTCATGCGATTGAGCCCTGGGTTGGGCTCCGTGCTCAGCACAGAGTCTGCTTGAAGATTCTCTCCTTCTGGCCCTCCCCCATCCTCACCCTCTCTCTCTCTCAAATAAATGAATCTTATAAAAAAGAAAGAAAGAAACACAGAGGAGAGACACGGGGGAGAAGAGAACAACACCATATAAAGATGGAGGCAGAAGTGGAGTCACAAGCCAAGGAACTCCTGGAGCCACCAAAAGCCAGAAGAAGTAAGGAATGGATTCTCCTCTAGAGCCTCTATGGGGAGCAGAGCTCCTGCTAGCATTTTGATTTTGGACTTCCTACCCCCAGAATTGTGAATACATTTCGGTTGTTTTAAAGCAACCGAGTTTGGGTAAGCAGCCATAGAAACTCAATCTGAGTTATAAACTCAAATGCCTTATAAGGATCATACAGGTAGTGAAATGAGCAAGCAGTCCAGGTAGGGAAATCGCGGTTTTAGCATCCCATATAATTTTTCATTAACTAAAATTGATACTCTGAAAGGCAGTGAAATAACAGAAAGTACAAGCTGTCTTTAGCCAAAGTGAGAACAAATGTCCTGGCCAAAAGAAGTATCCATCACCCAGATCCACTTAACTGTTACCATATGAAAACATGAACCAAGCATTACCACATCCTCCCACTTCTATTGGATTTTTATTTTAAATCTTGTGCATTTTATTTATTTATTTGACAGAGAGAGACACAGCGAGGGAGGGAACACAAGCAGGGGGAGTGGGAGAGGGAGAAACAGGCTTCCCGCCGAGCAGGTAGCCCGACGCGGGGCTCGATCGCAGGACCCCAGGATCATGACCTGAGCCGAAGGCAGGCGGTTAACGGACTGAGCCACTCAGGCGCCCCAAAATCTTGTGCATTTTAAGTGTTGGTTCAAAGACCAAATGGGCAAACGGCACACTGTGGGCCCAACCAAATGTGTTTGAGGACTGAAGTATGACCACAAGTGGCCAGCTGCAGGGAGCCCACTGACCCTTCTAACAGTATTTAAGGTATGTGCCACCAACAGTTCATGACAAAATCAAAAACAGGGCCTTGTTGTTCTCTTCCTCCACCTGGTCCGGCAGCCCAGGTCACTTATATTCAAAATCATTCTCAACGTTGGTGTAGGCAGAGAGAAATATTCTGTTGAACCCTGAGATAATATATCTCCTTCCTCCTTCTAGGCCTCTCCTCTTAGTTTCTGTAGCTTAATTTGGACTGTGACCATTTAGAATCTAGAAGTCATGTGTGTGTGTGTGTGTGTGTGTGTGTGTGTTTTGAAGAATATTACGGATAGCTACTTTGCAGTGTGATGCATGATTACTTTAGAAGGAAAAATAAAATAAAATTATTCACCAGGGAGAATTAAAATTCAAAAGCCATTTTTCTGTGCTTATTTTATCCCAAAACATTAAAATATATTTTACTAAAAGGATTGGAATTTAGGTCAGATAAAACTGAAGATATAAAATTGACACATAATATTGACACAGTCTCTGTATTTACTTTATTAAAAGTTGCTACTTCTGTGATCATTTATCAAATCTCTAGAGCTATTTTCTAATTTCAGACAGTAAGTGTCCTGCAGAGCATTATAAAGTAAGACATAGTTTCACTAGATTGAATTTTTCAGTCTATGAATGTGATTAGGAAGATAGTTATGAGCTTTGAAAGTGCTACAAAAATAAATTTGATGCAAAGATTTATATTGTAAGAATGAAATACTGATATATATTTATATTGGTTAGTCCTTAGTAAGGAAAGAAAGTTATAATCGATTTTCATTATTGATCTCTGTGTTCTCATGGAAATACTCTAAAAATAAATAGGACAGACTTTTGAAGGGTCCCTCTAAAAGATATAAGAATTTAAAAGATTTTCAGGGGCGCCTGGGTGGCTCAGTCATTAAGCGTCTGCCTTCAGCTCAGGTCATGGTCCCAGGGTCCTGGGATCAAGCCCGACATCGGGCTCCCTGCTCCGTGAGAAGCCTGCTTCTCCCTCTCCCACTCCCCCGCTTGTGTTCCCTTTCTTGCTGTGTCTCTCTCTGTCAAATAAATAAAATCTTTAAAAATAGACAAATAAATAGATTTTCAGAGACAGAAAGAGAAATGAGTTTCCTTACTGATGGAGATTTTTCCTTAGTCAAATTAAAGTTAAGGACACAACTCAATAAGAAGAAGACAACCCAATTTTAAAATGGGAAAAAGATTTCCATAGACATTTCACAAAAGAAGATGTATAAATGGTTTATAAGCATATGACATTGTGTTGAACGTCATGAGTCATTAGAGAAATGCACACCAAACCCATTATGAGGGAACACTTCACCCCACTAGGATCAAGTCCATCAAAAAGATAGACAATGGGGGCGCCTGGGTGGCTCAGTCGTTAAACATCTGCCTTCGGCTCGGGTCATGGTCCCGGGTCCTGGGATCGAGTCCCACGTCGGGCTCCCTGCTCTGCGGGTAGTCTGCTTCTCCCTCTCCCACTCCCCTTGCTTGTGTTCCCTCTCTCGCTGTCTCTCTCTCTCTGTGTCAAATAAATAAATAAAATCTTTAAAAAAAAAGATAGACAATGACAAATGTTGGTAAGGATATGGAGAAGCAGGAACCCTCCTTCATATGTTGTTGATAAAGATGTACAGTGATACAGCCACTTTGGGAAACAGTTTGACCATTTCTTGTAGAGTTAAATATTAATTTCCATACAACATAGCACTCCTACTCCTAGGTGTATACTGAAGAGAAATGAAAAAATATTTCCACACAAAAACTTGAACATGAATGTTCATAACAGCATTATAACAGCCAATAATAATAGCCAAATAATAGCCAAAAAGTAGGAACAACTGAAATGTCCATTCACTGTTGAATGGATACACAGAATGTTGTATATCCATGCAATAGCATATTATCTAACCATAAAAAAAGAATAAAGTAGGGACGCCTGGGTGGCTCAGTCGTTAAGCGTCTGCCTTCAGCTCAGGTCATGATCCCAGGATCCTGGGATCGAGTCCCACATCAGACTCTCTGCTCGGCGAGGAGCCTGCTTCTCCCTCCCCCACTCCCCCTGCTTGTGTTCCCTCTCTCGCTGTGTCTCTCTCTGTCAAATAAATAAATAAAATCTTAAAAATAGAATGAAATACTGATATATATAACTTTTATAAACCTGAAAAACATTATACTAAGTGAAAAAAGCCAGACACAAAGCACCATATATTACATGATTTCATTTATATGAGTTGTCCAAAAAAGATAAAATCATAAAAACAGAAAATTGATTAGTGGTTGCCTGTGGCTGGGGTGAGGAGGGGAATAACTAAATGGGCATGAGGGATCTTACTGGGATGATGAAAATGCTCTAAAACTATTGTGGTTATGGTTACACAACTCAGTAAGTTTGTTAAAAGTCATCAGATTGTGCACTTAAAATGGATGAATTTATGGTGTGTAAGTTACAGTTCAATAAAGTTGTTTTTTAAAGTTAGAGAATCATTAAAAGAAGAAAACCTGACACATAAAAAATTCTCTCTTTTATCCTATAACCAATCCGTCAACAAATTTGTCAATCATTCCTACCAAATACCTCTTATTTTTTTTATCATTTTATATATTTTAAGTGCATAATAGTTCAAAATATAACATGTAAAAATAGAGCACAATGAAAAATTTTTCTTCCACTATTTTCCCTCAGCCACCAAATGCCTCTCCTTGGAAGCAAGCATTGTTATCAGTTTCTTGTATGTCTTTCTAGAAACACTTTATGCATCTCTAGAAATATGTATGTGTGTGTATTCTACCCCCAACACACACACAAACACACACACACCCTTTTTCCCCACAACTTGCAGCATATTATACATAGTGTTCTACACATTTCTCTCTCTCTCTTTTTTTTTTTTACTTTATAATCAATAACATACCAGAATCTAAATATCGCTCAAATCTTTTCCCACTTTACCATCCCACTGCTAAGGAACTGGGTAGGACCCTGAGCACCTCTTGCCTGGACCACTGTATTTCATCTAATTTGAGATGCCATCAGATATAAGACACACTGGTATTTGGGAACCCATAAGAGAGAAAAAAAAATGCTGCCAATTAAATTATGACATAAAATTCATTGTAAGATACATCTCAATTTCAGGGGGAAAAAACCATAATGCTAAAAAGTGCATACATATGCACAAACATGTAAACAATAAAATACGGTAACAGTGTCCCAACAGGTCCTCCAACATCATCCCTGACCCCTCTTCGATTCATCGTCTCCTGCCAGAATGATTTTTCTAAGCTCCAAGTTTAATCTTTTCATGCCTCTACTAAAAATCATTTATGGCTTCCCATTGCTACAGGATGAAGTCCAAATAACTCAGTGTGACAACTGTCAGTGTTACAAGACCCTTCCCTTTGCTGGCCTTATTTCTTTCCACGTGCTGTAGGCATGCCCAACTATTGACCCTTTCTCAAAAATGTAATGTCCTTTCAGAACTCTGTGCTTTGGTACATCTTGTCCCCTCTTGCCTGGAATACACTTGACCCTCGCTGGGAGGACCTAGCTAAATACCACTTATCCTCCAAGACTCATCTCCGGGAAAACTGCCACGAACTTCCCCAGTTCAAGGAAATGTCCTTTTCTGTCCTGCCTCCCTCCTTGTGCTTGATTCCAACCAAAGCACTCTCTGCCCAGTATCGGGCTTCTCTGTTCTCTTGCCTGTCTTTGCCACTCTTATTTTTCTCACATCACCAAGGATTGCCACGGTACCTCGTCCATGGCAGGTATTCAATAAATATTTATTGAATGGATGTGTACTTTGGCTCCTGGACGTAATCAACACATCTGCAATCACGGAGGTGTGGTCAGCTTATTATAGGGGAAAGTACACTGGATCTGAAGTCAGAGGATGCCGGTGGCAGGCTCGCTGGTCTTAGTTTGGTCAGTTCATTTTTCCAAGACTTGGTTTCCTCATCTGAAACCATGAACAGTACTACTTGACTAGAAGGGCAGGTGAAGGGATTACCCTAAGGACGCCACCGGCATGGTGCTGGTGCTCTAAACACAGCAGCTTCGATGACTGACTGGAAGAGCCTACGCTGTTGGATGATTTTGTATACGCTGAAAGCAAACACACCACTGACACATGCTATAATACCAAATGGACTTTGTCATCCTGCTCTTATTTTATATTATTTAAAACAAAAAGCCATGCCTCTTAACAGACTTGAAAAGGTGATAGATACCATGTTTCAGAAATCCAGGTGACCAAAAAACACGTGGACCCAATTCATGCTTGGAGCATTACCCCAACCCCTGTAGGTAATCACCTGTAACAGCTTTTTTAACCCTTCCCGTGTTTTATTTGTAAGACAAATACATATTATACTCCCCTCCTTTTTACACAAAATGTGCCATGTTCTGTATATACTGTTTTGCAGATGGCTTTTTCCACTTAACATCTAAAGGGAGTCTGTGGTCTTCTAAGTTTGCCCTGAAGGATTCCCATCAAGTAGACAAGTCGTGGAAAGAGGGATGCTTCTGGCATCATAGCTCTGAACTATAAGCAGAAGGTAAACGCCCTGACTCACAGCCTCAACCACAAAGTAACTGCATGATTAACACCACAAACTATCTGCCTGCTGTATCAGGCCATGGGCAAAAAAATTGCAACCAGGCTGAAAGGGATACAAAGATCTTAGTATTATTTCCTTGAGACCCAAAGAATGCTGCAAACAGCACCAACACCTACTGTTTCCTACCTGTTCTTCATCACAGAAATGATATGCCCCCCGCCCCAGTGAGCCTTCATCTTGAAAAGAAAAGATTATTTTCAGAATTGTAAATAGTTTCCATTTGGGGGCTGTGCCTCGGGTTTGGAACAAGATCCACATTTTTATAAAGTCTCTGTCTGTTTAGAAACCAAGATCTGGTAGTACAAGGGGCTGGTTTGGGCTCTATAAATAGTTCTTATTCTTTCAGTTTTGTTGATCACATAAATGATAAAGTTACAAGTACAAGAATATTAAACATTTGGCAAAATGAGGATGTTAGAATAATAGACCTTCCTTTCCCTGGCAAGTTTAATTATGGCTCGTGTTGCCCATGTCCTCCCTGCCTTCTGATTTCTTTCTCAGGCATCCATCCCCTGAACTGGTGACCTAAAGCCCCAAACTCTCATCCGAATGGCCCCCGTTTATCCACTCTTCTCCCCACTCCAAATCCCTGACTGCCCACTGTCCTTCCAGCAGTTCTCCACATGGGCAGGGAAACAGGCTAGCTGGGAGAAGTCAGCACAGACAACAGATTCTCCGTCTCATACCCAGTAAACCGCGTCACCCTGACCCCGTCTGTCATGTATGCACACCGCGTCACCCTGACCTTGTCTGTCATGTATGCACACCGCGTCACCCAGACCCCGTCTGTCATGTATGCACACCGCGTCACCCAGACCCCGTCTGTCATGTATGCACACCACGTCACCCTGACCCCGTCTGTCATGTATGCACACCGCGTCACCCGGACCCCGTCTGTCATGTATGCACACCGCGTCACCCTGACCTTGTCTGTCATGTATGCACACCGCGTCACCCAGACCCCGTCTGTCATGTATGCACACCGCAGGGAATTTAGCAGCAAGATCAAGAATGAGGTGGGAATAGGATAGAAACCTCCTGATGTCTCAGAGGGAACTGTGTCTGACCACATAAGCCCAGCAAGTGGGAGCCTGGGTCAGCTCTCCACACTACAGACCACAAACACTGCAAATCCATCAGGCGAAGAAAAATAAGTGCACAAAGTTATGGGAGCCAGCTGCGAAGGCACCGAATCCAACACGCTGATATAGAAGGAGGGAGGGGGATTAGGACATTCAGGTGAAGCCCATTAGCAGCTGATTTCTCCACAAACCATAAGACATTGGCACAATATATTTACTATTGGTGCTGGAGCCAGAATAGGAGGAAAGTCTGAGGAATGAGCTGGAGATGGCCAGGTGGAGAAGGGCACAGGGAACAAGACACACAATCTAAGGCTCTAAGTCTGGAAACAACAAGGCATTTTAATACCTCTAGACAGTTCCATGTGATGGAGACAGAATACCAGGAAGACAAGGCCAGCATCATGGCAGAGACGAGATGAGGCTAGAGAGATGGCCAGCCAATGAAGGATTTTGTGAGGTCATGCTATAGATCTTGGATTTTAACGTGAAAGGCAATACTGGGAGCCACTGTAGGATTTTTAAACAAAGAATAACAAGATTAAAGTCATGGGAAGGTCACTCATAGCATGTAGGTCATGGATTCGAGTGGGGCTTCCACGGCACCTACGATACTATATTGTAATAGGCATTCATCTGTCCCCACTAAACTGCAACCTCAGTGAGAGCAGGGAGTATGTCTGCTTTCTCATTGTTATATCTCCCGATCCTGGTACAATGCCTAGCACACAGTTAGTCATGAATTAATGAATGGATTGATGGATGGTGGGATCCAGTGTCATTCATCTTTCTGTCCCTGATGCTTATGCAGCGCTTAGCACAATGGAGGTAGTTGATAAAGGCCTGATGAATAAATGAATAAACATGAACTTCTGCCTCTTTTTCCAGACTTCTCTCCCAATGTTCCCTAAGACTTGTGACCCTATAACAATAAAAATGTATCAGAATCAAAATCAGAAACGTTGCAATAACCTCTGTCTCCTTTTCATAAGCAAGAGCTCAGAGCCCAGCGTTGTCCCCCCACCCATGTGTCTTTTTCCCTGATTACGATCATGGCCACCAACCACTACACACAAGGATTTCTTCCAAGCCTGGCTACCAGCATTGTGTGCAACAAGATAGGGTGTACAACTTACTCCTGCCAACTAGAAGAGATGGAAAAAAAAAAAAAAACAAGAAACAACTGATTCTGGCAGTTTTCTCTAACAATAATCACTTTCCATTTTGCCATCTAATTGCTGCTTTCAAGGTTTAATAATTATCAGTATTGTAGCTAATACTTATAGAATGCTAGATTTATGTCAGGCACTATCCTAAGTGATTTATATTACATACATATAGTCATTTAATCCCCATGAAACCCAGATGAAATTCATACCATTATTATCTCTATTTTATAAATGAAGAAACAGAGGCACAGGGAATTGAGTCATTTGTCCATCACACATATTCCTAAACTAATATGCGGCAGAGTGGAGATTTTAACCTATGCAGTCTGACTCTCAGCCTACAGCTGGGGTTTGCTGGACAGAAAGCAGGGGGGAAGCAGACAATTTATCTGAGCCTTCCCACTATTAACAGTGACTGTGGGTAAATATGTAAACTTGCTGAGGCTCAGTGTTGATATCTATAACGTGAAGACAGAAATAGATACTTCACAGTTTGTTGAGAGTACTAAATATAAACCTGCATGTAAAATATCTGGTTCGACTTAAAATCATTTCTCTCCTTCACCCAAGTAGTTATCTATTTTTAGATTGTCACAACCCTTTGAGAGCTGCCCTCAGGAACCACACGGTTTACTTCCCAGCCCTGTCCTAAACCAGCTGTCAGCTGTGTGAACTGAAGCCCCTGTTTCCTCTACTGTAACCTAGCAATCATAAAACCCATTGTAAGATTAAGTGGGATCATGTCTGAAAGGCTACTAGCACAACGCCTGGCATATGGTAAGTGCTCAGTAAGTGACAGCATCTATAATGATGACGGGAATAAGGGAGAGGGGATTATGAGGAATTAAGGCGATGATGTTTTCAGCTTGATTCTCCCTTCCCACCTAAAAAAAACCTGCCATCTGCCCTCCAGGGCTGTAAGAAATAGAAAATTTTGTCACTGTTACTTCCTAAAGGGAGGGAAATTATTTGAATTGCCCCCCCGCCAACCCCGTCGCTACACTCAAACACAATAGTCTCAACTTCTAGTGTATAAAATCATCTGGGACATTTATTGAAATTGCAGATAACAGGGAACTACCCACAAGTCCTGGTCAATAGGAAAGGGATGTGGCTCAGCTCTCACTGAGGTGATCGTGTTGGTAGCCCTGGGATTACACTAAAAAACACTGCCCTGGGATTAAATCAGCATATTTATTGCCTTGAGCCAAGATTATTTCTAAGAATCTAAATGGGACTTTTAGTGAGAAAGCCACAGTCATGTGGCTTTAAGGGGATTATTTATTAGGAAATATTTATCACTGCTTACCAACGCAAAGAATTTGTTCAACCATGGCATGGTTTAATTTTTGAAAATAAATAAATAAATAGACATCCCTTTCACAAATATATATGTACTTAAATACATGTGAGTATTAATCTCAGCAGTTTGAAGTATCCTTAAAAAAACTTCCAGTGTAGGGTCCGCCTGGGTGGCTCAGTCGGTTAAGCATCCAACTCCTGATTATGGATCAGGTCATGATCTCAGGATTGTGAGATCAAGCCGCGTGTGGAGCCCCCCACTCAGTGGGGAGTCTGCTCGGGATTCTCTCTCTTCCTCTCCCTCTGCCCTGCTCCTCCCCTGATCATGCATTCTCTCTCTCTCTCTCTCTCTGAAATAAATAAACCTTAAAAAAAAAAAACTTCCAGTCTATTTTCATTATCTCATACAACCTAGTCTTAAATTTCAGTCCCTACTAGCCTATGAATGGTTTTGTCCAATATTTACCTACTGTTACAAGAAGGATAATGAATTTGTGTTTTCTGTAACTCGGAAGGGGTTTTATTGTCTTTGTCAAACTTTGTTTTATTCGACTTTGTTTTATTCAAACTTTATTCCTCATACATTCATCAAGAATGTTTCAATGCATTTCACAAAGTTCACCCAGTGAACAGTTCCAGTATCAGTAAAGACAATTTACTCATGGATAGTGTCACTTTCTAGATTAAGAAGTTGAGGGGAAGAGTTTACATATCCACAGGCCACAAACAAAGTCAACATGATGAACTGTCATCAAACTAATTCTGTGCCCAAATCACTAGACTTTAGCCAATCTTTGTTTGCTTTAAAGAAAAAGAACTCTTAAAGATAAACAAATGAAATTTTCATATTTCACTTTTGGGCATTATTATGGCTTCCATGGTATTATTAAGAAGTTAAATCTAAAGTCCTTCCAGAGACAAATTTAAGCTCACAACCCAGTGAAGCAGATAAATTCATCTTTACTGATCGTAAAAAAAATTTTGAGGCATTCAGTAATTTTTAGTTGTTTCTGGCCAAACCTTGAGTAAACTGAAAAACTAAAGAAAATTGAGAGGTGGTTCTTAATATAAACCAAGTAACTTCACTCGGAGATAATGAACATCTCACCTTTTATTAGGTTTTTCCAGTATTTTTCAAACATTTGTTATGCAAAGAATTATATCAGGTGAATATCACCAATTCCAGATCTCCTCTTCAACATTATTTTGATCAAGCACTTTTAATCCAAACATTTCTTGTAATATTTGGGAGTAAAATGTTTTAATTTAGCCATTTGCACATGTTTGAAGTTAACCATTGACTCAATTTCATGCCAAATTTAAGGAAAAATTTTTAAACCCTTAGTTTATGATTTTCTAAAATTTTATAGCCCATGAACATTTGTTCCAAAAACTATTTTGGGTCTTATTGCATATTTAATGTCTTAGCCCTGCAGTTGAGTGCTTTTAATATTATCTTTTAAAATTAGAGATTAAAACGGTCTATTTCGACTTGCTATTTATCCTACCCCTTTTAAGGGAAGAGTTATTTGTAAAAAAGTTGGAGGGCGTTTCTAAAGACTAATGGGCCATCATAAATTAGAATCACATGATATCTTTGCTCAGTCGACAATGTAAAAAACAGGTGCCTATCGGGTTTCTCTTTGGTTTGACAAACAGGTGTGTGGTAGGCTGCTGTTGCTGATCCAGCCAGACACTCAAGTTCAGACAAAGGCAATCCAAAGTTCCTAGTCATTTTTGTTTATTCTAACTAAGGAACGCTTGTGAACTCCATCCAGTCCTGGGAGCCTGCTTGCTCAGGGACAATTTTACTGGGTACATTCAGTGGTGTTTCAAAGTTTACAAGGATGAATTTATAGGGTTGGCTGATTTTCTTTTTATAGAGTCTGACTTCATCTCTTGAAGCCTCCTGGAAGGCGGTATCAGTGTAACCTATGTCTATTCAAAGTAGATGTTGAGGGGAAAGTAAGTCTCCAGTTTAGTGCATTTAAATTAACCTACTACTCTTACTCATTTATAGACATATTCAAAAAACCATGTTTTGCACTCAACCACAGTTTGCACTCAACTGAATCCCATGGTAAGCTATAGGAGGACACACATAAAATATAAAGAACGCTGGTTCTTAGCCTAGGTTCCCTGGGCCCTCTGATCCTGTGTGAAAATTCTGTGTGTGTGTGTGTGTGTGTGTGTGTGTGTGTGTGTGTGTGTGTGTGTAATCATGCATTTTCCTGAGTAGAAGAACCCATAGTTTTCCAGAATTCTCAATAGGGCACATAACTACAAAAAGTTAAACACTGACATGGAGAGAAGAATACATGATTACTTGTCTTTGCTTTAGTATCAAGTATAATGAAACATTGCAATATTGGCTTCTTATGAACCTTCATAATCACATCAAAGGCTGATTCTTGGGCCTTTCTCCTCTCCTTAGGGTTACCTTGAGCCTCACTCCAGTATGTATTGCTCAGGGTGCCAGGGCCTCTGGAGGGTTCCAGGGGCCATCAGAGCACTGGTGGGATACCAGATGATTTTAGCTGGCACAGGCATGACACTTAGATAAATTCAGGTAGTTAACAGATGTCTTCCTTCACCTTCTCTTTAGTTCTTCTGCTTATGGCAAAGAAATAGGCCCAGTTGGTATTAGGATTATTTTACCACTTCTGTAGCACTCCCTAGTCTCTCTTTTCAACAGAGAGAGCAAGCCTCAAGCTCAGTCTTCACAGGCTACTCTATCTGGCAAGAATTTAATAACATTTCTTTGTTCAGGGTACTTCTTTTTATAATTAGCTTCTCTTTAAGGCAAATAATATTGGCTTTCAATGTATAGCTAGTGAGAAAATTTTTTTAAGTGAATGTATTTCAATTTTAAAAAGGTGAGACAACTTAGAAACATAAAAGCAAATGATAGAAATTTGGAAAATGCTAAACAACTGCTAATCAAGTCATGCTTTTAATTAGATTGACTGTCTTTTGGAAAATTCAGTCTAGTTAGGACAAATCTTTTAACCAACAACAGAAATTTCTATTAAGCATTTCTGAAAAAAAGGCATCTGAGGGATGCCTTTAACATTAGTTAGTTAGTTAGGATGTTTTCAGATGCTTGTAATAGAAAACACAACTAAAAGTTACCTTAAGCAATAAGGACTATCTCCTGGTAGTTTTAGAGCAGATTCAGTCCCTGACTCGGTGACATCATCAAAGACCCAGGCTCTTGCCATACTTTCCTCTGCCATTCTTAGAATGTCAGTGTTGTCTTCAGATTTATTCCCTCGTGATCTCCAGATAGCTTCCATGACACCAACCCCCTCGTCCAACAATGACCAGATTCAGAAAAGTGAGAACCATTGTCCTTTGGACCTTTCAAGTGCAAAGGAGACTTACCCCAAAATTTCCCCTATTTGCTTTCACATTTCATAAGCAAGTTTCCACCCTGTGCCTGTATCAAAATAAAACATTGCCAAGAAAAAGTAATTACCAGGATTGCTTTAGCCTAATCCCCATTTACCCACCGGAGGGACTAATGAAGCTACCAGGCCTAATAACAGAACAATATTGGGGTTCTTTTTTTTAATTTTTTTAAGATTTTATTTATTTGTTTGATGAGAGACACAATGAGAGCAGGAACACAAGCAGGGGGAGTGGGAGAGGGAGAAGCAGGCTCCCCGCCGAGCAGGGAGCCCGATGCAGGGCTCGATCCCACGACCCTGGGATCATGACCTGAGCCGAAGGCAGACGCTTAACCAACTGAACCACCCAGGCGCACCAATATTGGGGTTCTGTTGGCAGCACATATGAAGGGAATGGCTGTTGGGCAGACAATCCACATGGTTTGCCATGAGCTTGCATAAACACAAGATTTGAACAAGTCTGAGGGGTGCAAAAAGGCTAAAAATTAACATTGGAGAAAAATCTTATTTCAGCACCACAAAGAAGTAATAGAAACTCGGGCCATCAAAATACACACAGAATATGGTAGTTTTTTTCAGGGTCCAGATAGAGTAAACTCTCAAGAAAATATTACTCTCGGGGATTTAAAAAACATTAATTGGCTGATAATTCTTCTCCCCAATCCCACCTCGCCCCTCAGATCTTATGAACAGGATAAAGATATGCAAGGGCAATCCCACAGCAGTAAAAAAAATAAATAAATAAATAAAGTGGTTATTGCTGTTATTCTTAAGAATTTGATCTATTTTTTTAAAGCTTCATAATAGGTTACTATGGGGGAAAATAAGAACATTACTGGACTTCGTTGGACACTTTCATTTTTTAAAAAAATTTCACTTACTTGTGGAATATGTCAATAGGTATCCTTATCTAACCTGTGCATAGAGCTCGTAAATGTTTTAATCTGCTCTGACAGGTAACTTTAGTGACAGTAAATGAAATAGGATATAAGCCTCCAACTCACCTCCTTCAGGTTATTTGTGTTGTAAATTCTTCCTAAGCTTAATTCTTAGCTTTATTTCCCACTCCAGAATGAATGGAATCAAATAAATGGTTGAATTAGGATCTGGATGGAGACAGGAAAGACCGTTTGACAAATATTGAGATATTGGTTGAGCACCTAAGGGATGTCAAGTTCCTTGTGTTTATTCTGACTCAATAACTCCACAATACAGACACTTTTGTCCAATTTTAAAGATGTAAAACTGATGACCAAAGAAGGGGAGAGTGATTTGCTGGAGTTTACAAAGCTAGTAAATAGTGGAACAAAGATTTGAACCCGGGTCTTTCTGAACCCAAATCCCATATTCTTTCCATTGAACTATCCTGCCTCCTGAGGGCTTGTGCAGCCAAATACCAAAGGACAAAATCAAGATGTTATAAAATGGGATCAAAAGAACAGGTTAAGAGATGTGGAGAAACAGAAAACCAAAAGTCAAAAACAAATCTAAGCAACAAATAGATATTTAACACCAACTGCGTCCCAAGCATGGAACAGAAGAGAGACTGGAAAACCTGTCTAGATGTGGTGGGGGAAAGGAAGGACCTCAAGAACCCACAGTGACTCCAAGATACTCTGAGATCTAAAGGGAGGGGCTCTTTATAAGTTCGTTGGTGTGGAGCCAGAGCAGGGAGTAGGTGTGGCTGGGACGTAGGGCTAAACAGGCACACCTGGGAAACAAGGAATGTACTTTACAGGGTGGGGTTGGGGGAAACATACTTTATGGTGAGGTTGCCTTTTCACCGCTAGGTAAGATTTCCCTTACTTTACACTTCTATGGATCTGGCAGCACAGTCTAGCTACCTAACTCTTAAATCAACTGACACTTTTTCTCCTTGATCACAGCCCAAATATTCACATGTTTTATACACTGGTTGAAATTATTTTTATCATAAATTTTAGTAACCAAAATTTATCAGGAATTATTGAAGCTATGATAGTGTTACCATATCTGAGATCCCTCTGGAAAAAAGATTTTAGCATTTCTTCTGTTCACATAACAAAAAGTGGGGCTACTGTTGCCTGAGATGTCATCTGAGTGTCAGTGTTATCTAGATATCTGTCACTTAAAGAGACTAAATACCTTTATTACGGTTGTCAGCCCAAATAATACCATGCAGTTTCAGCTGTATGACTCATCTGTAGAAAAGAATACAATTTCTTTTAGTGTATCAATTTTAACCTGCCAATCTTCATAATGGCCTGCATATTTTTCATTAGCCCTTTTCATACTTATCAGTGCTACCAAGAAGACTTGGCAGATGTCTGTATTTATCCAAACCTAAGGAAAAACAATGTTGGTGCTAGGACATATTTTCAATGTGGGCTTACCAGGAGTCCATTTAATTTCAACCCAAAGCTGGATATACCCTGAAAAGCAAGTTCAGGAGGCCAAACCATGCAACAGAATTTCACAGAGACAGAAAACCAAGGCCACACCCCTTCCCCCTACCTTTCTTGGAGAGTACAAAAAAATATAGTCTACTCCACACACTATTGGTCAAAGGTCAAAAGACACTCTGATCAGTCTAATCCTACTAATGTCTAGAGAGTGTACATAAATTCATTTTACTAAATATCATCCCATTTCTCAAAAAGCATTGAACTCATTTTTCTAAATGAATTTTTCAGTATTTAAACAGACTTTGGAATTAGCATGCAAAAGTTACTCGTGATACAATACAAGATTGTATTGTTTCTTATACAAAGATGATATGAAGATTGTCAGCCTGACCAAAAACCCTGAGCCTGGAGTCAGAAAGAGTCTTGGGTTCAGGTCCTGGCTCAACCATTTGATTCCCCATTACCTTGGGCAAGTTACAAAACCTCCCTAAATCTTTTCATCTAAAACATAAAGATAATAAATTTTATTTTAACAAGTTGTTGGTTTGACTCAAATGAGATGGTACAAATAGGTAGTTATAAGAGTTCATGATTCTTAAGGAACTATAAAGAAACGGTAACAAATTTAAAAAGCAATAGACTCAGTCAAGGGGCAGAAAGGAAATGCATTTACGATATAGAGTGATTATTTGACTATTGAGAGAAAATTGAAGGTTTGGGTATTTTAAAAATTCCATGAAAAATACAGAGCAACCACTCTCCAAATACCAAATGATCTCCACATCTTAATCTTCAGCTTTGACCTCTACTCCAAGCTATAGATTCTGATATTCAGCTCCCCACAGGAGCTTCAAAACTATTGTTATTCCTTAACTTAGACAAGGGTACCCATAATTCACTCAGTCACAAAATTCAGAAACCTGGCTGTCATCCTAAAATCCTCCCTCTCTCATGTTCCACCCCAAACATCTAGATCAAGGTCAACAGAGCTGTGGTTCTTGAATGAGAACGAGGGTTCTGAACGAGGGTGTTTTATAAAAATACCAAGCTTACCCCAGAGATTCTGATTCAGAAGGCCTGAGGTATGCCGTGGGAATCTGCATTCAAAAATAAATAAACAGGGGTGCCTAGCTGGCTCAGTCAGTAGAGCATATGACTCTGGATCTCAGGGTTGTGAGTTCAAGCCCCACATCGGAGTACAGTTTACTTGAATGAATGAATGAATGAATGAATGAATGAATGAACAGGGAATCTGATATTCATTGAGATTTAGGAGCCACTATTATAGTGCACATGCTCACCAGATCTCATATCTGTACCTTCCTCATTTCCCTACTGCAATTCTCCTACTTCAGACCCTCAGGTCTCTCTTGAATACTGAAATCACTCCATTGGTGGTCACCCTACATCCAGTACTCCTGGCCCCCACCACATTTAATCTATCCTTCTCAGTGCTGCCAGATTTATTTATCTGAACCTAAGCTTCAGAGAAGAACAGATCTAAATTCAAATCCTTGCATTACTAATTAACAAGCCTATAATCTTGAGCAAGTAATTCATCTCTCTAAGATTCAATTTTCTCACCAGGAAAATGAGGATGACACTAATACCTATTAAATGAGATTTGGATGGGATATCATTTGTAAAGCTCTTAGTACAGGCATACAGTGGGCTGTTAGAATCATCATCATTATTGTCTTTGTTATCAAGACAGAAATCTAATCCTGCAATTGCTGTTTCGTGCCTTCCTCCTGCTTCCAGCCTCTTTTTCAGTGAGCAAATCCCACAGTTAGAACTTCTTGATTCCAATTGCCTTTCTCCAACCTGGGCCTCTAATTATAACCAGTCACAGAGCATCCCATGATATTGCATGGGTCTTTCCAGATTTCTTCCCATGGCTCACACCTGAGGCCTGCCCCCACATGGGAATATCTAGTCTGTGTGGTTTGGGTCTTCCCCTAATCAGGTCTGACTTGCCCAACTACCAACTAACCAGAGCAAAGTGTCCTGACTCTAAATGAAGTTCATGAGCACAATCCTCTATATGTTTTGTACAGCACTCAATTTACCACAGATATATGGTATACATAATTACACACTCCTCTCCAAACATAAGGTTCTGGGGGATCCTTGCCTTAGCTAATACCTAAAGTTTAAGATCAGGTCCAAGGAAAGAAGGTAAAAGCTCAGGCAAAGCTCAGGTAAAGGGGAACAGTCTGGACAGATGTCCTTTTCTGGGGATGGGTGAGTCTGGTGCTCAGATCAGCAAGAATGCTCTCATTCTTTATCGACGGTGAAACATCTTGATTTCAGAAAGGTACATTGTGGTTGAAGCAGTACCCCCGCCTGTGGCTGGGGGTATCTGAAGCACAGGGGGCAGGCAGAGTGAAGCCTTGGGAAGAAAGATTAGTAGAACACACACAACAGTGATGATGATGGCTAACTTTTACTGAGTATCCACTATGGATTGGGTGCTATGTTAATTCTTTTACAAACATTTTCTCTGTCACAACAACCCTATGAGAGGTTGAGTGCCAGATGGAGAAACTGAGCCTCAGAGGAGGAGTTAAGTGACTTGTCCAAGATTACACGACTAGTAAAACAGCCCACCCCCAACCCCACCCCACCTCCCACAGGAACCCAGTCATAAAAACACTTGAATGAGACACTTTAGCTCACTGAGCACAGGCATGTCCCAGGGGCACTTTTGAAACAATTTGCATACGGTGCTCAGAAGAGCAATTAGTGCTTGTTTCTTTAATCTCTAGGATTCCCCCCCTTTTTTTTAATTTCAGGTTTTTATTTAAATTCTAGTTAGTTAACATATATGGTAAAATTGGTTTCCAGTGTACAGTTCAGTGATTCATCACTGAAATATAACACCCAGTGTTCATCACAAGTAGTCTTCTTACTCCCCATCACCCGTTTAGCCCATCCCCCACCCCTCCTCCATCAACCCTCAGTTTGTTCTCTTATAGTTAAGTCTCTTTTGGTTTGCTTCCCTCTCTCTCTCTCTTCCCCCAACCCCGTGTTCGTCTGTTCTGTTTCTTAAATTCCACTTATGAGTTTGGTTCAAGCCAGACAGGGTTGAGCCTGCGGGTTGCAGGTGAGACTGGCAGAGAATGACTTGGGTGTCTCTGGTCCCACCTCTAAGTTGGCAAAACTGTTACAGACACTGGTTTAGACAACACTGTCCTTTGAAAGCATGTAAGAGTTCACTCATAAATCCACTAGACTGCCCATCACATAAAAGTAAATAATCTCCTTGAGAATCAATTCTGGAGAATTAATCGAAAATATTCAAACATGGCCTCATTAGTTATAATCCAAAAGAAGAAGAAGAAGAAGAAGAAGAAGAAGAAGAAGAAGAAGAAGCAAGCCAGCCCAAAAGAAGAAGAAGAAGAAAGAAAGAAAGAAAGAAAGAAAGAAAGAAAGAAAGAAAGAAAGAAAGAAAGAAAGAAAGCCCAAAAGAAGAAAGAAAGAAAGAAGAAAGAAGAAGAAGAAAGAAGAAAGAAAGAAAGAAAGAAAGAAAGAAAGAAAGAAAGAAAGAAAGAAAGAAAGAAAGAAAGAAAAGAAAGAAAGAAAGAAAGAAAGAAAGAAGAAAGAAAGAAAGAAAGAAAGAAAGAAAAGAAAGAAAAAAGCCCAAAAGAAGAAGAAGAAGAAAGAAAGAAAGAAAGAAAGCAAGCCCAACAGCACAGGGACAAATAAGTAATTTTTGGCATAAACCTACAAAATAGCCATTAAGACCTACATGACAAAATGTTCATGACAACTTTGAAACAGACTGATGGTATAAGCTGAAGTTTTAAAAAGGAGTCAACATTGTATCTACCATATGGATATAATTACGTTTTTGTCCAAAGCTTAGGAAACAAAACAACAACAAAAAGAATGCATCACAGTCGGTGGGGGTGGGGGGTTGACCCTAGGCAGTGGGAGCAGAGGTTATACTGTTTATTTTTCTGCTTGTTGGCATATTATATTTTTAATGAGCATAGGTTAATTCTCAATGCAAAAAAAAAAAAAAACACTTTATTTAAAAATAAATATAAAAAGACTTTCCAGAACTCCTGGGAAGTCCTAGAGCACTTTGGAATTGTTTCTGAGTCTGGATCAGCCCACCCTCCTATTTTCGTCCTCATGCAGCTGTGATCCCGTGACCCAACAGCCTGGTGGCCTGTGGTTATCAGACCGATGAAGTAACTTCCCTGAAGTTTTGAGAGTTTTGCCATTTTCTCCTATACCTTATAAAGAGCCATCAACAGGTTTTTGGCTTCACAAACGATCAGCACTTCAGTTTTCCTCCCAGCAGTCCGTTTTCACAGTGATGTGGTGAAACACAGGACCACACAAGCAAGGACTGGTTTCAATTGTTAAACATTCCCCGTTGTGTTTGGTTTCTTTTTCTCCCTGATGGGCTCCACTAGAACTCATCTGTAAACTGCTGTTCCTGAAGGATTCCCAATTCACATAGCCCCACCACCCCTGCCAACACAGTGTATTCTGAACAGAAGTAGCCGGGTCATAAGCTTGCATCAACTACTGCTACCTCAGAATCCTCACCTAAGAGGAAACAGGTGCCAGCCCCATCACAGAGAACACAAAAATATCAAAGGGCTCTTGTTACCGTGTTCCAGTGGTCGGAACATACTTTCCAAGTTCTGTTCTAAAATATCTTGGCAGCCATTTTATGCCAGGAATCCAGAGAGGGGAAAGTCTGTTCTTGCATCATGACCAACGGCTTGGGGAAAGCCCAGTCCCTTCACACACAAACAGGGCTGGCTGCATTTGACTGCACAATGCCAGCCAAACTGGGACTCCTTCACATCTCCTGCCTTCTGTGGCTAGTCACTCAGCACGGCCTCGGAGATTTCGTGGAGAGCACAGAACACTCCAACGGTGCCCCTTTCAGACCTGTAAGTGTGAGACACACCTGGTTTTTTCCACCTTCTGTCAGCCCTGCTTTGGTGAATAGACAGATTCAGTCAAATTCATTTCTGTAGAGCAACGACGATACCAAAACCACATTAAAGGTATCAACTGAGGGCTATCTGCATTACTAGAAAGACACTTTGACAAACAAGGCTTTCAAAAAAGTGTGCCAACAGCAATATGAAGCCAGATGAACCCAAGAAGTTTAAGAAGAAAAAAAGCTCTAACGGTGGAGAGGGATAGGGGCATCTAAGGGGAATATAGATCTAAGAATGATAAAGAAATCATTCTTAGATTAGAAACAAAAAACAAAACGAAACAAAAACCTGGAGCAAATTTCTATTCTGGGAAAAAAAAAAAAAAAAAAAACCCTCAATTTTTCCTCACTTTGGGTCTGCATCCGGGGGTGTAAGTGACATTGAGGGGCCCCAAATCTTCCGACAGGACTACATTCACTTTTCCACAAATTGTTTTCCTCACCTACAACACATACCACCACACCCTCTCTTCGCCTTCCTCTCTCCACCCTTCAATGAAATTAAACAACCTCCGGTATTCATGTTTTACATTGATTTCTTTTTAATTCTAACAAAATGAATCAGAACTGAGGACAATAAAGTTAAAATATGATACAAAACCAATTGGAAAAATATTTTCCAGGGGCACCTGGGGGGCTCAGTCAGTTAAGCATTTGCCTTTGGCTCAGGTCATGATGTCTGGCTCCCTGCTCAGTGGGGATTCTGCTTCTCCCTCTCCCTCTGCCCCTCCCTGCTTGTGTTCTCTCTCTCTCTCTCTTTCTCTCTCAATCACTCTCGCTCTCAAAGAAATAAAATCTTTAAAAGAAATATTTCCCAGAGATTGACAACTGTTTTGGCGTTAGTTGCCATGGCCTCCTTGGTGAGGCCTCCATGATTATGGCCTTCCCTAGCTCTCATGGAGAAGCCAAACAAACTCAGTAAAAATTAACACTATTTATCAACAGTCTTCATTTTATCAGACTGTGAGGAAACCCAAAAGAAGAGTATACGTGGCATCTCTTCCCTTAAGGAGCTGAGAATTTCAAAATTCTAAAAGGATCCCAGAGAGTTGTTTTACAGTGAGAAAATGTATATTCATCTGATAATGAAGAAAATGTGGAAGGAGGAGTGGTTGTTTAAAAAAAAACTTTCAGATACCCTAAGAATTTGTTACTCAAAATGTAATCCATGGAAGCTTGCTAAAAATGTAAAATCATGGACACTACCCCAGATCTACTGGGGTAGAATTTGCATTTTAACAAGAGCTACAGTGCAGAAAGTGTTCATTAAAGTTTGAGAGGCACATACCTAAGACTCCTTAACCCCCTTACACCCTCTGTTCCGATTGCATACAATATGGTTTAAAATGTTGGATGGGGTAAAAAGATGTCTAACTGCCCCAAATAGTGTAGAGACTAGATCAACTTTCTTTTTTATTAAAAAAAAAAAAAAAGAAAGTGAGGCATTTCAAAAACTACAACCAAATTAAACAAGTACAAGAAGAGAAAAAATGGGGGTTTCAGTTACTGATAAGCTTGATATGAGTCAAGTGACTGTGGCTACAAAAAAAAACTGAAAAGCAAGCAAATACAAAAGCTAGAGACTACATTCATAGAAGTACTGTATCTAGATTGGGAAGATGACTGTGCTACCCTACCTCACACTGCTCATTAAGTACATTAATCTTAATCTTATCTTAAGTACGTTCGGTTCAAGCCACCATAATTAAGGATACAGACAAACAAGAACATGTTCAGGAAAGAGGGCCCAGGACAGTGAAATTGAAGTCATGACCTGGGGTGAGGGAGGGGGTCAGATTTTTTTGGAGGAATTGGAGCCGTTAAACCCAGTTACAAAAAGATTTTGTGAAAAAAGCTTAAAAGTATAAAGGAATGTCATGTGGGAAGCACACATGCTGGGTCTGTGGACAAGCACTTGAGAACCATTGGTTAAGGTATTTGAGGACCATTCAAACCCCATACGTCCATTACTCTTGAGCCACAATGAATCTTCAAAGTGTCTTCTGCAAAAACCAACAAGGTAGAGGAGCAGGTACCATTCTCCTTGAATTACAGGAGAGGAAAACCTGATCAATGATGGATCTCGGTCTGGAATGAGGTTTTCTTAGCTTTTATCACCCAGTTTCCTATGAAATTCCTACTTTGGTAATCATTACAGAAGAAAGGGGGCTAAAAGTGACCCCCCAAAATTATTTTTATTGTTTTTCTTCTATCCTAATGATCCAATACATTTTCCACTTAGCCTCATATGATACTGTGCACCTGAAACATGGCTAGCAGAACTGAAGAAATAAAATTTAATTTTCATCTAACTTAATTGAAATAATAAATATAATTATATACACTGACATTCAATTTGGTTATTGGAAACTTTAAGCATGTTTGAAACATTTGGGATATATGAATCTACTTTTTCTACTGCATATATTATAAAATCTGAACATTATTTCCAGTGACAATTAAACATCTTAATTAGCACATGCTCTAAGTGGAAAATATGCCCCAGATAGCAAATATTTACATTAAAAAAATGAAAAATATTTCAGTGTTTTGTATATTAACTAAAATATTTTATACATCAGTTAAAATATACCATTAAAATTAATTTCCCATTAATTTTTATTTTTGTAATATGTCTATTAAAAATGATAAATGTGGCTCACTTTATATTTCTATTAGACATCCCTGTTCTATGTTATTCTGAAAGAGCAAATTATTTTTGTTTGTTCATGTTCAAAAAAGAACTCAAGCCTCTCCAAGCTGAGGCTGCCAGTAGTTGACTTTTCTATCAAGCATGCCTGATTTAAGAAGGAAAGGAAAAAACCGCCAAGAAGAGCAAGATCTCCAGCATTGCTCCCTCCCCAGACCCCTCCAAGGACTGCAGAGGTTTAAGCAGACCCTCTTTCTTAGAAACAGTTTCCCTGCTCAAAGACACTCCCAAAAAATGAAATGGGACATTTCTGGAACGTATTAAATACAAGAAGGAACTCCTTCTCCTTTCTGCTCCGGCCGGTGGTGGTCCCTCAGGTGGTTGCCCCATTTGGCTGTTGCCCTATTTGCCCTTGGGCTGGACTGGTCACAGAGAATACTACCCTGTTCCTTCTGTCCTTCACCGGAGAAGCCGTGACTACCAAGCTGCATACACTTGAAAGCCTGTGTCAGGAATGAAATTACAGCCTGGCCTCTCCCCACCTCCCCCAAATTAACCAAAAGCTCAAAACTTGGGGTTGTGGTTTAAGAAATGAGAGTAGAATGCATCATTTCTTTCCTCTTCTCCACCCGGGGAGCTCTTGCTACTGCCAATTAAGGCTTCTTTCTTTCGGGAAATCTTCACAAATACCAACTGTTAATTCACAATGTCCTTTTCTCTATTTGTGTCATTCCCTGTGCCTCCTTCTTTCCTATTCATCACCCCTCTCTAGGTTAAAGATCTCCTAGCACCTCCTGAGGTGTCTTTCCCCCATCATTGCCAACATGCAAGCAAAGGCCAGCATGCAGAGGCATCCTGACTCTTGAATCTAACTAGTTTGTGGGTCTGGGAATAAGGAAGGAGCTAGCCTAGAGTTATCACAGCACTTCCCTAACCTCAACTATTCACACATCACCTTCATGTTTGCTGCCATACCTGAGATCCTCCAGAACTTTTTAAATATTTGCCTTTAAATCAACTCACACTTTTAATGTAAATAAATGCATGTAAAGAAGAAGTAAAGAAATTAAAGAAACTTTACATCACTGTTAGAAATGGAGAACTAATGTTTTTCACATGCATTAAAAGTACATAACAATCAAAATAAAATATTTACCCATGTAGCACCTAACATCCTCTCTTTTACCACCAACAGTGTGCCCGTGAAATGGAGGAACGATGTTCTAGAATGTCAGTGGCAGACCAGATGAAAGTCTAAAGTGTGGACACAAGCCTATGAAGATTTCACGGTGAACCGATCCATATGGTTTAGGAGACCAGATAGAGTTTCTTCAGGACAAAGACTTTCTCTGAACCACGGTCCACAGATATGCAGATCCCCTCTCTGGACTCAGAGCCCAGGATGGGGTGGGGAGTAGGGAAGCATAGAAATTCAGTCAAGTCCAAGAAAAGAAAAACAATTCCCAAAACTCATTCCCCAACCCCACCTCATTCTCAGCTTCCAGCTTCCAGCAATGACCTCTGAATGAGCAACATGTTGAGAGTCTTGGGATGGGTGAAAACTTTAGAGGGGAGCAAAAAGAAACAAGTATTTGAAGTCTGAAGTTTCCTTAGAGTGTGCCGTGTATCCCCAAGTGACCAGACGAGTCTCTCAAGTGCTTTTCCCCTCCCCCTCTCCTTCATCAAAGACTGTATTTAGCGATTGTTTCAAAATCCCCCTTAAGCCAAGTTCTGCAGATAAAATAAATTTGGCTTGGCTTTTTCTTCTAAGTCCTCTTTCTTACTTGGGACTACTATTTTTACCAGTACAGAGTACAGTATAGCTGCTCTTTGGCCATGCATGTGAAATGAAACAAAACTTCTCCTTTTGGAAATAGGATCTTAAAATTCTAAAACCTCAAATTTTATTAAAATCCCCTAGGTGCATATAATGACTTTAGATCTAGACTACATTGTAGGTTTACACACATCATCTTATTTCAATCAATTCTCAAGTTGAAACGGAAAGAATGGGCTAAAAAAAAAACTAAAGTAGATTAACATAGATTTTGTATGATAGATACATAGGGATTTAGGCAGTTAGGATAGTAAGGAAAGAGAATTTCTGATAGCTGGAGGAGTAAGCAACAAGCAATTTCCTTTATACCAAATAAAACTAAGGGTGGTGCAAACAGGTTATTTTAGAGGCAGATTTCCACGAACTGTCAATCACTCTCAGTTAACAGAAAATTAAACCCATATATTCTAAGAAATCTCTCAGTTTTCACCTCACTACATAGTGCTAGGGTGGTAATGTTCCTCTTTGAGGTGGTATGTATTAAATTCACGTGGCTTGATCTGAAAATGCTAGGGGATTTTTGCATACTTTCCCAGCCTAGCTGCACAAATGCTATTAGAAATATTTAGCAGAAGAAAGTAGAGGTTTGAGATATGTTCCAGATAATCTTTTCGAATAGTGAAAACATTGCCCTAAAAAATAATAGTTCTTTAGAAGGAAGCGATTATTTTCTTAGTAGGAAAATATATTGAAAACAGTTACCTATTTTCAGTGGTATAGCAGTTCTCTTCTAACTCTTTTGCCTGAAACATCTGGAAAATATTGCTTTTCTAGGACCCTTTATAAAGTACGAAGGCAGTATTAGTTAGCTGCACAGAAATTAATGAACAGAGAAAATAATATTTTAATAAATGGCAGAGGCCACATGGATATAAAATAATGTGGACTGTGCAAAAAGAGGAATGGTCTATAATCATATTAATTTTTAAGGTTAATTGTACTATATTAACATGTACTTTCACACTCGTGTTTTCTATCACAAAGACTTTCAGGTTCCTTATCTCCTGTAAGATCGCAGTATTATGCTCAATTTAGCTATGAAGATATCGAAGTCTAGAGAGGTTAAAGAATACTCCCAAAGCTCACAAAGCAAAGTGGTAAGTTACCTGGAACAGCCTGGGACTTGTCTCCTCCGGTCAAATGAAATGATCAAAGCGTGGTGGGTCTGCCTTCTGCACAGCGACCTTACAAGTGACACCGTCTCCTGCTCCTGTCCTCTTCCTTCTTTGGAACCTAATACATCACTTGAACACTGTTCAAATAAAACCTCACTAAAGCCCTGTTGTCGAGTAACACTTATTCAGTTGATGCTCTAAATAATCACTGTGTTGGGCAATCCCATGCAAAAGATAGCATGATTCCCATTCTCCTGACAATAAAGCTGAGGCTTAAAGAACTTATGTCATGTACGCAGTCACACAGGCCAAAATGGTGAGGGAGGAGACAGAATCTGGTGCTAGCAAATGCAGAGCCAGCATCTTTGCCCCCTTCTCAAGACTCAGGTGAGGTGGTAGAGCTCCAGGGTCACTTTCCAGCCAATACAACTATTTGAGGACAGGCTAAGAAACAGACCAAAGCTGGTCTTCATCCAAGCTAGAAAATTACTTTGGTGAATCATATTAATTGCTATATTACAAAAAAAAAATTATCCAAAAGAGTACATCAAGCAATTAAGTGCTTATAATATCATACAAAGAAAAATGTTAGCAAGTTGTCCCGAAAGGAAGGCAACCGCTCCAAAAGGACCCATAGGTATCCACAGTGACGACTGTGGTGCCGATCTTCTGAAGACTTATGATTCAAAACCAATTCTATGTGGGCAGAAATTTGTTTTTGTACACATATTTGGTTCCCAATCTGCCTGCATTTCTCAGGACTCTGCCCTGGGCCTCCCTCTGACCGCTGGACACTAAAGCCTCACTTCTCCTACTGATGCATGGTGACAGCCTAGCCCTCTCTCTAACCCTGCTCTTATTTGGGATCACACGTTCCCTGGATTAGAAGGCATTGTTTAATACTTTAGGGCTACAAACCATATCAAATTGCACCTGTGAATACAAAAGTGAGTAAGTAATACTGACTAGAAATAACTATTCGCTTTTGCACCCCTAACCCATAATCGCTGTTCAGGAAATACTTGTGGCATCGAACCCAATAATATCAAAAAACAATTCAAAAGGAAGATTTCCCCAGGGTATGTAGGAGTACGTAAGATCCACAATGGATAACTGAAAATTGAGTGTACTTTTCCTGCAAATCACAGAAATGGAAGAGGAATTAGAGATAATCACATCCCATGAGCAACTCAGTCCCAGAGAGATGCACCCAAGGTCACAATGATAATTAGTGGCAAGTGGGCCCAGACCCAATAACAACAGATTATTGGTTGAATGCTCTTTCTACAATATTGTCACTTAGAAGTGTCATTTTTAAACTAAACTCAGTCACACTCTCAAATACGTTGTCCCCGCAAAACAGATTTCTAGATACATGTATATTGAGGCCCTCACATACAGATGCTTTTAGAATTCTGGATATTCCTAAACCTGCTCCCTGAGTCAAGAGACCTGAATTTTAGTCTCAGTTTTTAATGAATCACTTGATAGTGAGTCTATCTGGCATACTGGATATTAGTCTCCTGAACTGTAAATGAGGAGGCCAGGGGTATCTCTTAGGTTACAATCAACAAAAAAAATAAAAAATAAAATATATATTACATATATATTATATATAGGGTATATATTTATATATAAATTATATATTTAGATATGTTATATATAATTTTCATATATTTTATAATATATGTATCTCAAACTGACTTAAGCAAAAAAATGTAAACTGATTTATCTCTTTTTTATTTTCTTTTAAAGATTTTATTTATTTGAGAGAAAGAATGAGAGAGAGAGAGAGCACATGAGAGGGGAGAAGGTCAGAGGGAGAAGCAGACTCCCTGCCGAGCAGGGAGCCCGATGCGGGACTCGATCCCGGGACTCCAGGATCATGACCTGAGCCGAAGGCAGTGGCTTAACCAACTTAGCCACCCAGACGCCCTAAACTGATTTATCTCTTATAAGCATTCAGAAATATACACGTTTCAGATGTGGCTTTTTTTTTAAGATTTTATTTATTTATTTATTTGAAAGAGCGAGAGCATGAGCAGGGGCAGAGGGAAAGGGAGAAGCAGGTTCCCTGCTGAGCAGGGAGCCTGATGCAGGGCTCCATCCTATGACCCTGAGATCATGACGTGAGCCAAAGACAGATGCTTAACTGACTGAGCCACCCAGGCGCCCCTGAGGTGTGGCTTATTCCAGGGGCTTGAATAATGTCAGTGGGATCTAATATTCTCCTATCTCTCTGTTACATTCCTATACATTGGCTCTGCTTTCAGGCCCCATGTGTCACAAGATGGCTGCCAGCTACTCTAGACCTATATGCTACCAAATTCAAGTCTTTTAGGTCAGATAAAATCAACAACGACACTCAACAAAATACCTTTTAGATCACTTACAAAGGTGTTGACTTCTGGTTCCATGAGCTTCTATTAATGTCTCTCCTAAGTTATAAGAATAAATGAACTGTTTTGAGGAAACTCAGTAGCTCTCTGTGCCCCAGAGGCGGGCATTTGTTAGAATTCCTCTGCCCATTGCCACAACACATAACTGTCACTTCGTCATGCGCTCCATGCTTCAGTCCTGCCTCATGGCAGTTTCCTCTGGGTACTCTCTTGTCATGTGTCACTCTACCTTTGTATACACTCTTCCCTCTGTCTTAGATGCCTTTATTTTTCCTTATCTCTCTGAAAAATGTCTACTCACTGAACAGAACATCACTTTCCTTGGGAAATCTTCCCCGATTACAGCCCTCCCCTTAGGTGAAATTAACCATTCGATTGTACTTAAACCTTCTTTTGCCTACCTCGACCGGCATACATGTTATATTTAATAGTGCTCATATGTTTGCATATCTTTTCTCTGAGGATTAATGGCATTGGGAAGGCAGGAACCATGCCTTATTCAACATTGCATCCCCAGGGCCAAATACAATGCCTGAAACATAGCAATCATTCAATCGCTCGATAAATTTTAATGAATCAATGAATCAATGAACTTCAGTTCCTCCAAACTAGAACATTATTGACTCCCATTTTGCCCCTAAAACATACAATTATGCTATGGAAACCCCATCTTTCAGGTTCTTGAATGAACCACACTCTCAAATCCAGGCTTGTGCATACTGTCCCATCTGCCTAGAATACACTTCTCCCACTGCCCGTCTGATCCCCCAATTTCATCTAATCAAATTTTACTTTCCTTCAGCTTACAGTTCCTCAGGAATACCTCCTGTGCTCTCCTGAATTCAACTACACCCTCTTGCATCCTTAATGTTTCCTTCCCAATCCTTATCACACCTCTAATTATTTGTTCAGTGTTTGCCTTCCCTGACTGTTGTGAGGTCCTAAGGGCCAGGACCCTGCTGTCGTCACAACTGTGAATGGGAAAAGAGAACTGTAGAGTAGTCTGATTAAATCTGGGGAGAATGAAGAAATGGAGGATGGAAACATAGATTTTGTTTTCTTTTTTTTTTTTAAGATTTATTTATTTATTTTAGAAGGGGGGCAGAGGGAGAGAGAAACTCAAGGACACTCCCCGCTGAGCACAGAGCCCGCCCAGCCACTCCATCTCATGACGCTGAGATCGTGACCTGAGCAGAAACCAGGAATTGGACACTTAACTGCCTGAGCCACCCAGGTGCCCCAGAAACACAGATTTTGAACACTTGCCAACCTCATTGGCTCCTTTTACCTTCTTCACCTGCACCCCAGCGTACAGCCTGCTTTTGGACTTGTGTTTTATAGCCGAATATGAAATATAAAAGCCTGATTCCTTTTTTTTAAGATTTTATTTACTTATTTGACAGAGAGAGAGCAGGGGGAAGGGTTAAAGGAGAAAGAGAGAGAGAATCTCAAGGAGACTCCACACCGAGCATGGAGCTCAATGTCAGAATCAATCTCACAACCCTGGGATCATGACCTGAGCTGAAATCAAGAGTCAGAGACTTAACCAACTGAGCCACCCAGGGGCCCCTAAAAGCCCGCTTCTTAAGATTTTAGGCTCCTTGCTCTGTATATCATTGTAGTCTTTCAAAAAACAATTCAATGAACAAACATTATGGAACTCTTGTTATGTGGCCAGCACTCTTCCTATCACTGTAGGCTGTGCACATTAAAAGAGACAGATGCTTTGTCCTGCCTTCATATCTCACCTCTCCACATCCTTCCTAGACACACAGATGCTTGTGTGTGTGTGTTTACCCATTTCAATTTCCTTTTAAATCGGCACTCTGTGATCGCAGTACCACACTTCAGTGCTGTGTTAGGTGAGAAAGCTGAGATGGTTGCTTACATGACTCAACGCAGCTCATGGTTTCTCCAGGGCATCATTTATTTGACATCCCACCCCATTCTGACCACACAGCCTTGGCAGCACCACTAAGTCCTGAAGATGGCAATGATTAAGTCCAGTGTCCTAAATAAAAGATGCATTATAGATCTGTTTGCTTGCGGTAAGAAAAATCATGCTAGTCTCTGTCTGCATTTTAGAGCCTGTGCAGTTCTACAAAGAACAGTCATGTTAAATGTTCACTGGTCTACAAAAAAGAAAAGGAGGCTCATCAAAAAATGTGTTTGTCCTTGGCAACTGGGGCCTTTCTTCCAGAAGCTGATTCTGGAGAGGGAGACTATAACAAAAACCTTCCTCTCCCAAACCCCTATGCTTTGAGAGGGACACCCCATGGAGTTTGGAGTGACGTGATAAAGGATAAGCACAGAGTATTGGAAATTCTCAAGAAACCAGGAAAGCAACATTACCAAGGTAGAAAATGTAAGTTGAGTAAGAATTTTCTTACTCAAATTAATGTTTACCTAGTAAATGTCAACATTTGTCACCCAGATGGTGCTAATTCTAGAGATGTAAAGGAGATCGGGTGGGGGAGATCCAAATGGACAAAATGAGAGAGCTGGAGAGAATTCAACATGAGTGATCTAACAAAGAAGGCCCTGGGAGGTAATCAGCCTTACAGGCGGGCATTCAAAGCCTCAAACAAAATCAATGACAGTTCAAAGAACTTCTGTCTCTAGGCGATTCTCCAAGGCGATTTCTACATGAAGACTCAAAATGGCCCTTATGCCCAGAATGAAGAGGCAGGGGTACAAAATGACACTGAACAGAATACATCGCATGATGTTGTAAGCTAAGACAGTAAAGGGAACATACAGCCTCGTTTTTTCTCCCAAGGCGAAATCACATTTTGCTACCAATAATCTGTGCACTTCTTAATTGTTTACCAAATGTGTTGTATTGCACTAAGCAACTGAGATAGGTGCACCCCATTACTCCGAGGCATGTGGTTTCTGCAGAAAAACAGTCTCCATGTCCCAAGCCATGAAAGGAAACAAATCACTGTGGTAGAAAGGTGATGATAGAACAAAGCTAATGAACCTGCTTGGGAATTACCCTTTAAAAAAGTTTATTCCATCACAGAAGCCTCCGTTCCCCTTCCAGGAATATCTAACATCTCAAAACTCAAGTACAGTCTCAGTTAAATTTTAAAGGGAGGTAGGCAGTATTAATAAAGGAATGTCTTTTTTTTTTTTTTTTGGTTAGAATCATTTCTGCCTCTCTCCACGACAAGCTGAAAGGTTTTAGACAGTTTAAAACTGCAATTCTCAGAGTCTAGTACCACTTTCCTGTGGATATCTTCTGTCAGATCATCCAGGGGAACCTGGCAATCTTGGCTTAAGGCGTGCCAATCGGCTCAGCTCTGCAAGTGAGCCAGGAGCTGGAGGCGTCCTTAAGCCTGGAGCGAGGAACTTGGTGGGTGGTCTAGAAGGGAATCTGGGCTTTGTAACAGAAAGATATAGAGATGGAGCTCCTGGCCATGAGAAGCTACTAAGGGAGATATTGAAACTCCAGGGAAAGATGCCAGTCCACATCAAGACTACATAATCACCAAAGAGAATTAGCCCAGGTGCCAGCCTCGTGCTATAAATACAGAATCTTGGCTTTGTCAGCGGGAAGCCCTTATTATCCTAGGGAATACATTGCACATACACAGATGAGCACACAGAGAAATACATCAAAGGTGTGGATAACAACAAAACTTAGCATACATACAGCGATTATAGTTTTTAAAGTGCTTTTCCACAAATGACCTCATTGAATCTTCACAACTTCGGGGATGGAAGAAAGGCAGATATTTTATTATCATGATTGCTGTGACCGCCTTTCAGCTTTATCGAGAGGCTAGAAGTGAGATGTTAATGAAAACTATCTTGCATGTGCCACTCATCACATCACGAGACCACCCCAGGGATAAGAGGCCTGATCCCTCCACCCTTCACACAGGAGACAGCCCATGCTCAGATCCTTCATGACCCCAGTTCCCACACAGTGAGCCCACCCACACATGACTGGGCCAGATCCCACCTCAGATCTTCAGACATCTTTGTCACCAAATGACTCACTCCATCTTTGGAATATCTGTGGTCAATTAATTTCAATTAAGGTTTCCATTCCTATAATCCTCAAATGTCAAAAGAAAGCCAATTTATGTCCCCTGTCCTTAACCCCTTAATGCTCTATACTTCCTCTCTGGCTTCTCTCTTCAAAACACTAAGCCTTCTGGAATCTCCTTCCTTTATGTAAACAAAACAAAACAAAAAACCAATAAGCATCTCCCCGCATTATGCTGTGTATTTCACCTACCATAGAACTAAGGGTAGGGGTGACAATCCATGAGCTCCTTAATGACACTTTAGAACCATCACACTTCCACCCTGGTACCCATGCCATTAGGTCATACCTACCATGTACAGTTCTATGTTTCTATCATCTACTGACCTCCCAGTCACATTCTTCAGGACATGACACTCCTCTTTCCTCCTCAACCCCACTTCTGCCCACATCTAGAAAACTTTGGTATCTTTGTGGGCAATCCACCCAACACCTTCAATCTACTGTTCCTTGACCTCAAATACACAATAAGAAATCTCACCTTCACTCAACTTAGACTCCCCCACACTGCCAAGGAAAACATCCTGAACTTTGTCATTACCAAGAACAGTTCCACACCCAAAATCTTTTTTTTTAATTTTTTATTGTTATGTTAATCACCATATATTACATCATTAGCTTTTGATGTAGTGTTCCATGATTCATTGTTTGTGCATAACACTCAGTGCTCCACGCAGAATGTGCCCTCTTTAATACCCATCACCAGGCTAACCCATCCCCCCACCCCCCTCCCCTCTAGAACCCTCAGTTTGCTTTTCAGAGTCCATCGTCTCTCATGGTTCGTCTCCCCCTCCGACTTACTCCCCTTCATTCTTCCCCTCCTGCTATCTTCTTCTTTTTTTTTCTAAACATATATTGCATTATTTGTTTCAGAGGTACAGATCTGTGATTCAACAGTCTTGCACAATTCACAGTGCTCACCATAGCACATACCCTCCCCAATGTCTATCACCCAGCCACCCCATCCCACCCACCCCCCACCACTCCAGCAACCTCAGTTTGTTTCCTGAGATTAAGAATTCCTCATATCAGTGAGGTCATATGATACATGTCTTTCTCTGATTGACTTATTTCACTCAGCATAACACCCTCCAGTTCCATCCACGTCATTGCAAATGGCAAGATCTCATTCCTTTTGATGGCTGCATAATATTCCACTGTGTATATATACCACATCTTCTTTATCCATTCATCTGTCGATAGACATCTTGACTCTTTCCACAGTTTGGCTATTGTGGACATTGCTGCTATAAACATTGGGCTGCACGTACCCCTTCGGATCCCTACATTTGTATCTTTGGGGTAAATACCCAGTAGTGCAATTGCTGGATCGTAGGGTAGCTCTATTTTCAACTGTTTGAGGAACCTCCATACTGTTTTCCAGAGTGGTTGCACCAGCTTGCATTCCCACCAACAGCGTAGGAGGGTTCCCCTTTCTCCGCATCCCCGCCAACATCTGTCGTTTCCTGACTTGTTAATTTTAGCCATTCTGACTGGTGTGAGGTGGTATCTCATTGAGGTTTTGATTTGGATTTCCCTGATGCTGAGTGATGTTGAGTACTTTTTCATGTCCACACCCAAAATCTTAACAGCAAACATTGCGTCCTCTGACCCAGATGCCTTTCCTCCTGTGTTCTCAGGATCTTCCCTTACATATACCAGCTCCTCAAACTCACTGAGTCCTATAGCTCCTGGTTCTTCATTTCCCCACAGTACATCAGCCTTCCTCTAAACAAGCTACAAGTAGTAGAGTATCTGAACTACTCACGACCAGCACACTCAAATCCATGCATGTCTCTTCCTACACTACATTCATCAGGCAAACTCCCAGTATAAGGTCAATGTCATCTTGGTACCTAAAAGTTGAACACTCCTTAAGGAAAATGTTATAACCATTCAGATTATTGTCATAACAAACATATGGTCTCTAATTTTGGGACTTCAGTACATCTCCTCAATCCTTTCACTTGATCAACTCTCTTTCCTACTTTCCTTGGTCATTATTTTAAACTTCAACATCTCTACTGAGGAACCCTACCAGAGCCCACTCCTCTACTCTAAGCAGACATCATCTTTTCCTAACTGAAAAAAAAAAAAAATGATGTCCAGAAATGTAAGAGGAAAATTGTCGTTTCATAAGAGCACACTTTTTTTTTTTTTTTAAGAATCTTCTACCCTCTCTGTGACACTATTAAAGAGAAAATTTCTCAAGCTTCACCTTCGGCTCTCTTGTCTTCTCATTTTCAGAAGTAGATCTCATCTACTCCTATACTTCAGTTATCTTCTTTATGCAAAGAACTTTTTAGTCTCTATTATCAGTCTAGACCTCTCTCCTATGCACCATTAAAACTCCAACTCAACATTTCCACTTATCTACATATCAACAAAGCCCCTCAAATCCTCATGTCCAAAATTGACAACTCTTTCTCTGTAAGTGTCTCTCTCTCCATGGTACGTTCATGCATGCAGGCTCTCTCTCTCTCTCTCTCTGTCACCCACACCCCCCCCACACACACAAATCGATTCTCTTATCTCCTCCTCAGTAAAAAATATCACTACCCAGTTGCTTGAGATAAAAACCTGGTAGTCATCCTTGCCTCCTCCCTCTGCCTCACCCAATTCATCAACAATTTCTACTAATATTATCTCCTGCCTTTCCTCAAATCCAACCACTTTTTCCTGTTCAAATAATGAACAACAACCTAGTTCAAACAAGGAAACTAGAACTGAGAGAGAGCTTAAGACATTGCACAATGTCACACAACTAGGAGGTGGTAAAGCCACCTCAGTCTCCCATCTGCTTCCAAAGCCGTGCTTGAAATTAGAGAATACTGTCTCACTTGAAGGAACTCTCACAGCCAAAGCTATCTCCAAGAAATACATATTAGACTATTTCAACAGCAGGATGTTCCAAAACCCAAGCAAAGAAGGCACCAGGGGTAATCAGCTGTCCAGGGAAGCACTGAAAGCCCCAAACAAAATCAGTAATAGTTCAAAGAACTTCTATGTTCAAGAGGTTCTCCTGAGGATTCTACATAAAGACCAAAAAAAAATGGGCCTATGACCAGAATGAAGAGATAGAGGTACAAATTGATGCTGAATAAAAGAAGCCATTGATGTGACCATTGATGAGCATGAATGAGAATAATCCTTTGCTTTTTAAGCCACAGAGATTTTGAGGTTCTAGTTACCATAGCATAACCTGGCTTATCCTGACTGATTCAATCTCTTTCTTTCTGTTTTCATTCAGGCTTATGTGGTGCTCTCACTATCAAATCCAACAAGAAATAAATATTGAGGGCACCTGGGTGGCTCAGTCAGTTAAGTGTCTACCTTTGGCTCAGGTAATGATCCCACAGGATCGAGTCCCACATTGGGCTCCCTGCTCAGCAGGGAGTCTGCTTCTCCCTCTGCCTCTGACCCTCTCTGCTCGTGCTTGTTCACACTCTCTCTCTCTCTCTCTCAAATAAATAAACAAAATCTTAAAAAAAAAAAAAAAGAAGAAATAAAGGGGTACCTGGGTGGCTCAGTCATTGAGCGTCTGCCTTCGGCTCAGGTCGTGATCCCAGAGTCCTGGGATCGAGCCCTGCATCGGGCTCCCTGCTCAGCAGGAGGCCTGCTTCTCCCTCTCCCACTCCTCCTGTTTGTGTTCCCTCTCTTGCTGTGTCTTTCTCTGTCAAATAGATAAATAAAATCTTTAAAAAAAAGAAAGAAATATTGAAAGGGCTGCAAAGTATTGTTCTCTCCTGGAAATTTTTTCTAATAATTCCATTTTCTTATGAGGTTCATGTTTCTCCCTGCTTTCTCTTTTTATACTTCTGATGTCAGTGAAGGTATCCATTGGAGAGACAGAAGAAATGAATATTAGGGCAAAAAAACTAAATGAATGGCCATTTTTTGGCAGCCCCCAAAATAAAATTATCTTGAAATTACATAAAGAGGGATGCTTGGGTGGCTCAGTCGATTAAGTGTCTGCCTTCGGCTCAGGTCATGATCATAGGGTCCTGGAATCAAGTCCCATACTGGACTCCCTGCTCAGCGGGGAGCCTGCTTCTCCCCCTGCCTGCAGCTCTCCCTGCTTGGGTGCTCTCTCTCTCTGTTTGACAAATAAATAAATAAAAACTTTTAAAAAAAGAAAATTACATAAAGAATACCCCCTGAAGCCTATGCAAGGTGATGTAACTAGGATCTATTCTTTCTACTACACCATCTTCCTAGAGCTGTATCATTATGTCTTTCTGAGTGTGGTCAGCCAAAATATTCTTTGCACTAGAAGCTGCATCTACCTTTATTCAGTGATTCAGAATTCTAAATTACATTTGGTAAAAAGCATGGGCTTTGGGGTCTAGCAGGAATAAGTTCATGTCTTGATTCTCTGCCACTTCCCAGCGATGTGACTTCAGGCAGGTCTAAAATGAAGGCAATGACGTATCCATCCCGGAGGGTCACTGTGAGGTTTAAAACATCAGTGAATGGACAGTGCTTACTGCAGGGCATGGCAGGGCTTATAACATGTGCTAATGAGTACTACTAGTAACAGTACTACTATCATTTGCATCACTATTGTTATTTTCCTTATATAACAGATACATGGGGACATGTATTTGGGTATCTAATCCATCACCACTGGGCCTGAAAGGCGAGAGAAGGCGAAGATTCTTTTGAAACATGGGAGAAATAAATTCCAACATAGATGCAAACGGAGGAACCCACGGTTCTTGTGGACAACTGAGGAGTTAATTTCTGGAAAGGAATCAAGAGACAATCTCTGTAAAATTAATCTTTTTTAACTTAATATTTATTGTTATCAGAGTGATTCATGTGCATTTGGAGGCAAGTCGTACTACCATAAGGCTTATAACAAAAAACAACAGCTGCGTGTTCAGGGTGGGGTAGAGGGGAACTCAAAATATCTGTTATTAAATGGTAAGGGTGAAAGAAAGGCCATGTCAAGACTAACTCCAAGTTTGGGGGGCCTAAGCAACTAAGTGGGTGGCGGGCCCATTAACTAAGATGGGGAAGACTGGTGGAAGAGGAGGATTTCCAGCAGCAAAGTTGAGGGGGGTTGGTGGAAGCAGAGAATCAAGAGTTCTAATTTGGGCCTAGAAATTTAGACATCAAAGTGGAGATGTTCAGTAGAAAACATGATGTACAGCCTAGAGGTCAGGGCATGGGGCATGGGGAGACTTAACCGATTTAGAGACCACAGGCATGTAGCTGTTAAATACTGAATATTTAGATGATAGCAATTTAGGAACAATTGGATGCTGAAGCCCTTCAACACGGAGAGCTCAGGTAAGGTGACCGAGAAACATTGGCCAGCTAAGACTGGGGAAGAGCCAGGAGGTGCCATGATTCTAGAGCAAACAAGGGTTCAAGGAAGGCCGCATGGTCAACTATGCACATGAGGCTCAGTACTCACAATATAAAGCCAGCCGGCCTTCATTTCCCTGCCTCCACTGTGCATGGCAATACTCGCAGTTCCCTTCCCCTTTCTCACAACCGTGTGATTTTGCTCTTATTCTCTTGCACTGGGATGCCTCCTCACCTGCCAAGATCCTAGCCTTATGACCCATCAAGAATGCCATGACCTTCAATAAAAAATTTAAAGAAATAAAAGAATGCCATGACCTTGGCAATGCATTTCCTGACTCCACTAATAAAATATGCCCTCTTCCACCATAATCTCCCATAGCCCGTTGTACACTGAATTTTATTTTGCCTTCTGCTATAAGTATGTGTATTCTCTCTTCATCCTTCCTGTATCCCAACTGGACTATAGTGAGGCCCCCAACCCCTCATAATGTAGCAGAAGGTTTGGCATGCACTAGGTGCTCAATGAAGATTTTCAATGAGTCAAATCCAAAAATACAGAACTCAAGTCTGGAGAAGTATCTACAAAGGACAAAAATCTTTTATTACTTTAGACTTCTGTTTGCCAGCACATGTGTCATCTGCACCCAAGCCCAGGGATTTTTTTACACATTTTCCTGACCCTTTATAGCAAAATAGTGGGAGTGATCATTCCCAAAAAACAAATTTAAAATATCTTTTTTTAAAAGACCGTATGACCAAAACACAGGGTAATGCAGGCAAAGCTCTTGCCACAGTCCTTGGCAACGTATCTCCTGAGCTAATGGCTATTAAAAAAATTTTTTTTAATTTATTTATCTATTTGAGAGAGAGAACAAGATAGAGAAAGAGAGCGAGCAGGCACTGAGCAGGGGGGAGGAACAGAGGGAGAGGGAGAAGCAGACTCCCCTCTGAGCAGGGAGCCTAATGTAGGGCTCGATTCCAGGACCACGAGATCATGACCCAAGCCGAAGGCAGACACTTCACCAACTGAGTCATGCAGGTGCCACTTTTAAAAACCATTTTGACTGAAGTTTCCTCCAGATCTCAGGTATGAAAATAACAATTTGCAAAAGTCTCATGGATGAAACAACCTTTGTGATCCCTGAACCTAACACTAAAAAGCTAAAAAGACTATACCAATCCAAGCCTTGGGTTAGAAATCAGGCAATGATTCTTGAGTGTTCTTGCTTCAAACATCAGCATGTACTTGCATTCTCTTACATGGGGGAGGAAGAGTGTGGTAGAAAGAAGCCATTTGGAAGGGAGCTCCGGCCAAGAGTTGGAAGAAGAGGAGAGAGAAAAACAGGTTATCAATGTGAAACACAGAGTCAAAGCTTCATGAACCAAATAGAATTTCCACAGGCCTAATGATTAATGAGAATTACCTGCCAAGCTGCTACGTGCAACATGCTATAGAAATGGCTGGGGTTTATGGCAAGAATATCAAGTCTTATGATTTCCTTTATCTCCTCTTCTATTGTGCACTATGTTGCCCCTCAACTATCTTCTAACCTAATCACTCTTTCATGGTCAATGGCAATTCAGAAACACAGATCCTTATACTTTTGCTAAAAAGCCCAGGTCTTTACAGATCTTTGCAGATAGACAAATAGCCCAGTGATTAAGGATATACCTCCTTTTTAAGTTTATATTCCAGACCCACCACATATTAACTGTGTGATCATCCAAACTGGATGTTTGTGTTAGGATTCCTACTTCCTACATTTTCAGACCCACATATTCAGAATCAGGAAAACTTCAGAGAATGTGAGGTGAGCAAGGTGACACCTATTGCCAATGCCCAGGAGTAGACTGCTTAAGTATAAATAATCAACTTAAACTCTCTTTGCTTGCTAACATTTTCTCACAAGACTAGAAAGTCCCGTAACCTCCTTTTCTTAATGGTGGCGCCACTTCAACCACACTCTGGAAGGTATTGGTTTCCTTAAATACAATGTAGAACCATCAGAATAAAAGGGCAGCATGAGAGAAAACGACAGTATGGGGCTTTGTGGCCTATGGATTCAGTTGCTCATACAAGAATCTGGGAGAGGGAAACCCCCGAAAGATTAGTCACTTCATTTTGTGTTGCAGAGCTCAATTCAGGTTAACAAAGCATTTGCTAACAAAGGAGATGGGAGAATGGCAGTATTCACTTGCTCTGGACTGAATAAACAAATGTGGGATTTGTGGGCTGACTAATGTCCTGGGATAAACCAGGCATTCAGCCAAATTCTAGGAGTTTTGATGAAAAGACCAGCAAGCCCACACTTTCTTCTTGGAAAGTGCTCCATGGGAGTATTAATGTCCACAGGGCAACCGGGCCTTCAGCTTGCCTTAAAGTTTCATCCCATATTCAGCCACGGGGAATTCTCAATGCCTCTGTAATCGAAGACCTAGATTAAATGATAGAAGCTGGATTCCATCTTCTTGGGAAGTGTTAAATATGCCATTCATCTCCTTTTAGAAATGTGTTATCTCTGTCCCTTTTTAAATACTACATTACCCTGAAAATATACAGGTAGGCCACTAAAATGTGACTCTGGTTCTATCTTTCCATTCATTCATTAATTTCATTCGTTCAATGAATGAATGGTGCTCCAGGCACCATGTAAGTGTCTGTGGATAAAATGAATCAGACACAGTCCATGCCCTTGGGAAGGCCCCAGACCAAACTTGAAATCTTTAAGAGCACTGGAAAAATAATAAAGCCCTATAATTTTATTTCTCGTCGGAGGCAAGTGTTAAAATTTGCAATGATTTTCCTTGGGCAAGGCAAGAAGTCCTTCAATTAAGGTCACAACATAAATGCGTAGGGATGTCAGAAATAAGAATAAAGGCTTGCCCTTTCTTTCTACCATGCTAATAGGACCATATAACCATGGTCTAGATGAAAGTTGATTTTATTACAAATTGCAGCTAGTGAAATTTAAGAGTTAAGTTTCACAGGTTCTTAAGTAACTCAGGAAAAACTTCCTGGCAGCAGCTGATACAATCTTCTTTAAATCTATAAATGTGGCTTATCTACCCAGATCAGAAACATATAGGAGCACTTGGGCGGCTCAGTCAGCTAAGTGTCTGCCTTCAGCTCGGGTCATGATCCCAGGGTCCTGGGACCCAGCTGGGCGTGGGGCTCCCTGCTCAGCAGGGAGTCTGCTTCTCCCTTTCCTTCTGCCCTTCCCCCACTCTTGCATGCTCTCTCTCTCAAATAAATAAAATCTTAAAAAAAAAAGAAACATATGGTACATGCATGGAATGATTCAATATGAACATAATATAAACTAGAGGAAGAAAGCTCATGGTAGCAACTGACAAACAGAGAGCACTTTAAGGATCTCCACAAAAATCTCCAACCTTCCTCAAAATTTAGAGTCTTAAGTGGTATTTACCTCCTTCAGGACTTTCTTACTTCCCTTAGGAAGAGCTAATCTTCAGGACTTATTAGCCCTCCAGAGTGCCAGAGGAGGCTGCCAAATGGCAAATGAGGAGAATTAGTTTTAAGAGGCATTATATGTAACTGCATTTAGGAGGAAATTCAAGTAGATGAGCAAAGATTTTAAGCGGGCTCTTTCGGAAAACAAAAAACAAACAACAAAAAAACAAACAACAACAACAACAACAAAAACCTGGCAAGGAATCTTGAGGAAGTCATCAAATCAATACCAAATTTAACATACTTCTGTTAGCCTTCTAAACATCATTCCGCAGAAATGTAGGTATTATAAAATCAAGGTTTGGAAAAGGAGCCTAGTTCCTGCTTACTCACTATGAAGGCGGGAGGGAGAGTTGAAAGGGAAAGCTACAGACAAACTGGGAGAGAGCTATTTCAGGTTTTAAAACTAGGAAAAGAGCCCGGAGCCTGAGCCTGGGGCTGGATGATGAGCGAGCAGCAGAAGCCACTCGGAGCAGCGGCTCAGCGAGCGCCTGGAAGGAATGAGACCCCGGGCACAGCCCACAAACCAGAGGAAGGCCTGCACAGGAAGCGGAGAGCAGCATGCGGGGCTATGGAGTCCGGGGCAGGATGAAGCCAGTCCATGTGAGGTTCAAGAAAACCAAGCAGGCAATCCAAGCATCAAAGTGTTTCCTTATGTCATTAACGTGGGACCACATCCTGATTTCAAACAACAGGGAACCACGGATAGGGGTCGTTTTTTTCAGACGTGTCAGACATGAGCAGACCCCTCTCTGAGCATTCTGCAGGGCACGCGCGGGATCCCACGGGGGTGAGCGACTTGACGGGCAGGGGCCGATGTCCCAGCAAAACGAGACAAGCAGCTTGACTTGACAAGTAGCATGAAGGAGCATAAAGAGGTTCCCTAGACAGTGCCAGGGCGTTAGGTGCCAAAAGCCTGAGGTGGTTATTAGAAAAGCTTACCGCCCCTGATCGTCTGACTACAGCCAATTCATCCTCAGAAAACAACCACGGCAGAATAGGGCCAACGCAATCAGCGCTTCCTTGGGAAGCAGGCGCCCTTCACCGTTCCCTGGGAGCGCTTGCTAACATCCCTGCAGCTTGCAAAGTGGCTAGACTGCGCAGTGACAGCAATTCCTGTCGTCAATTAAGGAGAGATTGCCCGGTGGGCTTTTAACTTTTAAATGGATGCCGGCCACGCTGTTTCCTTTGGTTACCTCTCCGCTGGGACTTCTTTGGCAGCCAAGTTCTAGTGCAGTTCACTTCCACAGTCATCTGAGCGGTAGGGAGGAAGAAAAACTGCCCAGGGCTCAGAACGCCCCGCCCTATCCCTAATCAGCTGCAAGGCTTTTTGGCTCAGCCAGATTACTTCTCTGTGGTCCCTTTTCCTTTAATTATAAAATCGGAAATATAAAACCTACCTCACATGCTTCTGAAGCTATAGGAGAGAGCAGATGAGCAAAAGGTTACTGAAGGTATATTCATATATAAATACTTAAGTGTGTGCATACACACTTTTAATGTTTTCCATACAACTCTTTTAATGTTTTCCAACTGCATAAAAGAGAAGTGTCGATTGACCAAGTACCTGAGTAAGTTAAGTGATAAAGATGATCTAGATATTTTGGAACAAAATCGCCACCCTTAGTTTTAGGGGAAAAGACAGTTGTCTAAATTCTTCAGACCATTTTTCTCTCCAAGTCTCTGTCATGGAATCTACAGAAGACTGGCTTTCCTGACGGCAGGAGGCCAGAAACAAAGTATTTTGAGGGAAAAGCAGGAAGAGCAACTGATTAATGTTTACACCGGCCAATTTATGAAGCACTTTACAGATATTATTTCACTTTCTCTTCATTACAATTACAATCCCGTGACGTGTGTATTATTTAATAACATTAAACAGTATGCCTAAGTTTCTGAACAAATGCATTGTCTGAACTGATATTGAAATTCAAATCTGTCTGGCTTTGGGGCCCTCAATCTTAATTAGAGCCATTCTAGCTCTGTGAAGGAAACTGAGCTTCTCTTTTTTCCCCTGCTTGAGACTTGGGCATTTTGCCTTGCCATTACAAGTTGGGCCAAGTGCTCTGGTTGGTCGGTGGGTCAGTCCCTCTGTGGCCCCTCATGTAGGAGCGGACAGTTACTGGAGGGTGACATGGGGGTGAGGCGTGAAGAGTTCCCAAAGAAGCAGACAAAGAAGGTTCCTAAGTAAAGCACCTACAGGACCCAGTTTCCTGGGGACATTTCCTATCCCCACCTGCTACCTCAGGTGGTTGCTTTGGAGTTAGATACATTCCAAATAGGCATTCAAATTTGGTTCTAAAAAGCAGTACTGACTCAGGAAAGGTATCAATATGCTTCACCAGAATGCTTTAACCCTAGAAGAATGTCAGAGCATATTAGCTTAGTTATTAGAAATTTTCTAGAAACACCAACTGGGAAGGTTTAAACAATAGCATTTTTAAAGTGGAAGTAATAATAACATCTGAATGGCTGACATTTGTTGAGCCCTTACACAATGGAAAGCATAGCGCTAACCCTCTTATGCAAGTTATTTCATTTGGATTTTGCAATATCCCTCTGAGGCAAGCACTGTTATGATTCTCATTTTCAAATGAGAAGACAAAGTTTGTCATCAGTATTTCTCATTGTCAAAATGGCCACAAAAATGACAAAGGAGGGTAGAGTGGAGGCTAGAATCATGGAACATTTTCACATATCCACCCCGTCCTGCCTCCCCACTTCTCCAGTGTCCTCCCAAATATCTTCTTCCTCACCCAAGGCAGTCCAAAAATCCATTCATTTGTCCTATTGCTTCGCTGAAAGGGATTGCTGACTCAGTATATTCCATGACATTATCTCTGCCTCCTCCCAAAACAGTAAAACCTTAAGAGAAGCAATTAAAGACATTTAACTTAAAAGGCCTTGAGAATGAACTCTGACTCCAAGAAAAGGCTACATGCAATTATGCAAGGGATTGTGAAACCTAATAATCCAATGGAGAACCCTAACTGCCAGACTAGCCCCATAAATAGTCTTTTCCATGCAATTCAATGAAGGTATTCCACTGGAATTATACAACAGAGAAGGCAAACAAGAGATTTTGTTGAGAAATGCAAGATCAGAAGAGGTAGGCCAATATGATGAGGAGCTTTTGTTGGTATGTTGTGTCCTTTGGCCAACTCCCTCACTCCTACAGCCTGCCCCTGCTGGGAGATTTCCCACCAGCCTCAACCTTAGAGGCCCATGACCTGGGGCAGCGAGGTTAGTACAGAAAGACATTGGCAGGATGATAGTGACAAGCTAGTTGTTGATGAAATCCAAAATATACCCGACGGTATACATCGACCTTGGGTTTCCAATTTAATATTTGTTCATCTAGTATCTAACCACGGAAAAGCTGAATCTCAAAATCCCCTTAAAGGGAAAAATTTAGGAGGAAGTTATATAGTAGGTCCTTGTGTCTTTGTCATTGCTGTTGTTGTTATAAATTAGCTCTCTTTTGCAATATATTTTCTTTAGAATCATAAAATGATATAAGGAATTTTGTACAATTGAACTTGAGCTATAAGAATCAGATTAAATAATAGTTATGATACATTTTAGCATGTGTAATGCAGTGCAGAATTATAGGCTGCTCTGCTGGGTTCAGACTTGCTGCTTGGCTAATTGATCACAAGTGCTAAGGGCTTCAGCTCAGCAGTTCTTGGAAGCATGAAGTTGCAACAGCGGTGAAAGAGTGTCTCTCTGATGCCTGAGTCAAAGTTAAATCTCAGAAATAACTGCTTCTTTCTCACCCGTTCACCAGCATCCAGACTTTCCTTCTAAAACTTGTGAGGATAAAATACTTCTATCAGCATATAAATGAAAGCAAACACTCAGTTTCTCCTTTATACACAGTGGCTACAATAAGACACATATACATAACAGTAGAGCTTGTGCAAAACTGGGTACAGGAAAAAAAAAATAAGGAAAAGAGAAGAAAAGAGAAGAGAAGGGGGGAGAGGGGAGGGGAGAAGATGAAGGGGAGGGTATAGGGGCTCCGGCAAGGACAGGAGATAAAAAGACTCTTTTCCTGTCCAGTTTGTTTTCTGTCTATCAGTGTCATAAATTTACCTGCATTACTTGCATTTTACCTTTATGATAACTCTGGAGGTAATCTGAATCCCCCTCATTTTCCTGAAAAAGAAACTGGTGCTCAAAATAGTAGAGTAGGCCACACTACTAAAAAGTGCCAATCCCATGTTGAAAAAGAAAAGCAAAGCTGGTGGCATCATAATTCCGGACTTCCAGCTCTATTACAAAGCTGTAATCATCAAGACAGCATGGTACTGGCACAAAAGCAGACACATAAACCAACGGAATAGAATAGAGAGCCCAGAAATGGACCCTCAACTCTATGGTCAACTAATCTTCGACAAAGCAGGAAAAAATATGCAATGGAAAAAAAGACAGTCTCTTCAATAAATGGTGCTGAGAAAATTGGACGGCCACACGCAGAAGAATGAAACTGGACCATTTCCTTACACCACACACAAAAATAGACTCAAAATGGATGAAAGACCTAAATGTGAGACAGGAATCCATCAAAATCCTAGAGGAGAACACAGGCAGCAACCTCTTCAACCTCAGCCGCAGCAACTTCTTCCTAGAAACATCGCCAAAGGCAAGGGAAGCCAGGGCAAAAATGAACTATTGGGATTTCATCAAGATAAAAAGCTTTTGCACAGCAAAGGAAACAGTCAACAAAACCGAAGGACAACCGACAGAATGGGAGAAGATATTTGCAAATGACATATCAGATAAAGGGCTAGTATCCAAAATCTATAAAGAACTTATCAAACTCAATACCCAAAGAACCAATAATCCAATCAAGAAATGGGCAGAAGACATGAACAGACATTTCTGCAAAGAAGACATCCAAATAACCAAGACACATGAAAAAGCGCTCAACATCACTCGGCATCAGGGAAATCCGAATCAAAACCTCAGTGAGATACCATCTCACACCAGTCAGAATGGCTAAAATTAACAAGTCAGGAAATGACAGATGTTGGCAAGGATGCAGAGAAAGGAGAACCCTCCTACACTGTTGGTGGGAATGCAAGCTGGTGCACCACTCTGGAAAACAGTATGGAGGTTCCTCAAAAAGTTGAAAATAGAGCTACTATATGACCCAGCAATTGCACTACTGGGTATTTACCCTAAAGATACAAATGTAGTCATCCAAAGGGGTACATGCACCCCAATGTTTATAGCAGCAATGTCCACAATAGCCAAACTATGGAAAGAGCCAAGATGTCCATCAACTGATGAATGGATAAAGAAGATGTGGTGTATATATACAATGGAATATTATGCAGCCATCAAAAAAAATGAAATCTTGCCATTTGCAATGACATGGATAGAACTAGAGGGTATTATGCTAAGCGAAATAAGTCAATCAGAGAAAGATGAGTATCATATGATCTCAGTGATATAAGGAATTCTTAATCTCAGGAAACAAACTGAGGGTTGCTGGAGTGGTGGGGGGTGGGAGGGATGGGGTGGCTGGGTGATAGACATTGGGGAGGGTATGTGCTATGGTGAGTGCTGTGAATTGTGTAAGATTGATGAATCACAGGCCTGTACCTCTGAAACAAATAATATATTATATCTTAAAAGAAGAAGAAGATAGCAGGAGCGGAAAAATGAAGGGGGGGAAATCAGAAGGCGAGACGAACCATGAGAGATGATGGACTCTGAGAAACAAACTGGGGGTTCTAGAGGGGAGGGGGGTGGGGGGATGGGTTAGCCTGGTGATGGGTATTAAAGAGGGCATGTTCTGCGTGGAGCACTGGGCGTTATGCACAAACAATGAATCATGGAACACTACATCAAAAACCAATGGTGTAAAAAACAAAAACAAATGATGTAAGGTATGGTGACTAACATAAAATAAATAAATACATACATACATACATACATACATACATGCATACATAAATAAATAAATAAAATAAAAAGTGTCAACCCCAGAATTTAATCCCAGGTTCCTAGAATTTTAAAAATACCCGATCTCTTTCATTGTATCTCATTAGCCCTCTTCCCAAGAGAAGCCTCCTTTGATGTGTGTTTTCAATTCTGTAAGTGTAGATAACATATATCTGGTGCCAAGAAGACAGAAGTCTTTTCGTTGGTCAATATGACTGAACAAGAATAAGGTTTATTCTTCTCATCAAATTAGAGACTGGATGTAGGAGAAAGAAGAGGCAGATGTTAATCCTGTGATTTGGCTTTGACCTAAACACAGCAGATATATCCTAATCCCCCTTCCTAGATACCTTTATCACCTTGGACAGTGTATGGAGTGGAAAAATACATGGAATATTATACACGTCTACTTGATAAATAGAATACAATAGTTCTACCTTTTAACTGAGCACAGATGTCTAGTTGAAACCTATGCACCAGATCCTCCTGCATTTTTCCTCCTCTTGCAGCAACTATCCAGACAGAGTCAAATCTCCTTGACAACCTTAGTGGTTCCTTGAGGGGACAGGCAGTCTAGGGGTTTAAGTACAAGGGCTTTCACATCCTATCTGGGTTTAAATTCCAGGTCCATCATTGATGTGGCCTTGGAAGCGCATATTATTTTACTTCCCTGATCTTTCTGTGGTTCCTCAATCCCTAAAATGGGGAGAATAATATCTCATGGAGTTGCTATTAAAATTTTAAAAAATAGAAAAAATTAAACAAGATGATGTGCATAAAGTTCCTACCATGGTCCTTAAGACATAATAGAGTCAGTACATTTTTCTCGAATTATTGCTCTGATCTAGCTCAATAAACTGTACTTTGAGGTTGCTCTAAGGTCTAGGGAATGATTCTGATGGCTCCTATTTGCTACAAGGAAATTTATCTGGAAGAAAAGACGCTCTTCAAAGAAGGTGACAACTTTCTCAAGAGAGCTGGGCTATTTCAGTTGTCCCAAATTTGTTTCCTTATATTCTCAGCCCACGGCAAACAAAATTTCAGCCCATTAAATATTTAATACAGCCAATAAATTCATTTTAGGTCCAATTTGTGATACTACAATACAGTATTGTATTATTGTATGTATATATAAAATATTGTTAAATGAATGTGCATGATGATTTATGAAGATTTTAAAGAGCTCGAACCACAATTTTGAGGAATTTACATCATGATAGAACTTTATACTGTTGTATCTTCATTTTTATAACATATTGTTAAGTCTATATGGCTTATCTAACACCAAGATCTTTTTAAAAAATATTTTATTTATTTATTTGTCTGAGAGAGAGCACAAGCTGGGGGAGTGGCAGGCAGAGGGAGAAGCAGGGCCCCTGCTGAGCAAGGAGCGGGAGGTGGGATCATGACCTGAGCCAAAGGTAGACCCTTAACGGACTGCGCCACCCAGGCATCCCCTAACACCAAGATCTTGGTATAGAATACAACCTCCAAGAATAACTTGCGACTTTAAATGAACTACTTTTTGACCTGCACTATGACAAAGACCAGGGACAGCCAATGTATTTTACTACTTCCTCCATGAAAACCATACCAGCATCCAACAACTACCACTCCCCAAACCTATTCCACTTATTAAGCATTAACAGTTGAAAAAAAAATTGACTAACTTAATGAAGCTAAGTTATTTGTACATTTTTGAGACAGTTCTATGAATTACCATTAATAATAAATACTTGTGTCAAAAAGCAAGCTACAGAGGTTTATAGCAGTGACTCAGTGAGACTACCAGAGGGTTCAAATCCCACCCCACCACTAATTTAGCAGTGGAGTTGAATGAATTAAACTCTCTAAGCCTCAATTTCTACACCTACAAAATCTAACAAACAGTGTTTATGTCATTCAATTAGGTTAGATATTTTGATTAGTGTTTTACCTAGTATATAAGAAACACTCAGTACAGTAGCTACTACTGTATGCTAGAATACAAACAATTCATTTTCACTTTATAAATCCGCCCATGTTTCTTTCCCCCTTTTGAAAAATCTATATATATTTTTCCTTTCACTCTTAACCCTACTATATTATTTGTTTTGTAAAACTCACTTAAATCCTTTGTGGAGGGAGATGAGGTATTAAGAAAAAAGCACACACAAATAGATAATATTTTTCTATTTCTTTCTTCAAAGAACAACTTTCTGAGCATTGAGTTTGTGAAATGTACATGCAGTGGAGGCTCGTTTGGCATTTTCTACCTTGAATCCAGAGTGGTGTTCTCAGGAGAAGGTCAGGAAGGCTGTGTGAGAATCCTCATGAAACATAATCAGGCACATTTTGCCTTCAACCTCTTTTCCCAGCCAAGATAAAGAAAAAATGTGGGTTCAACATTTCCACTCTAACTGACTCATCTGGCAGAAAAAGAAGTCCAGATGCCAGGAGGAATCGGAAGAAAAAACAAAAAAAAACTGGTGGAGGAAAAAGGTCCCGGAAGGAGGGGGAGGTAGGAGAAGCATGTCATATCTCATCAAGCTATAAAAATCCAATCTTGAGGATTAAAAAGGAAGAAGCACTGACCTTCACAAGTAAAAGCAGGGCCCTGGAAATAGAACAATTCTTAAAGTATACTTCACACCAAAGAGTGTTAACAATCAAAGTGGTTTTTTAATGAATTACTATGCTGTAATTCAGTTATCTACAAGATAATAACAAAAAAATATGTATGAGCCTTCATGGGAAAGCCAGGGGTAAAACCTCTAAAACATTCATGTTCAAATATACTAACAAATCCAAAGTTTTACTTTAATTAGACTATTGTGAAAAATAATCAGAGTATGGTTACACAAGTGAACACATATGTCCAAAATCATCAAATTATACGCATTAATTATGTGCAGTTTTTGTACACCTATATTTCAATAAAGCATGAGGGAAAAAGAAAAACAATCAGAGTAGCTGTCTGATAGTTTAATTACGTGAAATAACTAGTGTATTTTGATCTTTTTCGAAGTACCTTATAATCTTTAGCTAATTTGTTCCATAATAATTGCTGAAGATAAATTCATTATTTCTTACAGCTCCCACCATTTATGTAAATGTCCAATGAAAATATTTAATCAACATAGTCCAAGCACCTTTAGATGTTTCATCTTTCTAGTTTTGGCCTGAAATATATTATCTATGGCCAGAATACATAAACAGGACAATGGACAGTATACTCTTCCAGCTATTTAAGTCTTTATTATTCACCGAAGTATCTCTCAGATACTCTGTCGTCGACATTTTTACAGGGAAGATAAACAATGGAATGCTAAATGAGGTGTAAGTATCTAGAAAGTTCATGTCAAAGAAGCATTAAAAGGCAGATTTTATGGGGTATATCGTACCATTTAGTTAGTTGAAAAATGATTATTCAGCACCAAGTACACAGCACTCTGCTAAAAACTCAGAGTGAGAAACAAATAAGGCATGGTTTGTACTTGGAGCTCACCATTTGTTGGAAGCAAAATTCTGGCATGCAAAAAAAAAAAAAAAAAAAAAAACAAGTGCATGTCATAAAATCCTCTGCTTTTTGCACCCAGAAAGCTTGAGAATGCCAGACACGCATAACCCTGAGACAATTTTTCTTTGCCAGGAAAATTTGCTGAAAAAGGAACATTAAAATCTGTTTAATTCTACTGCATGGACATGTGATAATGTGCATGGTGACCTTCCATTGTCCCGCTGAGCAGGGACCCTGAGGTGGGACTTGATCCTGGGACTCCAGGATCATGACCTGAGCCGAAGGCCGTCGCTTAACCACCCAGGTGCCCAAAGGTGGGCCCTACTTTTGTAAAGCCTCCCAAAATATGATATGTGTCATACTTGAGAGCACTTGGGAAGATCTGGGGATGCATACAGACAAATATATGTGTGTGTATGTGTGTGTGTGTGTGTGTATACATATATATAATTACATTTGTATTACTAAATGACTAATTTAGCCCAAATATGTACTGATTTGTACTTATTTGTACTAATATATGACTATTAAATTAAATATGTATATTGAATATATTAACACATATTTTATATATTTAATTTATTTTATACTTATTTATATGTATTATATATCATATCATTTATTATTTATATTTATTTTATGTAATTAATTTGCTTTATTTATATATTTAATATATATTAAAAATATATGATCCATATTTAATTTAGTAGTCATATAGTTATATTAAAGTATATTTGAAAATGTTATACCTAGCACATCAACCTAGTGATTTAAAAGATATTACTAGTAAATAGACTTAATTAAGTTAAAATTGCAGTATATTTACAGAGGCATAACAGCAGGTGGTATGTGACTATAGCAAAAATTATGAAGATGGTCCATGAACAACTGAAGTTTGGGAAACAATTAGCTAAAGCACCAATGGCTGTTTTCACAATCTAAGGAGTGGGGAAGTAGTGTCACATTTTGAAAGAGGCAAATGTCTTACTTTCTAAATTATAAGTTCCTTGAGAGGAAATTCTTTCTCCACCTAGGTGAGTATATTAATATGCGCTTGACAACTGAATGCTGCATAGATTTGAAGACAACTGAAGTTGTGTGTGTGTGTGTGTGTGTGTGTGTGTGTGTGTGTGTGTGTAGTGTGTGCATGTAATGGCATGTAATGCATTGGACAAGGTGGGGTCAAGGTACAGAAGGGAGGGTGGGGTTAACTCTGAACTCACGATGACAAATGAACCGGTCTTCACTCATTCATTTTACGTGTTGAAATCTACAAATAGATTTCTATGCCATACCTTCCCAAAGAGCATTTTTGTACTTCCTGCTCTTTAAAGACAGAAATAATAACGATCTGGGTTACTGAGTTCTGTCAATAGCAAAATTTCCCACTGAGTATTACAATTATTCATTTGTAAGTCCCTGAAGGCAGAAAACATCAAGTTCACTATTATATTTCTAGAGCCCAGGTCAGTGCCTGACACATTATAGGTTTTCAGTAAATATTTGTTGAATGAATGAATTTATAAATGAAGGCTTTGGTCCCTAGAGAGTTGGCAGGAGAAGGGCTTTGGGAGAGGAAATAGGAAAGAGAACTTTCGAGACCCAAAATCAAGCCATTTATTTCATGGCCTCTTGTGCCAACCAGGTCCAGCAAGGAGCCAGCCAAGCAGTGATTTCACCTGTAGAACCTGCTGGGCAAGGCCAGTCAGCAAGTGAGGTGAGTCCCACCACTCAGGTGTCAAACACAGTCAACTTGGCTCATAGATTCCCAAAAGTACAGTGTGACCGCTCTCTCTCTACATCCAAATCTGCCCCGGTAAACTCGATCTAATTAACCACCATGGAATTTGGCCAGTACACTGAGATTATGGTATGTTGAGAAATTTGAACTTTAACCACACATAAATAAAAGCACAAGGATCAGGGCCACTCCCTCTTACTTCTGGGTGATTTTTGAATTTTTTTTTTTCAAAAAGAAAACAGTTGCTTAGGAGTCGGTGAGCTTTTTTTTGTTTGTTTTTAAAAGATTTTATTTATTTATTTTAGAGAGAGAGTTGTGTGAGCAGCAGGGAGAGTCAGAGGGAGAAGGAGAGAGAATCTCTAGCAGACTCCCCACTGAGCATGGAGCTGAACTCAGGGCTCGATCTCACGACCCCGAGATCATGACCTGAGCTGAAATCAAGAGCCGTATGCTTAACTGACAGTCACCGCGCAGGCACCCCAGGAGTCTGTGAGTTTTCAACAAGGGGGAAATATAAGTCAAATTGATTCAATGTTGTAATGTAAACTCTTCCAAATGTCTTTAAAATAATTAAAATCTATTGAATATCTGGAATCTAAATAAAAAGCAGCACCCTTTATTAATCCTCGAAAAAAATAGATGCAGAGAAAGATACAAAATAAGTAAGATACAGTCCCTGGTGCTGCCTTTTTCGGTCAGATTTCCACTGAAGTAGTTCAAAGCTCTAAGAAAATGTTCTCCTTTGTCCCTCAGTAATAGATGCAGAAAGGTTAAGTCTTTCAAGTTTACAATAGAAGGTCACCATGCACATTATCACATGTCCATGCAGTAGAATTAAACAGATTTTAATGTTCCTTTTTCAGCAAATTTTCCTGGCAGAGAAAAATTGTCTCAGGGTTATGCTTGTCTGGAATTCTCAAGCTTTCTGGGTGCAGCTGGGAAAAGTCCTCTCCATAAACAAACTAGAGGCTGATCAGAGTTTTCTTCACTTTAAAAAAATGGTTTACAGTAGGAACCCAACAGCTAGACAATTTCCACAGTGCATTCCACTTTTGTCCACCATAGTGACAAATCTTCAGGATCACACCTTGTGAAGAAGCTCAGATACATGTGTAAGAATTATTCTCCTCACCATCTCAGCACTGACTGATTGCCTTTAATTTTCTCTCATTTCCTTTCCCCCGAATATAGCCCTTCTTTCTTGCATTGAAGGATACCACTTTGCAACATGCCTTCTTATCTCTTTTTTATCTCCTATACCATCAACGTCTCTGGTACAGTTGTTTTCTGTTTTCATGGCTATTTCTGCTTTGACAGACAGTTACTTAACGGTTGGGGGGGTGTATAAAACCACAGGACTGACAAGAAATGTCACGGCAAGCAAAGCTGATCTTACTGGCAGTGAGAAATGATAGAGACAATGCTGGATTGAAATCAGAAAATCTAGGGATTGGTCCTGGCACCAAGGATTACCTGGTGGTCTTGGAATTCAGGGAACCTCTTGAGTAGTTCAGTTTCCTCCTCTACCTAAGGAGCATGCTCATGGCCCTGTGTGCTTGACAGAAATGACAATCAAACTGAATCAGACCACAGGAGTTTTGTGTTGCACCAATTTATAAATTGTACGTCTCTGTATCCCATGAGATGTGGTGGTTGATGATGTCAGGAGGAGGCACTCACGCACACCAACTGCCCCCAGCCCTCTGTCTATTCTTGCCAGGACTGGACTAACTCAGGGAAATTGTGGAATTCATTCCTCTGGGTACAAGGAATTCATACCCATGAACAATCCTACCATCTTTAGTAGACACTGTCCAGTTGGTCGGCTTCATCAAGCTCCTCCCAAGCCTGCTTTATGAACTTGCTACTGGCCATGATCTCCTTTCAACCTGTAAGCACTGTCCACACCCCCAGCTGCAGTCTGGCTGTTTGTGAGCATCTGGACTAGAGCAGAACTGAGCAGGGTGATGGCTCTGGTATTAGACCGGCATGGGTTCAGACAGTGGCACTATTATGAAGTAGCTGTGACACCTGAAACTTGTTATTTAATTTCTCTGAGACTCCATTTTCCAATTTGTATAGAGAAGACCCTAATAGCTACACTGCAAAGGGATGGAACAAATAAAAAGCAATAAGGCTTTATTATAGCCCAAGAGCTAAAAGTAATAGACATCACAAATATGGATATTTAGAATTGTCCAGATATTTGAGCTACAGTCTTTTAAAAATAAGAGATTTTATTTTTTAAAAAAGATTTTATTTATTTATTTGACAGAGAGAGACACAGCGAGAGAAGGAACACAAGCAGGGGGAGTGGGAAAGGGAGAAGCAGGCTTCCCGCTGAGCAGGGAGCCAGATGTGGGACTCGATCCCAGGACCCTGGGATCATGACCTGAGCCAAAGGCAAACGCTTAATGACTGAGCCATCCAGGCGCCCTAAAAATAGAAGATTTTAAAGAGAGGCAGCTGTGGGGCACCTGGGTGGCTCAGTCAGTTAAGCATCTGACTCTTGATTTCGGCTCTGGTTATGATCTTGGGGCTGTGAGATGGAGCCCCGCGTGTGGCTCCACATTCAGCGGGGAGTCTGCTTAAGATTCTCTCTCCCTCTCCTTCTCCTCCCTCCTCCCACTCTGCTCTCTCTAAAATAGATAAATAAATCTACAAATAAATAAATAAGGCAGCTGTGCAATCAAAATAAGATACACTTAATGCTTTTTTGAGCTCATAGCTCTTGGTTAGATTATCAAGTCTGCACTGGTACAACAAAGCCTAATAAGTACTTAACTATTTTTAAATAAGTAAATAATTGAATGAATGAATGAGTGAATGAATGAATGAATAAACGAATGAATGAATCCCAGGGAAGCTGTTTGGAGAAATGTGGAATTCCACATATCTCCTCTAGGTGGCGAACTGATACCTCCTACCCTGTGTTGCATTTCCTGTGTTCTCCACAATTGACAGGAAAACTGCTAAAGAAATCTGTAACTTTATGTCTGTCACAGTCTAGAACTAAGAAATCATTAATGTCTTTTCTGCCAAAGTTATCGATTTTTATGACTGTATGCTTCTTGTCAAAAAAAACTGTTTATAGAAAGTCATTAAGAAATATGATTGTGTAAGTACTATAAAGAAACAGAATTGTGCAAGAGACTTTTCAGAGCACTTCTGCAAGCTTGCTGTGAGGACTTTCCATTTCATGGTGTACTCAGCAAAACATTGTTTCGCCCAAAGCTCGTTATTATTTTCCTAGGGTGTTCATTCTCTTCTAAATACGGGAAAAAATAAAAATAATTCTGCTAACAATGACTTTTTATAAAAACTGAGTCTCAACTACATTTTTTTCTTCTAGATTCACTGTGACAGTGACAGATAAAATTGAATAAGAGCTGAATGCATTATCCTGTCAGTTGACTAGAGAAGAACAATCCAAGGAGATAAATTAATCCAAATACATTGCTTTAATTTTCCTTCAGGCCAGGATATGAGGTCCCTGAATGATTTAAATAATGCCCCCCAATCTCCATTTCCCTTTTGTGATGACATAGTCTATATTTTCTTATACAGGAAACATGACTCAAAAATATCTTGGAGTGCCATGAGAGCTGAAGGACAAAGCTAAACTCCATCTACAAGCACACCAAACAGGAACAACAAGAATTGAAGATTCCTGTCCTGATTCCAAAAGCAAGGGGAGGAGGTAAGTTTTTAGAACAATGACATGTTATAGCCCAAGAGCTAAAATTAAATGCATGTAAATAATTCTTGTTGAAACTAGAAGCCAGTGTAGATTAGGCAAACCAGGTAGAGAGTTCTTTCTTGCCAAAACATGCCAGGCTAAGAGTCACTTAGCATTGAGACATGGCTACTGACAGAAGTGAGGTTAATACTGGACAATCGTGGGGGATTCTGAACTCACAGGGCAGTTCTCAAAAGACGGTATGTACCTAAAGCCCAAAGATTCTGTTTTATCCTATCCAGAAAGCTGAAGGCCAGTTGTCAAGATACCGGAATCTGAATGAGAATTTCCAGCATACGTGTAAATATTTCTCTAACACCCATTTCTTAAGCAACCACTGTGGGCCAGGCCCTTGAATAATACAAAGATGAATAAGGCATGGTCCCTGCCCTCAGACATGTACACACATAATTATATGAGATTAATCAAGGGAGAGGGAGAGAAATAAAGGAGTTAAGGCCAACTGGGTATGTTGATGCGAGAGTGTGGGTGATCCCATCCCACAGTTGGGTTCCTGGCAACTTGTCTGACCAGAATCCAGCCATAACAGTAGTTTCTGCTGAATGTCAAATTGAACCTATACTGCTGGGTCTCTGATGCAGCTAAAGCCATGGAAATAGACCTGGAAAGGAAGGTATAAGCACCTAAAATACCTTTCCAATGGCATTTTGGGCTTGTTTCATTAGGTCATTGCCAAAAGTATGCAAGAAGCCAGAGGAGTTACAGAAGAAAACACCCTCCATTAAATCAACGTATTACTCCTAACTTTGTCATGAGCATGCAACCCCAAACCTTCCTAAGTAAACTAATTTAACCAGCTAAATAATCATTAATAGAGAAGTATAAATAAACCATAGACTCTCTCATATAGCAATTTTAAAAGAATGATGTAGCTCTAGGAGAGAAACATCTCCATACATATAGAAGTGAAAGAAAACAGCTAGGAGGAAAGAATTTAGGCTCTAAACTTGCCTTGGTATTGGATACAATTTAAAGACTTTTTCTAAAGGTTAAGTAAAAGCAGAAAATGGCACAAATATGTTAATAAAGTATGAGATCTGATGCACTCTTTATCACTATTATGTTATACCTCCAGAATTATAATGATTTATTTTTTTTAAAGATTTTATTTATTTATTTGAGAGAGAGAGAATGAGAGAGAGGAAAGCACATGAGGGGGGGAAGGGTCGAGAGGGAGAAACAGACTCCCTGCTGAGCAGGGAGCCCGATGCGGGACTCGATCCAGACACTCCAGGATCATGACCTGAGCCAAAGGCAGTCGCTTAACCAACTGAGCCACCCAGGCGCCCAGAATTATAATGATTTAAAGTGGATTTTTTATTTAAAATTTTTGGGGTGTTTGGATTGTTATTTTACCTACAAAAAAACACATTTTATCTTGAAGTGCGCGGTGCGAAGATTTTTAATATTTTCCCTAAATATTATTAGATTGTTTTAGGCCCTTTCTCTGTAGCCACTTTTGCAAGCTAACACATGTTTAAAGCCTTCAATCCAATTAGCCCATGCACACTCTAATTTCAGTTCAAAGAGATAAAAGTACATTTTGACCCAAGTTCTATTATTAAGTTGATATCCTATCCTCATACCAGCCCAAGGCAGATCTGTTGTCATTTGTCGTTACTCTTCATTACAAGGACAAAAAAAGAAAAGAAAAGGAGAAGAGGGAAAGGGGGCTTAATAAAAGAAAGGGACTGACCACCCCTTCCAATAGCAGAAACTGAAAGGTGCCTGTTAACTGTAGCCCTTACATTTATGGTAAGTCAACAACCCAGGCCCTGTGGCTTCTGCTTTATTGTGATTGTATAATTTTCTCCCTCAGTGAAAAATTCTCTTTAGGTAAGCTCTCTACAATGACTCAAGACCCTCAGATGTGATAGCCTTGTCTACTTCTAGGGAAATTTAGAAATACAAAAAGCCAGAGTGTTCCTTCTGTGAGTCAAACTCACCTCTAGAAATGAGGCAGAATTGCCACCAAAAGTCAGTGTGATACGCAGAGGATGTGGGGCGCAACCCAACAGCTCAAATCAGCCAGTGACCTTTTACCAAGGCAAATACACAGAGAAGCACCACTTTATTGGTGCCAATTTACTCAAGTAGAACAGGTGCATCCACCCTCTCCTGGTGCCACAGCCCAGCTAGACACACCCAGACTCTCCCACTCACAGGGCCACCAGGGCTGGTCTCAATTCAAGTCAGTGGAAGCTTACTGCCATGGGGATAGGTGAGATCTGTGTTTGATGCCAACCAACATAGGCGTGATTACCCAACAAGGAAAATAAAGAAGTAAAGCAAACAGATGCGCCCATGTCTGCACAATTCTTTTAAAAAGGGCTTGAAGTACAAAACCAAAGCCTAAGAGAGAAAGGTATTAGCTCAATTAGTATGAAATAAGCACCAACCCTCTCTAAAACAATTTTCTAATTCCAGCAGAAGAATCTCCAATGGTGAAACAGCAAAACCCAGTTTCAGCTGCCCTCCACAGCACTTACTGTTTACTGTAAATACATAAGCTAGACTAAATAACCACCACCACCACCAAAAAACCCTAAAAGAAATTAAAGTAATAATGCTATAATGATGATAATAATAATTACAGATCTCCTGGCTTTTTCCTTACCCTTTCCTTTCTCCTACATTGGCCAGCTTCTGTCCAGGTCATCCCCATAGGAAGGCACCCACCCCCCCTCTGTCTGCCTGGAGCATGCATCCAAGGCCAGAGCTCAGGACCACAGACTTGGTTGGGGCCTTCTCTGCCTCAGGGGCATGGGAGCTGGGGAAGGGGCTTTTAAGAGATAATAAAAGGAACAAAACAATTAAGTCTTTGGCAGTTGCCACCTACTCAGGTCCTTGAAGGCTGCAAGGTTTTGATGATCTAGATTCATTAGGAATGTCTCCTTGCCAGCCAGCCAGGGTCAAGACCCCCAGCCTGCGGAGGGCAGAGGTCCTCCCAGTCCGCAGGCTGCCACCAGCCCAGGGGCCCTTGTCTTACGGAGGCCCAGGTCTGAGGCTGCAGAAATCTGGGGCAGCCACCATAAGAGGCCCCTCTCAGGGGCCAGAATTCCTTTACCAGCATGGATTCAGGTCAGGGCTACATAACCAAAGCAGTTGCGGTATTTGTTTTGTTTTTGTTTTTTTTTTACAGCTTTTTTCCCAAAAATGATTTGCAGTTGTATGTGCGGCACTTTGCCGTGATATGTGTGCTCTACAATAAAAAACAAATCTACTTTTTAAAAAAGCAGGCCAGTTTGCTATAGTTAGCCTTAACTTCGTCTTCATAACAGCCTCGTGAAGTAGGTTTTTTTATTCCCATTTTACAGATAATGAAGCTGTATAAATCTTAAAATAAGTATCTTCTCCCAAAATACCCAGCTAGAGTGAAAAAGCCATCATCAAGCTCCAAGTGAATTTTTTCCACCATACCAGGGGTCAGCAGACTAGAACCCTGGCATCTTATCTGTCCCACTGACTGTCTTCGCAAATAAAGTCGCATCGGCGTTCAGACATTCTCATTCATTTCTATATTATCTGTGGCAACTTTGGTGCTACGGACAGCAGAGTTGAATAGCCCCATGAAAGAAACCATATGGGCTCACAGAAGCTAAACAATTTCCTATCAGGCCCTTTAGAGAAAAACTTTGTCAACCTCTGCTCTTCCATGTGCCATTAAGAATTTTAGAAGGTTGAGTATAAAGAATATTATCAGAGGATTAGGAAATTCTAACAAATGGGAGTTTGCCACAATCAATTTCTTTGTGAACAGCTACACTAGTACATTCTACCCATGTGTAGAGCTTTCTTCCAGCCCCTCAAACCTCAGGGAAAGAGTGTTTTAGAAAACAAGGATCTACCGAAGGGGTACGTGCACCCCGATGTTTATAGCAGCAATGTCCACAATAGCCAAACTGTGGAAAGAGCCAAGATGTCCATCGACAGAGGAATGGATAAAGAAGAGGTGGTATATATACACAATGGAATATTATGCAGCCATCAAAAGGAATGAGATCTTGCCATTTGCAACGACATGGATGGAACTGGAGGGCGTTATGCTGAGTGAAATAAGTCAATCAGAGAAAGACATGTATCATATGACCTCACTGATATGAGGAATTCTTAATCTCAGGAAACAAACTGAGGGTTGCTGGAGTGGTGGGGGGTGGGAGGGAGGGGGTGGCTGGGTGACAGACATTGGGGAGGGTATGTGCTATGGTGAGCGCTGTGAATTGTGCAAGACTGTTGAATCACAGATCTGTACCTCTGAAACAAATAATGCAATATATGTTAAGAAAAAAAAAAGAAGAAGAAGATAGCAGGAGGGGAAGAATGAAGGGGGGGAAATCGGAGGGGGAGATGAACCATGAGAGACGATGGACTCTGAAAGACAAACTGAGGGTTCTAGAGGGATGGGGGTGGGGGGATGGGTTAGCCTGGTGATGGGTATTAAAGGGGGCACGTTCTGCGTGGAGCACTGGATGTTATGCACAAACAATGAATCATGGAACACTACATCAAAAACTAATGATGTAGGGGCGCCTGGGTGGCTCAGATGGTTAAGCGTCTGCCTTCGGCTCAGGTCATGATCTCAGGGTCTTGGGATCGAGCCCCGCGTCAGGCTCCCTACTCAGCGGGAAGCCTGCTTCTCTCTCTCCCTCTACTACTCCTCCCTGCTTGTACTCTCTCACTCTCTCTGTCGAATAAATAAATAAAATCTTTAAAAAAAAAACTAATGATGTAAGGTATGGTGATTAACATAACAAAAAATTTAAAGGGAAAACAGAAAGAAAACAAGGATCTAAATTTAACGGACCAACTCATTCAAGCCCTCCCCAGTTCTACCTCCAGCTTCTCCTTGCCTCAGCTTCTCATAGGACAGCTCCAGCTTCTCCCTAAGAGAAAAGGAGAGAGATGAACACAGTGAAAAAGTGTTGCTATAGCTTCATGGAACTTCCATTCCATTTTCAGACCCTGCTCCCATGTCAGAGGTAAAATTTGAAGGAAACATGACAAATATCAGGGTTTACTTGGTTTAGGCTTGTCAGATCGATGAAAGCCTGAGTGGATAAATTGATAGACTAGAATAATATAATTTTAATATGGAAGGCACATCAGATAATAACCAATTGAGATGATTCAGTTTATAAAAAAAAAAAAAAAAAGAATCCAGCAAAGCTGGGTGACTGACTTCTCCCAGGTTAGCAACAGAGAAGAGGCTTCTCATCCATTCTACCACATATTCAGCAGGATCCGGTTTAAGGCCACAACTGTATCCTATTCACCAGCTTCCATATATACATTATTTTCATGTCCTTTCTCAAGGCCACAGCTTTGGTTGAAAGAGCACCTTTGGGGAATCAAGCCAGTTGAGGTTCAAACCCTGTTTTGGTCCCTTACTATTTGTGCAAACTTAGGAAAGTCAGTAAACCAGTGGAAGCCTCAGTTTTATAGAAGTAAAACATAGTTAACTGTTCCCTGCATGGAAAGAAGAGAAAATAAAACATTCAGTGCCAAACAAAGTACCCCTAGCATGTTGTAGGCACTTTCTCAACACATGGCAGACTCTCGTATTACTCTTAAGGGACAAGTAAAACTGCATCACCTTAGTCTTTTATTGGGCCAAGATCAATGGGTATTAACAGTTGGACAAAGAAGCATCTCCCGGTTCAGGGATAGAGGATAACATGCTGGCCACATATTATAGAGGTATTTCCACTCTGAGGGAAATTTAGAATTTTCACCTGAGAAAGCTAAATGTTAATTTTCTAATCAAGTCTTGTACCAGTTGCATATAATTGTTATTATATGCTATGATTTATGGACAGCCTTGTTTTTAATTATGAGGTTTTTATTGGAGAGACAGGTTTCGGGGTGAGTCTGCCATCGGACTTGCCAGCACTTGTTAAAAGTTTTTATAGTGTGACTCATTTACGTGTGTGTGTGTGTGTTTAGGAGTGCTATTATTAAACATTCCTGGCATATAGTGATAAATTTGTGATTCAAATTTGTCCATATATTTACCTCCCCACCACCTACTCTATCCTTTCCCATACCTCATCCCTCCCCCATCCATCAAGGCTAGCTTCAGATTGTTTTCAAGGTTTTCTACAGATAAACTCACTTGGAATGGTCCTTGCCTAATTCCCTTTAGCTCTCTCTCTGCATGTGAAATAGAAGAAAACACTGCTCAAAAGCAAAAATATTTCAGGTAATGTGGTAGATGGAAAAACTAGAGGAAATTTAAAAAGCATGAATGCCATTTCTTTATGCTCAATGTTTTTCATTTTTTTTAAGATTTTTTATTTACTTGTTTGAGAGAGAGAACGTGAGAGAGAAAGAGAGACAGCATGAGCAGGGGCGAAGGGCAGAGGGAGAAGCAGACTCTCCGCTGAGCATGGAGTCTGATCGGGACTCCATCCCAGGACCCGGGACCATGACCTGAGCCGAAAGTAGATGCTTAACCAACTGAGCCACCCAGGCACCCCTTAATGTTTTTAATTTCGTAGAAAGAGTACCTGCAGGAAAAATCGCCTTCACGTTGATGAAGTCCACAAGAGATACTGATAGATCAGTGCTATAAATTGCCTACAAAGAAAAAGAGAGGGAACATGAGTACACAAAGCCCATAGAAGAATAAAGATATTTCCATAAGTAGAAAAATGAAAACAAAACAGAATGGATAGCATTGATTCAACTCCCATGGTGATTCAATAACACCAACAGCCAAACTTTTGTTAGATGTGTATACTACATGAGTACTATGAAGCCAACATACAAAGCCTGGCACAGGGCATTGGGGAAAGGTATAGATGATAACATTTTGCAGATGGAGGAGTTTTCTTTTGCGCTGCTATTGACTTTAAGTTTCCAACTGTTCCATTAATTAGAAGTATGAAAGAGTAGGAGGAATAAAGGGAAGGAGTGAAAGAGAGAGGGTAGGGAGGAAAGAATCGGAAAATGAGAAAGAAAAAGTGTCCAATGTTAGAAATCACAGTTCAACAGAACTGCCAACACTTGGGGCCCAGGCCCAATGGTGATAACTTGGCTCTACCTCCACCGAATCACTTCTGGAAATGAGTCCCATAGACTTGTGTTATACATTGCTGAATAACAGATTAATTCTCCCAACCCAATATCCAAAAATGAAGAGTTTAAAATGCCTGTGGTCAAGGCTCTGGGGATGGCTTTACTGGGTCTTCTGCTTCACAGTCTCCCACAAGGCTGCAGGCAAGGTGTCCATCAAAGCTGGGTCTCATCTGAAGGCTCATCTAGGGAAGGATCTGGGTCCCAACTAATCACATGGAATTGTTGGCAGGATTCATTTCCTTGAGGAATGTTGAACTGAGGGCTTCAGTTCCCTGCTGTGCTTGGGTCACCATTCCTATGGCACCATTCCTTGCTTCATCAAAATCAGTGCAAGAGAGAGACAGAGAGAGAGAGACTTCTAGCAAGATAGAAGTCACAATCTTTTACAAACTAAGCAGGGAAGTGACACCTCCTCTAAGTTGCCATATTCTATTGGGCTAGAAAACAGTTTCTCAAGCGGAGGGGATTACATAGGCATGAATACTAGATGGTGAGATAATCAGGGGCTATCTTAGAGGCTGCCTACCACAACTTGGCAATCTACTCTCTTTTTCTTTGCTAACCTTTTTCCGTCTCATCTCTATTCAGATTACCACAAAATTCCAAAATAGTCAGGTCTAAATAGACAAAAGTTTACTTTTAGGTCTAAGTTTGCACTCCTTAGAAGAGTTATTAGTATAGCAGAAGCAATAAGATAAGCAGGTTAATAAGAAGGCATGAGTACCAGGCCCAGTTCTGGAAATTTACCGGCTATAAGATTTTATCCATGAGCCTGATTTCCTCATCTTTGAAATGGGGATAATTATGTTTTCTCTGTTTTACCTCACATAACAATTACAAGGACCAAGGACTATCATGCGTGGCAATGTTTTCCAAAACACAGTAATATAGCACTGGAGGTACTTCCGATGACTATAGGTATATGGACTACAGGTGGAACTTTTTTGAAGTATTTGTTTTTAGAGTGCATTAGAAAAATATAACTTGCACAACAAATCCATGATTTTATAGCTAATGTTGCTCAAATGAGACTTAAATCAAGTTGGAAAAAAGGTGAGTCAATGTGACGAAATGTGACGAAAACTATTAAGAAAGTAATGATAAGTCTAAGAATGGGGCAAACATTATGATGGTGATATACAAATGATGGCATAAAATGTAAAATGCTCCACAAATACATCCAATCTTATTCATTGACTCATGCTCCATGACTCTGGTTTAAGAAGGAAACTAGATACATTCTTTGCTACCAACAGAGCAAATCTAACTACAATGGTAAAAGAGATGGCCACTTGAAAATCCAGTTCTAAATGTTTTGCCCACAAAGAATCCTTCCACTAGTATTTCTTTTCCTGTGTCTCATTTATCATTTTATTGTTTAAAGTGCCCCTACAGAGTGCCTTGAACATATTAATCAAGCTTTGAAAGTTTACTGACTTGATTGTATTTTTTTATTTCATTTATTTATTTTTATTTAAATTCTGGTTAGTTGACATACAGTTCAATATGGTTTCAGGAGTAGAGTTCAGTGGTTAGTCATTTACATATAATACCACTGCTCTTCCTAACAAGTGCCCTCCTTAATATCCATCACCCATCTACCCCATCCCCCACCCAGCTCCCTCCATCAACCCTCAATTTGTTCTCCATAGTTAAGAGTCTCTCACGATTTGTTTCCCCCCTCTCTTTTCCCCCTCCCGAATGTTCATCATTTTGTTTCTTAAATTCCACATAAGTGAAATCATATGGTATTTGTCTTTCTCTGATTGACTTCTTTCATTTAGCATAATACACTCTAGCTCCCATCCACATTATCATTGCAAATGGCATGATCTCTTTCTTTTTGATGGCTGAGTAGTATTCCTCTGTGTGTGTGTGTGTGTGTGTGTGTGTGTGTGTGCGCGTGCATGCATATATATATATTCATACCACAGCTTCTTTATCTTCTTTATCCATTCACCAGTTGGTGGGCATTTAAGCTCTATTATTAAAAAAAATTTGTATCATTTGTTCCCTGATGCACTTTCTTTCCTAACAATATTTTAATAATAATTTGAATTTATTAGGGGTTTACCGTGTGCTAAAATGTACATATACTATTTCAATGAATACATCTCCTAGGAGAAAGGTTGTGTTATCATAGCTTATGAATAAGGAAACTGAAGCCTAAAGAGGTTAAATCACTTGACCAAAATCACTCAGCTGGTAAATAACACTTTTATATTTTCGCATTGCAATTTTTTTTCCCTCTGGAATGTAGGAAAATACGCCAACACCAGAGCATTCAAAACAAGGTCAGAGAATGAGTCACCCCAGGATCCTGCAGGCATCTTTTACTGTTTTGTCACTGATGTATCTTAAGGGTCTAGAAGATGCCTGGTACATAACAGATGCTCAATAAATATTTGCTGACTAGCTAACAGATGAATGGAATAATCAACACAGCCTGTACATAGGAAAGAACAACCATGAAAAAATTCTTCACTCAGAAAGGGTGTTATTTTTAGATGATTTTCTAATAATATCATTTTGCTCATTTTTCTCTCATTTGGTAAGAATGAATATAGAGAGATAAATTTTAGAAGAAACTCTTATCAGGAACATTATGTAGTAAATGCTTTCTCCTGGCTTTTTTTTTCTTTCATTTAGTTTTCTGAATTTTTTTCAGTAGATTATTCTAAGTTTGAATTTGAATTATGTTTATGTCCTGGGAACTGGTCCTTATATACAAGTAATCAAAGAAAATGTTGAATGTGCAATTTTTTAAATAAAACAGGATTAACAACGTAAAGGATTATGAAAAATGTCTTCAGAATGAGAAAACTGAGAGACAGAAGAGGTGGGATCAATATATCAATCATATATTATCATATATATCAATATCAATCATATATTATCAAAATTTTTGGTAGAATATGTTCAGAATTAATTGAAAAGTAAACTAATCTTCTATACTAAAATTTGTGCCAGAAATTTTCATTTCTTCATTTATTAGTATAAATTAGTCCATATTAGGAATATGCACTCCTCTCTGAGCTACAGACCCATCTTTCTAACAATAAACATTTCCATCTGGATATATCACCATGTCTCAAGTTCAAGCTCTCTGATCCTGAACCCATCCTCTTCACCTCAAACTGCATTCTCATCCAGTGTTCCCTATTTTGGTGACCATAATTACCAACCTCACCAGTTGTACAAACCTGCCTAACACCTTCTTCCTCATCTGTATCTCAAGTTTATTGCTAAACTCTGTTGAAATTATTTCTTAAATATATCTTAAAGGATTCCCCTTCTTTCCATCTTAGGTGCAAACAGTTTAGTCCAAACTACCATAATCTATCCTCTGAACTACTGGTCCACCAGTATCCATTCTAGCTTCTCCTCCAAACCATTCTCCAAAGTGCATGGAAAGTGATTTTTTTAATTTAACTAAAAATCTGATCATATCACTTCTCTGCTCAAACCCATAAATGGCTTCTCTCTTTCTTTTTAAGATCTATTTATTTGAGTGAGAGAGAGAGAGAGAACACGTGCACATGGGCACATGTGCCAGTGGGGTAAGGGCAAAGGGAGAGGAAGAGAGAGAATCCTCAAGCAGACTCCCCACTGAGCGCAGAGCCAGATGAGGGACTCGATCCCAGGACCCTGAGATCATGACCTGAACTGAAATCAAGAGTTGGCTGCTTAACTGACTGAGTCACCCAGGTGCCCCAGGCTTCTTTTTGCAAGATAAAGATAAAAATGCTTCACATGGCCTATACAGCCCTACAGGATTTTGCAGTGCTTATGTCTCCAACTATAGCCGGCCATATTCTCCTCCTCCATCCCTGTGCTCCAACCACAGTTCCTTCAATATGCGCATGCTTTGTCCCACCCCAGAGGTTGCCACATGCAATTCCTTCAACCTGGAATGTTCCTCCTTGCAACTACTGACCCACACCTTTGATTAGTTAATACCAATATAATCCTGCAGATCTCAACACCCTCCATCTCTTTGACCACCAGACCCTCATTATGCATTTAAGTAGCATCCAGGGTTTTTATTTCATGGAAGTTAACCATGTTTTGTAACTAATAGTTTCTGACTTGCTCATTATTTGTACCTAGCAGACAATATCTGATACTTAGGAGAGGTTCAATATCCAATTTTTAATGGATAAGTAAATATTTTACTAGCTAATTATTCAAGATTTTATTTTAGCATTGTTACTAAAAACATGGATGAACTAAATGTAGATTAAGAATATATTTTTAGAAGGATGTAAACGTGTTAGTATTATTTACATCACATACATGACATATGTGATCAGTAATATACGAGAGAACAGCTTCATCAGAAGCAAGAAAGTTAAGAACAGCAAGAAAAAAAGGTTCATCAGCATCCAAAGCTGTACAGAAGAAACTGCAAGAGATGAAGGCTGGGATTACTGGATCTAGCAACAAGAAAGCCATTGGTTACCTTGGCAATTAGTTACTTGATTTTGTGTGAAATTGGTTACTAATTCTGTGTGAAAGCCAGATTATGGAAGGTTCAGGAGTGAATGGAAATAGAGATAACATTCTTCTTCCAAGGATCTTAACATCTGATTATGCAGTTTCTTGGGCCATGCAGAAGATAATTTCTTATTGGATCTGTGCTGTGTGATTGGATCTACACAAAAGCAACAATTTCAGATGAGAAAAAAATTCAGGTTCCAATTCACAATGACTCATAAAGATGAAAGCTTGAATGCAGGACTGGATCCATAGCATATCAGATTACCAAATCTTCAAGCCAATTGATTCTGCTGAGATATGTGTATAGGTGCGTGTGTGTGCGCGCGCGCGTGCCTTTTTTTTCTTAACAAAGAAGCCTCCTAAAATAAAAAAAAAGTTTCAAAAAATCACTACATTTTTTAGGATGGGTTTTACGCAAGAGCCCTGGAAAGAAAATATACTTTATCAGAAATGTATCAATTATCTCTAATGAAAGAGTACTCAACATAGGAGTGCCTGGGTGGCTCAGTTGGTTGAGCAGCTGACTCTTGATTTCAGTTCAGGTCACGATCTTGGGGTCCTGGGATAGAGCCCCATGTCTGGCTCTGTTCTCAGCAGGGAGTCTTCTTGAGGTTTCTCTTCTTCCCTCTCCCTCTGCCCCTCCTGCTCCCACTCACGTGCACACGCACATGGGCTCTCTCTCTCTCTCAAATAAATAAATAAATCTTTAAAAAAGAAAGATTACTCAACATAGTTCAGAAGTAACACATTTCTGAGGGGAAAAAAAGCAAATTAAATGTGTAACTTATGCTAAATAACAATCTTCACAAGAAAATTAAGATAAAGCAAAATTCTCAATTTGTTGATCTTTTCAGCATATTTTCTTTTTTTAAGATTTTATTTGAGAAAGAGCATGAGCAGAGGGGAAGGGCAAAGGGAGAGGGAGAAGCTGACTCCCTGCTGAGCAGAGAGCCACACACAGGGCTAGATCCCAGGACCCCAGATCATGACCTGAGCCAAAGGCAGACGCTTAACCGATTGAGCCACCCAGGTTCCCCTCAGCATATTTTCAAGATATTAAGCTAACAGAGTCTCTCTCTACTTTGAGAAAATGTTTTCCACTAACTCAATCTCTCACTCCCCCTTCAATATTCAATTTACAATAGTAACAGTTGTGAGATGCCCTTGATCCTAATATTAATGCTAGACCTCCAAAATAAGAAAAAAAGAGAAGTCTGGATACACACAACTTAGTTTCACAAATAATTACTGACTCCTATATCACTGTGTTATTCAACATGTCAAACTTTAGCATAAAGTCACTTCAGTAGTAGGTAATGCTTGGATACTGATGCTCTCTCCCTTGGCATGTGATGGCCTACTGAGTTCTCTTCAACTTGAGAAGGCTCTTTCATCATCAAATTTCTGGCAAACAAGAACTGTACATTACTGGTATTATAAGGTACGCAAGTCAAGATTGGCCTAATGTTTTCAAGTGGGGTCTCTGCCATGATTAAACAATAAAGGAAAACTTTATTCAAGAACAAGCTTCAATGGGAAGTTAAAATTTGATAAAATGAAAAAATAAATGATTTTATGCCTGAACTGAGTGCAGTATACTTCCATGAATACACCTGAAGAAGTTCAAACTTTCCTAGCACACACAAAGTCTGGATTCAGTTGGGGGTGTGTGCAAGGGAGGTAGACAAATCATAAAGCAGAAGATTTTTTATTTTATAATGAAATCATCCCTTTGATCTCATCTCCCTCTATCCATGTGTCATTTAAATCAGTGATTTTTCTAAGGGAGCCACCCTATGGGGTATTTTGGATATTTTTTGGTGGCATTTCTTGTTGTAACAATGACTTGGGGGCCCTCTGGGCTCAAAGATAGGCCCAAAGACCCACACCATTGAATTTTCAACAATTCCCTTGACATTCATGTAAGTGAAAATATGTGTAAATATTCTGAGCTAAGAAGCTAAATTTATGTTTTATATGTAAACATAAAGGCCTTGAAATATCATGGCCTGCTGGGTAGCAATAAGGTCCTCAGCACTGACGATGTACTTTTTAAATACCATTCTCCACTAAAAAGAATCAATGCTCCTTGGAGAAATAGGTGATTCTATATATAGTACATGAAAAATACAAGATAAAACTGGAATACATTGCCATACCAAAAATCAAGGATTCTGTCAAAGACTACTGGAGTCACATTAAAAGTCTCAGGAACCAACCTGCAGAGGCTCTCACTGGCCAAAGACAGGCCTTGAACATCAATAGGAATGATAATTATAGTGGATGAAAACACATCAATTATGTTCAAATCCACAAGTTCACAATAATTCAAAAATCATTAGTCACCTCTGAAAGATGCTGGAAGCTCAAGTCATTAGTTTTAAAACCTATAAATAAATTTGAAAATAAAGTACTTACCCTGTCTTTCTTACATATACTTGAGGGCAAACAAGTAGATAGCAAAGGAAGCTTTCTCTTTATAGAAGTATTTCAGCTGTTAAATGAAGCAGGGATGGTAGAATTAGAATGCCACCATTTTGTGACCCCTAAGGAAATAATAGATTTAAGAAATAATTATCAATGGCTGCTATAATCATGGAGAAGCAACCAGATTATGTGCCTTTTGGTAGAAGTTTATACTACTTATAAAGTATTTTTGCCAAAATATCAAACTTGAATCACATCCAGACTCTAGATCTAAATAATAAATTACAAGAAATACAGGTGACAGAGAAAAATGTTAAATGTCATCATGAAGAAGCATTCTGCAAAGTTCAGACTTCAGAAAACTCCAGAACTAACAATCCCATTCCTGCAACGAATAAATTGAAAAGAGAAAGAAAGAGAAGAAAGAAAGAAAGAAAGAAGAAAGAAAAAGAAAGAAAGAAAGAAAGAAAGAAAGAAGAAGAAGAAAGAAAGAAAGAAAAAGAAAGAAAAAGAAGAAAAAGAAAGAAAAGAAAGAAAGAAAGAAAAAAGAAAGAAAGAAGAAAGAAAGAAAAAGAAAGAAAAGAGAAAGAAAGAAAGAAAGAAAAAGAAGAAAGAAAGAAAGAAAGAAAGAAGAAAGAAAAAGAAGAAAGAAAGAAAGAAAAGAAAGAAAAAGAAAGAAAGAAAAAAGAAAAAGAAAGAAAGAAAGAAAGAAAGAAAAGAAAGAAAGAAAGAAAGAAAGAAAGAAGAAAGAAAGAAAGAAAGAAAGAGAAAGAAAGAAAGAAAGAAAGAAGAAAAAAGAAAGAAGGAAGGAAAAAGGGAATCTATAGATTAGAAGAGACACAAATTGGGGTGCCTGGCTGGCTCAGTCAGTAGAGCAAGTGAGTCTTGATCTCATGGTTGTGAGTTTGAGCCCCACATTGGGTATAGAGATTACTTAAAAATAAAATCTTTAAAAAATAAATAAATAAAATATAAAAGAGACACAAGAGACTGGTATCAATATCAACAAATTTCAATGTGTTGACATTATTTTCACCCTTATTCAAATAAATAAATTAATAAAAATGATATGTGTAGAAATTGGGAAAGACTCCATTATAGACTGAATTGTGTCCCCCCAAAATTCCTATGTTAAATCTTTGACCTTCAGTATCTCAGAATGTGACTGTATTTGAAGATAGGGCACGTAGAGAAGGGATTAAGTTAAAATGAGGCTGTTGGAGTGGGTCCTAATTCAATCTGACTAGTGTCCTTATGAGAAGAGGGAATTTGGACACACAAAAGAGATTACCAGGGACTTACATGCACACAGAATGAATATGAGAAGCAGCAGCAGGAATGTGACCACCTGCAAACCAAGGAGAGAGACCTCAGGAGAAACCAAGCTGAGAAAATAAATTTCTATTGTTTAAGCCAACTAGTCTATGGTATTGTTTTATGGAAGCCTTGGAAAACTAATACAGATGCTAAAATGTCCACTGTTCAATTAAACTTAAATAAATATGGGAGGGGCACCTGGGTGGCTCAGTTGGTTGAGCATCTGCCTTCAGCTCAGGTCGTGATCTTGGGATCCTGGGATCAAGCCCTCCCTGGGACTCCCCTGCTGAACAGGGAGTCTGCTTCTCCCTCTCCCTCTGCCCCTAACCCCTGCTGTGCACCCTCGCTCTCTCAAATAAATAAATAAAATCTTCTTTTAAAAAAAGGAAAGAAATAAATATGGGAATATAGAAAGAGATATACTATGAATCCTGAAGCATAAATCTCAACTGATGAAATGGAGAGAATCAAGTCCCCTGGTGGGAGGTGGGTCATACAAATACAAATTGATTTGTATTCACACTTTGATAGTGAGTTCATATATAGTTTCACCAACTAGAATATGAACATTATCACTGGAAATATGCATTATTTATAATATTGAAACTGATTCTACTCATTCCCTTCTTTTTTTTTAAGATTTATTTGTTTGTTTTTCAGAGAGAAAGAGAGGGAGGGAGGGAGAGCATGAACAGAGGGAATGGCAGGCAGAGGGAGAAGCAGGCTCCCTGCTGAGCAAGGAGCCCAACATAGGGCTCAGTCCCAGGACCCTGGAATAATGACCTGAGCCAAAGGCAGACACTTAACTGACTGAGCCACCCAGCCACCCCTCTACTCATTCCCTTCTATTTACCTCCAAAATTCTATGCCAATTTACTATTTATTTTCTCTCTTTTCTCACTTATAAATTATCCACCCTATTAAATGGCATAGCTGTGACAATTCTAAGTTTCAGCTGCCCGCTATGTTCCCATCCACTTCATCTCTTAAATGTGTTTAAAGCATTAACAATAGGTTGTGTTTCATCCTAGAGACAGTTGGGTTTCAGGGAGAGGTAAAATGTTTCATTATCTCACCCTATTGTCCAAGACAAATGTGCTATTGTATTACATGTGAAATGTCAACTTTGAAGTCTATTAAGGATGTGCTGTGAGGTGAACCATCTGGAAAACACAATGTAGGCTGGAAAATAATTATAAGCCAGTTCATTGCACTTTTTTTTCCAGTGAAGCCTACCATGACAGCCGCTAAAAACACTATGTAATGTTAGGGGTAGAGGCTCTGAAGACACACAGGTTAGACCCTACCTCCAACAATGCTTAACTAGTATGCAAGTTACTTAATTTCCTTGATCCTTTTGTCTTGTCTGTAAAATTGAGAAACTGATACATTTTGCATTGGAGTTTTATGAGAGTTAAATGAAATACTTGTAAATCACTTGGAACAGGGTAGACATCAAGTGTTTTTCTCCTCTCTTAAATATAGAGACTATTTCATGTTCTTTACATAGAGAATATTAGATAATCCAGTAATATTTGGAAATCAGATTGAGCAGTCCATTGTAAAGATGTTTTGTAAATTAGTCCATCGAGTTTCCATGTGATTCTTTGAATTTCAGGGGAGAAAGCGGGTTTGGAAAATCAAGTGTGAAGCTTTCTCAGGAATTCTCAGTCTGGAGTGGGTTAGGACCACCTAGATGCGCTTCCTAGGAAGGCGCTGTCCGTGGTGCTAGTAATCGCACGTACCGCTAGCAACATTTCCCCCGCCCAAAATTCTTTTCCAGTCAACTTACTTAGTGAAGCTCACATATCTGCCTCGTGGAAGATTCTCACACATTTGGCTAATTGGCTTTTTCTCTATCTTACCACTCTTTGTCTATGTTCCCTTCAACTAAAAACAATTTTCTTCCATCTCCTTATCAACTCCAAATAGTTTTCATTTTTTCAGACACTTTGGCCATGCTTACCACTTAAGAAGGTAGCTCAAAAATTGGTTCATGCTATCTTTTTCTGACCTTTTTGTTAAGTTTCAGAGAAATCCAAAGCTCAAATCTAGAATACAGGAAAAATTTTCTGATGCATTCTTTAGAGACTCTTCATCTGGTAACTCCTCTGCATCTCCATCTTGATTTAAGTTCCCCTCTTCTTACTCCCAAAATAGCCTATAGATACATCCTCAGTAAAGTTATTGCATTAAATTGAAACTCTCTATTTATTAGTTTTGAGTGCCACCAGGGAAACTTTCTTAAAAGCTAGCACCCATACCTTATTCAATTGTGGACTCCTGGAATATAGGACATACTGAGCTAAATTTTGTTGAACTAATTTAATTACTGGATCCATTAGAAGAAAGATCCCAACAATACTCCTTTAAAAGGCAACCTGCCTTTTTACATTTGGCTGTGCACTAAATTTCAGGGTAGCTATGTTGTTCTGATGAAGATACTCTGGACTGAGTCCATTTGCCACCACATCCGCCACTATCAGTCTGATGACTCAGCCCCTCAGAGTGACCGCCAAAGAAACAATGCCATCCATTTCAAAACTCTGGCTTCCCACTGTCTATATTTCCTCTTCCTTCTCCCATTCTGCCTACACACCTGTAATCTCCAGTATACCATGGGTGGGGACTAGCTCCAAAGACTGGTCAAAAACAGCTCATCTATGCTTTTCAACCAGAAGTAGACTTCTATTCCTCTGGCCAGACCAAGAAACGGAGCCACCATCGACAAATAAAAGGACTTTTCTTTTTCAGATAAGAGTGGAGGTTCAAATAAGAGGGAAAAATAGAGAAATTAAGAAGCTGAAAACTAGGGGCACCTGGGTGGCTCAGTCGGTTAAGCAACTGCCTTCGGCTCAGGTCATGATCCTGGGGTCCTGGGATCGAGCCCCGCGTCTGGCTCCCTGCTCAGCAGAGAGCCTGCTTCTCCCTCTCCCTCTGCCTGCCACTCTGCCTACTTGTGCTCTCTCTCTCTCTCTCTCTGTCAAATAAATACATAAAATCTTTAAAGAAAAAAGAAGCTGAAAACTAAGAAATGAGGTGGGGAAGAGAGACGAAAAAAAAAATGGTTATCAATGCTGCCTCCTTCCCTTCCCTATCCAGGTGGATTTCAACTCTGTCTCAGTCAGTAGATCTTCATCCCTAACCACCACTTCTATGGGTTCCCCTGTCTTTGAAGAATTCGTCCTTATTCTTCAATGGATTGGGGAAGGGAGTCCAAGCTAAGGTATGCTAGAAGAAACACGTGAGGGGCGCCTGGGTGGCTGTCATTAAGTGTCTGCCTTTGGCTCAGGTCATGATCCCAGGGTCCTGGGATCGAGTCCCACATTAGGCTCCCTGCTCGGCGGGAAGCCTGTTTCTCCCTCTCCCACTCCCCCTGCTTGTGTTCCCTCTCTCGCTGTGTCTCTCTCTGTCAAATAAATCAATAAAATCTTTAAAAATTTTTTTAAAAAAAGAAATATGTGAAACAAACTCCCATTTATGAGTAAGCAAGCAATTGCCCTTCCTTAGGCACTCTTCCTCTGCACTCTGAACCGAAATTAATTTGTAAATAACTGTTCCGTGTTAGAAGCAGCTCAATCTAATGTAGTTCCTCATCAAAGCTTTCAGACAACAGATACATAACTTGTGGTTCTCTTCCTATTTTAATCGAACATCAGCTGCAATTTTTTAAATCTTTAAAGCAATACATATGTTAGTTCAAACTCACCTAGGAAGATTGGGAAGAAAGGCAATTGGCCTTTAAATCTTCAGAAGAGGATTTAATGACAGGTTCAGCCTGTTTAATGACAGGCCCAGCACCACACCCCTGTTTTATTATGCTTCATTATTACTGCATAAATTTCCTTTATTACTCATGATAAATAAAAATCAAATACTTGTGAAGTGGGTTTAAACAGGTAAGAGTGCAAACAAAAATAATACTATTCAAATATCATGAAACTGGAATCTCAGATTCTTAAAATATATATTTTTTAAAAGTCTCACATATACCAGGTTGCCACTGTCATTTCCAAACTAGGTTTGTTTTTTTGAGGTGTGTGTGTGTGTGTGTGTGTGTGTGTGTGTGTATCCATTATTCAAAGATGAAAAGAATAAAAAACACATTCAAAACAGGATTCTCAGGATTTTTCACTGTGACTGATTTTTGACTAATTCAACTAAGAAGACACACCCAAAAGAAAATTGCTAAGGTTGATGCAAGATGTGAAGCTAGTGAAGTTCAAGTACTCCCTGGGGATGAATTTAACCCGCGTGACAGGTGCAAAACTGTCACTTTCAGAAATCTTAGGGGAGACGAAGTTATTTTGAATGCCTTTCTCCTAGTCGTTCAATTGCACAAGGAACGACTAACGTCTCCAGAGCGAAACCAGCTGGCATAGGACTGAAGGAATAGAAATCCTCTGCTCCGCCTGCTGGAGGGAGGGGATTAGGAGGAGTGAGTGCTTTAATTCAACTTTTCCAAAACCTTAGCTAAGGCCTTGCAGGACACTGGGCCAGCAGGACAGCAAGCTCCGCACGCCCAGTGTCTGGCGCATGCGTCCCAGCGCACTCCGGGATGGCTTCCCTCCCGCCCGCCCCTACCTCGTCGGCTGTAACGTCATCTGCGGGCCAGGCCTCCGGGCCAGCGGAGTGGGAAGTGCCAGCGCCGGCCGGCCGGACAGGGGGCGGAGCCTAAGGGGGTGGGGAATGCCCTGCCCGGCAGCCCAGCGTGAAACGGATTCATTCCCAGCCGGCTCTCCATCTAGCCGGAGCGAGGCTCGGCAGTGAACGCTGCGACGCGCCCGCGCTCGGCGGCCGGAGGCACCCTGCGCTCGGCTGCGGCCACGCGAGGCGCTTTTTCCCGGGAGCGAGCCGGGAAAAGCCCGGCTTAACCACGAGTGGCACGGCCATTGCAAGGACCTCCAAGGCGACAGAAGGACGGCGAAAGAGGGCTGAAGCTGACCTGAGCTTTCCCACGGAGGGGAGACGGCGCCAGGGCGAGGTGGGGAACAAGGGAGTGTGGCGACGCTCACGGCCAGCGGTGGATTATCCCGGTCAGTCTGCGTCTGCGGCCTGCGAAATGCGCGAGGAGGACAAGGGCATGCTCGGTGGTGGTGGCGACGACGCGGGTCTGGCCAACGCCTCGGCGCAGGGGCAAGTGGAGACCGTGCGGCAGCTCCTGGAAACCGGTGCGGATCCCAACGGAGTCAACCGCTTCGGGAGGCGGCCGATCCAGGTAGCTGGGGCCCTGGGCCCTCGCCGGCAGGGGGCGCATGAACAAAGGGGAGCGGCCTCCGTGGGACGCGGCTGGGACCGAGATCTTCACCAACGTACCTGTGTCTCTCTTCCTTGAGGTGTGGAGCCCAGGTGTAAAGCAGGTTCTCCCCCACCAAGGATCCTAAAGAGAGGGATTGAAAGAAACCACTACTTCAGTTTGGTTTTCTTTTTAGTAGTGGAAAAAATGTCAATACTCTCTCCGTCTCGTGATCACAGATGGAAGGGATAAATTCAATTGGGGAGAAAAGGAGAGGTTATTTGGGGAGGAAAACTTTTGTCTGTCTCTCAATAAATATCGATCAACTTTCATTGATAGAGATAATTAAATGACAAATTACACAATCTGGATTAGATTTGAGGAATGATGCAGAATCATAGCGCATGAAAAAAATTACCATGCACTTCTAGGCTGCAATATAAAATTCTCTTGTTCCTTTCTCGTAGAGGCAAACTGAATACAAAGAGATAAGCCAGGATTCCTCGACCACAGAACTTAATTCCTTTTACATTAGCAGTGTCTCTTGAGTGTTACATAAGAAAAATATGCTTCCATATATTTTTGTTTAATTATACAGTGATTACAAAAGCATGCTTGCAGCAATTTTTAGGTCCTTTTTAAATGGCAGAGGGTCTACATAAATAATTCGCCTCTTCATTGTTAAAATCCTTTATTCAATATGTTTATGAATCCCTTTAATTAGTACTGATTTTTTTAAATTCCTTTAAAATCCAAGGTAATGTTTTGTGCTTTATTGTTGACTATAATGGTTAGTATTCATCTCAGTGTCACGTTCTAGATCCAAGCTGTTATTAAGGAATCTTATTCATTGTGTAGATTTTTAAAGAAATATATGTTCATTCCTTTTGCATTCTTAGAAAAGTGTTATAAGAAGTGAGGGATAGCTTGCGGCTCAGTCGGTTAAGCATCTGCCCTCCCCTGGGGTCATGATCTTAGGGTCCTGAGATCAAGCCCTGCCTCCAGCTCCCTGCTCAGTGGGGAGTCTGCTTCTTCCTCTCCCTCTGCCTCTCCCTCTGCCTCTTCTGCCTCCCCTGCTTGTGTGTGTGCATGCACCATGTGTGCGTGCGCTCTCAAATAAGGGGATAAAATCTTTTTAAAAAAAAAGAAAAAGAAATGAGGAATAGTTTAAAGCTGCAAAAATATTGTAGTTTTTAAAGACTTCAAATGATATTAATAATTTTTAAAATAGATTTTAATTATAGTTTTAATTCATCATTTTCTGAGATACTAAGAACCACTTTTTTTCCCTCTATATATGAAATATCTGACATACATCACTAGTGGAAATGATAACATATCATGGTTTTTAAGGGAGGAAATGGACGTTTCTAATATTCATGAAACAAAAAGTACTGTCTTTCAATTACATGGTACATTTTAAAATACATAAACTCACAAGAATAAAGAAGTCCATTTTGGATATTTAGTTATCAAAAACTGTTTTATTGTTAAAATAAGAAAGTAAATGTTTGTATAATGTACATATACACAAGTGGATGCTACAGGCTTACAGCTCCAAAACATCTTTTTTCTAAATTATTCATTGCTCTGATGTGACTAACATCTGAGCTCTATTTTACATAGCAATTTACTATCTAACATTATAAAATCCTGTTACATTATAAAATCCTGTACAATGTAAATATAGTGTTTATGTTACATTAAATATATTACCCTTTAAACTTTATCCCTTACCTATAATGTAAACTTAAAATACTAAAAATGGTAAATCATCTGTTAAAAAAATAACTCATTTTCATCATCTTATAAGACTAGACGTGACATTACTTTTTCCCCTCTATCTCCAATTTTGGCTCAAACTGTCAGACTATATTCAGTTTATGAGCGCAAACATATACGACAATGAAACATAAAAGCCTCCCACAGCGGATTTAAGAGGAAAACTAAACAACTTAAAACATTATTTCAGGGGTGCCTGGGCGGCTCAGTCATTAAGTGTCTGCCTTCACCTCAGGTCTTGATCCCAGGGTCCTGGGATTGCTCCTTGGGGAAACTGCTTCTCCCTCTCCCACTCCCCCTGCTTGTGTTCCCTCTCTGGCTGTCTCTCTCTGTCAAATAAATAAACTCTTAAAAAATAAATAAATAAAACATTATTTCTCCTCTAAAGCATTTCTCTCTGTAAAATATCAGCTGACTGCCTAATAAATATTTTTAGATCCGGATTATGGCTGAGGTGGGAGAGACATCAAGGGAAATAATCTAAGACTTTAAAAGCTTTTAGACGTAACTCTGCCCATAAATCATTTAACGAAATAGATTCCCATGTTCCAAAAGAAATCAAAATTTTCCTTTTTGCACAACGACTATTAGAGCTTTATTATCAGCTCTTTCTTGTCTCCGCATGTTTGGAGAATAAGATGCAACTCAGGACTGAGTAAAGAGTTATAACAGGGGAGAGGGGGGAGGGTGTTGGGATTGCATCAGCAAACGAAGCATAACCAGACTCCTGAGACTTGTAAGTGCCCCTGCGTTAAGTGGATACTTCATGAATAGGTATTTCTTTGAAACGGTTCTACCTGTCCCGGTCCAGGCCTGAATCTTGCTGCCCTGACCACCGTCCCTGCCCTGACCACTCTGCTCTCTCCGGCAGGTCATGATGATGGGCAGCACCCGGGTGGCCGAGCTGCTGCTGTGCCATGGCGCGGAGCCCAACTGCGCCGACCCTACCACCCTCACCCGACCTGTGCACGACGCGGCCCGGGAGGGTTTCCTGGACACGCTCGTGGTGCTGCACCGAGCCGGCGCGCGGCTGGACGTGCGCGATGCCTGGGGCCGCCTGCCCGTGGACCTGGCTGAGGAGCGGGGCCACCGCGCTGTCGCCGGGTACCTGCGCGCAGCTGCAGGAGACTGATGGCAGGTACCCCCAGCCGCCCACAACGACATTTCTTTTCTCCCCTGTTCCCCACCCCCAACTTAGTTCAAGGCAGGCTACAAATGTGGAGCGGCGGAAAGCCTGAAAGCCTTCCAGGAGACTTGACTCACCGTGGGGGAGGAGAAGCAGACCGTGAACACATTTTTTTTTTCTTTCTTCTTTTCCCCTGGATCCCGCCCTCACACTCACAGTGCAGCCAAACGCAGAGGTGGTACAAATGGATTTCCAGAGAGATTTAGGAGCTGAACGTGAAGCTCCCGAGTGTTGTTCACTTTTCAGGGTTTTCTGGCAAAAAGCGGCCTATAAAGTCCCTAACGACCCCAGGTGTCTGCCAAACTTCACTGGAAGCAAGCTGGCAGCAGAGTGGGAGGCGGCGATGATTGGCATTTGAGCAGGAGGCAGATGGCACATTTGCCCTCTGACCTCGAAGGAGCGCATCAGAAGCCCCTACATTGGGTTTGAGGCGCTGGAGGCTAGAAGGAAACCTCTGAAGACTGAGGAGACGACAACCACAATGCCGAAGACTAGTTCAACAGTAGACGCCATCAGCAGGTGCCCAAGGCTTTATAGGTTGTGTGTTGCCACCCAAGTCACCTGCGAAGCCCTGGGGACTTGTGCCCATTTCCACCGGATAGTGACGGGAAAGGAGGATGTGAGAGCCACCTTGAATCTTCCCACAGGTTCTACCATCCCTGGGTCAAGATGACACAGAACCGCTCCCGGAGAGGGGCAGGTGCTTGCTGTTTGTTATTCAGTCGAGAGGAGATTCTTGGGGAGTTCCAGAAGTCAGCGCACAGGATGACGTGCTGGATTGTAGGGAGAGCAACTGTCGCGATTAACTGTAAGGACTTGCTTCATCTATATACGAGAGGATAAAGAACCACCCCCCACCCCACCCCCCCCCCCCCCGTGAAAAGATTTTGTGATATTTTGTACTTTTCAGTTGTTTTTCGGTAACACTCTTACTGGCTTTAAATAACAAAGTAACTCGTGCTCCTCGGTGAGGAAGAAGTACAGCTTTTAAATGAAGCTCTGTCACAGTGCTAAAGCTTAGACCCATTCATCCCTAACCTATTTATTTCTTTGTTAAATTTTCTGACCGTTTCCTTCACTAGAGTGTCTCAGGGGGTCAAACTATGAAATATTCCAAATATCTTTTAGAAAACCGATGCACTTGCCCAGTAAATTATTTCGGGGTATTTCCCAAAGGGTTGCTGAAAGAGTAAATTGAATATAAAACTGTTGAAAATATATGATGATGGCTCATGGAATGTCTTCATATCTGCTGAACAAACTAAAGGTGTACTGCTTTAGGATTTAATGTCCAGCATTGCTTGATTCCTTACAGCATTGGAACAACTGATACTTCAATGCTTTAATAAAGAAAAAACAATAGATTGGACTCAAAGATGTGGATATTTTGGTTTAAAAATGTATGATCATGGATTTACCACTAACTCCTGAGAAATGTTAAAGACTCAAAGAGGTTCACTTCTCTCACTCTTTATAATAATTATTGATAAATGATATCAACAACAATTTATAAAAAAAACTGCTACACATACTAGGAAAAGATTTATGGGGTGTGTGTGAGAGAGTGAGAGAAACATAAAAAAAACTAATTTGAGAGACCAAAAGAAGGGGTTTCTTTAAATTGAATAAAAAAAAATCTTTACTTCCCCATCAATTCTTTATACCCAAATGAATACATTACTGGGGAAAGTTTGTTGAGAATCAGAGCATTTCTTATTGCGAAAAATATGTAAGCACTTATTGACACATAACTTGTGCTGGACATACATTAAAATATATTTGTTCATTTAATACTTAAACCTGAGAGATAGGTATCATTTCCCAGATGAGAACAAGATAGAGAAATATTAGTTGATTATTTTTTATAATAGGGTATAATTCTTCCAATGTTCAAGACATGGTTCAAGATTCTACCAGAAGAGCAAGTAGAATCAGTGATCTGGAAAAATGATAGAAGTCATCTGAGAAGCACTTCTGTGGACTACCTTATGTAGAAAATGCAAAAGTCAGTGTCACTTAAAATACAAGAGGTCTGGGGCGCCTGACTGGCTCAGTTGGTAGATAGAGCATGTGACTCTTGATCTTGGGTCATGAGTTCAAGCCCCACATTGGGTGCAGAGATTAAAGAAATAAATAAAATTGTAAAAATAAAATAAAAAAGATCTGCTTTCACGTATATGTTAGCAGCTAATTCTGACATCCTAAGTTTTTCATTACTAACAACCTATTGAGTCATTCTGTGAAAACTTGAATAATTTGGGGGTTGGTATAATTTCACAGTGTTCACTTAACTAAACTACAAATAGGTATGAACATAGAGATGATAGATGGTAGAACATATGTAAGAAAATACAATTTTAAGTTTAAAAATTAGTTGAAGGAGCAACAATAGTTGTGTCACAATACTTTCCATGATCTTCTCCTGTCCTATTTATAATGCCAGGGAAGGGAAGGAAAGGAAGGAAGGAAAGAGGGAAGGAAGGAAAGAGAAGGTAGGACCTGACTGGAAAAATGGAAGACCTGGGTCCCAGGACTGGTTCTCTAACTACATGACCTGAGTCCTGTGACTTTGATTAGCCTCAATTTCCCTCATCTATAAAAGGTGGGAATTAGACTAGATAACTCCAAAGTTCCCTACCATCACTAAAGCTTTATCCCTTTATGAATTTGTGGCATATATGAATGTAGTGGGGTCTTATATTTTATTAGTAATAATTGTGCCATGCTAAGAGTCAAGGAAAGATACATAGAAGAATAGAGAGGAAAGATATATTTTAAAATTCCTGAGCCCTGGAAGGGAAAAAAAAAATCTTTATTAAGCACCACCTCCACCAGTTAGTTGAAAAATTACAGACAAATTTGCAAGACAAATTTGCGAAAACTAGGAGCAGAAAGTATGCTTTGCAAATTAATAGTTTAAATGTTCAGGTCTTTCTCATTTTGTTTTACCTCTCATTTTCCCTGTTGCTTTTTGCATTTCTCTTAATGCCACTCAAAGCCACTAGAGGAATTAGTTTCTTAAAGTGAGATAAGCAAGTAGACCAAATAGATTTATAAAGTAATGCTGAAGTAGGCATTGCAAACTAATATAAATGTTCTGAAAGAAAAAGTGGTTTTAAAATGAGCATATAACAAGGGATTCTGACCTAGAATGGGTTGGTTTAGGAGTTAGAACCAAGAGAAAAGCTTGGGCTGGGGCACCTAGCTGGCTCAGTTGGTAGAGCATGTGATTCTTGATTTCTGAGTCTTGATTTGGTTATTTGGGGTGGTGAGTTCAAGCCCCACGCTGGGTTGTAGAGCTTACTTAAAAGAGGGAGGGAGGGGGAGAGAGACAGAGAGAGAGAGAGGTTGGGATATCAGAAGAACAAAGTGTGAAGGTGAGAAAATGCTAAAATACATAGTCATTCAAGGTAAGTAACTCGGTAAACAGCAGTCATGGATCTTACAGACCCATTTCTAGGGGTCTGTACTTTCTCGTTTGTTTCTATTGGATTCCTTGAAACTTTAGGTCCTTAAATTTTGCCTGGGGGATAGTAGAAACCAGCTGGTTAGGGAAGACTTCTGTATCACCTAAATGTGTACCTGTCGCTATTCAGGAGGGCAGAGAAGGAGATGAAAGCAACAAAAGGAATACAAGGAGGAACAGCTTGGTGGTGTTTTGTGCAAGGTCAGTAATTCAACAGAATTAATCAAATCAAACCAAAACAAACTTATATGGTCTACATACTGACGGGATTTGCGAAATGTTCCCAGACCTAAAATAATCAGAATCTGCTCATTCCCTACTGCCTTGGTTTTCTATAAAACTTTTCTCAAGTTCAGCTACAACAAATAGGATGGCTCCTTTCTTGCCTCTCGACTCCCCCCTCAGAAGATTTTAATATCATTCCTTGCATAAGGAGAAGAATTACTTTACTTTTAGAAATGGTAACTTTTGTAGGTCATTTATATTTATCATTTATATTTAATTAGATAACTATGTATAATATGTATAATGTATAACATAATTATAAATGTATACAAATTAAGTATATTTATTTATTAAATTTTTGTTTTAATTTAATTTAATTTAAATGTTTAAATTTTATATATTTATAATTTCTTTATTAATTTTGCCACAAATTTGCTTTGAAACAAGTGCTGCTAATGAAATAATATGTAACTAGCATGGATTACATACCAAGCACACTAATATAAATCAGCATGTACATCAAAACTGAGCATCCAACTCTGATTCACTAATTTGAAGTTTGAAAGGTTTTGCCAGGGGAAAAAACCCTGAGAGATGTGTGAAGGTGACATGCTGACTCACAGCCATCTACATTATAGTGGAAGTTTACAAAGGACCCCCCAAACACCTGCTAATCCCTTTCCCACTCAGAAGCCCCAGGCATTAGAGTACCAGTACCTGTGGGTCTGAGTTGCTGGGTTCTACCACCTCTCCTAGGGCATAGAAGAAACCTCTGCCGTCCCCTGTATCTCCTCCCAACATGCCACCTAGAGTTTTAAACACTAACCTTGCCTAAAATTTTCGGGCATCTTCTACTACTCTCCAATCTCTGGACTGCCTTCGATAGAGTTATCACATACAGATCTATCCAGAATTGCAGGAGCCTTTTGATCTGCTTAAATATCACCATAAACAAACAAAAAAAATGTAATGTCATCTCTCTAGAGAAAAATTAAATGACATTTCATTTTACATTCACCTCAGGTATTTATTATATCTTTACAAAGATAGTGCTGTCCCCGCCAGTCATTGGAGACCAACAGATAGGGACATGGTTCTCAATCTTGGCTCCATATTAGAATCACCTACATACAGAGATGTTCTAAAATTTAGATTTACTGACCATCAGGTCTACAGAATTAGTATCTCTAGATTTGAGATGTCTGTGGTGGTTACTTTAGAATTTTCATTCACGGTAAACTTTCAAGCAGTACAAAAAATAAACAAAATTAAGTAAAAATCTCCTAAAACCTCACTACCCCTCCCCATTCTCACTACCCAGGGGTAACCACTCTTTTTAAATTTTTTTAACTAACCTTCCAGAAATATAGGTACATATAATTGTAAACACCTCTCCCACAGTACACACATTTGGAAAACATAAATGGGATCATACTATTCCACAACTATTTGTTTTCTTTGATTAGTAATAGATCTTAGACAACTTCCATTAGCAGGACAGATAGATGCACTTCATTTTTTTATGGCTATATAATTTTGTATTTTATGGATGAAACCCAGTTTAAAAAAGAAATCTATTGGCAAACACATAAATTATCTCCTTTTTCCTTTCTTGCTTTTTTTTTGCTACTATATATGATGCTATAAAGAATCTTTTTTGCATTCTTATATGAACTATCTGCAGAAATTTATAGGAGAGAAACTTCAAGGGTTAAGAATATCTCTCTCTCTCAAAAAAAAAGAATACATCTCTCTGTCACACACCCATGCACACAAAGTGTGTGTGCATATGTGTGTCTCTGTGTAAAATCTTTCCAAACTTATTTGTGCATGTGTATATATGTGTGTGTCTGTATATCTTCAATATTACATATGAGTGTGTGTATATATGCACATAAATATATATATATATACACTTTTCATACTGGTATGAGTTATTGAGTGGAAATGCTGAGTTAAAGGGACATATATCTTTACATATGTGTATAAACATATATCTGTATATATAAAAATACAAATATCATAAACACAAATACATGCATGCATAGCATATATCTCTTTCCATACATATATATATACACACACAGTACATGTATGGTATATATATTTCCACGCATATATTTATGTATGTGTATCTTTGCATACTTATATGAGCTATAGGAGAGGAATTGCTAAGTCAAAGGGACACATATGCATGTTCAATTTTTATAAATACTCTAAAGTTGCCTTCCAAAACAATCACACCAAATTACAATAGTGTGTGTGTTTCCTGTCTTTACCAACATTATCGCTCCTTTTTTAATTTTTGCCACACCCATAGATATGTCATTGTTTCTGTTACCTTTCTTTACTAATGAGTAAAACTGAGTATCTTTTCATATATTTTTCTGACCATTTGTATATGCTCTACTATAAGCTACCCGTTGTATTCTTTGCTCATATTTCTACTGGTTTACCTTTTTGTTCATATATGTTTTTATATTTTAAAAGTTAATCTTTTGTTGTATGTTCAAACGATAGTTTTAAAATCTTGCTTATGGTGACTTTTGTCTTATACTTTTGGGGTTTTCAGCTTGAACATGTGCAGTATTATGGAAGTTTCTCATGGAATTCTGATCATCAAGAGTTACCTGAGAGAAGGAACTAATATCCTGGACATTATGGGAGTGGGGGGACAGTGGCACAAAGCAAGTAAAATATCCTCTTCTATCTCTGCCTGTGGGATGAATTTGCTGATCCAAAATAGAAAATAATTTTCCTCCATTAAAAAGCCAAGAGCTCACTTTGGCTGTGAACATAATTGCTCTTTAAAAAAAAAAAGTATATTTTTGGGGGCGCCTGGGTGGCTCAGTCATTAAGCGTCTGCCTTCAGCTCAGGTCATGATCCCAGGGTCCTGGGATCGAGCCCCACATCGGGCTCCCTGCTCAGCCAGGAGCCTGCTTCTCCCTCTCCCACTCCCCCTGCTTATGTTCCCTTTCTTGCTGTGTCTTTCTCTGTCAAATAAATAAATAACATCTTTAAAAAAAAATCTAAGAGAGATCTATGCCTTAAAACTTATGAGTAAAAAAAAAAACTAAGATCTAAGAGATCAATTTTTTAGGCCAAAGGAAAAGAGCAAAGAAAAGAAATCACATTCAGTGATTCTCTAATTGCACAAATGACCCACTGATGGCTCATTCCCTATTGACTCCATCCTTTAGTACGACAAAAAGAGCACAAGACTTATAGTCCAAAAACCTTCTTGATGATTCCAGCCCTAGCACTTGCTGGTCATAGACTGTCCAAGACTTGAGCCCCTGCGGCTTCAGTTTTCTCACCCGTAAAATAGAAGCAGTTATCCCAAATTCAAAGGGCCACTGTACAATACAATAAGTAATACAAGTAAAAGGGTGTACACATACTAATGCTCAGTCCTTGATCCTACATTTTTTGAAGAGCACACAGCCAAAAGTCATTTGGAATTCCAAAAGTCTTTGTAATGCCACAAATTGGTTGTTTTGCTAAAGATTCATCTACATAATTGTATTTTGCTTAGTCTACTATTAAAATTGCATAGAATTCCCCTGCATGCCACAACTTACAAAACACAGGTATTGGGCAGCAGGGGAAAACCAAGATGGAATTTAAGTTTAAATTTTAAAACTTATATTCATTGAACACAGAGCTTATTGTATAATGACCTTAATGCTCTTACTCAAATGGCATTCCTCTGAAGTGGGCAACTTCCCTTATCCCCTGAACAAGTCTGGGTGAAGATGAAAGGGCTACAGGTTAGGTTGTATGGGCCCAATCAATACAGACAGATTCCTGAATTTAAACTTGTCTGGAAAACTGAGAAAACTCAGCAGACCCCAGACATAATGGGATAATATGATATTTAATATTAGGTGTCACCTTGCCTAGGTTACAGTACCAGCTGTTTTGTCAAATACCAGTCAAGATGTTGCTGGGAAGGTACTTTTCAGTATAATTAACATTTAAATCCATAGACTTTGAATAAAGCAGATTACCCTCCATAATGTGTGCAGAACTCACCAAGGCCTTAAGTGAAAAGACAGTTTTTCCAAAGAAGCAATTCTTTCTCCAGGCTGCTTGACTCAAAACTGCAGCATCAGCTCCTCCCTGGGTCTCCAGCCTCAACTATCTGTCTTGCAGATTTCAGACTTGTCAGCCCCTATAATCAGATAAGCTAGTTCCTTAGAATAAATCATACACACAGGCACACGCACACCCATCCTATTGGCTCTGTTTCTTTGGAAACAGAATTTCTCTGGAAATTTTATATAAAAATTTTCCAATTTTTCTCTGGAAACTAATAATTTCAGGAGATGTGCAACACACGTATTCTTCCATGGTTTACTGCCACAGCTAATCGCCTGCCTGGAAACCCTCACTCTTCCACTTCTCCAGGTTCCTTCAATAATACCATGCTGGAATCGGGCAGCTCCCTTTTTCCTCCAGGATGCTTTCTCTGAACTACCCACCCCCTAAAGTGCCCCTCCTCTGGGCCATAAAATGAAATCCCCTCATTATAATTGTGTGTATTTTTACTAATCCATCCCCTCTATGAAGTTTTTTTGGGAGGGGTGGGGGGGAAGAGGGTCATCGCTGTAATGCAAAAGAGCAGGATCTGCCTCCCATGGAGTTTACAGACTACTGTAAGAGACAAACCACAAACAAGTAAACAATTACATACGAAAACTTTGTTCGCTAAATTCTATACTGAAAGGGGGAAAAAAAAAAAACAACCCACCATGGTGATAAGATGCGGCCTGAAAGAGGGAGAGTCTCTGAGCAGGGAAACTTGAGAAGCATCTGAAGGAGAAAGAGCTGGCCTATGAAGACCGAGAAAGGGGATTCACTCTGGACGGAGGGGTGGCAAGTAGCCCCAGTAGGGAACACGGTGTTCGGGAAATTCTGAGTGAATCCCACAGGAGAGGGGAGAAGCGCGTTTGTGAAGATCTAGATATTTAGAGTAGCTATTTAAGACTGGTACATAAGTCTCACTTCATGCCACCGGCCTGGTCCGCGGCTAAGTCGTGCGATGAGGGTAGGGATGGAGAACCGGCAGAAGCCTGCCGCCAGACCTGGCCTCTCGGTAGTGTACGGTGGCTTGGGCAACGCAAACCTCACTGTCTCCACGTACCGCGGAGCTTGGCACCTGATGTATAAGGCCCCGTCGGCTCTCATGCTGAGGGTCCTCTTCCTTAGCTAAACCACCAGGCCCGGGCATAAGTAGAAGCCACAGCGCGGCGGGCCACCTTTAAGGTTCCGCGAAGGCTGGGCCTAGCTAGTTCCACATCCTCTGCCCTACGGCCGGCCCAGGCCGCGCGTGCACCCGGCGAGGCTCTAGATCGATCGCGACTGACTGCAGGCGGGGGAGGCTGGGGCACCGGGTCAGCGCCGCCGGCCGGAAAGCGGCGTCCTGGGCTCGACTCCCCGCCTCCGTGGAGCCAGCGAGCCCGCGTCCGAGCTCCATCCAGCCCCGCAGCCGGGGACCTGCCAGGCTGCGCTCTGGGAACTGAGCTCCTTGTCCTCAGGCCGCCCCTGTATCCTCGACTCACCCCTCCTTTATGCCGCTGCTTCCTTTCCTTCCCCCGCTTTTCCTGTGCTGAGTGGATCGCAGCGGGGAAGGGGGAGGAGGAGGGAGGATGGCCGAGCAATAAAGAATCAGTGGTGTGGAAAAGAAGAGGGGCAGGAGGAGGAAGGGAGGCGCGGGGAGAGCGACCACGCGGAGGAGTCCGGCGGCGAAAGCGAAGGGTGTCGGGGCGCCGGGAGGGTGAAGGAGGAGGAGGGCTACCGGCCGGGAATCAGGCTGCCGCGGGGAAACCGGGAAAAGCGGGGAGCAGCCCATGGGGGAGGGGAGTGCCGCGGGCGGAGGAAAGAGGAAGAAGCGTTCAGATGTTGCGCTGCTTCTCCGAGGTTAAAACCGAAAATAAAAACTGCCCGGCTTCTCCGCCCAGCCCCGCGCCCTCGGCGACGCGGGGAGCAGAGAGTGGAAGAGGTGCCCCCGACCCAGCAGGGACCCCGGGATTGGGGTTCGGCTCCACCTACCTGGTGGGGCGCCCGACCCGCCGCTGCGGCGGCGCCAGCGCCACTCAGTGTCCAGATGTCGCGTCGGCTGCAGGCAGCGGTTTCCTTTAATTTCGCTCGTTTCCCAAATCTAACAGTGGAGCTTAGCGCCATTTCTTTCAAAACCGACATCCAGCCTCCTGAATGGCTGATGCAGCGCTGTGATGGCCTTGCTTTTCCTTTCTTTTTCTCTTTTAAATAATCCGGTTTGGAGCGATGGAAGACCCTTAGCGAGTGGCGCGAGGAATAAAAGAAGGGGGGTTGGGGAACCGGGGCGCGAGCAGGACTGGAAGCCGCCGCAACGCGGTGGTTCCTGCTTACGGCCGTGTCAGGTGACAAATGTTGCGAGGGGGCGGGGGCCTGGAGATGCTTTCTGGCGACAGGCCCTTGAGCTGTCACCGCGTGGGGCGCCGGGGCGGAGGGTGGGAAGGTGGGGGAGAGCGCGGATCGGGCGGGAAAGAGGAGGCGGGGGGAGGGAGGGGAACCTTGGGTGCTTGCCGCCCGCGCGCGCGCAGCCCTCGGGCTTCACCGCCGGCCTTTCCCGCGCGCGCGGGGCGCAGAACGGTTCTGAGATCGGGGGGAGGTCGGGGGGCGCGCGAGCGCGCGCAGGGAACGCGGGGGCGCGCCTGCGGGGCGGGGATGGGCGGGGGGCGGTGCGTGGGTCCCAGTCGGCGATCGGGGGGCGGGCGCGGCGCTGCCTACCTCTGATGCCAAAAGGCGGCGCAGCGGTCGCGGAGCACAGAGGAGGTGGCGGCGGCGAGAGTATGGTGCGCGCGTTTTTGATCACAGTGCGGATTCGGCGCGCTGGTGGCCCGCCGCGAGTGAGGGCTTTTGTGGTGCGGATCACGCGGCCCGCGGGTGAGTGGGCAGAGCCGGGTGTGCGGGCCGCTGCGGCCCTGGTGTTAAAGCTAGTGAAGAGCCGTCGCAGACCGCAGCAGCCGCATCCTAGAAGAGCAGGTAAGAAAGGCCTCGAAAAGTCCCGGGCGCAGTCCGGCCCTTGGAAGATTTTGTTTGGTATGATTTAATACAGATAAACCATCTTCCGGACCAGGATAGGAGGAGGAGGTTTCTAGGGGTGGAAGCTCTCTTCCCTCTTTCCCCATTCGGGTTACAGTTACTTAGAGGTGCGGTGCTCCCAATATCTTGAGCCCAGAGCCCCCTTCACACACCTCCTCAGTCCCGTGAAACTCCGGGGAGAAGCGGGAGATTCTAACCCACCTTAGAAGTCAGTCACTCCTGAATTTCCTGGGTAGGAGTCAGTAAATACACACACACACACACACACACACACACACACACACACACCCCACATACCACATAACACACACACCCCACATAGCACACAACACACACACACACACACACACACACACACACACACTGAAGGTGTATTTCTAGGGCACTTTATTTCGCCCTGGAGGAAAGTATTACTAACGGTCTTGGTTTTATGGGGGCCACCTGTTTTCTCCCCTGCCAGGTCAACCCTCTCTGTAGGTGGAGGATGTTCCAGGGTGGGTGCTCACACACGGTTTGGCTTCCCGAAATAGTAACACTGGTCGAAGGAGCAAACACTTGCTTCTGCGGGTCAGTAGAGTTGGGTTTTGGTAATAAGATGGAGATCTCATATTTGGAGCCCTAACAGATTCAAACTGCTCGGGATGATGCTTAGCAAAATGTTTAGCAAAAAACAGAACTACAGTGATGAGTCTGAGAAATCACAACGGATCATATTTTAATCATCTCAGGCCACAATTAACACTTTCTAAAAAATGAGGCCTACTTGAAAAACAAAATCCTAGGTAGTTTTGTCCTCACATCAGACAAATCTTTACTCGGTGTAATTTCCTATGACCAGAATAATTGAAAATATATATTGCTACAATATGCAGAATCCTAGTTAGAATTTGGATATAAATCTAAAAGCAATTTCATGAAGCTTCATTTTTGTGACCTTACTTGGGGCATCCATTTTCCCCAGGTATAGATGTTTTGAAAAAGCAAAGGCCAGGGGAAGGGGAATTATTTTTTTATTGTAACGTTAATAGGCCTTTGTCATGTAAATGTAAACTGTTAAAACTACGGGTGTTTAGTTAGGTGCCTCAATTTACAAAAATTTACAAGCAGGGGCGCCTGGCTTGCTCAGTCCGTAGAGCCGACAACTCTTGATCTCGTGGTTGTAAGTTCGAGCCCGTTTGTGTAGAGATTACTTAAAAATAAAATCTTTTTAAAAATTTACAAACAACTTATAGGGTAAATACACATTTTCTTTTTCATATTATTATGAAAGTTCCGTTTTTTAAAAGAATTAGTAAGAGCTTGTAAAGGATTTCATGCTATGTTGTGGACTTAACTTCAGTTCATTTTAAACATTAACAAGACCCTGTGTGTTTGTTTGTTTCTTTTATGGTGCTTTATTCTGACCAGCAAATGTTTAGCCACCATATGTTTTTGAATATCAGAGTTGTTACTATTACTCTCTACTTAAAGCTATTTTACTTAAAGTATTAGGTTGCTTCTGGAAATCTCTAATAACAAAGTAGAAAATTTTAATCTATGTAAATATAATTATGTGTTTTCTATTTTAGGACTACACAATGTAATTACTTTAAGTTAGATACAGTGTTTTTATATTTTTATGAAATGTTAAAAATATAAAAATAATAGACTCATGGAAAGTAGCCATTTATTTTTTGTTATTTAAGTATAAATCAATTTTCAGGACTAATATGTAAAGTTATTTAAAAATGTATTGACTAGGGGCGCCTGGGTGGCTCAGTCGGTTAAGCGGCTGCCTTGGGCTCAGGTCATGATCCTGGGGTCCTGGGATCAAGCCCCACGTCCAGCTCCCTGCTCAGCGGAGAGCCTGCTTCTCCCTCGCCCTCTGCCTGCCACTCTGCCTACTTGTGCTCTCTCTCTCTACCTCTCTGTCAAATAAATAAATAAATAAAATCTTTAAAAAAAATGTATTGACTATTTGAAAAGCCCAATTTTTAGTAAATATCTGGCCCAATTTTTAGTAAATATCTGAAGACAGGACACACAACTTAGGTAGAATAGACTATGTCTTAAAAAGTTGTGCAATTATCCTTTATTTGTGAAATTATACACATATGTGACATATGGAAGTATTAATTATAAGTGATGTTTGATTATATATTTCACATAAATATATATTATGCCTATGGTTATACTGACTTAAGAATATATAGGATGGTAATTATATTGGGACTCATTCAATTTCTTAACCACAATGCTAAAAAATTATTTGTATGAATTACTTAATATTAATACAAATATATAAGATGTAATTATTTTTTATTTTTAAGGTTTCTACAACTATGTGCATTATGACTTTTTATTTTTATATGACTGGAAAATGTATATAATAAAATTCCATGTTACTAGTTTCTTTTTCACACATGCCTGATGAATTACATTAATTGATTTGTTACTTCTACCTTGGTGTGTTTACAAAACAGTTGTATTTTTATGACATGAAGTATTTATTTGTTTACTCCTATTTGGGAACCCTTAGGGTTTTTTTATCACCTTTAACAGCATAGCGTTCTCTCAAGGTAAGCACTGTACGTTAGCATAAACCATTATTCCCAACGTGTACATGATCCCCAGGTTGTATTATGTTCTACAGAAACAGTGACACTTTCACTAACCAAAACATAATATTCATTTACTTCTTTGGGGACTCTTGAATTTTAAAAAGTCCATTGTCATCCTAAGGTAGGAAGGACATAACCTTGTCTATGTTCGTAATATTTTATAAGTCTCTTTGATTACATGGTAGTTCATCACTAGTAACTACCATGGTAGAGTTAAGCTAAACCATTTTTCCAACATGTGAATGACTCCTATTAGTAAAGTGATCCAAATCATCTCAAAAATACTTTCTTAAAGGAAGGCTAAACATTTGACCCAGGATTTTTATTCTTTTTAATTTTTAATCCTTTTTGAGAAACATAACAATCCCACTTGCCCCCTCCATACCTAAATACCTTAGGCCAGAGAATCCTTCTGTCTGCTGCAAAATCTAACTTGAGAAAAAATTTTTGTGGTGCTTTATTTCTACAGTTTAAGTTATGTAAACAATGGATATTCTTTCACTTTCTAAATATAAAATTATTGTATTGAATAGCTTTTTTAAAAAGCTACAGATATCAAAATTCTTGTTCTCACATAATGATCACTAATATTGTGTCTGTTTATTAACCAATGAGATTAATGCACTTTTTAAACACGCCACTGGCAAGGACATTTTTATTGTAGGTATGAAGAACTTTTAAAATATCCATACATTTTTGGAGGCACCTGGCTGACTCAATCCCTAAAGCACATGACTCTTGATCTTGGGGTCCTGAGTTCAAGCCCCATGTAGGGTATAGTGTTTACTTTAAATTTTTTTTAATCAGAAAAAATATTCATACATTTTATTCAACTATTCTCTGTGTAGGCATCATTCAACGAAAGAAAGATTATGACAAAGATCAATAGACAGATAAATAGTAGCAAGAAATTGAAAATTGCCTTGAATTCTAGCAATAAGATGTTAAATTATGACATGAAACTATACTCTGGAATAATGGTCTGGAATATTCTGGACTCTGGAATATTATAGACAATCATTTTTGAAGAATATTTAATAGAATGTGAAATGATTACATTAAAGTTAGGTGATTTTTCAAGATTGAAAACAGTAAACAATTCTTATTTTTGCTTTTCCTCTTTTCCTCTCTCTGGACACACACACACATACACACCCTGTTTATGTACCAAAATATCTATAGTGCTTTCCTTAGGATGGGGGGACTGGGATTGGTAATCTTTAATTTCTTCGTTATACTTTCGAGTTTTCCAAAAGTGTGATGACCATCAGCAGTAAAAAACAGGTCATTTTCGAAGACTGAAATGATCCTACGTTACGGATGAACTAGAACCTGCTTAGCGTTAGATTGGGAGAGGCAGTGAGGACACTGAGTTGTGCAAGTATCATATATAAGAAGGTTCTTGTAAAGTCTGGAGAAAGCACAAGAGAGTTGTGACTTAAGACTAACGCACGCCGCGCCTATTCACAACCTACTTCGTTTTTACGGTAAATGCATAGCTGTGCTAATTCCCCCAAGTGCCTGGGCGTTAGGCCTCCTGTCACAAAATCTGCCCCGTTCTAGGAATCCCTCTCACGAGTCCTTTCCGGACCACTTCAAGCTGGGGCTCACCGCCTCCCAGAGCCGGGCGAGGGTTGCAACGGGCCTCCCCCAGAACCCCAGAAAGAGCCCGCCCCGCAGGAAGCGAGACTCGAAGCTTTTCGGACCTCGCCTCCCCCACCTCCCGGCTGCAACCAGCCTCCAGGACCCTACCTCCTCCCCACCCTCTCAATTCCTAGAGACTCTGCGGATCCCGGAAATTTAATTGGCAGCTGGGGTAGGACTCTCTAGCAAGAGTTGAGAGGCATGGCCCACCGATCACCCCACTCCGCGAATGCACCCCTTCAGCTTTTAGCGGGCCCCTGGGCCTCGCCCCACACCCCAACTATTTCTTCAAGTAAGAGTTGATCAGAGTAACAGACCAGGGGTTACACGTAGAGCGGGAATGGGGCTTCACTAGATGGAGGAGGAAGTGGGGGCAGGCAGAGGCTGAGGTGGCCTCGTGGATTCAAGAGAGGTGCAAGGTAGGACCAAGGACGTCTCTTGGTCACCTCCCCAGCTTGGAACTAGCTAGCCCTTTTTTCTAGAGGGGAGGATCAGTGAATGGATCGGGTTGACTCGAGACACCGTGGGGAAAGTGTCCAAAACTTGGCAGCTTATCCCTTCCAAACAAGGTGGTGACCAAAGAGTATTGAAAAGGCCTCCTCCTCTTCGTTCCTCTGTCTGCGGTACAAGACCGTAAGGAGAATGACCCGTAGTATTTCCAGTGATGAAGAATTTGCCTGAAATTCTTCTCTCAACTGTTTTCTTCTCATACTGCAGCTTTCCTCAGGTTTGAGAACTTCCCCAGTTTAAAAAAAAAAAAAAGTCAGTAAGTATTAAAACAAGATCAACTTCTATGACAGTAAGCCAACCAATGGAGAAAACCTTGGGAATAAATAAAGGCTTTGTTCAGTAGGGGAAAGAAGGCCTCTCTATAAGGCTCTCCTCCATCCTAGAAAATGCCCGCCAACTTGGGACCTGCACAGATTCACCATATCCTAATTCATGCTATTTCAGTGTGTACGTACATTGACAGTTGTTGAACTTACTAAAGGTCAGTAGCATTTGTTTTTTAGAGAAAGGAAAATTGAAGAAAATCTCTGCTTCTCAGTGCAGTTATTTATTTCATGAGCCCTAGAATGATTGCTGCAATAGGGCAGACCTACATAATCAGAAAGAAGTAATAAAAGGGAAAAAAATTAAAACCATCCACCACAAGACTTAAAATTCCAGTGCCTCAGAGGTCCTTCAAAAAATAAGTTGATCCTTATTTTTTATATTGTAAGTCATATAATGGCTCTGTTCATGAAAATATAAAAATGTTATCACAAATGACTTTTTAATTCTTGTTTGACAAGATCTCAGTTTTTCCCTTCACCTCAAAAAAGGGGGGGCTCAGAATAATTTAAATTGTTTCAAAGCCAGTAGGAAGAAAGGTTTTGTAGAGGTTCAGAACTATATGAACAAAGATATGTAATCTCTTAAACTGAAACTAATAAAATTGTGCAACCAGAGTGGTGTAAATAAATATGCCTTTACTTTCTCAATCTAAGCATGAGGTTAGTGAGAAGTCGAAGAACTAAGGCAAGGCTTATCAGCAGCATCATTACCTGAACTGCTGTTCAGAATATACATTTCTGGGGCCCATTCACAGAAAATCTAATTCAGCATATTTGCTGTGAGTCCCAAGAATCTGCATTTTAAAAAGCGCTTGAGGGGGATTCTGTTACAGGTGGCCTTTCTGCAACACCATTTGGCAAATATGGACAGTGTTGCTTTTTAAAACCTTATTTTTGCTTATTTATTTTTAAATCAAGGCCCTGGCCTTTTAGATAAGATTTAAATTTTAGAATCAGTCAGTCACACTTTGGGTCCCAGAAAGGATACTGAGAGTCTGAGTAATCAATGAAGGAGCTATTTTACTAAATAAGGGAGACTCTTTATTATTATGTGATCCTTCATCTGAATTGGAAGATTATCTCTTAGATGCCAGATTTTTACTATCAGAACATACTTTGGGGAGGGGGAAGGATGTAACAGGATATACTTACATTGTTAAAACTTGTAGCACCAGACAGAAAATTTCCACATAAAACATTTATGATATTTTAGAAATTTTATCTTTTCAAAACACTATACGTACTTACCCCTGCTTACATACGATGAATAGTTCCAGATAGATAGATAGATAATAAGGGGTTTCTTTCAGTTCATTTTATTATCCAAACAGAAACCAGGCTGGTAAACATGACAATCTAAAATGATGTAAGAGAGGAAAAACAAAACAGAGAAATGTTTCACAGGTTTAAATGGTATTTATTAATCAAGGCAAAATTGCCGTAAAATGTCGCCATAAGAGCATAAAGCACTTGTGGAAAAAATTATGAGGTCTCTGTGTCTCTGCAAAAGCCCAACGACCAGAGAGGAAATATATGTAACTAGTGTAAGCTAAAAAATAATTAGCCATTCTAAGAAAAACTAAAATATTATGCCTTCCAAATTATCATTTTTCTGCCTTTAAAGTGCAATTTGTCTCATGTTATACCTACTTTGCTGGTGTATTAGGGAAGCTTATGTTTTGCTTTCTTTCTTTCTTTCTTTTTTTTTTTTGAGTGCCACCATTTTCTTGCTCTGAATCTCTGAGGCTGCCAGATCCTCTGACTCAGCAACTGTACAACTCTTTCACCCAATTTAAAGAAACAACAGCCATCCAAAGAACGATGACTCCCCCCTAGCAAATCTTTCTCACCTGTAGAACAAATAGTGTATTTTAACTTCAGAATGATTGCTAAATGTCCATATAACATGGGACACTTGGAATTTTACTCGGTTCAGTTTACATGCTGAATAATTGAAGCTGATTCTATTTCAAGGAACATACGATTTTTAAAAGAAGCTTTATTGAAACTTTCTTCCAAAAGCCTACAATCAAGTTTGCTTTCTCTATTCTTTCAAAATAATTATGAGAGGCCTAACAGTAATAGAACACATCAACTCACATCATCTCATGCAATTGTCACATTATCCTTCTGTTTTAGAGATTTTATTTTCTCATTTTATAGACTGGAGACTGGGGTTCAGATAAGTCGTTGTATGGTCTGCCAAAAGTCATTCACCAGTAATTCATGTACAGTTGAACTGGTGTGTTTCTTGCCCCAAGTGCCCACACTTACCACCTTATAATTTTATTATATAAATATTTTTTATATTTATTTATATATATATTTTATTATGTAAATATAAGTATTATATATAGTATAAATTACTTATTCCCCACTTTAAGAGCAATCAATGGGAAATCTATGTACAAGCATAAGAATCACTTAAGCATGAAGTGAAAAGTCACTTTCTTGAAATACATGACCTGGGATTAGATTGTTTCCTTTACTTACTAGTTGTGTACTATTAGGACTAAGTACTTAAAGCACACAGTGTTTCCATTTTCTCATCTGTAAACCTGAGACAGTAGCCTATAGTATTCATCTAATAAAAACTAGATATAATAGTATATGTAAAGATACATTAGGAACTTATAGTTAGCATACATTTGTCAGTTGTTGTTAAAATGCCAAATGAAACTATGTCCTTAAAAGCACATTAGTTTACTTTTACAGTAAGTGCCTACTTAATTTGACTTTAATTATTCAGATTAGCAGGAAATTCCTGAACTCCACTTTTAAAAATGTACATATCATAATAAAAATATATTTATCAATTCAAATCCCTGCCACATTCCAAGGTGTCATGTGAAATCAATGTAAATTTGCCTACTTTTTTTAACCCATACCTGTACAGAAACCCTATATGATGGTCTTTACAGTATGACTCTGAACTGTAGTATTCCTAATCATTAAGTAGATATTAAACAATATTCATGAACCTCTGCTTTCTAAGATGAAGAAATCAAATTATTTTTAGAAAGCTGAAAAAAGTTATTGACCTGCCTTCAATTATCAAAAAACTCAATATAATAATAATTTCTGGAGGGAGCACTGAGGTAGTAGACTCTTAATTCCTCCAGAAGGTTGCCACCAGTCTAAACATCTGAATCAATAGTGTTGGCACAGAATTTTGTAAAAAAAAAAAAAAATAGTATAAAAAATTCTGTGTGAGAGAGAGAATGCAAGGAAAGAGGAGTAGAAAGATTAAAGTCATCCCCAGAACCTTCAGAATCTCTGCCTTGGAAGGTAGCATGCTATTATTTACATTTAGGAGGATATCAAAAAGATGAGATATATTATGTAAACTTCCTTAAGGCAAAATTGACTTAGGTGTATAAAATTGGTGCAGAGTAAACATAAATTGTATTCTGTTATCATTGCCTTTTTAAAAATGAAGTATGGAAGTTATCATCTTAACCAGAAGAAAGAAAAATATAAAGCTGTACTTTCTCTTTTTTTAAGATTTTATTTATTTATTTAACACACACACACAGGGAGAGAGAGGGCACAAGCAGGGGGAAGGGCAGGCGGGGGAGAAGCAGACTCCCTGCTCAGCAGGGAGCTCGATGTGGGGCTCCATCCCAGGACCCTGGGATCATGACCTGAGCCAAAGGCAGACACTCAACCGACTGAGCCACCCAGGTGCCCCAAAGCTGTACTTTCAACCCAGAGACTCAAACGAAAACATGAGTGGAGATGTTACATCTGTAAGTAAAATGTGCTAAACATGAATAGGAAGCATTTCCTGATTTATTCAGAGTTGATACATATCATCATGAAATTGATTCCTTCCAGAGGAGTTTAATCACAAATTAGGTGATGAATGTCACTTGAGGAAGAGCGATCCAAAACAAGAATTATTTCTTATAATATTTTATAGTATCAGGTGACATTTTGGCTTCAGAAGTCCAGGAAAAAAAAAATGTTTTGAACATAACAGTAGGACTATAGAGCCCCGAGAAGGCAGGCTACTCTTAAAGAGGGCAACCAGTTCTCCATTTGAAGAGGAAATCTTCAACTTAAATGATTCCCCCTGAAATTAGAATATCCTAAATCACTGTTAAATCCAATCAACCATGAACAGTCAACTCCCACCCCCAAGAGTGAAGACTTAAAAGAATATTTTCTCTGTGAGTTTCAGTAGTTTCTTTGCATTCTAGTAGCACATACATACATCAGCAGCATAAGCAAAAATAGAATAGTATATGTGTTCATGCTTAGCAATTAAGAGGGCAACATGTGTTTGAAAGGAGAAAATCTATTCCATGAGTGGGAAAAAGAGGGAGGTTGGGAATAGAGGTTTAAAGAAGGTAAACTTTATAATCCCTCAATTTTGCCTATAGTTTCCCCATTGTACCTGATATATGACCTGTACACCAAGTAATGGTGGTGGGTGGCAAAGAATGCCCAGAAAACACTGAACACTCACTTGCTTCATTGTTACTTCCCATGATTTAATGAAGCTTTTTGTGCAAGTTCTTTTGTTTTAACACAGCCAACTTTATTACAAAGAAGCTCTGTTTTCAGGGGGTTAAAATTCAAAGAAGATAATCACACCTTTTGGAAGGGAGTTGGCTTGTTCAAACCCCAGGTACCCACCAGAATGTATAGTAACAACAACAACAAAAATACCCCAGAGGAAATTGACTTTGATGGCCTAAATGAGCAACATGATAGTAAATGTCATATCTATTCTCCAAAAAAAGGAAGTTCTATTTATTAAGAGCCTACTGTGTGCTTAGATTTTATATATCTGACATTCTTTATTCTTTATAATAACCTATGAGGTAAGCTTTATTTTCCCCACTTTTGAGAGGTGGGAAGATGGAGGCTCTTGATATAATGAGCAGTGGGTGTTATATACAACTGATGAATCACTGAACTCTACCTCTGAAAATACTAATACACTGTGTTTATTAATTGAATTGAAATTTTAAAAAAGTTCCCATAACTATTCAAGCCCACAGAGCTAGTAAAGGAGGGATCAGGTCTATGAGGGTATAGAGACTGGGATTGTCTCATTACCATGCTTTATTTGTGTCTCCTCCAAGACTGTTAAGGATATGGTTGACATTCTCACCAACCACATCTCTCCAAGTCAGAGTAAGTAGCTGTAGCCACAGAAAGATTATGGAGAGAGGATTGATTTCAAGACCTGCAACAAATATTTATTAACTGTGCAACCATGGCAATGTACCACCCCTCCATTTTCTTATCTATAAATCAAGAGGGTAGCTTTTTGAAAAGTAAATTGCAATATGTGGCAGAGCCTTATACTTTTCGAAAAACTGCAGTACTATGTATTGTAGCAATTAGAAACCCCTAAAATATCTGACAACAGGGGTATCACTAAGTAAACTATAACACTGTCTCAGTGGAATGTGTTGCAACTGTTAAAAGTGGTGTTTATAGGGCCGCCTGGGTGGCTCAGTGGGTTAAGCATCTGCCTTCGGCTCAGGTCATGATCCCAGGGTCCTGGGATTGAGCCCTGCATCGGGCTCCCTGCTCAGCGGGGAGCCTGCTTCTCCCTCTCCCACTCCCCGTTTGTGTTCCCTCTCTCGCTGTCTCTCTCTCTCTGTCAAATAAATAAATAAATAAAAGTGGTGTTTATAAAGTGATATTTTAGAGAATTTAGGGAAATGTTTTAATGATAAGTGAGAGGAAAAGCTTACTTCAGAATTGTACTATATCTACAAAAACTAAGCAAGGAAAAAAAATATTTCAAAATGTTAACAGTCACTGCTTCTGTGCATTGTAATTTTTCATTTTCTTTATGTATCTCATTTCTTAAAAAATGTTTACACCTGTGAACTATAATCAGGAAAACATTATTCAAAAATGATAGAGTTAAGTGACTTTGAAAGGACATGAAGATTCAAATTTCTGTCATTATGTGTATTATTAACCACCAGTACATCACTCAGAAACACAGTAGTTTCTGAAAGTGGAGATCCTGTCATCTTAGTCCAGGATTTGCCACCTGCTCACGGGTACAGTTCTCAAAGAAAAGAAAGCATTGCTGAGTGTTGTCCACCATGTACTGTACAAATCAATCAACAGGGAGACACACCAGGGAGAGTGTTGACCTCTCAGATAGAACTGTTAACCTTGAGTTCGAATTCCATCTCCTTGTGCATTGTTCCTTAAGCACTCTGGGCTGCTGCTTTTCTAATCTATGAAGAAAGGATAATTCTATCCCACAGGACAGCTGAGCTGTGGGGTTAGAAATGATATAGGTAAAGCTGTTTAATGCTTGTCACATAGTTGGAGTTCAATAAACGGTAGCCATTATGATTTTCTTGGCAATTTTTTTTAAAGATTTTATTTATTTGGCAGAGACACAGCGAGAGAAGGAACACAAGCAGAGGGAGTGGGAGAGGGAGAAGCCGACTTCCTGCCAAGCAGGAAGCCCAATGTGGGGCTGGATCCCAGGACCCTGGGATCATGACCTGAGCCGAAGGCAGACACTTAACAACTGAGCCATCCAGGCGCCCTAATTTTCTTGGCAATTTTGAATGAATTTCCTATTGTCTCTATTTCTGTCTGTCTCTCCTTTAATTATATGCCTTATTACGTATTTTGTTCCTCAGGATGAGGCTAATTCTCAATATCCGTGCAGGTAAACAAATTATACACATACACACAAATACATACTACAGATAGATATTTAGATAGATGTACGTAGACACACAAACTATGCTAATATTTTAGTTTTCTCAACTGGCCAAATAGCAACAGATAGACATAAGTAATTCACCTCAGAAACTTCTCAATATGCAAAAGCAGACATTTACAAAACAGGGGAATTCTGAAATGATTGTTTTCATGACCTGCAAAGATTCCTCATTTCATAAGAACCCACTCTATAGATACTTTTAATAGTAAACTCCTTCATAGATTTAAAATCACATTTGTTTTGCACACAATTTAGAAAAGACATCTGCTATATAACATGTAATACATTTCTAAATTGTCCTCAGAATGATTTTGGGAAGATGACAGGTACTGCAGATTCTATGCTCAGTTAATACTTTGGAAACTAAAGTTGAAAAGTTGTGACCTACCTATAATTATGCATCATGTTTATAATAAGTGAAGTCATTTTGAGTTTTGTGTTCCTTGCCAAAGTCCTGTCTGAGCAGGAAGAGAAAAATTATAGTAATTCTGAGTGAACGAAGATGTCATGGAGTCCCTAAAGAGTGCCTTACTTATAGCAAATATTCAATAATTGTGCTATATTGAATTTAATTAGAGAATATTACAAGAGAGAAGGAAACATCCTCCATCTTGAATTTTCCATAGAGCTAATCCGGGATCCTCTTTTCTCAGCAAACTTGTTGGAGGTCTGCTGTTTTCTCAGGGGTCTCCCTTTCATGTTAAAGGTATCTTTTCTTCTTGTGGAAAAATAAATAAAGGAAAACCTACTCTTTCTTTGCCATTTTTCATGTAAGGAAGTCCTTGTTTCCCGTTTAAAATACCCAGATTGGACACTGAACCTTCAGAATTCTTACCCAAGGGCACTTCAAGGGGGGAACATGTTTCTTGGCTGAACAATATTTTGAGGCACAGTCATCAATATACTTGTTTTGTAAATGGGGATATTGAAGCCAGAATAATGTATGACCTGCTCAAGGTTATAAGCGGTAGAGCTAGGCCTGGGGCTCTCTTTTCCTTACATTATTAACTTCTTCTATATTAAAGGGGTGCATGAAATTATTCTCCTATTGCCTTAGTCTTCAAGTAATCCTGTTGCACCCAGCATTCAATCCTAGACTTAACTATTCAGACTTAATTCTATTCAGACTTAACCCAGCTGTGACCAGAAGCTCTTTCATGGAGAATACCTTGCTCTGATAAGCTATATCCTAAGAAGCTCTTCTTAATTATGGGATCCTCTCGAGAACCTGAAATACAACATCTTTTCCCTGCTAACACAGGTCTGAAGTGTCAGTTATCAGAATTCATTTTCCTGCTCCTGTACTGTTAATGTAGACTCCCCTCAAGGGCTCATCCCATTTCAAAACCACCTTCCAGAGAAGCAAACATGTTGATGGTTGTTACCAATATACCCTCTTGACTAAGGACCCTTCTTTTTCTGTACCCATAGCTTAAAGCCAAGCACCTGACATACAGTATATGTCTTCAGTTACTCTTTGTCAAAGTTATGAATGATGGTTTTCAGAAAGGCAACTCTTACTTTTCTAATAAATGTATCATGTTCACTTAATTAATTAGAATGGCTAATGTATACACATGGTACAAAATTCAAACATGAAAAAGAAAGTCTCCTGTCCGTCCCAGTTCTTCATTTCCTTCCCCCACAGTTAACAGACTTTTCTGTATCTTTCCAGAGATATTCTATGTATATTTTATTTTTAACCTCGAACTATATTTTGAACAACTGTTTAGTAACAATGCTAATATTGGATATGGCAAAGAGATATATGCTTTTAAACACAGCTTTTGTGTGTGTTTCACTTGATATAATAACCTCATGAAGTAGAAAGAATAGAACAAGATAGATCTCACTTTAAAGATATGGACATTGAAGCTAAAAACAGTCTCAAAGGAGTTCATATTCAAAAAAGCAGTTCACTAGATACATCAGGACTGTCACTTGGTCCCAATTCAGAGCTACTTCTCCAACACCTTTTATTTTCCCAATAAAGTAATATTATCATATGATATGTGTGCACACAATGCATGTCATACCTTGCCAATCCTGCAATGCCTTGTCAGAACCAGAACCTAATTTCAAGATACTACCTTCTCAAATATCTTTTTATCTCTTTCTGGTGATGTGTTAAATTAATAGTCACATCTAGAATGACAATCTGAGCAGCCCTTCCCAGGCTCCTCTGAAGACTCTTTTTCCATTTCATTTTCCAACTTCTCGCCATACATCCCAGTGAATTATTTTCAGTGTTCCCAAACTTCCCCACCCTTTCCACCAAATTCTTTGATTTGTAGTGTTACTAGGGTAGCACCATTGCAAGGCTTTCTTTAAGTAAAATAGATTCTCCTGTAGTGTCATGATCTCTACCCTCAGCTGGGTTCTCCAGGCTGATGAAATATTTCTCTAAGTCCTACTCAGCCCATCCCTCTCTCCTCATAACATATTCTAAATCTTCACCACTCTCACTTCTTTTTATTTTTATTTTTTAAAATTTTTTATTGTTATGTTAATCACCATACATTACATCATTAGTTTTTAATGTAGTGTTCCATGATTCATTGTTTGTGCATAACACCCAGTGCTCCACGCAGAACGTGCCCTCTTTAATACCCATCACCAGGCTAACCCATCCCCCCATCTCACTTCCCTTTTTAAACATAATTTTTATTAAATTCCAATTAGTTTACATACAGTGTAATATTAGTTGCAGGTGTACAATTTAGTGGTTCACTAATATTAGTTTTGGGTGTACATTGAGTAATTGTATGACTGCTTACATACAATACCTGGTGCTCATCACAACAAGTGCCCTCCTTAATCCCCATCACCCATTTCACCCCTCTCCCCAACCACCTCCCCCTGGTAACCGTCAGTTTGTTCTCTATAGTTGAGTCTGTTTCTTGGTTTGACTCTCCTTCATTTCCCCTATGATCATTTGTTTTGTTTCTTAAATTCTACATATGAGTGAAATCATATGGTATTTGTCTTTCTCTGACCAACTTATTTCCCTTAGCATTATCCTCTCAAATTCCATCCACCTCATTACAAATGGCAAGATTTCATTCTTTTTGATGGCTGAGTAATATTCCTGTGTGTGTGTGTGTGTGTCTCTGTGTGTGTATGTGTGTGTATACCACATCTTTTTTATCCATTCATCAGTTGCTGGACACTTCAGCTCTTTCCATAATTGGCTATTGTAGATAATACTGCTATAAACATGAGGGTGCCTGTATCCCTTCGAATTAGTATTTTTGTGTTCTTTGGGTAAATACCTAGTAGTATGATTGCTGGATCATAAGGTAATTTTTTTTTCTTCTTCTTTTTTTTTTTTTTTGAGAGAGGTGGGGAGGGGCAGAGGCAGAGGGAGAGAGAGAATCTTAAAGCAGACTCTGGAGCCCCATGTAGGGCTCAATCTCACAACACTGAGATCATGACCTGAGCTGAAATCAAGAGTCCAACACTGAACCAGCTGAGTTACCCAGGCACCCCAGGGTAGTTCTATTTTTAACTTTTTGAGGAACCTCCATACTGTTTTCCAGAGTAGCTACATCAGTTTGCATTCCCACCAAGTGTGAGAGGGTTCCCCTTTCTCCACATCCTCACCAACACATGTTGTTTCTTGTGTTAATTTTAGCCATTCTGGGGTGCCTGGGTGGCTCAAGTCAGTTAAGCGTCTGCTTTCTGCTCAGATCATGATCCTGGGGTCCTGGGATTGAGCCCTGCATCGGGCTCCCTGCTCAGCAGGGAGTCTGCTTCTCTCTCTTCCTCTGCTGCTCCCTTTCTGTCAAATAAATAAATAAAATCTTTAAAAAATTTTTTAGCCATTCTGACAGGTGTGAAATGATATCTCATTGTTTTGATCTGCATTTCCCTGATGATGAGTGATGTTGAGCATCTTTTCATGTGTCTGTTGGCCATCTGGATGTCTTCTTTGGAGAAATGTCTATTATTCGTGTCTTCTGCCCATTTTTAAAGTGGATTATTTTGGGGGGGTATTGAGTTTGATAAATTCTTTATATATTTTGGATCCTAGCCCTTTATCAGACGTGCCATTCACTCTCACTTCCTAACCCACCATCTTATCCTCACTGCAAACAAGCCAGCCTCTTCCTTCATGAGAGGAAGTGCTTTAACTTCCTCCCTGCCCTGACCTTTTCGCCTTTCTCAAATCTAGCTATATCTCCTGTGTCCAAATTTATAACCACTCTCTGTGCCTTGTATTCCATTTTTTCCTGACTTTTTAGGGACTTCAGGTCCTAGAAATACCTTACCTTGCCTGAGTCCTCAACTTCCCTTTTTTCTCTTCTAGCTGTCCTTCTCTTGGCCTGGGACCTTTCCTTGTGTGTGCTCAGGCCTCCTCACCCTTCCCTCTACCTCCCATCACCGACATTGCTGTGAACCGTCACAGCTAAGGTGGGAAAAAATAGTCCACATAGTGTCCCCACGTCCTTGCCATCCCATACATGCCTGCTTTTCCTTCTGACCATCTGAGCAGCCCTTCCCAGGCTCCTCTGAAGGCTCTTTTTCCAGGAGTTTATTTCTCCAGCTTATTACCATACATCCCAGTGAATGATTTTCAGTGGTCCCAAACTTCTTTGCCTTTTCACCTGCTCTCACCTCTGCTTGGAACATCTTTCTCCTCCTTTTATGTCTTTATACTCCTACATCTCTCTCCAAGGCTTGGGTCAGTTTTCAGCATCCGTGCAGCCTCTGCCGGAGCCACCAGAAGTTTGGTTCCCTTTTCATTTTCTTGTGTCATCCTCTACTTCTGTTTGCTCTTCAACACACGTTACATGTAATGCCAGTTTAACACCTACAACAACTCTTTGAGGCAAGTACTATTATTATCTCACATATACAGATGGGAAAACAAACCTAGATGCAGTAAGTAACTTTGTTCAAAGTTATAGAGCATTAAGTGAAAAGTACAGCTTTGAACTCAGGCAGTCTTACTCTAGAACCCACATGTTTAACATTCCACCACCACCATGCTCCACCCTTAGCCTCTGAGTTTGTCGAATGAATGAAGGAGTGTTAGTCTTTTTCTTAAAAAATGGATCAAAATTGAGACAAGTTTAAATTTCATAGCAGAGATTTTCAAAACTGCCACGGCAGCACGAACCTAAATAAGGCCATGACATTCTCAAGGACGAAGAAAATTAAGTTGGAGAATGATAATAACAATATGTAACAAAGTTTAGGATTCAGAGAGCTCTTTGGCTTCATCATCTTATTTAATCAACCTGTGAAATATATTATGATTCCATTTTACACATGGGCAAACTGAGGCTGGAGTAACCAGGATCCTGGGCTTTATATTCTATTTCTTCTTGGTATTGGCCCTCAGGTCTGATCTGATATGGAAGAGTAAATCGGGAGTATGGTAGCTTCTTTAAAAGAAAAACTAGGAAAGTTTTACACTATTATTAACTACTTATTTATACAAGATTTCTAATAGAGTATGGGATCAATTTCTAGACCTGAGGAGCCACACCCAAGGATGCCATAATCTCTTGGGAGCTCTACTGCAAAAGTGCCAGAGCTAGGATATACCTGTCTAAAACCTCTTCTTGGAAAAAGTCAACCTCCGTGTCTGTATGTAATTCATCCAGAGGTTGTTTTTATATGGTTCCCTCATGCATTTCCTTCAACAGTAGTCCAATATATTGCCTAAGAGTTTAATGAGCTCTTGAGTAGGAATCCGTAGTTGGTTTTAGAAGAATTTCTGAATTCCCTAAAAGTTATATTCAGAAATACATGTGCAAATAGGGGTGCCTGGGTGCCTCAGTCAGTTAAGCATCTGACTCTTGATTTCAGCTCAAATCATGATCTCAGGAGATCAACCCCCTCCCCGCCGCAGCTCAGCAAGGAGTCTGCTTGAGATTCCCCCTCTCTCCCTCTCCCTGTGCTCCTCCCCACCCCTCGCTTGCCTGTGTGGGAGAGGGAGCGAGCTCTTTCTCTCTAAAATAAATATATAAATCTTTTTTAAAAAATACACATGCAAATGAACACACTAGTTTAAAAAATTATCACATACTTTATTTTGGGGGGAGAGGGTCTATAGCTTTCAACAGATTATCAAAGCCCTACTCCCCCTGCTCCAAGATTAAGAGCCATTATTTTAGTGATGGAAGCTAATTTTGATACTGCTCTAAAACAAAGACACATTATAAAGAAACTCTATTACCTCCTTCCCAATACTACAACCACTATTTTCCCCTTCCCTATCATACCTACATTAAAGAATTTTATGTTCTCAACCACAGTTTGAATTTTCCACACCATTGTTGCCCAGATAATAGAGAGGTGCCTGGAAGAAAATATAGAAAGCACAGCAATTCATTTTTTACAACAGATTTTACATCCCATAAGAGTTTTAACTGGCATCATTTTAGTTTTTTTTTTAATTTTTAAGTAATCTCTAAGCCCAATGTGGGGCTCAAACTCATGACCCAGAGATCAACACTCACATGCTCTACATGCCCTTAACTGGCATCATTTTATTTTTTTAAGATTTTATTTATTTGTTTGAAAGAGAGAGCATGAGCGAGCAGGGTGAGGGGCAGAGGGAGAGGCAGACTCCCCACTGAACAGGCAGACCCCTTGCTGAGCAGGGAGCCCAACTGGACTGGACTTGGGGCTCAATCCCAGGAGCCTGGGATCATGATCTGAGCTGAAGGCAGACACTTAACTGACTGAGCCACCCAGGTGCCCCAACTGGCATCATTTTAAAACTACATGTTTTGCCTGAACTAACAGCAACTGAAAGTATTTGGGGGGCTTGAAGAGAAGTCAACTAGGGATTGAAATGTAACTTTTGAGTAGAGCTGTATTATCTAGTAGGCAGATTAAGCATGTCCTTTAAGGCATGAGCAAAGCCTGAACGATCCATTTTTTGAAAATAATACATATTTTAAAATATATTAGCCACAGGAAAAAAGTAATAACCACAGGTAAAATTAGAACCATGCTGGATTTTCTTTTCCTTGTTATACCCTTAGTTCTGTTTAACTTTTCATTAAATATGAGGGCGGTGGAGGGTGTCCTTTATCTTTTCAGTGATTAAGGTCTTCTTGGCCTTCCCTTTCATATAATATTCATAATTCTATCCAAAGCCTTTTATTCTCTGTGACTCACAGCAAGATTTTAAGAGAATCCTCAAAATAGAAAATTTAAGAGCTAAGGTATTAGCTTAAGATGAGCCACACTGTTCTAAATGAACTTATGTTCATCAATTCATTTAAAACTCACAACAGTCCTATTAAGTAGGGACCACTCTCAGCCTCCCATTTTGTAACTAAGATAATTGTGAGGCTTTTCCAGTAGGAAGAAGAGATGGGGACAGGAGAGGAGCGGGAGTCTTTCCATCCAGGAGAGCGCTGTTCTGCTGTCTTCCCAAGGAGGCGCCCTTCGCTCTGAACTCGCTGTGAATGTGATAGACTCTGAATCACTAAGCAACTCTTTCTAGAGCTCTAAGCACTTTTTTTCTAGTCTAGGAGTAATTATTTTTTTTTTAAGATTTTATTTGTTTGACACACACAGCAAGAGAGGGAACACAAGCAGGGGGAGTGGGAGGGGGAAGCAGGCCTCCTGAGGAGCAGGGAGTCGGATGAGGCGCTCGATCCCAGGACGCTGGAATCATGACCTGAACCGAAGGCAGACGCTTAACGACTGAGCCACCCAGGCGCCCCTAGGAGTAATTATTTATTAAGAGCAAAGTCTATCAGCCCAATGATTCTCTTGCCAGTTTCCTATCTGCTCGTTGGCAGAAATCTCCATCATCCCTGTTAAATAGACCTCATCTTCTCGGAGCCAGCCCTTATCAGGGCACTCAGGCTTTGCACAAGTTTGGGAAAGCTTCGCCCTCGTCATCCATTTTACAGATTGTGTGTGTGTGTGTGTGTGTGTGTGTGTGTGTGTGTGTGTGTGTGTGTACAGGCTGCTGGCGGGTGGGCAGTGTGTGTGTGTGTGTGTGTGTGTGTGTGTGTGTGTGTGTGTGTGTACAGGCTGCTGGCGGGTGGGCAGACTCTCCAAAACTAATGTTTGAGCAAGGATTTCTGGCATGGTGGACCCAGCACGCGAACCCAGGTGTTGAATGGTGGAAGAGGGAGAGTTATCTAAAAGTAGGTAAGCCTCGTAGTGGCACAGGTGACACCGATCCTCGTCAGGGCTCTGACTGCGAGGAAGAGTTAGCTGTTTCTTCTGATTAAAAGAGGAAGCAATACTTTGCCTACGACATCAAACACCCTGGTTCGAAATTGGCGGTTAGGAATCCTGTGCGGCTTTCAAATGCGAGGGTTTGTACCGGAGAGGCAGGAAACAGGAGAGCAAAGTCGCTTCAACCGAGTGAACTCGCTCTGAGACCGCGAGCGTCTCCGTTGGGGGCGGGGGGAGCGCAGCGCCGGGAGGAAGGCGGAGGGAGGGGGGAGCGGCGGCTGCGGAGGGGCTCAGGGCTCCCTCCCTGCCACGGCTTCGTTAGGCTCCCCGAGCCGCGGAACCGTGACAGCAGAGGCCCCGCGTGGGGCGACTTCAGGGGGTGTCACGTTCACAGCGAGTTCAGAGCAAAGGGCGCCTCCTCGGGAAGACAGCAGAACGGCGCTCTCCTGGATGGAAAGACTCCCGCAGGAGGAGTCGAGGGGCAGAGTCGGGGGGTGGCTTCCGCCGGCCCCGGAGGAGGAGAGAGGAGGGGCGGGCTGGTCACGAGAGGCTGGGGCGGGCCACTGGCGCCCGACCTCGGCGGAGGGAGGGAGGGAGCCAGGGGGGCAAGCGCTCGGGGAGCAGCATGGAGCCCTCCGCAGACAAGCTGGCCACCGCAGCCGCCCAGGGCTTGGCGGACGAGGTGCGGGAGCTGCTCGCGGCTGGGGTGCCGCCCAACGCGCGGAACCGCCAAGGTCGGAGCCCGATTCAGGGTGGGTGAGCCGGCCTGCCGCGGGAGGAGGGGGTGGCGGGCGACTTTGGAGCACAAGCTTTGTAAGGGAGTCGGAACCAGGCCAGCGTTTCGATTCTCGGTAAAGGGGAGACTTCTTGGCGAGTTCTCAGGTGGAGTTTGGGCAGCCGAGACCCTCCCGTGTCCACGTCCTGGGGGCTTAGGAAGCCACGAGGAATGAGGAGGCACGTGGGGTGCAGAGCCCTAGAGTGGTGTTGGAGATCGGGCGGGGGGGGTGTGAACCTATTCGTGTTCATACAGTTCGAGGTATGTTCTTTATCTGATACCACGGTTGCGGAAAGTTTGCGGTTAAAAGCAAGATTTTAAAGAAATGGGAGGTTTGTTGGGTCCACTAGCCGGGAACTCAGATCCCCGAAGGGAGCTGATCATCTTCCTTTCTGGGGGCGGGGGGGGGGGGGGGAATTGCAGTGGAAACCGTCTGTGTAAATTGAATAAATATCACTTGAAATTATTCAGAAGCAACTAAATATTGTGTTTATTTTTACTTTAAACCGAGTAAAGGAAAATATATGCTTGTTCTAAGAATTTAGGTAATACAGACATATGAAGAAAAAACATTTTGTGTGATCTTGCCTGAAATAATGTCGTCAGTTTAGTTACCATTTTGAAGGTATCTCTTATACTTTTGTTTATTTTAACTTGCTTGCTATAGATTTATTTGGGGCAGAGTTTTCAATTCCTCACTGTTGAAAATGTCGTTTCTCCCCCTCCTCACACCAGTTGTGTGTAGGGGTGGGGGTGGGGGGGGTGTTCGGCATTTGTGGTTGTTGTTTGCCTTCACTAACTTCCTAAATCCAGGCTAAAAAAAACGATTTTCTTCCTGGCAGTCACCACCCTAGTTTTATTCCAATGTCCACAGTGATTTCTGATTCTGAAAAATAAAATCTATGTGAAACAAAAGCTTACTGCACAATTCCAGCATAACAAGACAAAGGAAAGTAAACTGTACCTGCCATTTCACAGATTTCACAAGTCAGTCTTCCCTTTCTTGAAACTATGCTACATAGGATAAATTTTATACACTTTAAATACAGATATAAAAGTAAAACCAAAAATGCCTTAAAACAAGAATTATTGGGATTTGAAGTGCGAAGAGATTTTGAGAGGAGAGAGGCTGTGTGATGGTAGAAGAAAAAGCATGAGTCCTTAAAAGAATGCATGCATGATTCCTAATTTCTCTAAATTTTGCTCGGAGACTGTGAGTTTGACCTTGAAATTCTGGAATATGTTAGAAGAGGCTTTATTTGTTTAAATACAAAAAGAAAAAAGAAAGTTGGATAATTAGTTTTAACATTTTTTTTTAATAGGGAAGTAAGACCCATAGAGAAAGGGGGGCATGATTTCGGTTTAGAATCCTAACCAAACTTGTGTTTAATATAAAACTAGTTTATAGAAAATTTTAATTAAAGATAATGTGTTATCGAATGGATTTAAGCACTCTACAAATATTCATTTAATGGATTTTTTCTTTTTGCTTTGGACTGCTATTTATTTAAATATTTATTAAATATTTAAATGTTAGCTTTCCTTCCATACTTTAATACTGCAAAATGTAATGAAAACCCTTTAAAAAACCAGTTAAATGATGAAGTACTTCATTGGATAAACACAATGTTTCATCTATTATATTTTCACCTGTATTATATATATATGTGGAAGGTGACTTCTTCTAAGAACGGGTTTTAGACATGTGTTTTCTAGCTCTGGCACTTTTGCAGTAGAGCTCCCAAAAGATTATGGTATCCTTGGGCGTGGCCCCTTTGTTCTAGAAATTGACACCATATTCTGTTAGAAGTCTTGCATAATTAAGTAAAGGTGGGAGAGCTTTCCCAGTTTTTCTTTTAAAACAGTGAATTGTTCTAATCCACTGCAATAGTTTTTATTTTTTGTAGCTGTAATTTGGTTCACTGATAGTCTCTCTCTCTTTGAAAATTAAATCAGTTTCACTTTCTCCAGACAAGAACCAACCACTATAGTATAACTTACTGTTTCCTTGGTTTCGAGAAATTAAAAAATTCATCTTCAATACAGAATGAAATGAAAAATAAGGGAATTTCTCTTATACAGTCACTGTTGTCTAGCTAATATAATGAAATAATGGTTACCCTAAAAAAGAATTGTCTGCCTTCACTATCCACCATGCAACACTCCAATTTTAAGGTTGCTGTAACTGTGGATACTATTTAAAAGATTCCTCTTGGTAATGACTTTGTTTCAAGATATATATGAAACAAATGAGGGGCAGCATCTCCTGTTTAATGAACTCTCAGAGTGTAAACTTGGGGAAGTTCTTAGTTTCCTATTTCTGCTGTAACAAATTACCATAACTTTCATGTCTCAAACCAACCTAAATTCATTATCTTGTAGTTCTGGAGGTCAGCAGTCTAAAAGAATCCACAGGGCTGCATTTCTTTTGGAAGTTTTAGAGGAAATCTGTTTCCCTGTCTTTTCCAACTTCTAATGACCATCAACATTCCTTGGCTCATGGCCCCTGCATCTTCTCTCAGACCTCCATTCTTAGATCTTTCCTCTGTAACCTTCTTATAAGGAAACTTGTGATTACATTGGACTCCTCCTGACAATTCCCGTTAATCTCCTCAAAATAATTTAATCCAATTGCCAAATCTCTCCTCCCATGTAGGTAATATATTCACAGCTTTCAAGTGTGAGGTAGTAGACATCTTAGGAGCATTATTTAGTTTACCACCAAGAAGGAATTTAGGGGCTGGTTAGACAAAGCTCTTTTATACTTAAAGCGAATTTTAACATTCTGGGAGGGCTAAGTGTAGATTAAAAGTTTTACAAAAATTAAAGGTTTGCTGTTTTCATTTTCACTTTTAAACAATTACTCCTCCTGGGCTTGGATATACAGAAGAAAACCATACAAAAATCTCTGGGCCTTACATAATTTTGCATCAAAATGAGGGGGGAATACAGGAGGTCAGGCTGTAGTTCAAGCCATTTTGTCCCTCACCCTTTTGCTATTGTCTGTGCCTCTGGCAGTGTTCTGTGTGTGGCTGGAACTCCGCAAAAGTTTGGAGAATATAATGGAATTCAGTGTGTACAGAAAAATGAAATGAATAGGAGAACTGGCTAAGGGAGTTGGTAACTGAAAACAGAGAATAACTAGACACCTGTGGCTTGCAACCAGCATCTGCACGGGGTGGGGGCTTCACAAAGAGTTTCTTTAGTCTTGCCCCTGCCACCGTCCCTGCCCTGACCACCTCTGCTCTCTCGGCAGGTCATGATGATGGGCAGCACCCGGGTGGCCGAGCTGCTGCTGTGCACGGCGCGGAGCCCAACTGCGCCGACCCTACCCACCCTCACCCGACCTGTGCACGACGCGGCCCGGGAGGGTTTCCTGGACACGCTCGTGGTTGCTGCACCGAGCCGGCGCGCGGCTGGACGTGCGCGATGCCTGGGCCGCCTGCCCGTGGACCTGGCTGAGGAGGCGGGCCACCGCGCTGTCGCCGGGTACCTGCGCGCAGCCGCGGGGGGGGCACCGAAGGTGGTAGCCACACCCTTACGGAGTTGCGGAAGGTCCCGGCAGGTGAGGTGGCAGATTTAAGAGTTTGAAACTCAAGACAGCTTCTGCAGCCCAGTGCACTCTTTTCAGAAGAGAACGCTGGCTCCAGGAGAGCAGGGTCTTGGGTCTTGCCTCAGCTCTCGCACTGCCACCCTGTAGGACAACCCCATTGTCCCAATCGCACCGCCTCGCTCGGGCTGCGGACAGGAAATAGCCTAGATGGATTTCCACACATTAAAGCCCATCCCACAAACCATACCCCTATTCCCGCAAACACTCACCCTCCCCAGAGCTCAAGCCCTAGACTGTGGAACAGCGAAGACTCCTGGAGGCTAGAGGTCTAGTGGCCCCTCTTCCTCCAAACTAGCTGGCAGCAGCATCCATTCAGCTACCCTCAGTTTCCACATTAGCATACATAGGTAGCTGGACCAACCCGGCTATTTCCAAAAGCATTTGAGCATGGCATCGTCTGGAAGAAATCTGTCACCCCCCAACTCTACTGCAAATTTTGACTAAATCCGACCCTCTGCTCTATGAGGTGTTGTTTTCCCAGAGCTGCTCAAGGGAGAGAGATCTCTCCAACGCTGGCAGTCCGCACCCAGAGATTTACTACACTCTCTGAGAAACGGAGACCCTCTCTTACGCTTTTTCTTCTCTGCGAGAGAGATCGCTGAGAGAGGGAGATGGCCCTGTGATCTCCTTGCCTTCTCCTTCTGCAACCACAAAGCCTTCTTCTCTTGCCGGTCCCCTTTCTCCCACTTCCACTCCTGCCTGCCAACCTTTACTGATATTTTCTGAAGGGAGAACTTATATATATATTTATATATATATATATATATATAATATATGAAATTAACACGAATATTTCAGGTAAACCATGACTTCGAAGATACTAAGATCTATCCCATTTTGGCTCAGAATTGGGGCACTAGACCCCTCTGGAATTTAATGGGGGATGAGAGGACAGAGGGGAGAGGCTTTGCTCTGAGCCCTAGACCAGAGATGCAGCGAGTTTTGAGCCTTCGGCGTGGGAAGTTCGAAGATCTCCTTTAGCCTGCCCACCCTCTCTCTCCACGAACTGACGTTCGCATCCGGACACAGCGCAGGGCGAGGGACCAATCATAGGGGGGTTGCGCGGAGCAAAAACGGGGAGGAGCTGAAGAGAAGGATTAGATGACTGAATCGGCCACCCGCAAATAAAATAGAGTACCCTTTATAAGCAAAACTAACGAGATTTGACCCAAGCACACAAGTCCCGTCCACTCCTTTCTTCCTCCCCTCCATCCCCTCCCTCCTTCTTTCCCTTTATCCTCCTACATAATCAGCTCCATTGTAGATGGACTAAGTGAATGAGAGAAAACAGGAGTCCTGCCCTCATAGAGCTTACATTCTGGGAAACAGACCTTTAAGCAATAAACAGCGTTATTTTCAGACAGTTTGTGAAACCGATGTGAAGGATAAGAGTGAAGTCTGAATGGAAGAGGGGCTTAGAGTGATCAGAGAGCATGACCGATGAAAAGAGATTAGCTACTAGAGGCAGAAACACTCTGAACACTTTGTACAAGTGCAAAGACTGGCGGTTTAGGACAGAAAGGCCGGCTGGAGCATGCACACAGCGAGATCAGAGAGGAAGGTCAAAGAAAGGATGCTAGGTCGAAACGTGGGTTTTGTTCGAGAAACTTTCGAAAGCCATTAGCGGGTTTGGGAAGAGAGAGCCTAGGGAGAAACAGCACAGCCTAGAACCGAACGTTCCTAACGCCCAGCCGCTCCAGCGCCTCAGGTCCCTCAGCTTACGCGCGTCACCCAGTCGCTCTGCGTCAGGTGCAAGAGACGCCTGGCAGATACGCGAAGAGCCTGGCGTTGTGTGTGGCATGCCCTCAGCACGCATATATACCCGGGTTTTCCTGTCGCAAGCCCGCCGGCGGCATGCCTGCGCCCCTCCCTGCCCTCGCCTGGCGGGCCTGGAGCTCGGCGAGCCCGAGCAGCCAGCCGCGTAGTGCAGGCGGTATCTGCGGGATTTGGGGAGTCGGGCTGCTGACAGGGTCCAGCCTTGACGGAGGGACCCTGTGCTGAGGGGTGGGGGTATTGATAAGAGGCCAGCGAAGCCGTCTGAGAACCTTGCTCCTAAGTGTCTGAATACCGAGTGGGAGACTATGAGGGGAAGGAGGGATGGGTCGCACACCCTTCATTGCTAGTTGCTAATGTGTTTTTTCTTTCTGCCCTCTGCAGACAGCCCGGACTTAAAGAATGACTGAGATCTAAAGACACCTCAAACTAGTTTGATCTTCAGTCAACAAGTGAATTACCCCACCCCACCCAACTCTTGCCTGCCTTCTAAGTTGCCATTTATCAAATAGCGCTTTTTAACACTGTAGACTGCTTTATATAAATCTGCCTTCACCTTCCCCTAAATTTCCATTTGTATGTCCATTTATACATTGTTATAAAAGGTAAAAAAAAAAAAAACAGTTTCTGCCTTTTTATTATTAGGTTGGAGTTTTCTGGAACTTTAGGCCTATGTGGGCACTTCCTCTTTTCAGCCTCACACCCCCCCAGAGTGCTGTTGTTGTGACAGACATTTAATGAACTAAGGATACGAAACTTAAATGGGTTACATGGCCTTTCCTGTGTCATACGGCCATCAAGTGGTAGTGCCAAGGTTCAGTTAAAAAAAATGTTCTTTTGTTTACTCATTTGTTCAGTCAACATTTATTGAGCACCTATTATGGCACCTTGCCAGGGGGAGGGAGGAGAAAGACATCAACTCATGAACACACAAACACATGACTAGAAATTTTAACACCGATTTCATTGACTAGAAGAAGGTAGTATTTTTTTCCAAAAGATAAATGCATGCCATAGTAAGAGTACACAGCATGGATTTCAGATGATAAAATGTCAAGACCTGGGTCTTCAGATGGATGAAATGGGGTAAAAAGTGGTGAAGAGAAACTCCATGGAGACCTCAGATTGACAGACTCACGCTTGGCCTTCCATTACTCATCTGGCGGCAGGAGCTGAGCCTCTCAAGGTTTCAGATATTTTGCCCTAAGCTCCGCAGGAAGCATGTGACAGGGCCAGCAGAGCGTGGTCCACAACCACAGAGCCAGCCTGGGGGGGTCCTGACTGAGCTACCCCCCAACTACACCCCACCCAGCTTTCTGAAACTCCCCCACAGTGGCTCCAGAGGGCTGTGAAGTAGCTACTGACCACCACCCAAACCAAAAACAGTACCAGCCTCTCTACCACAGCAGGGGGAGGAACATGGTTCCAACTTCAGCGGACACACAGAGGCCATGCTGCCTCCTCTGCAGTATGGGTACCATACCTTCATGACTTTTTTTTTGAGGTGCAATTCATACAACATAAAATTAACAATTTTGAACTGCACAATTTGGTGGCATTTAATAAACTCACAATGTTGTGCAGCCATCACCATTTATTTAGTTCCAAAACATTTCGATCACCACCAAAGGAGACCCTACACCTAGTAAGCATACCCATTAAATCCTCCCTGTCCCCAGGCCCTGGCCACCACTAATCTTCTTTTGTCTCTATGGATTTACCTACTCTGGACATTCCATATAAGGGGATGCACACAATATGTTGCCTTTTGTGTCTGGCTTCTTTCATTTAGCATAATGTGTTTGCTGTTCATCCATGTTGTAGCATGTACCAGGACTTCATTCCTTTTTATAGCTGAGTAGTATTCCATTACTTACTCCATCTCATAATGAATATTTGGGTTGTTTCCACCTTTTAGGTATTATGACCAGGGCTATATTCGCATACAAGCATTTGTTTGAATACTTGTTTTCAGTTCTTTGGGGTATATACCTAGGAGTGGAATGGCTGGGTCATGTAATAGTACTCTAACTTTTTGAGGAACTGTCAAACTGTTTTATGCAAGACTACAAATGTTGAGCATCTTTTTGTGTGTTTATTGGTCATTCACATATTTTCTTAGGAGAAATGTCATTCAAATCCTTTGCCCATTTTTAAATTGAGTTGTTTTTCTTTTTGTTAAGTTGTAAGAGTTCTTTGTATATTATGGATATTAGACCTTTATCAAACATCTGATTTATAAATATTTTCTCTCATTCTATGTGCCATCATTTCACTTTCTTGATGGTGTCCTTTGATGCACAAGACTTTAATTTTGGTTGAGTTTGTTTTTCCCTATCGTATAAGGTAGGACTCTAACTTCATTCTTTTCCATGTGGATATCCAATTGTCCTTGTAATATGCAAGAGTGGAATAGCTGGGTCATATTATAGTACTCTGTTTAACTTTTTGAGGAACTGTCAAACTATTTTCCACAGTAGCTGCACCATTCAATATTCCCACAACAATATACAAGGGTTCCAATATCTCCACATCCTCAGTAACACTTGTTATTTTGTTTTTTTGTTTTTTTTTTTAGAAGCTATCCTAGTGGGTATAAAGTAGTATCTAATTGTGGGTTTGCTTTGCATTTTCTTAATGACTACAGATGTTGAGCATCTTTTCATGTGTTTATTGGTCATTTACATATTTTCTTAGGAGAAATGTCTATTCAAGTCCTTTGCCCATTTTTAAATTGAGTTGTTTTTCTTTTTGTTGTTAAGTTGTAAGAGTTCTTTGTATATTATGGATATTAGACCTTTATCAAACATCTGATTTATAAATATTTTCTCTCATTCTATGTGCTGTCATTTCACTTTCTTGATGGTGTCCTTTGATGCACAAGACTTTAATTTTGGTTGAGTTTGTTTTACCCTATTGTATAAGGTAGGACTCTAACTTCATTCTTTTTCATGTGGATATCCAGTTGTCCTAGCACCATTTGTTAAAGAGGCTATTCTTTGCCAATTGAATGGTCTAGGATCCTTGTCAAAAATCAATTGACTATAGAGGTACTGGTTTATTTCTAGACTCTCAGTTCTATTCCATGAAATATATGTCTGTCTTTACATCAGTTCTACACTATTTGATTACTGTAGCTTTGTAGTATGTTCTGTGAAAATGAGAACTGTGAGTACTCCAACTTTGTTCTTTTTCAAAATTATTTTAATCTGTTTTAAGCTTTTATCTGGGGTCGCTTGCAATTCCATATGCATTTATGGATTAGCTTTCCCATTTCTACCAAAAAAAAAAAAAGGGCCACTGGGATTTTCATGGGGACTGCATTGTATATGTAGATCATTTTGGGCCCTACTGCCACCTTAAGTCTTCCAATTCATGAACACAGGATGTCTTTCCATTCATTTAGTCTTTAATTCCAGCAATGTTTCATATTTTCAGCACACAAGTATTGCACATATTTGGTTAAATTTATTCCTATTTTATTCTTTTTGATGCTACTGAAAACTGAATTGTTTTATTTTTTTTGGACTGTTCATCGTTAATGTATAAAAATACAACTGATTTTGGAGTGTTGTTCTTTTATCCTGCAGCTTCACTAAAATTGTTTATTAACCCTAATTGTTTTTTAGTGGATTCTTTAGGATTGTCTACATATAAGATCATGATATCTGCAGAGAAGGATAGTTTTACTTATTTCTTTCCAATTTGAATGTCTCATTTCTTTTTTTCTTGCCTAATTTCTCAGGTTAAAACTTTCAGGACAATGTTGCTTGTAAAACTTTGAATAGAAGAAACAAAAGCAGGCATTCTTTTCTTCTGCCTGATATTAGCAGGAAATCTCTTTCACCATTGATTATGATGTTAGCCTATAGTTTTTTCAAAAGTGCCCTTAATCAGATTGAAGAAATTCTGTTCATTCCTACTTTGTTGATTTTTCTTTTTATCATGAAAGAGTGTTGGATTTCCTCAAATTCTTTTTCTGCATTGACATGATGGTATGTTTTTTCCTTCATTCTATTAATATATTACATTGATTGACTTTTATATGTCAAACCCCTTGCATTCCTGGGATAAATTTCACTTGATCATGGTGTGTAATTATTTTAACATTCTGTTGGGTTTGGTTTGCAAAGACTTTGTTGAGGATTTTTTTTTTTCATCTATATTCACAAGGGTATTGGTCCATAGTTTTCTTTTCTGGTAATGTCTTTGCCCGGTTTTGGTATCAGGGTAATGTTGGCCCCATCAAATGAGTTAGGAAGTGTTCAATATTCTATTTCTTAGGAGAGCTAGAGAAGGACTGGTGTTAATTTTTTTTAAACATTTGATACAAGTCACTAGTGAAGCCATTTGGTCCTGGACTTTGTCAGGAGGTTTTTGACGACTGATTGAATCTCTTTACTTGTTATAAGTCTGTTCACATTTCCTTTTTTTTTTTCCTTGAGTCAGTTTTGGTAGTTTGTATGTTTCTAAGGAATTTGTCTATTTTATTTAGGTTTGTTAGCATACATTGTTCATAGTTTTCTCTTACGATCCCTTTTATTCCTTTAAGGTTGCTAGTGATGTCCCCATTATGCTGTGTTTAAGTCATCTTTTTCTTGATCAAGAGTTCACTCGGTTGCTGTAAACCTGTGACTACTTTCTAGAGTTCCCACAAAGTCAATTCTGACGCTAATCTTTTTGGTGTTTCTGTTTAGGGATGGGCTCTTGGAGCTTCCAACCCTGCTATTTGCACTGATGTCACTTCTGTTTTTTTGTTTTCTATTAGAGTATAATGGCCAACCGCCTCTGATGCGCCAAGTTCCTTCCCCCATACATCCCGCCTGACTGGGATTCAGTGCCCCACTACTGGCCTTCCCACCATCTAGGTATCTGTCCCCCACCATTTCTCTGAATTTATCTAGCTCTGATACTAAGCTATGTCCCTTCAAATGTTTTCCACCTTCCCTCCTCCTCCTCCCTCTCCTCCGGTTTGTAGGAGCTCACTCTTCTTTGCTCAACTTTCTTGAGCGCGCGCGCACCACCCCCTCCTCCCCCCCAGAGTCACTCTCTTACCCTTGGCCAGCAGGCTCCGCTGTAGCGTGGGCGCCTCCGGAACAGCACTGGCGCCTGCTCGGAAGCCCCGGGGCCTCAGGCCAGGCGGCGCTTCCCTCCGAGGCCCGACGCTGCCGGGAGCTCGCGATGGCTCCACGTGCGCGTCTCCCCGCACGCCGAGCGCGCGCACGCCCGCGCGCCCACGCCCGCGCCTTCGCGGAGGGACCTGGGAGTGAAACGTGGGGCTGGGCCTGGGTCGCGCAGGTGGGCCTAGGTCGCACAGGTGCGCCTGAGAAACGCGAGGTCGACTTCCATGGTTAAGAAAGGAAGAGAGGGAGAAAGAGAGGAGGGTGCGAGAAAGGGAGAAGAAGAAGAGAGAGAGAGGCGCGGCTGCAGGACCGCAGCTCAGCTCTGAGACAGGGGCTTTCCCGTGGTAACCGACCAAATGTCCGAACCAACAAGCCGTGGGGTATGTAGGGCTGGGGGGAGTGGGCAGGTGGGAGGGAATAAAGATAAAACATGGAAAAGGCAATGATGGACTGCAGCGTTTTAAAGCTTGGGTTGGAGCGCAGCCTGGCTCAGGCAAACTGAGAACCGGGAAACGGTCCTGGACGCGGCCACGCCTCTGCGACCTAAAGCGGCCGTGAGCTTCCCTGGGCCCCGCGCACCCCCAGGCGGCCGGGTGGGAAGGGCTGGCTCCCCAGCTCTTGCACCTCCTTTCAGGTCTCACAGAGCTGGTTTAAGCAGTAACACTCAAGTAAATAAGCAAATAAACCTATTTTTAAATGACTACATTATTATAAGCCACCTTTTTTCCGACTCAAACTTTTCTGTGAGTGAATTGTCCTGCAACGGTTTTCTGAATTCTCAGTTGTCTTTTCATCAAATAGCGGACGTAATACTTTGGTGTTGCCAGTCCTATCTGTAGATAGTTTGGTCTTAGAAAACTGTTTCTCTTGAGAGATTGCGGCCAAAGGACAAGTCTAAGAAAATCGCTCTTGGGGCGCCTGGGTGGCTCAGTCGGTGAAGTGTCTGCCTTCGGCTCAGGTCATGGGATCAGCCCCGCATCGGGCTCCCTGCTCTGCGGGAAGCCTGCTTCTCCCTCTCGCACTCCCCCTGCTTGTGTTCCCTCTCTCACTGTGTCTCTCTCTGTCAAATAAATAAAAAATAAAATAAAATAAAATCTTAAAAAGGAAAAGAAAATCGCTCTTACATGTTTTCTGTCTATGGACTACTCTTTGAGATTTCTTTACAGTTTTTCTGAACATATTGAGAATAATCAATCCCTAACTTCTGTCTCCATTTAGATGGATAATGTAGCTGCTCCAGATCGTACTTGCACTCTTGTTTACTAGGAAAAATGTATGTGAGATCTGAAGGAGAGATAGAGTGAGGAGTTCTGTGAGTAAATTTCCCACTCACTGATTCATTCCAGAAATAATCATTGAACACTTCTTGTATGCCATGCGCGGTGTTAGGAAATAGGAGTAGAAGGCTCATCATCTCAAAAGAAAGATTAAAACCAAAACAGGAGATATGTGTGGTGGTCATAATTCTTCCCATGTTCTGTTCTAGTTCCCTCCTGAAAGAGTCCTTCCTCCCCATCGCAGGGGAGAAAATTATTAACAGACTAAAACCATAACCTGTTCCCCAACCAAGCCGAGCCTTCTTGATTTGGTAAAGATTACCAAAGATAATTTTTAATGAGTAAGAGAACAAATCAGCATGTTCTACCCAGAAGAAGCTAGTGATAGTATTTTTTTTTCTTTCTTTTTTAAAGATTTTATTTATTTATTTGTCAGGGAGAGAGAAAGAGCACAAGTAGGAGGAGTAGAAGGCAGAGGGAGAAGCAGGCTCCCTGCTGAGCAAGGAGCCCTATGTGGACTTGATCCCAGGCCCCTGGGATCAGGACCTGAGCCCAAAGCAGACACTTAACTAGCTGAGCCACCCAAGCACCCAGTATTTTTTCTTTACTGGAGATGAGAAAAGAGAAAGAAATCGTGTTCCTGTCATTATAAATCATTTAATGGACTGATGTGGGGTGTGAAAACTGTTGTTACAGGTGAAATATGAAGTTAGCAACCCAGGAAGTAAATCTCAGGATCCTTCTAACTACCAATTTCTAAGTAATCAAGTCTGATAAATTGCTATACGATTTTAAAACTATTTTAACATGTAAAATGTTTTTATTAGTTGTCATACTCTCAAGCTTTAGATAGGAGCCGCAAGGCAAAATAAAATTTGGCCTTACACATCAAGGAATCTATATAGATGGGACACTGAGAAAACTACTTTGCATAAAGCTGAACAATAATCAAATAAAATGTTTTCCTAAGGATCCTTGAAATGAGATTGATGAAAGGAGGGAAGAGAGAAATGGGGAGACAGTGTATCTCTTTTTGCCAGGGAAAGTACCTCAGATAAATAGCTCTCAGAAAGGGGCAGGTGTCCCTTGGTCCACCATTGAACCAAAGATGGATACTTCTGCAAAGTGCAATCAGAAAGTGATCCAGGGTTGTGAGGGGCCAGTCAGCCCCAAAGCAGAGTTTTCTGCTATATGGAAGAATAGAATTAATAATTTCCATGCCCATCCTAAATGAAGTATATCAATCATGTATAAAGTTAAAGAAAAGGGACTCGATTTCACAGTTTCAGTTAGAAAGGTTCCAGGAAATGGGTCGTTGATGCAACTGTGTTACCAACCCCTGGGCAAGGTTAAAAATAACTAAGTGTGTCTATACACAAATAAGATCAATTTTTCTTTTCCTTTTCATTCTTTTCCTCTTGTGCAAAGTGTTTTCATAGTGTCAGATATAGTGTGGATAATATTGCTGAGGGGGATAAATTTATATAACATCCAGAGAGAAAAATTAGCAGTATTGATGAAAAATTTAAAGGGACATCCCTTTGATTCAGTAATTCCACCTCTAGAAATTATTCTGCAGACACATTTACATATGTGCAAAATGGCCCATGTGTAAGAATAGTAACTGTAGTTTTGTAATAACAAAAGATATAAGAACATTTCATTGGCCATAAATGAGGAGAGATTAATGAAATTATGAGGCTTCCCTAAAATTAATAATATGTAGCTATTAAACAGAATGCAGCAGATCTAGCAAAAATGTAGTGATTTTCAAGATACATCATGAGAGTAAAAAAAGAGAGTGGTACCGGATAATGTATGTAGAATACTTCAAATTAAATTTTATTTTATTTGTTTATTTTTTTAAAGATTTTATTTATTTATTTGACAGAGAGAAAGCGAGAGAGGGAACACAAGCAGGGGGAGTGGGAGAGGGAGAAGCAGGCTTCCTGCAGTGCAGGGAGCCCGATGCAGGGCTCCATCCCAGGACCCTGGGATCAGGACCTGAGCCAAAGGCAGACGCTTAGTGACTGAGCCACCCAGGCACCCCGCAAATTAAATTTTAGAAATATTTGTATATGTGCTTGTACATACATAGAATATTTCTGGAAAGACATGCAAAATGTTGACTGTTGCCTCAGGGTAAGGACATGGATAGCTGGGGGCTGTGTGGAGGGTGTTTTATTTTGTACAGAATATAATTTGCTACCAGTTTTAAAAATAAGTGTTTGAGGGGAGGGGGGTGGGAGAATGGGTTAGTCTGGTGATGGGTATTAAAGAAGGCACGTTCTGCATGGAGCACTGGGTATTATACGCAAACAATGAATCATGGAACACTACATCAAAAACTAATGATGTATGGTGATTAACATAACATAATAAAAAAAAAAAAAACCCAAGTGTTTGAACTACCTAATACAAAGAACTAATAAAGTAAGCCAAGCACTGGTAGCCAGAAGTTTTTCTAGAACTGACCACATTCTATTTCGTAAGAATTCTGCAACTGTCAATGTTGCATTAACAGGAAGATTAAAAAAAGAAGAGACATCAGGGTATTTCAGTTAGTTAGGCCTTATCTAAGCCTTAGTTTCCTCATTTGTAAAATGGGTACAAATGTGGCTGTTTTGCAGAGTGGTTGCCTGGATTAGACATAAAGGGTATAAATTTATTATACATACTAGTACACACACACACACACACACACACACACACACACACACACACACACACACACACACACACACACACACACACACACACACACACACACACACACACACACACACACACACACACACACACACACACACACACACACACACACACACACACACACACACACACCCTCCTCTGGCTTTGGCCTTCAGTTTACCCAAAATAGTTCCCAGAGAAAGACCAAGCTGGAGCAGGAAGAATTTAGGCATACCACCACATCTCAATGGCCCAGGACTTAGCATTAGCAGTTAAGTCCTACCCCCTTGGACTTCTGTTACTAAACAAACATTACCTTTGTAGTACTGAGCTGGGTGCTTGGATACAATGATGCACAAGACAAAACTCTGTGCTTTAAACTATGTTATGCAGTTTATACATGAGTGAATTTGTGTTCAAATCATATAGAACAAAACTAATGTTTCCTTTTGCTGCTACAGTTGTCCACAGAGGTAACTGCTGATATCCTCGTAAAGGTGGAGGAGATCTGTTATGACTTGTGGTTTTGTTTGGTGCATGCTGTTTTCCCCCCTTATATAATATGCATCATAAAGTATGCACTGTTCTGTAACTGGCTAAAATATCAATAAGTCTTGGAGATTTTTGCAGGTCATAAAGATTCTCCCCTGTTCTTTTAAACTGCTGCAGGTATCCTCTTATATGGATACATGTACCAGTTACTTAATCATTCCCCTACTGATGGACATTTAAGTTATCAATTTTTACTTGTATTGAATGCCCTAAAGAACATAGTTATACATACATCTGTTTCATACATCTTTTTCTTTCTTCCTTTTCCTCTGAGGCTATTAGCCTTGGTTATATACATTACAAATGTCTGCCAGCTTGTTGCTTGTATTATTACTTTGTATATGTTATTATTCAAACTACAGAATTTAAATTTTTAGATGGAAACAAATATACCAACCAATCTTTAAAAAAAGATGTCTTACAACTTTGTTGTCATGTTTAAGGTCTTTTATACACCCAGGATTATACACACACATTCTCCTATATATTCTGTTATTATTTGACATTTACATATTTTATCAACCTAGAATTTATTTTCAAAGTATGTCTTGTGGTAGGCAGTATAATGCTCCTCCCCACAAGATGTGTATGTATATCCTAATCTCTAGAACCTGTGAATATGTTAGGTTACAAGGCAAAATGAAATTAAGGTTGGAGATGGAATTAAGGTTGGTAATCAGCAGACTTTAAGATGATGTATTGGTTTCCTATTGCTGCTATGACGAATCACCACAAATTTAGTAGCTTATAACTCTCAATTTTATCCACTTATAGCTCTGGAGGTCAGAAGGCCGAATGAAGTAAGTTTCACTGGCTGGATTGAAAATGTAGGGCTGGCATCAGAAAGGATGAATACCCAACTATTACCTCAACATGGATGGGACTGGAGGAGATGATGCTAAGTGAAATAAATCAAGCAGAAAAAGTCTATTATATGGTTTCACTTATTTGTGGAACATAAGGAATAGCAGGGAGGACATTAGGAGAAGGAAGGGAAAAATGAAGGGGGGTAAATCGGAGGGAGAGATGAACCATGAGAGGCTATGGACTCTGAGAAACAAACGGTTCTAGAGGGGAGGTGGTTGGGGGCATCAGTTAGCCCGGTGATGGGTATTAAGGAGGGCACGTACTGCATGGACCACTGGGTGTTATATGCAAACAATGCATCATGGAACACTACATCAAAAACAAATGAAGTATTGCATGGTGACTAACATAACATAATAAAATTTTTTAAAAAAGAGAAAGAAAGGAAGAAAATGTAGGGCTGGTTCTTTCTGGAGGCTCTGAAGGGAAAGTCCCATCCCTTGCTTTTTTCAACAAGTGGCTACTTGTATTGCTTGACTTCCTCTGCCTTCAAAGCACATCTCTCTAATCTCTGCTTCTGTCATCATATCTCCTTCACCTTCCTGTTGTCAAATCTCCTTGGTCTCTCTCTTATAAGGACGCTTGTGATTATATTTAGAGCTCACCCAGATAATCCAGGATAATTTCCTCATTTCAGGATCCGTAACTTAATTACATAGGCAAAGTCCCTTTTTCCATAAAAGTAACAATCATAGGTTCCAGGAATTCAGGTCCAGGTATTTGGGGGGACATTATTCAGTCTGACACGTAGAGGAACATTATTCTGGATTATCCAGATGGGCCCAACATATCACAATTCTTATAAATAAAAGAGGGAGGCAGAACAAAGAGAACCAGAGAGATGGCAGAACCAGAAAGACGCAGCTTTCAAGATGGAGGATGCACTAAATCAAGGAATGTGGGTGACCTCTAGAGGGTCACCCACAAAGGCAAGAAACAAATTATCCCCTAGAGCCTCAAAAGGGAACACAATCATGTTAACACATTAATTCTAACCCAGTGAGACCCATCTTAGAATTCTTTTTAAAAACTTTAATTTTAGGGGGCACCTGGGTGGCTCAGTCAGTTGAGCATCCAGCTCTTGTTTTTGGCTCAGGTCATGATCTCAGGGTCTCATCTCAATCCACATCAGGCTCCTTTCTCAGCGGGAAGTCTGCTTGGGATTCTCTCTCCCTCTCCGTCTGCTCCCCCCTTTGTGTGTGCTCTCTCTCGCTCTAGAATAAATAAATCTTTTTTTAAAAAAGCTTTAATTTTAGTAAGAACACTTAACATGAGATTTACCCTCTTAACAATGTTTTTTAAAGATTTTTTTTATTGGGGTGCCTCAGATGGCTCAGTTGGGTAAGCAGTCCGACTTTGGCTTGGTCATGATCTTCCTCCGCTTGTGCTCGCACTCTCTTTCAAATAAATAAAATCCTTTTAAAAATTAATTTACAGACTTTACAGAGAGAGCTCGTGCATTCAGTGTGTGTGGGGGGGAGAGGGGCAGAGAGAGAGGGTGAGCAAGAATATCAAGCAGACTCCCTGCTGAGTGTAGAGCCCCCTTTTTCCCACGACCTTGAGCTCATGACCTGAGCCAAAATCAAGAGTCGGATGCTTAACTGACTGAGCCACCCAGGCGCTCCTCTTAACAATTTTTCAAGTGTACAATACAGTATTACTGACTATAGGTATAATGTTGTAGAGCAAATCTCTAGAACTTATTCATCTTGAGATTACTGAAACTGTATGGCTGTTATTAATAATTCACATTTCCCCTTTCTCCAGTTCCTGGCAACCACAGTTACACATTTTGATTTTATGAATTTGACTATTTTAGATAACTCATGTAAATAAATCATACAGTATTTGTCTTTCTGCGACTGGTTTATTCCACTTAGCATAATGTCTTCAAGGTTCATCCATGTTGTTGCATATGGCAGAATTGCCTTCTTTTTTTTTAATTTTATTATGTTATGTTAATCACCATACATTACATCATTAGTTTTTGATGTAGTGTGTCATGATTCATTGTTTGCGTATAACACCCAGTGCTCCATGCAGCACATACTCTCTTTAATACCCATCACCAGGCTAACCCATCACCCTGCCCCCCTCCCCTCTAGAACCCTCAGTTTGTTTCTCAGAATCCATAGTCTCTCATGGTTCATCTCCCTCTCCAATTTCCCCCCGCTTCATTTTATCCTTCCTACTATCTTCTTCTTCTTTTTAACATATAATGCATTATTTGTTTTAGAGGTACAGGTCTGTGATTCAACAGTCTTACACAATTCACAGCTCACCATAGCACATACCCTCCCCAATGTCTATCACCCAGCTGCCCCATCCCTCCCACCCCCCATGACTCCAGCAACTCTCAGTTTGTTTCCTGAAATTAAGAATTCCTCATATCAGTGAGATCATATGATACTTGTCTTTCTCTGATTGACTTGTTTTGCTCAGCATAATTCTTTTTAAAGGCTTATTTTCCATTGTATGTGTATACCACAATTTCTTTATCCATTTATCTGTTGATGAGCATTTATGTTGTTTCCACATTTTGACTATTGTGCATGGTGCTGCAATGAATATGGGAATGCTAATATTTTTTAAGATCCTCCTTCAGTTCTTTTGGAAATATCCAGAAGTGGGATTGCTGGATCGTGTAGTAGTTTTATTTTTAATTTTAATCTCCATTCTATTTACCATAGTGGTTACACCAGTTTGCATTCCTATCAACAGTGCACAAGGGTTCCAAATTCCCTATATCCTCACCACACTTGTGGGGTTTTGTTTTTGTTTTGTTTTGTTTATAATAGCCATCCTGACAAACATGATACTTCATTGTGGTTTTGATTTGCATTCCCTAGTGATTATTGATGTTGGAGCATTTTTTCATAAAGCTGATAGCCATTTACATGTCTTCTTTAGAGAAATGTCTATTCAACTCCTTAGCTCATTTTTAAATCAAGTTTTGGGGTTTTTTGTTTGTTTGTTTGTTTGTTTTTTTGCTGTTGAGTTGTAGGAGTTCCTTACCTATTTTGGATATTAACCCCTTACCAGATATATGGTTCACACATATTTTCTCCCATTCCATAAGCTGCCTTTTCACTCTGCTAATTGTTTTCATTGCTGTACAGAAGCTTTTTAGTTTGATGTAGTCCCACTTGATTGTGATGCCTTTAGCTTTGTTCTTCTTTCTCAAGATTGTTTGGCTGTCTCCTTTGTGGTTCTATTTGAATTTTAGGATTTTTTTTCTCCTTCTGAGTAAAAGCCAGTAGGATTTTGATAGAGAATGCTTTGGATTAGTAGATAACTTTGGGTAGCATGGACATTTTAACACTATCAATTATTCCAATCCATGAATACAGGATGTCTTTCCATTGATTTATGTCTTCTTTAATGTCATTTATCAATTTTTTTAAAGTAGGCTCTGTGCCCAATGTGGGGCTTGAACTCAAGAGCCTGAGATCAAGAGTCACATGCTCTACTGGCTGAGCCAGCCAGGCACTCCTCATTTATCAGTGTTTTGAAGTATTCAGTATACAAGTCTTTCACCTCATTAGCTAAGTTTGTTTCAAAGCATTTTCTTCTTTTTGAAGCTATTGCAAATGGGACTTTTTCTTTCTACATAGTTCATTGTTAGTGTATAGAAACACCCCTGATTTTTCTATATTGACTTTGTATCATTCCACATTACTGAATTAATAATTCTAATAGTTGGGTTATTTTTTTTTAGAGTTTTCTACATGTAAGATTATGCCATCTACAGAGATAATTTTACTTCTTCCTTTCCAATTTGGATGCCTTTTATTTTATTTTCTTGTCTAATTGCAGTGGCTAAGACTTCTAGTACTATGTTGAATTGAAGTAGAAAGAAGAGGCATCCTTGCCTTGTTGTTGATTTTTCAGTTTTAGAAACAGCTTTCCATTTTTCACTGCTCAATATGATGTTAATCATGGGTTTCTCATATATGACCTTTGTTAAGGTCATTTTCTTTAAATTCCTAGTTTATTGACAGTTTTATCATGAAAGGATGTTGAATTTTGTCAGATGTTTTTTCTGTATCTATTATTTAATCTCTTGTTATAGGCCTATTCAGATTGTCTTTTTATTCTCAAGTCAATTTGGAAATTTGTGTGTTTCCAGGACTTTGCCTGTTTTATCTGGGGTATCTAATTTGTTGGCATACAATTGCTCATAGTATTCTTTTATGATCCTCTTTATTTCTTTGAGAACAGTAGAAGGGTCTCATCTTTCATTTCTAATTCCAGCAATGTGAGTGCCATCTCTTTTGTCTTGGTTAATCAAGCTAAAGTTTTGCCAATTTTGTTGCTCTTTTCAGAGAATCAACTTTTTAATTTATTTTCTATATTTTTTCTATTCTCTGTTTTATTAATTTCCATTCTACTCTGTTTCCTTTCTTCTTGCTTTAGGTTTATTTTGCTCTGAAACTCTGTTCATTTTTCTTCATTCTTTTATCTCTGCTCTTCAGGTTGTATAATCTCTATTAAACTTTATTCAAATTTGTTAATTATTTCTTCTAAATCAAATCTACCGCTGCTGATCCTCTTTAGTGAATTTTTCACTTTAGTCATTATTTTTCTACTTTAGAATCTTCCATTTATTTTTTTAATAATTCCTATCTCTTTATTGATATCCTCTATTTGCTGCAACATGTTCATCATACCATTTTAACTCTTTAATTGTGTTCTCTTTAGTTCTTTGAACATGTTTATAATGGCTACTTTGAAAACTGTTAAACTTGACATCTGGTTGCTCTACAGGCAGTTTCTGTTGTCTGCTTTTTTCCAGGGTATGGGTCATACTTTCCTGTTTCCTTGCATGACTAATCATTTTTATTGGAATCCGGACACTTTAGATAATATATTGTAGCAAATCTGGGTACTGGTGCCTCCCCTTTGGTGCTCCTTATTGTTATTTGCTTATTTGTTTAGTAACAAATTATTTTATTAGAGTCTCTTTGTCTCTTGCACCATTACGCTTCTGATATTGTTCTTCAGAGAGCATATCCTTAGGTTATGCACACAGTCACCCTGGGTTAACAGTGTTTTCTTTTTCAAGGTTCTCTTCGGTTGTCCCTTTCCCTGATCATCCAGCTGTTAAACTATTGCTAGGTGATTTCTTTATTGCTTACAACAATATAAATGCTCATAAACTAACTCAGTGAAATTCAGATTCCTTCAAAGAGATAGTTCTGGAAGTCAGTTATTGATATTTGTTCTGATCCCAGACAGTCTTCTGTCAGCTATGTTTTTCCAGGTTCTCTCATGCACACTAGCTGGCCCAGTTTAGCTTATATATCACATGATTCTACCAATATCATCCCAATTGCCCTTCACTACTACCTTCACCGTTTTGGGGAGCACCCTTAGGCTTGAACTTCTCCATACTCTGCTGCAAATGAAGTCAGTTCCTTTAGGAAAAGAAATGGAGCTCTCTGGTTTATTGCCTACTCTCCCTCCAGGCAAAATCTCTGAGTTATGGCTATGGGGCTGGAAGGGAGGACAATGACAAGTTTCTCTCTGAATGACACTTTCAGTTTAGGAGCTGAGTGCTCAGTGGTGGTGGTTGGCTGTGGGGTGCGGGGGCAGTACCTTCAGCTTTTTTTGCTTGACTCTCCTCATGTTACAGGCTGGGGGAAGGATGATTGGGGTCCCAGTATTCTTAGCAACATCACCTACAGGGTAGAGTTTCTTAAGGGCTGGGTAGAAGAAGAAAGACTCCACCCCTCACTGACACTTGCCTATAACTTAGCCTCAGTAGCAGATAGGTTGGGGGCAGTATGAGAAATACTGACATCCTGCCCCTCCTGGGATGATAGCTCTCCAACTGGGAACTAGGGGAGATGAAACTCTGTGTTCTTGGCTGCACCAGTGTAGAGTAAATTTTCCATCTTTCTGAATTGGGAGGGAGGAAGGGGAAAGCAGATCTTTCAGTTCAAATACCACAGACTGCCATGGTTCCTAACACATTTTAGTAAATTCTCTTGAATGTGTGTTTATTTTGTTACTAAATGTTCTTCAACCATACCCAGAGATTTTATCTGGTTGTTTCAAAATAATTTTCACTGGTTTTGCTGGTGAGCTTGTCCACAGAGTTCCTTATGCTGTTACGCTGAGAGTCAGAGAAATGCCACCCATCTTCTTTATTTCCTCTTTCTGGAACATGTGTTCTCTCCAGTAAGATTTATGTTGGGATTTCTGCTGTGTTTTACATTTCAAGGTGTCTGCCATGTTTTCCATCTCGATTTCTCTGTACATTCTGAGTTTTAGTTCATAATCCAGCTAACCAATTTTCTTTCCAACTCTGTCTAATGTTCTGAATTACTCTTTTGAGTTTTTAATTGTATTGACTATATTTTAAATTTTCTTCAGTACTATCTAGTTTTTTTTTTTAATCTGCCTGGTATTTCAGATATAATCTCATTGTTTTCTCTTCCTATGGCTTTGTTTCTAACCATTTATCCAATATGTATTTCATAGTATATATCTGATCTGTTCCTAAAATCTAAGGAATTTCTATTTCTTGTTTACTAAACTTATTTGCCATGAATGACTTAAATTTTATGAAATACTCGGTATATTGAGACATATTTTTAAAATTTATTTATTTATTTGAGAGGGGGATAGGGGCAGAGGGAGATGGAGAGAATCTCAAGCAGGCTCCACACTCAGTACAGAGCCTGTCGAGGGCTCGATCTCATGACCCCGAGATCATGACCTGAGCCGAAATCAGGAGTCAGACGCTTAACTGACTGAGCCACCCTGGTGCCCCAAGATATTTGAACTTTTGAATATTCACTGCATAGTTGATGCCATGAAGGAAATTTTAATTTTCAAATGTGTGCGAATGGTATTGTGGCTCCCTTAAAAATATTTATCCTTTAGAAGTACCATAGAAATACTCATGGATGAAATTATATGATGTATGTGAAGTGCTTCAAATAACATGGGAAGAGTGTAGTGGGTGGGAATATAGAAGAAACGCATTGGCTATGAGATGATTATTCTTGAAGCTGGGTAATAAAGGTTCATTACTATTCTTTGTATTTTTGTATACATTTGGAATTGACTTTCCTATTCCTTACTGCTTTAACCTTGTAATCTTGATTCTTACGGGGAGAGAATTTGTAAACTAAAGTGAGGTCAAAAAGAGCAGTTAATGAACACATCATCACATTCCGATGTGTAGACTTTTTAAACCTGAATCATCTATAAAGCTGAGGGCATCGTTTGCAAACACTGACAATTTCCTGTTAATTTTCCCTAAATGAAATCATCAAATGCTTTTGTTTTTATTCTGGAAAAAAATGTGCTCTGCAACAAAATACCTATGAATTCAAGCACACATCTTTTTCAATAATATGCTGAATTCTACAACACTTGGGTATTCTGGTGGTTGTACTTTTTTCAAAAATCTTTTCCTCAAGATCCTATTGATGTGACCAGCTATTTGATTTCTGTGTGTGTTCAGTTTACTGAGTGAGGTAAAACCAACAACTTTTTGTTGATTGCTCATTTTTTTTAAAGATTTTATTTATTCATTTGAGAGAGAGAGGCAGAGAGAACATGAGCAGGGGGAGAGGTAGAAGGAGAAGCAGACTCCCCGCTGAGCAGGGAGCCCGAAGCGGGGCTTGAGCCCAGGACCCTGGGCTCAGGTTAAGCAGTCGCTTAACCGACTGAGCCACCCAGGTGCCCCTCTTTCCTTTTTAAAATAGATTTTATTAAGTCCAGAGCAGAAACAACCTTTTTTTGTTTTTAATTTGACAGAGAGAGCACAAGCAGGGGGAGCAGGAGAGGGAGAAGCAGGCTTCCCCACTGAGCAGGGAGCCTGATGTGGGGCTGGATCCCAGGATGCTGGTATCATGACCTGAGCTGAAGGCAGACATTTAACTGACTGAGCCACCCAGGTACCCCAGTTCCTGAATATATTTTGGATGGTAGAATAAATATCTTCCTGGTGTGTGGGTTTTGAAGAGTCAAGGATAACTCCATGTTTTCGGTTTGAGGAACTGGAAGGATGAAACTTCCAACGCCCGAGATGGGAGAGTACTGGGAGAGATTTAGGGGTGGAGGTGGGGACTGGAACCAGTCACTGAGGAATGAGTGGAGATAGAAAAGTCCAAGAGTTGACCCCTGGAGCAGGTAACATTAAAAGATCTGAGAGAACAGCAGGAACCAGAAGAGACTGAGTAGCAACCATTGAGGTAGAAGGAAAACTGAGTGTGGTGTCCTTGGAAGCCAAGTGAAGAATATTTATCGGGGAAGAGGGAGGGATTAAATGTATCAAATGCTGCTGATAGGAAAAGAAAGATTAAGTCTCAGAACTGACCAGTAGATTTAGTAAGGAGGTGACCTTGAGAATAGTGGTGGTGGTGTTAGAAGTGGGGTACTGGCAAAATCTGGATTGGAGTGAGCTGAAGAAATAAAAGGAATTGGGAGACAGAAGAGATCTTCGGGGGCTATATCCCAGTAAAAGGAAAAGCAGTAAGACAAACAGCACACTAATTGTGGCCAAGAATTTTTTTTTTAATGGGAGAAGTACCAGCATATTTGTGTGCTGGGAGAAATGATCCAATGAGGGAAAATTTGAGTATGGAGAGATGGGCAACCACTAAAGTGAGGTCTTTGACAGGTGAGAGTCACACAGGAAAGACAGAATTAGATTTTCATTTACACAAATATTCGTCGAACTTGTGCTAATTACAAGGAACTGAGGATCTCAAGTGAAAAGGACAAAGTTCCTGTTTTTATGGAGGTTTATCAAATAGTGAGGGAGATGGGGAAGTCCTTAACTGAATGACAGCCCTTTAAATATTTAAAGTTCTGTTTTTCCTTCAATGGTTAAAGATACTCAATTTCTTTAACCATTACTTATGTGGCATGGTCTTCCCAGTGCTCACACCCTTCTAAACTGGTGCTCTTTAGATGGTCAATGTTCTCCTCAAAGTGTTGTGCCCAGAACAGGACACAGTGTTCCAGACATGATTTAACAAATTCAGTATCAAGAAAGATTATTTTCTTATTTTACATGAACTGCTACAAAGCCAGGTCTCCTCTAGTGTCCACTCCTTAAAGAGAGTAGATGATTATGGTAAAAATCTCAAACAGTGCAGAAAGGCATGAAGTAGACAGTAGGTCTCTTGATTCATACCTCAGAGATTATTACTAAACTTTTTTTTTTAAAGATTTGAGAGAGAGAGAACGAGGAGGGGAGGGGTGGAGGAAGAGGGAGAAGCAGAGTCCCCGCTGAGCAGGGAGCCCAACACTGGGCTTGATCCCAGCACCCTGGGATCATGACCTGAGCTGAAGGCAGATGCTTAACCAACTTAACCAACTGAGCCACTCAGGTGCCCCTATTACTAAGCTTCTTACCAGAAACTTCCTATGAACAGAAAGCATAAATATGCTATCCACACACCTGAACTGCGTTATTTTACTTCATGTATTTTTCTGATTTCCACTTTAACCAGACATGATTCCGTACTGGCACATAAAGATAATGCATCATTTATTTGTATTATGTACCTTATTTAGATGCCACCATTGAGGATTTTAGCCGTTCCTAAGCTTTTGCCTATTATAAACAACTCCAGGATGCACTGGGGCTAATGTGCAAAACATTTCAGGTCTCAAATATAACCCTGGTATTCCAGCCTTCTCCATTTTTTTTTTGGTTAACACTCTACATATGAACTATTCTGGTTCATCCACAAAATTATGAAAAACAATGCATTACCAATAACGTTTTCTAAGTAGACGCAAATGCACTTATCAGTAACTTGGCACTCTTCCAAAGGGCTAAGTCACTAAGCTACAACTTTTCCATTATGCCCATAATCCACTGGGTTAACTCTGAAATACTCAAACTGATCACCGTGTTTACTTAATTTTATAGCTTAAAAAAAAAAGTGAAAGATGATGTAAGTAAAAAGCAATCCAGGAAGAAATGGTCAGCAAAGTCCTCAAGAATGAGGTATCCGGAAGAATATATTGGCTTTGTATAAGGAGTGGCTGACGGGTAACAACAATAGAAGAGAAGTATATTCCACGTGAGAAATCTGAAAATGAGGTTGCTAGAAAAGGCTACTGAATCAAGAGACACCCCTGAATGCCACCGGGGGAGAACTGTACTTTTTGAAGGCAGGAAGAAAAATGCCCACGTTTTTGCCTTGACATCCTCAGACATGTACTAAGAACGAAGGAAAGAAGGTATATATAGTATTATGGAGTAGTGGATCAGGGCTTACAGAGACAGGGAGCTCTGGGTTCGGATTCATTATATCATCTGTGTATCTCTAACGTGCAGCCAGGGTTGGATCCCTGCACTGGGGAATTCAAGAGTCATGATCCCACATAACCCAAACAGCTCAATATTAATGCTGGGGGGGCGGTAACCGGTTTATTTTGTTGTTTACAATTAGCAGCTTATTATCTTGAAGACAGTCTCCTAGACACAAACACAGACTTTACAGATTCTCTAAAGACAAGCTACATGACTAAAGGACCCAGTAACAGACCACAGTGAATAGTAGTATCTCTGAGGGAAAAAAAGGATCTCCCTGCGAGAGAAAACAAAACACATTCCTATAAAATGAACAACAAAAAGCAGAGAAAGAAGCAAGCTTCTGTTTTATGAAAAATTCCAAACCATTAACTCATGTAAAATAATTCATCAACTCATAAAAAGTAGAAACAAAGGTCAAATATTAATTTTAAAAATACCTGACACACTAACAGGTGTGTCTGTAGTCTCTTACAGAGTTTCGGACTCTCTGAGGATTAAACACCCAGTTATTCTCAAGTTGTTGCAGGCCTAAGTATTGTTCTCACTGTACAGTTATTAATGATCCTCTTTTTTAATACAATGAAGACGGAACCCAAACAGAACTCCTCTTAGAATTACCATCTTAAAGTTTGTGCTTCACATCAGTTATGTTTTCAAGAACTGGATCTTTTTATTTTTAAGACAACTTTATTACTTGATTATATTCATTGTAAAAAAATGTGAAGACACAGAAAAATAGAAAATTAAAATGATTCAGTGACCCAACCCCAAATACAGTAACAAAAGATTACATATCCATTTCTGGTCTTTTTGTACATTAATGTAGAACTTTAAAACAAAATTAGCAATGGAAAATGTGTGCACATATTCTTTTTTCCTTTCATATTATAGAGCAGCCATTTCTTTAGGACATTAAATGTTATGTGAAAACATGATCCTCAGCTGCTCCACAATCCAATTAGAGGTAGGCCGTAATTTACCTCCAACTGTTGGATATTCAGATTGTTCTGAATATTTACTATTATAACTAATGGTATATTAGACATCCTTCCGTATACATAATTCTTTGTATCTCTGATAATTTTTTAAAGATAAATTCCTAGGAGTAACCAGCACAAAGGGTCTAAGTATTTTTAAGCCTTTTGATACATTTTAGCAAACTGCCCTCCAAAAAGACTGTACAAATTTAGTCACACCAATCAACAGCCTAAGAATTCCCATTTCTTCCTCATATTTCCTTGGTAACATTAGGCAACTGGATGTTACCTCCCACCCTTTATTATTACAAATTTACTGGGGGAACGGTAGATGGGGTCTAATCTTTTTTTTCTTAAAGTGTCAGAATTTTTCCACATATTCACTGGTCATTTTCTGAAGCAGTCTAAGCCTTCTAGAAGGCATCTCTGATACGTGCATGTCTTCTTGTCTTATCATGTTCTTCTCCTTAACAGGCGAGGGCATGAGAGCTGCATGTCTTTTCCATATTTTTTCCAAGTTAAGCTGAAATTTCTCAAATGGCTGAAATTAGAAAGTCTTCTTGTCTCCTAGGCAGCCATGCTCGTTTAATGTCTTGGTAATAAAACAGAAAACTGGGCCATATTCTAAAAGGAAGAAAACAGGCACAGTTAACCAAGCACTTGCTGTAGGTAGTGATTCTGAAGATCAGGATAATCACCAGGAGTACTTATTATAAAAAACCAGATTTTGATTTCAGAGACTGAGGACTCACGGTATACATTCTTTCAATAAACTCCCCAAGAATTCTCCTGTTCACCAAACCTTAAAACCAACCAACCAGATGTGGGACTTGTGACATAGCCCCTAACTCTTAGTTCCTCTCTCTCCTTTCTTTGTGCTTATCTCAAGAAGGCTGTTCAGATTCTCCCGGACCTCCAGCCCTTGCACATCCACTAGGATACATTTTATACACCAGCCTCCAGCCTGGATTAAGGTAAATCAACCTCTGTCATTCACCTTAACCCACTGAAAAAAAAAATCCTTGAAATCTTAGTACGTTAGTATCTCTAAACCTAATAGGATCTTATTCATCACTGCAAGTCTTATCTATCTTTGTAAACCACAGCTGGCCACACAGTGCATGCTAAGTGTTTCTGGAATGAATGAGAGAATGGAAGACACACATTTCAGTGTAGAGGGGACTGAACACACTACCCCAGAATAAGGGATTATTAGTAGGGTGTTCCTTAATGTGATAGAATGGAGGCCATGATTCTCAGTATCATCTAGAGCAGCAATTCCTCATTTTCTTTCTTTAGATCATGTATCTTTTTGAGAATCTGAGGAAAGCTACACATATTAACCCTCTTTAAAAATGCATACATACAGAAGCACGCTATTTTTACATACTTGCAGAAACTTCACAGAAGGAAAGGAGAACATGGATTTCTACCATCCTAGCATTTTTTTTACTTAAAAATGAAGCTGAAATATACATTTATTGCTTGAGAAATTATCTTCAAATTCAAGACTATGGTCAAAATGGGGTCAGTTGGAAAACCTAAAGAAAACCCCAAAAACAACAAAAAAAAACCCAAAACCAAAGAACAACCCATCACATGTTGCAGGTGACATTAGCCTCTGCAGCAGCAGAAGTAGGAGTCATATTTCCCATAATCAATAGCGTGCTTATTTAGAGAAGCTAATGTCCTGCCATTCCTGTTGCCCTACATTCAAGGAAATATAACAGTTTCCACTTTAAACTGACTTTCCTCAATTCTTAGAAATTAATTTGTTTCCCCTTTCTTCACAATTATAATAAAGGCTTGCCTATATTTCAATTATGATGCAACACTTCATGGGGGAAAGAGGGGCTATCATTTACTCATTAAGGAACATTTAGCTCCTAGGTATAGAGGCTGAAACCAACACATGTGTTTCCTGTCCCTTATGGGCTTAAAGTCTGGTGAGGAAAAAATGGAATACAAGTTCCAATATTCCTGACTTTGCCAGTGCACAGGGCTGAGAGACAACCTGTTACCTGCAAGAACAGGCCCTGTGTGTCTCTCAGGGGTTTTGTAATGATAGCTGGAAACCGGCTGGGTTGGAGCACTTCCACCATGCACATGGTATCCACTAAAATCACAGCTCCTCAATGCCCAGCAGCTATCAATCACTGACCACCACACAGTGTCTTCATCACACTAAAATTGTGGCTTTCATTCCAGAGCTCCTCAGTGGTAGCAGGTCAGGTAAGGGAGGGCTTTTATCAACTTTTCAAATCCTCTCTCAACTACTTGTCATAAGACCCAAGAGTATAGGTATGAGCTAGACCTTAGGACATGCTAGCCACCTTCTCTGGATACTAGGGGAATGTAATATCCAATCGATTTGAGGCAACTCCTTATCCAGTGTGGTTAATCAAGAGAGTCACAAAATGTCCAAATAAAAATCATGTGTCTCTGAGCTTATTAGCACTCAGTTTAAATTATATTCTGGGAATTAATACTAGAGTTGAAAAGCTACCAGTCTACAGCCCATCCCATGTTTATCATTAATCACTGTCTTTGTCTGATACAACATCAACACTAAGTCGACATTCCTTGGCACTGTTTTGGTATTGCTATTAGAGTTCTGGCTTTAAAGGCTGCCAACACTCTGCCTGGGTCTGCCAAAGAGCAAACCGCTTTGTCAGCAATGTAAGCCATGCACAGAACAAGCACTATCAACCTTCTGAAGTATGACTTAGGGATACCCTGCAAAGCATGACAATGTTAAGAGCCTGGCAGACGAGATACTAAAACTCTCACCACCTGAACTTTCAACAGTCTTACATTACTTGCCAAAATATATAACTACTCAATTTCACAATGGTTAGTATGGTAGTAAAGAGCATGAAAACTTGTAGAGAACTTCTAGACTAGTATAAAATACACGACGAGCTGGACCAAGGACGAAATGCAAGAAAGAGAAAAAGGCAGCTGATGGTCTGTGGAAGCGTCTGCTTGCAGATGGCTGAGGGTACCTACCTTCAGGTTATGGAGGGTTTCTGACCATTCCATGGACCCTATCTGAGGTATGGTAGTGAGGAGTAAACTTTTGGCTTTATTGGCATTTTCTTTCAGGGTCTTTAAGACCCGGTCCACCGAAACCTAGAAAAACAACAGCACACGATGTTACAAGCCATTTACAATCCCACTGCTCTCCGCAGAACATTTTCCTGAGCTCCTACCTGATCTGTAAAGTCGGTTTACTCCAATTTCAATCCCCTGAGCACCAGCTCTGCATTTTTCAAGGCAGGCTTGTTCCCGGGGTGGGGGTAGGGGGGTTGTGCCTTGGAGAAACCCAATGACATCTCTGAAAAGCACTGCTGTTTTCAATATAATGTCTGGGAAACTATCTCAGATGTATAATGTGTTAGCATGGTCTGGAAAGATGTGGCTAATTCTCCTCACATCCACAGTAAAATGGATTCCAGTCTTAAAATTGTTTCCACACTGGCTAACCAATCACAAGATAAGCACATTGGTCTTCAGAGAAGTCTTCGAGCTAATAGAGAAATGCTGGAATCATAGTACCATCATTTCTACAGCTCCCAATGAATTAATGGATGGGCGGCTAACATCACAGAACAAAAACAAAAAAATCCCAAACCGAACAAACAATCCACTTTAATGAGCTTCCTGACAGGAAAACTAAACAGTGGTTTTGACATCTGAATTGGATCAACTCTCTGGAACCAGCTGTCAGTTTACAGAAAATACAGAGGACAGAGAAATCTGTCAAAACTACCCCCAAGGAGATGATTTCAGTGATCCAGAAAATTTCCTATAGGAAACTCTACAAGACAGATGACCTAGTTTCTTTTCAGAACACTTGGAAGTAAAAAATTGTGATGTTTGAGATAGTTAGAAACATGAACTGTGCTTCAATATATTAAGGAATTACTGTTGGAATGTGACAGTGATAATGGGGTTAGGTTAGATGTTTATGGATAAAATCATCGATCACAGAGTCCAGATGAAATATAATTGGTCCTAAGCTGATATGTTTATAGTTGAAGCTGGATGTTGATTTACAAAAGCTCATACTGTTGTCGACTTTTGTATATGACTGAAATTGCTCCATAAGGATGTTGAAAAAAAAGTTGTGAATGTAAAATGGATGATCAGAGGTGGAGTACTTGTCACACCTCACCTATACTTAGAGGGTATCTGAGGTTCAGGGACATAAAGATTACAACTTTCTTTCTATTTCCTGGAGTTTATATAAAGTCCAGATCCGTCCCACAAACACTGAGGTGTGTTTAGAAAAAACTGACGAGCACTGTAGCAGATGGGAGTCCCATTACTGTGGGAACACCCTGCAGTGACCAGCTGGGTGCTCGCAGGTACACGCAGAGGCATGCTTTAAGCAGTCTTCCAATGCAGGCTCATGAAGCATCCAAGAAATTTACCTTATATTTACTTTTTTTCCTTACACTTTTCCTTTGACTGATATTTCTTTTCTTTTTTTTAAAGATTTTATTTGAGAGCAAGAAAGAGCACGAGTGGGGGGGGAAGGGGTAGAAGGAGAGGAAGAAGCAGACTCCCCGCTGAGCAGGAAGCCCGATGTGGGACTCGATCCGGGGACCCTGAGATCATGACCCGAGCTGAAGGCAGACACTTAACCTTCCTTTGACTGATATTTCTATACAGACTCTGATTGCTCTTTTCTCGTCTTTGTTCCTGCTGTTGGGCTCCACCCAAAATGCCTGTTCTACTAACCTCCTCACAGTAAAATCTAACCCTCTGTTGAATGCCCAGTTCAAATGTCCAGTTTTCTTCCAAACATTTCTGCGCCAGCCCCCTGCATTATAGCTGGCACGTGATGACCGCCTTCTCAGGAGCCAACTCTATAGGGGCTGCTCTACGTATCTAATTTGGTTTCATTCTCCCAGAAATCCCGCAAGCTCAGAACTGTAAGTAAACAACCACCACCCCTCACCTCTGGCTCCATCCCACAGAAGAGTAAATGGATCAATGAACTTGCCCAGTGTTACAAGTAAGTGGAGTAACAGGAACCTGAAGGTGGGTGTAGGCAACTCGAAAATCTTTGTACCGTGCCACACTGCACATCTGGTTTAAAGCACGGTGACACACACGGCTGGCTGAGGATGCGATTTTCGCCTGTGCTTTTCTTGTGGCATTTAGCATCATCTGCCTTCATGCCTTACCATTTACACACAGCTTAGCGTCTCTGCTTTGAACTCAAGGGGCTCTAAATGCCTGCTTTCCAAACCTCATGTAGTAAAGGAAAGCACCACATGCTCTGCAGGGGAGACAGATGTTACTAGACTGAGCAGAAAGCCACAGGCAGGAAGCAACCTGCTCTCAGGGAGCGGTAGAGACTGGAGCCTCCTGCTAACTGGAGGCTGCTTCTCACAACCATGAGGCTGAGCTGTTCCTTAGGTGACCAGAGCCTCCCGCTAACTGGAGGCTAACTGGAGGCTAACTGGAGCCTAACTGGAGGCTGCTGTCCCTTAGGTGACCAGAGCTGCCAAGTCAGAGATTATGCTGTGTCAGGATCTGGAAGTTTCTTGCACACAAAATATCCTAGTAGTTAGCAATGGTTTATTACACTGAGGAGTCGGGACAAGGTACTCACACAAAACAAAGAACCTGTGTTCAAGTACAACCCAAACTCCATATACACACATGGACTGACAGCAAGGGTACCTTACTGTTTTACATGAAAATGGACAGCACAACAAGCAGCTCTGAGATGGTGGGAAGGGTCATCTTGGAGAAGAGGTCACCTCCCATAAATGTGCTCACAACAGCCACCCCTGCACTTGTTCACTTTAAATCCCCTTGACTGTAATTTTGTCCCTTTCTCTATTTTAAAGATTTTTATTTATTTGAGAGAGAGAAAGAGAGAGAGTGTGCACACGAGCAGAGGTCAGGGCAGAGGGCGAGGGAGAGAGAGAATCTCTAGCAGACTCCATGCTGAACGGTGAGCCTGACATGGGGCTTGATCCCACGATCCTGAGATCATGACCTGAGCCGAAATTAAGAGTCAGACGCTCAACCAACTGAGTCACCCAGGTGCCCCCCTACCCTTTCTCTATTTTAAAATGAGACAGGATAAGACAAAGGATCCAGTTTCTTCAAGTGAAATGCCAGGAGTGAAAAGACGGGGGAATATTAGATTAAAAGAGATTTAAGAGGCAGATCATTTAAATGCAATATGTGGATTATAAGGGACCCTGATTTGAACGGTTATATGAGACAAGAAGGAAAATGTAAACAGTCTGGATATTTGGTTACATTAAGGAATTAATATTTTTTGGTACAATACTGGTATTGTAGTTATTTTGTTATTATTTTATTTTATTTATTTTTTATTAAATATATTTTATTTATTTATTTGACAGAGAGAGAGACAGCGAGAGAGGGAACACAAGCAGGGGGAGAGGGAGAGGGAGAAGCAGGCTTCCTGCTGAGCAGGGAGCCCGATGCAGGGCTCAATCCCAGGACCGTGGGATCATGACCTGAGCCGAAGGCATATGCTTAACAACTGAGCCACCCAGGCGCCTATTATTTTATTTTTTTCAAAAAAAGGCCTTCTGGAAAAATATTTACTTCAAGATAATGAGGGCAGGGGAGAGGGAAGTGAGTAGGAGCATACATAGGACACAAGACTGGCTGTGGCTGGTAAAGCTACATGATGGGTAACTGGGGGTTCATTATACTAGCTTCTCTCCTTTTGCCTATGTTCGAAGTTTTCCACAGTGAGCATATTTACGGCGGAAGCCTGACTGAATTTGTCCAGTGTCTTCCCATACCAGCTGGACCTCCCTATCCTTCCTGCCCAGAACCCCTCACTGACCTCCCCTCTGAAATACTTACATAGTCTACACGGTGCTGCCTCCCTCCCTCCCTCCACTTCCCCCCAAGCGTGCCTGTTTTTCCCACCACCCTTCCACTGGAAAGGCCTCCCAGACTTCAAATCTTGGGTTGAGCCAACTGGATATGTGCTTCTCACCACACTATCTCTTTATAACCCTGAGCTTTCTTACACTGGTTGACTTAATTTCTGCACTTCCCCCCTAACCCCCCCCCAAAAGCCTCAGAATGTTCGCGCTCCTCACAGGCTCGTCTGTCGGCTGTCATATTCCTACACCAACAGCCTGCAGTCACGGTAGGTTCAAGGACAGGTATGAATGTAGAGGCCTCTTACCAGGCAGAGGTAACAGATCTTTCCCTTTGAAAACACATAATAACCCATAGCACAGGATAAGAAAATGAGAACCAAAACACACTTTCATCCTTAAAATAAGGCCCAAGTCTCAATATGATTCCCACCACACCTACATGTCCACAATGTACTGTTTATCCGTGGATAAAAGTGTCTTTTTCTTCTCTGTGGAGATCTTCGTATCTTCCAACAAGAACTATAAAGAAAATACCTGACCACATACAGAACTGACTTTAAAACCTGGCAGAAAGGCCCTTTCTGGAAGGAATACAGTAGAACAAATGGTGAAGACACTCTCTCAAAGGCTCCCACGGGGCCTTACATGTTGGGAAGAGAATTCCACCTACCGCTTCCTCATGCTCCTTCCAGCAGTCATAATCTGTTGCCATGGCGATACTTGCATAGCAAATCCCAGCCTCCTTAGCGAGAACCACCTCTGGAACCGTGGTCATGTTGATAACATCCGCCCCCCAAGTGCGGAACATAAAGCTTTCTGCCCGGGAGCTAAAACGAGGTCCCTCGATTGTGACCATTGTGCCTTTTGAGTGGCACCGGAGTCCTAACTTTTTAGCAGTCTCTATGAGGACCTAGAAAACAAAGAACCACACACTCAGAAAATACAAACATAAGTTAACAGCTTACTATTTTGTGTTTTTTTTTTTTTTCCCTGATGTTTGACAAGTTAATTACTTCAAGATTTTTACTACAAATGGCTAGTACCTGCAGGCCCTCAGACAGAGCCCGGAAGATCTAGATCCAAACCTCCTCACATAACCCTGTTCCCCCGGCCCCTTGCACACAGCTTACAGCTACCAGAGCGAACAGTGAGCTTTTTCTCTACACCAGGCATTTGTTTATATTAATTTCACTTATTTCTTAACAGCTTGAAGAAGACTAAGCTGAGTTGTGAACATGGACTTGAGTCTGAGCCCTTCACCAGGGTGAGCTAAGGTGCCCCAATCCTATTCACATCTCCTCAAAGACATGCTGAGAACGGTTTCCAAGCTCTTTCACACAAAATCTGAAGACTGTTAGAGAAGCTTTTTTTGGTTAGAAAATGATTTCTGGGGTACCTGGGTGGCTCAGCTGGTTAAGCATCTAACTCGTAATTTCGGCTCAGGTCATGATCTCAGGGTTATGAGATCGAGCCCTGTGGCTGGCTCCGAACTGGGTGTGGAGCCTGCTTAAGATTCTCTCTCCCTCTCCCCACCTCCAAAAAAAAGAAAGTGATTTCTTCATAACATAATCTCTTTTGCCTGTTGTCTCTCCCAAAAACAAAACCAGAACGGGGATGTGCTGGTTTTTTCTCTCTAGGGATAAACTTATCATGGCATCTTACTTTAATGGCAAGGCCACGCATGGGTTTTAAAAACATTATTTAAAAGTTTGATCACTTTTTCCAGTGACTAATAATACACATCTAATCCTCAAGTTATTAATTTCTAGCCTGTGTCTCAACATTCCTTTTTAATAAAAAAAAATTAACTGTTAACCCACTTAAGCACTGCCAAAACTTCACTTAATCTTTGTATGTTTTCATTTTCTCATCTGTAAAATGGGAATAATGAGATTGTATTGCAGAAGTACTGTGAGGATTAAATGAGCTAAGGAATAATACAGCACAGAATTGTGTCGGACACATTTTAAACATTGGATACAAGCTAAATCAGTCTTCTAACAATTACTAACACTGGCACCTTCTACCCTTGTTTGCCAAATAACTGGCACAGACTCCTGGGGTGCTTTATATATAAAATGGTGTGACTCAGTGTCAATAAAGGCTCCAATTCAGGCCAAAGTCTAGCCTGCACATGCTGGAACCACATAAGCAAATTAACCTGTTTCTTTAAAAATAATTTTCATTATGCTATAGCAATGGGAGAAAGAATTTTAATAAGAGCCTTGGCAACACCAAATTTAGAAGCGTGACAAGTCACAATGAATAGTTGATATTATATCATGTTTGTTTATAATATATATGTTGAAAATAAGATTATGCTTAATAAAAACTTTCCCCTCAAGTACAGGTTAAACATTCGAGGGCCTAAATCACTCTTCCTTCATCTCTACCTCCCCCACCCCCAAATTAAAATATAGCCAGCCCAGTCCCATCTTCATTAAATGTCTTTTAAAGTCCTGAATAACCAAGCTGTATATCTTGGCCAAACTTCAGTATTTCCAGAAATGACTGGAGGAATATCATAACTACCTTGTACACTGGACTGCGGCATGTTAAATTCTCATGTCACCCTGGGAGGGGGGTGCCATGATGGTGAGGAGGAGGAAGTGAAGGATTATGGATGTGGACCAGCCACAGAGACAGACCCTGGGGTCTCAGTCACTTGAACCAGCACTTTGCACCCCTACAACCACAAGAACGGACAACTCCAACATCATGTACCAGCAATACAAACCACAGGCTGAGAGATCTCTGGGTCTGAGGCAAAGATGCTTTCATTTGCATGTTCTGAGCAATGATAATGGAACTCCTGAATCTACCACCATCCTTCAAATGTATTAGCAATATTAGATCACCAAGCTAAATATATTTTATGTGCCTAGACTTTGAAAGACAGTGCTTCCGATTACCTCCTAAAATGACTAGAGGTGAAAATATTTTGGGGGTAGAAGTGACATGGGACAAAATATTAACCCCACATATGTGACAAATGTTTTCTCTACCCATGTTCTAGCGAACCAGTTCACCTCCCCAAGGGAGATCACCAGTTTCTTTGGGTCAATTTTCTAAAGATTTTATTTATTTTTATTTATTTGACACAGAGAGAGAGATAGTGAGAGAGAGAGCACAAGCAGGGGGAGCAGCAGGCAGAGGGAGAGGGAGAAGAAGGCTCTCCCCTGAGCAGGGAGCCTGATGCGGGGCTCGATCCCAGGATCCTGGGATCATGACCTGAGCCAAAGGCAGATGCTTAACTGACTGAGCCACCCGGGCGCCCCTCTTTGGGTCAATTTTTTAAAAACACTCTATCTGCAGATAAATATTGTCATATTTACCTCTTTATATGTAACACAAGTGGCAGAAATCTTGTTTGCCACTTGACAATTCACCTTGACAATCCTTCCACATCCGTACATGAAAGGTCATGTGAATGTTTTAAGTTAAACTGATAATTGCCAAGGGGCAGCACCATCTACTCTACATTTCTGGACAATATTTACAAATCTCTTTCAGAGTATGTAGGAATAAAGTTATATTCTGAAGGCTTATTTTTCCCACTTTCCTTTTTTTTTTTTTAATTATTTATTTATTTGACACAGAGGGAGGGAGAGAGAGAGAGAGCACAAGCAGGGGGAGCAGGAGAGGCAGAGCAAGAAGCAGGCTCCCCGCTGAGCAGGGAGCCGATGAGGGGCTCGATCCCAGGATCCTGAGATCATGACCCGAGCTGAAGGCAGATGCTTAATGACTGAGCCACCCAGGCGCCCCATTTCCCATTTTCTTAAACCGCCTTTCCTAGCATTCTTTTAGTCTTACATGGGGCAGGGAGGGGTTCACTGGCTTGGCTAGGCCAAGAATAGCTGAGTTAATGTTGGCTCAAGGGAGGCTAAACTCTGTTACGGCAAACAGTCTCCAACTGCTGATCGCCAAGCCACCACATTTGCATCTATTCTGTTTACATCATTAGTTCATTAGTATTTATTTCCCCTACCCTACCTCTGCTGCTAGTACCTGAATTCAGTGTTTTCTGTGAGACATAACCTCAGGCCTATTCTCTCCCTGGTCTATTTCTTCCCAAGCTCTCCCTATTTTGAAATGGACAAGAATCTTATACATACCTAATTACCCCTGGAAAGCAAATTTATTACGTGGACAGATCTGCATTTCAGAGAGAAGACTAGGAGCAACGTTTTGATATATTCTGCTGATAACTACTTGGAAACATACATATCCCAAATACCCAAATACACACTTAACCTGCCATTTTTTTAAACAAATAAAAAGTGTATTTTCACACAAATCAGAATCAACAAGCAGTGGTATATCTGAAATGGCTCCCCCTGACTCCTGGCTTCACATTCTAGACTTTTAAGACCACCGTGAGGTTAAGGAGCCCTTGCTGTAAACTATAAGGAAACTACTTTTATACAATTACACAGGGCTGAACATAAAAGCTGCAATAAATCTACTTTCCATATGTAGGCGTTAATATCTGAATGAGTAAAATGCTTATGTACTTCCACTAAAGGGCTACCCACTTAGTTCTAAGATTTTACTGTAATCCTGGAGAGGAGGCTGGACAGTAATAGCCAAACTCGCCTCAAAGGCCAATGATGCCAATCTGACAATTTACAGATGATCAAAAACTGAATTCATAAAAGCAGTTGTTGGATATCTCATAACTAATAGGCATAGCTCAAAGCACTTTATAAATAATGACTCACTCATTTATCCTTCACACAGTGCTGTGAGATACATATACCATTACCTTCATTTTCCAAATGAGGAAACTGAGGCCCAAGGGCATTAGGTAACTTGTCCAACAAGACACAACTATTAAGCACGAGAGCAGAGATTTGATCCCAAGTAATCTTTTTCCAGACTGTACACTGTGGATTAATATGCTAAATGATTTAAAAGGTATTCTGACAGCAAAATCAAAACCTATAAAAAAGGTAGGTTGCAACTCTGAGTGACTCAGCTTATCGATGACTGAGAGTAGTGGAGGCAGTACTAACAAAGGGAAAGTCTTCTAGAAACCTTGCAGAAGAAGCACACTGGAGAGGGAAAGAGGGCCTACCTGCTTAGCCAATTAATCGAATTCTAAATGCCACCCCAAGCCCTTACGACTTATTTTGGCGCACCTTCCAGAAAGACTACGAACCTCTCTTGTTTTGGGGCAGAACGGCTCAGCCATGGGAATATGGCATACTCCTCTGGTACTGGAATGACTTCCATCATAGAAGGTCTGAGGCCTTTTGGTGGTCCTACAAAATAAAGTGAAAAGGTTTGTTTGTTTGTTTGTTTTTAAAAAAGCCCTCACTCCATCCTCTGGGGGCTGATGAATCCATGGTATCTAGGTCAACACCTTGGTTCTCACTCCAGAATCGATAGCTCTGGATAAGCTGAAGGCAACTGTTGGAAAAGCTGCTTCAGGACAGTATCTGGCTCTGGGCTGGTGTGTGTGGTCTGGTGACTGACAGAACAACCACAGCAGATTGTAGGTACAACTCAACTTTGGGCTCAGGAGGCTGGGTAAAACCCTTAAGAGCTCACTACAGAATTCTCAATCATTGTAGACATAGAGGGGTTGTACAGTGAACCCCATATATGTCCATTATCTAGATTCAACAATTCAAACTTTGTCAAACTTGCTTCATCTGTTAGTTTTTCCATGGTTGCAAATCTCAGACTTCGTCGTTTCACCCCAACTTCAGATGGACCAAAATATGTGGATTTTTCACTGTAATGTCATGATGACATTTGATAAATATCAATTCCTCCATACCAACTAATACACAGACCAGATGCAAATTTCCCTGATGTCCTCAAAAATGTCCTATTTTTTTTTACTTATCTTTTATTTTTTAACTAATGCTTTTTTAGCTTCAAGCTCCAAACAAGGTCCTAACCTTACATTTGATTGGCCTGTCTCTAAATGAGGCTAATTCCCGCCCTCCACCCCTGACCGTATTTTTTCATGCCTTTGGTCCACCGAAGAAAGCAGCCCTTTGTCCTGCCCCACTTGCGGGACTCTCACTGCCCCCTCATCTAGCTTGTTCCTCTACCCACCGTAATTAGTTCTGAAACCTTAGTTCAGCTCCTGGTAGAACATTTTTGAATCCACAAAAGAAAGGCTAAAATTAACCCAGAGCCAAGTCACCCTGCAATTTTTCACCCAAAGTTTTCAGAATAAAGTACTTTCTGTGTCCTTTATATTGTTCTCAACTTGAACTCATGAGTAATACAGGAAAGAGAGTCTTCATCTTTCCTATGGTGGGGAGGGCCGGTGAGGGACAGCCCAAGGGAAAGCAGGGGAAGGTGGGCCACTTCATGTCTGCTTTCGGGAGCGGGAGGGAAGGGAACACCATGGAGAGATACACTGGTTGGATTTATACAGCTGGCACGCCCACCTACCAAAATTCACCTGTTCCTTCCATCCTGTCACATACTAAACAGTGACACTTATCTGGCACCAAAGCCACCTGGCTTCATAATGAGGTCTCAGTGCCCTGCAGGGATGAAAACCTAGCCTGGACTCCTCCCAGCCCTCTGTCATATGTGTTTTGGGGGAAGGCCAAGTTAACCCCCAAGCAATTCCAGATGGGGTTGAAGAACAGGTCAAATGGCCGTCCTAGCCCACAGAAACAGAGGCTTTCCTCTGTTTGTAAAACTAACCAATAAAATGGGGCCACGTACTCCAGCTCTGGCTTAGTCTCAGCCTTCCATGAGTCATTTACCACCATGATGAAGTATACGAAACCAGGGTCACAAAAACCTCCAGCAGCTATACCTCCATAAATGTCCATGCAACACCCCCACCTTACCTAACTCCATCCCTCTCTCTTCTCTTTCTACCCCTTCTTTGCCTAATCGCTTCTCTTTGTTCTGAACGTCTACCTTAAGACAAAACATGTGTTATGCTTTATGTTATGTCACATACACTCAATACTTACTACTACAGTTCATCCCCTCTGTCAAGTGGAACATTTTACATTTTTCTCTTTAACTACTAACTACAGGGCTTAGAGCAAACTGCCATATCTGTTCGATTCTCTATTTCCAATCATAAAATGTAGTTCATCCACCCATTTGTACAGGCATCGGGAGGATGAAGCCAACCAAGATGTCCAGACAGCTGCTGGCAGCTCAGAAGCAAGGTCGGGAGCTAGCGACAAACAAGGACCCGGCACCAAGGAGAAGCTATGGCTGAGGCGGGGCCTCAGTGCACTCAGTCCTGTAGGGGCAAGTGAAGGGCGGAGCACTGAGGAAGAAATGAAGACTCTAATACCAACATTTTAATGGTTTCAGGGCTAAAATCACTATAAACAGCAATACTCCTGTCCAGCATAAAATGATAAGGCATGACTAATGCAGAATGAAATTCTGACCAAGAGCCATAGGATTTACAATGGGGGGGGGGGGAGATGGAGCACATTTTTTCCCGTAAATACAGTATAGTATGTAAATGTATTTTTCTCTTATGATTTTTTTTTAAGATTTTATTTATTTATTTGACAGAGAGAGACAGCAAGAGAGGGAACACAAGCAGGGGGAGTGGGCAAGGGAGAAGCAGGCTTCCCGCTGAGCAGGGAGCCCGACGCGGGGCTCGATCCCAGGACCCTGGGATCATGACCTGAGCCGAAGGCAGACACTTAACGACTGAGCCACCCAGGTGCCCCACTTATGATTTTCTTAATAACACCTTCTTTTCTGTAGCATACTTTATCATAAGAACATAGGACATAACGCATATAACAAGATAAAATATGTGTTAATCGACTATGTTATCAGTAAGGCTTCTGGTCAACAGTAGGCTATTAGTTAAGTTTTGGGGAGGTCAAAAGTTATACATGGATTTTCAACTGAACAGGGGTCAGCACCCCTAACCCCATGTTGTATAAGGGTCAACTGTAATTTGTTACAGCACCTACAGGACACTAATGCACGTGCTTATGTGGGTTAGGATATAGTCAACCCAGTTATGGCTCCCACAGTAATAAAGAAATGATCCTGAAGGTTGGCCCCAACTCTTGCTTCATTAGCAAACCCTCCCAGCTAGGCAAGGGGACTGCAAATTTCACCTCCCCATTAGCTTGGGACCCCAGTGGAAAACAGACTCTGGGACAGACTGACTTGGCTGGCTTTACCGCTCACTCCATAACTGTGCCTCAGAGAAAAGTCAATCTGATCTCTCTGCAGCTCAGTTTGTATCCATTTTCTTATATTTAAAATGGGGAATAAATAATACCTACTTTCTAAGGTCGACGTGAAGACGGAATGAGACAATGGGAAGCAAGTGCTCAGCACGAGCAGCTACTATTTATGGAAAATCTGCTTCTGTACTTCTCATGTGCCCACCTCAGAGCCTGACGTGTATGGACCCTCAAGTCGAAGGTACACAAAAAACCGCCTGAGGCTATCAAACAGGGACACATACTAAGAGAAGTGAAGTGTGCATCCGAACAAAAAACTGCCCATGGGAGAGTGAAGGAGGCAAAACTGTGTTGTGCACCGGAAAGAGAGAAGTAAGTTCAAGACCGCTACGGAGAGAACACCGGGCACTTGCACACACAGGACAAAGAAAAGACCAGAAAAAGGCTGATGGACAGGTTGTTGAATCGGCTGGTAGACTGACTGGTAGACTCTTGAATCAGCTCTCAGACAGCCATTTGTTAATAATTTGCCTCTGAGGAAAAGCGGAGTTGCAAGCAACAAGGAGAACACTTGTCCTACAGCAGAAGCAAATGCAACTGCACATCTCTGAGGAAGCACATGTCCCCAACAAGCCACAGCATGCAGGAACATGAGTCAATTCATCTACCAGCAGAGCAGGCCCGACGGCTGCTCATAAGTAGCATGGTTTTGGGGAAATGACTCTACCCACGTCACTTAAAAGATATCTAAACAGTAATGCGCATGGACAAACTCAAACTGAGTCTCCAAGAAACCTAAATAAAACAAAAAATCCTCCCAATCTCTCTTTTCTTTCTTCTTTTTTTTAAAGATTTATTTATTTACCCCAAAGAGAAGGGCGGGGAGGGACCGAGAGAGAGAGAGAGAGAATGTGAGCAGGGAGAGGGAAAGAGAGAATCCTCAAGCAGGCTCCCCACTGAACTCGGAGTCTGATGTAGGGCTCGATCCCACGACCCTGAGATCATGACCTGAGCCAAAATCAAGAGTCGGACCCCCATGTGACTGAGCCACCCAGGTGCCCCAATCCCTCTTTTCATTAAAACCTGAGCTCTGAGGGCAAGTGGAAGTGTTCTCTGCAGCAAGTCATCACAGCCACCACAAATTCGTATTCACACAAATATAAAGGTAACTGGGCATACCAATGTTAACCGAACCACAGTTAATACAAACAGAAAGCTGAAAACAACCAATTTCCCACCTAGCAGGCAGCTTAAATAAACCACACTGCCAGCAATGGCAGAGGGTTATGTCCGTTAGGAAGAACACGGTGGTATCTGACTACACGTGTGGAAAGCTAAGAGAGATGGTTAGCTCATGTTGTGAGCTAGGAGAGAAGAAAAAGATAAACTGCTCTTTTTCTAGAATTCCTATAGAGTCACACAAACATATTTTTTGGGTGTGTTAAAAAATATATAAATGGTATGTAATATGGACTGTCTCACAATATGCTTGATTTAGTTAATGACGATAGATCTTGAAGACTTTTCTGTGTCAGCACATAGAAATTTACTTGTTTCAAGTTCTGAATAGAAGGCCATGGATATATCAGTATATTTAAATTATTATACAAAAAATGGGTAATTAAAAATGGTACAACCACCGGTATCTCTGCATGAGCTACCTTGTACATGTTCCTCAAAAAACCAAGAAAAGGAACTGTTGCAAAGGTTTCACATCTTCAAGTTTAATGGACAGATTTTACCAAATTTCCCTTCAAGTAACCAGAAACTTAGGAGGGTTTCACTTTTTACCATAAACCCTCCTATACTATTTTCATTTCATCTCATTACAAATATGTATTACTCTTTAAAAGCTCTAAAACACAGGTTATGTTGGACAGCATTTTAGTTTTAGCACACACTAGAACACCAAAGACAATTTAAGTTAAAAATTTTAAAAGTATACAAACAGAAGATGGCAAAAAACAAAATAAAACAAAACAAAAAAGGTCAGGTCACCAACTGGTTAGATCAAAAGGATATTTATATTCTAGGAAATAAGCCTAACTTTAAGATCAAGAGGATTAAGAATGAGCCCTCTAAATGTCTAGGTGTATATACATGCGTGGGTGCACAATTTATGGACAGCATGATGTGAGCATGCTTATTTATTTATTTAAAGATTTATTTATTTTAGAGAGAGAGAGAGAGAGCGCACAAGTGGAAGGGGCAGAGGGAGAAGGAAAGAGAGAATCTCAAGTAGACTCCGTACTGAGCACAGAGCCCGACACCGGGCTCGATCTCACAACCCTGAGATCATGACCCGAGCCAAAACCAAGAGTCAGATGCTCAGCCAACTACACCACCCAAGCACCCCTGTTGCGAGCATGTGAATAAGTGAAGGGTCAAATCCTAGAAGATGTGGGTCATGGAGTTAGGGTACAAAGGGTTCTCACCTGGAGGAGAAAGGTAGGGCGCTGAGGGGGGAGGCAGAGAATTTAAAACTGCAGTGGGGAGGGGCGCCTGGGTGGCTCAGTTGGTTAAGCATCTGACTCTTGGATTTCAGCTCAGGTCATGATCTCAGGGCCCTCAGATCTGAGCCTCACATCTGGGTTTTGAGGTGAGAGTAGAGTCTGTTTAAGATTCTCTGCATCCCTTTCCATCCACCCCTCGCCCCGCCCTGCCCCACTTATACTTTCAAAATTAAATGACACTTAATTATTACTTTCAAAAATTAAAATGACAGTCAGGAAAAGTAGAGGAAATTTTGACATGAATGACATGAATGGCAACCCATTATGACATGGAATGAATCTGTTCTCTTAACCAGAAGGAACTGAGAGCTTCCAAATTTGGATACATGTCATTAAGATCCCTCCATTGCTCTGATCTCATGAGTGCTTATGGTGCCACAAGAAAGGAGAAAAACGTATGATGTTTATATCCCAGCAAGGAGGCAACACTGTTTAATAAACATGTACAGTTTTCTCTTATTTTCTACTTTTCATGAGGTCTTGCTAAACAGAGCACGCAAAGCAACAGCACGGTAACAAAATCCTGGCTCTGACATAGGGGCTGAGTAACAATCTCAATGGGCCTCAGTTTTCTCAGCTGTACAAGGGGGACGTAAAAGGTATGTACATGATGTTTCCTAATGCTGTGATAATTAGCAGCACCAGGAACATAGTTAGGCCCACAGAAGCAGCTTTGTTTCACCGTAAAGTAGCAGGGACATGGCTCCAGGTCAATGTATGTAACTTTAACAAATCCCGTTTACAACTTCACCACATTCCACAGCTGTTCAACCACCGCCTTAGGCTGCTCTTAAGAAACAATATACACACATCCTGGTTCCATGTGTCTAGAAAAATACACCATTTGGTGCTTTTATTCTTAGGACTGCAAACCACAAAAGGGAAGGCTTGTTGGACAGGCATGCATATTTTAAAACTTACTGAGTCAGACTGCCTTTTAAAAAGAGTTCGAGGGGCATCTGGGTGGCTTGGTCAGTTAAGCGTCTGACTCTTGATTTTGGCTCAGGTCATGATCTCATGGGTGGTGAGATCGAGCCCGGCATCGGGCTTCGCGCTTAGCACAAACTCTGCTTGAAGATTTGCTCCCTCTGCTCTCTCTCTCTAAAACTAAATACATCTTTAAAAGAAAATAAAAATAAAAAATAAAAAGAGTTGTAACTATCTCTACCAGCAATAGGTATGTGAATGTGAATCATCCAGGACTTAACAGCATCTGACATGTGGGAAGAGCTTCATATTTTCTTTCACTTCAAAATTATCCAGAAAAAACAACTTCATGTTCAGAAGAATAGATGTAACCAGATAATAAACACTAATATTTCACTGAGAGGGAAGTGGGCAGGGATACTAAGTACAAAGGCAATGGAAGAAACCACCACAGAGGTGACAAGGTATTTTTAGGTACATGTCAAAGATCATTAGCATCGATGATAAAAGGAACTAGGAAAAAATGACATCATATTACCGGAAGAGCTGAAGTCTTCTACACATAGAGCTTGTTAGGAAATTCCTTCCCCCTGGACTGTGCTGTGAACTCTGAGCTGGTACTAATAATCACTGCCCACTAACAACTCCAACGAACAATGAGGTTCTGCGGCAGCCCCGCCCAGAAAGGAGTAGAAGCTCCATTTCCGGCACTTTCTTTTTTTTTTAAAGTAGGCTCCACAATGGGCATGGAGCTCAGTGCAGGGCTTGAACTCACAACCCTGAGATCAAGACCTGAGCTGAGATCAAGAGTCTGGACGCTCAACAGACTGAGCCACCCAGGTGCCCCTCCAGCACTTTTCTGATCATGTCTTTGTTTCTATTATATTTTTATTTATTTATTTTTAAAGATTTTACTTATTTATTTGACAGAGACAGCCAGAGAGGGAACACAAGCAGGGGGAGTGGGAGAGGGAGAAGCAGGCTTCCCGCGGAGCAGGGAGCCCGATGCGGGGCTCGGTCCCAGGACCCCGGGATCATGACCTGAGCCGAAGGCAGACGCTTAACCCACTGAGCCACACAGAGGATAATTAAATCTTGAATTATAAAGCGTGAGGTATCTTTGGGACCCTGTCCTGGATCTAGTGGCCAGAGTGAATGTGAAGGGGGAGGGGAGAGCTGGAAGTGTGCGTGTGAGGAAGGGCGGGTAAGGTCACAGACGCCGGACGCTAATGGAATTCAAACTCCACAGGTCCCACTTACTAGCAAATGACCAATATTTTTGAGTTTTAAGTTTCCTCAACTATAACCTGGGAAAACTACCCTTGAACGAGGTGAATAGGATTAAGTGATTTGTGGCACTTAGTAGTACCTCAAAAATTGGGAGCTTATCAACAATTTTATTAAGAGAAGGGACAGAAGGCGAGGCAGTAATAAGAGAGCTAGGTTGCGGAGCAGAATGTGGGAAATGCTGGGACCATGGCAGTAGCTACCCCGGCTCCCAGGACAGGTGTGGGCAGGAAGATGACCGAGGGCAGGCATAAGTGACTGGTGAGAGGGAGGGGGAAAGAACATGGTCAGTTTATGCCTCAGGAAGCCATGAGGACAGTAAGGGTTTCAAAGAGTTGCTAAGAATGGGAAAAGAGCCAAGGGAGGGCTTCCTGTGCAACTGTTTACCATAACCCCCCAAGAGTATGGATAAAAATCCATGCCCTGCCCCAGAGGTTCAAAGGCTAGTGATTAATGGGCATCAGAGCACACCTCAACCTCCAGGCAGGTCCTCAGCAGGGGCGGGGACCAACAATCTTACCTCATGATTGAGGCCGAGAGGGGAAGCCCAGGGCTTTGGGAAGGGGAAATAAACTGACATAATCCCTTACCACTTTGTGTACTGTGGGACTTTCCTGATGAATAAGCCAACAAGTATTGCAGCCAAGCTCGCCAAAACTTTCCCTAATGTAGTGAACGCAGGACTCTCCGAGGAGGGAGGGCATCACAACTCAGACATCAGAACACAGCACCCTCATCTTGCAATGAGGACACTAAGTGACAGAAGAATTTGGGGGCAGAGCCAGGAAACAACTCTGGAGGTTCGCACTTCCAAGCCGGGGCTTCTCCCACGGCACTCTTCAAGCAGAACCTAACCGGGGGCCTCAGGCATACCAGGCCAACGTGGTAACAGCATTTCGCAGAAAACATCTGCCGCTGGGAATCACACCCTGCTGTTTTCCATCTTAATTTTTTGGTTGTATTTTTCTCATTGTCAAAAAAACAAATTAAAAAAAAAACAAAACCCAAAGTCCTTATCAATGTAAAACATTCCTGATAAAGACCCCTATTAGGAAGCAAGAATCCTATCCTTGTCTTTAAAGGATATGCTTGCTGGGCACAGCTTGAGATAGTTCTGATAGCCCTAGCAGTTGAATGGGTCCTACTAATCTGCATCTTTTTAAAGATTTTATTTATTTATTTGACAGAGAGAGAGAGAGGGAACACGAGCAGGGGGAGTGGGAGAGGGGGAAGCAGGCTCCCCGCCGAGCAGGGAGCCCGACGCGGGGCTCGATCCCAGGACCCTGGGATCATGACCCGAGCCGAAGGCAGACGCTTAACGACGGAGCCACCCAGGCGCCCCTAATCTGCATCTTTTTACAAAAACAATTTAATAGAATGTGGGCATCTTTCCCAACAGCGTATAGATATATGGTGAATTCAGTTCCTTTCCACGGTAATGATCGGGGCTGATGGTGAAGAGGAGAGAGGTCATGTGTGGATCTGCTGCAATTCTCTACCCACGTGTACCGTGCACGGCACGGAGAGCAGTTTGCGGTGACAGGTACACGCTACACATACAAAGGTTTGTACCACAGAAGAACCCCCAAATTATGGATCTTGGAGCATCTCCCTTGAGAGAGCCTTTTAAAGTATAAATAGCCTCACAATGGTCTCTTGGGACAGACGGAAGGTCAGATTCTTTCCCGAGTCCAGATGGACTGTGGAATGACCATCCAGAAGTGAAACAAGTCCCATTCTCAACCAGGTTTGATCCTGGACTGTCAAACGACTCGTGGCTCTGACAACAAGGACCTCCATCGAGGTAGACGAAATGGATTCGTCAAACCCCATTCATCAGGAGGTATGAGGCACCGAAGACACCGACTGTGGACGAGCCTCCTCCAAGCTCTCGGTTATCAGCTGCTGTTTTTAACTTAACTTTGTGAGGAACATCGCCCATGGAGCCCCGGACCCAGGGCAAGGGCAGAGTCAAGTAACCTATCCCTCTACACTGAGAATAGGAAAATGACAAAACCAACAACGCATTTCTGGTATTTAAATTCTAGATCGAGATCCATTTTGCATTTCCACAGCTACCCTAATCACAAACACAAGAGGATTACTTTCACTTTGAATATTAGCTAAGGCATCTCCTTGCATGTCTGAGGAAGAGAAGCCCAACTGCCCACACCCCAAAAATACCTGGAGCCCTTCCCTTCCCCACCTGTCTGTTGTCCTGCTCTCTCCGGGTCAGCCACACCCAAGATTCCCCTTCTCTCAGGCCCAGGCCTTCAACTTTTCACAGGCAGGAACATAGCAGAGAGAAAAAAAAAATTATTTTCAGAAGACAATGAGCTTATTTTCTTAAAAGAGCTTCCAACCCACCAGACTCCTTTAAAGGCGTATTCCATTTTTAGAGTAGAAATCTAACGTTTTTAAAAACAACCCTAACGTCAAAGCCACCTGTCACTCTTCAACGTAAATGGCCTCTCAGGTATGTAGAGCCAGGCCAGTGGACCAGGTTGGTGGTGTTTTTCCCTACGCTGGGCACCGAGGGCAGAGAAAGTAACGTGCTTTAGTTCTGTCGTCTATTAAGTAAGAACAGCCACACTACTCCATCCCGATTTTTTTTTTTTTTTTTGAAGATTTTATTTATTTGAGAGAGAGTGAGAGACAGCACAAGCAAGGGGAGCTGCAGAGGGAGAGGGAGAAGCAGACTCCCCGCTGTGCAGGGAGCCCGATGCGGGCCTTGATCCCAGGACCCCGGGATCATGACCTGAGCCGAAGGCAGGAGCTTAACCGACCGAGCCACCCAGGCGCCCCTCCATCCTGATTCTTTATCACAAATTTATGTTAGGGAGATTAAAAAGATCCCTCTCAACCTCTGAAGACCCCTTGAGGACGAGGATATTTTTTCCTAAGATAATGTGCCAGCAAAGTGGCAGCAATTAGCAAATGTGTGTTTCCGGATCAGTGCCTGGAGAGGTGACTGGGTAGGGAGAAGAAGCCTCAGCGATGGTGGAGCTCAAACTTGGACTTTGAAGAGAGAGGGCCGTGGGCCACAGACGTGCCTGAGGCTAAAGAGAGCCAAAACAAAACCTCCTGATCCAGGGCTCCTGTCCCCGTGGCTATAATCCACTGGGTGGCTTTGCAGAACGCTGCAGTTTCGTTCCCCAAGCTGAGGCTGGGTGTTTGGCTGCGGGAAGCTCAGGCTATGGGCAGCACAGCCTCTAGCTCAGCATTCTGGGCCTGAGGTCGGCACCGAGAGGACCCAGCAGGTGCCTCCCTGAACACACCAAGATTCACTTATGAGAATGTGTTATTAGTACAATGAAGGCCATTACTCATAAGGCGAAAAGGGCTCATTCTCTTCTCTTCTGAGACAAACATATGGTAAATCACGTATGCACCCAAGCTTGGTGAACTGACTGAGCCAACGGCAGTGTCATTCAGAAACACTGTCCAAAAGCAATAGAACACAAGCCACCTAATGTCATTTTAAATTTTCTAACAGTTATATTAAAAAAGGAAAAGAGGTAAAATTAGCTTTAATATCTTATCTAGCCCAATAAATCCAAAATGTTGCCATTGTAATATGTCACATCAATATAAAATTTGAGATTGCTTCTAAATGATATTCCCTTTGGGATCCTCCTTTTCAGAGAACTTTTCTTCTGTTGTTATCACATAGTGTTAACTGCAGACCCCTGCAGCCAACAGGCCACATTCACAATAATGGCACCCATGTACTAGGCAGGTAGCAGGTGCTAGATCCCATAAAAGGCATTTGATAGAGACTTTGAACTCCCAAGGCAAGAGTTAAGGAGTCAGGGGTGCCTGGGTGGCTCAGTCAGTTAAGCTTCTGCCTTCGGCTCAGGTCATGATCCCGGGGTCCTGGGATCGAGCCCCACATCGGGCTCCTTGCTCGGCGGGAGGCCTGCTTCTCCCTCTCCCACTCCCCCTGCTTGTGTTCCCTCTCTCGCTGTGCCTCTCTCTGTCAAATAAATAAGTAAAATCTTAAAAAAGAAAAAAAAAGAGTAAGGAGTCAGGTTATCCACACAGCACATAAAAGAACACAGATACCAAAAGATCTTAAGGTTACACGACTAAGGACTGCTAAGACAGAATGAAACTAGATATGATGTAAACACCTGTTTTCTTTTCTATTCTCCCTTTCTGCCCCAACTGCTTTCTTGAAAGAGCCAGTATGTGAAACACCTACATTTACTATATATGAGGAAAAGATTTGGCAAATATGAGCATACAGTTACATCATTTAAGTAACAAATTAGTCCGAGGCTTAATACCCAGTTCAGACTTTTCTATCCAGGATCATCTACGATACTTTATAAATCTGGATCAGTCTGAATAGGGAGTTTTGTACTCTGCTTTATTTTTTTCAGTAGGCCCCATGCCCAATGTGGGGCTTGAACTCACAGCCCTGAGATCAACAGTCCCCTGCTCTACTGACTGAGCCAGCCAGGCGCCCCACATACCCTGCCTTATTGAACAAGCATATTACAACCATTTTCTTAAGTCATTACCTCCAAACTCATGGACTTTGACAACCACAGAAATCTTGGTTAAGAATGCCAGCCTCCCTCTTCCATCGAATGATCATGTTCATTCAATAGCTCTAAAAAGACTGAGCAACTACACGCCATGCACTGTTGTGTGTTGTTAGGGATAAAGTGGCAAATAAGGTCTTTGCCCTCACAGGGCCTATATTCTAGAGAGAAAGATGAACAATACATACGTAGTGTCAGGTGCTGAAAAAATAATAGGAAAAATGATGGGTGAAGGGCATGTAATGATTTTAGTCTACCCCCGTTATTTATTCGGCCGAGCCACATGAAACTGCTGATATTCAAGCATTTCTGACCTAGAAAATGGTCAGTTTCACACAGTCCCACCTAACAGTTTCACTCCACTGGGAAACAATCAAGAATGCTTCTGATGGACTCTAAATTAGAAGAGACCCCTGACAGACAGAAAACACAGAGAACTGGACTAAACAAACTTTCCTCCCATGGAAGAGGTGAGAAGGTGCTTGGGTGGAGTAAACTCAGTGACAGCAGATGGAGAGGGCGGGATGGACAGAGGTGACAGTCTGGGGACTTCAACAGGAGCCACCAAATGGCTTAAACTCTGTGCCACTTCTCCCCAGCACTGATTCAAGGCACTGAGTGTGGCCACCTGTCTCTATCTGGAAACCTGGGAGGTGGTTCCTTTCACCAGGAATTGTAGGGGCACAGGGGGCAGTGGGAAGGGATGCCCCGCAGACCACCCACTTTCCCTTGTGATTTCTTCAACTATTTCTTTAGTTTTTTTTTTTTTTTTTTAAAGATCTTATTTATTTGTTTATTTTAGAAAGAGAGAGTGGGGGAAAGGGCAGAGGGAGAAGGAGAGACAGAATCTCAAGCAGACTCCCGGCTGAGGGTGGAGTCTGATGCAGGGCTTGCTCTCACCATCCTGAGATCATGAACTGAGCTAAAATCAAGAGTCGGATGCTTAACCAATGCGACCAACCCAGGTGCCCCTCTTCAACTATTTCTAAATTCAGAAAAAGCCCAGGATCTTGGCCGTCTATTACTGCTGACTTTTTTTTTTTTTTTTGGCAAAGGAACATTAAATATTACTTGTACAATTAAATAACAAAAAAGTCCCCAGCTCCTGAACCAACTGGTCAATCTTAACACCATGTAAAGACAACTGGACATTACACGCCTGCCAATATGATGCAAGAAGGGAGGGTTCCTGCCAAGAATGTGAACCTGGTTCTCAGCAGGCCTCCAGAGCTACCGACTGGTTTACAGCAAACACAGGGGACAGGGGAGGACACCGACACTTAAGGAGGCAGTCAGTAACATCCGGACCGGGGACACTACAGGACAACAAGAAAAAGGGAAAAAGGAGGTGGACGAAACACTGTTAGTTCATACGTGTCATGCGTGGACCCCCTCTGGAATCTTCTTTGAAAAAACCAACTTCAAAAAAGTCCGCGAGGCACTAGGGAAAAAGGGAGCAGTGTCTAGAATGTTAAGGAAACCTGAAGCAACTCGCTTGTGCCCACGAGAGCGCTTATCTATTCACGTTACAGACCACAGCGAACTGCGAGATGGCAGAGCTGGGAACTGGTCAGTGGACAGTGGATTCTTACTCTGGTTTGCCCCTGTTTAAAAACTTCCCACAACGCAAAGTTTCGAGCAGATCTGTGGGCCTGCCCTCCACTCCTCTCCCAGGCCCCCACACAACCTCCACGTGAGCTGGGAATGATCTCACCCGAGCCTAAAGCATCTTAGAGGACCTGCTCACCTGTCGATGAACTGATCAATAATGACGATATCGCCGGGCTGAATCTCTTCCCTCAACGAGCCACAAGCTGTGGTCACGATGACGTGTGTACAGCCCTCCTCCTTCAGAGCCCAGACGTTCGCCTGGTAGTTGACTTTTGAAGGCATGATGGTATGCTGTCTCCCATGCCTGTGGGAAGGAGTGGATACAGTGGTGGGGGGGGTGTGTGAGCAGGGTGCTCGGACGCTGTGAGGAGAGAGAACTTACATATAGCAGTGCCTTCCAGCCCTTTCCATCAGAGCACTTTTACAGGCAGCGGCCAGAGGATAAGTAGCCTACTGTAGATACAAACCACTGGGTCTTAAAGTGCAGGCCACCTTTACATGGTATGTATTTTTCTATCAGGAGCCAGTAAGGAAGATGTACTTGTCTACCCTGTGGCGCACGGACACATCAGAATCTGAGGCAGATGATTTCACACGAGCCACAACACGGAAAATAAGAAGTGCCCGTGAAGAGAGATACAAAATAGAAGGAGAAACTCAAGTTTCCAGTTGACTCTCTCCATTCCTTTGTCTGATCCCCCAAGTAAGTTAGTGAAACTTTCAAAATAATTAAGAGTTCCCAGCTGTTATGACACTGGCAGGTTTTGTGCAAGAACCAGTCACCTCACTCATGACCACTGTTAGTGACTGAATTGTGCCCTCCCCCCATTACCCCAGAGTTCATATTTTGAAGTCTAATCCCCAGTACACCAGAATGCAACCATATTTGCAGAGAGGGTCTTTAATATGGTAATGGAGTGAAAACGAGGTCATTAGGGTGGACCCTAATCCAGTGTCCTTACAAGAGGAGGAAATCTGGACACAGACTTGCACACTGGGAAGAACGTGTGAAGGCACAGGGGAAGATGGCCATCCACAAGCCAAAAAGAAAAAAAGAGGCCAGGAATAGGTCCTTCCCCCACAAGCCCTCAGAAGGAACCAATCCCGATGACACCCTGATCTTGGAATTCTAGCCTCCAGAGCTGTGAGCAAACAAATTTCTGTGTCCACCCAGTCTGTGCCAGTTCCAGCAAACTAATACAACCACCACCAACTTCCTACCACGCTTCAAATAAAATCCAAACACCTAACCACGGCCCTCATGTCACTCGGGCACCAGGGTCCTAATGCCACCTCAGCTCTTATCCCAAGTCAGCCTCGCTGGCCTTCTCGCTGCCCATCTCTGCCCATTCCTGCTCAGGTCTCCAGCCAACTGAGCTCTCCACTCCAAAGTCACCTCCGCAGAGAAGTGCTTTCCACGACCACTGAGTCACAGTCACATCGCTGTCCCCTTTTCTTTCTAACCTCTGTTGGTAGCTCAAACTACGGTTCCTTTCCCGTGTCTCTCTTTCCCACTGGAATCAGCCCCGAGGGGGTGAGGCCCTCGTGTGTGCTCCTCGCTGGGATGCAGAACACGACTAGGAGCACCAGCCAGTAAACAGCCAGTCAAGGCAACCCAATTTCTAAAATTACTTCGAAAAATTCACATGTTAGATGATGGACTTAAATAAGTGGGATTTCATAATGACTTAAAATCATTCTGGGCTGCTTGAAAAACTACCAATATAATGGTATAATGGTCTACCACGGAAAGGCCAAGTGTCAAGTCCAGCGTCCTTTACGTGTGATAATGCAGAAACAGGCTTTCAAGGAAGTAGGGTAAACACACAAAAATCTCACTTTCTACAATGACGATTAAGTTTGGGCTTTGGAGTGAAAGTGCCTGGGTTCAAATCCTAGCTTTGCCATTTCCTAGTGATGTGACCTCCTCATAGCCACTCAGCGCTCTCAGTCCAATTTTTTCCACCTGGAAAATGGTTAATAATATTACCTGCGCCACAGGGTTGTTATTAAATATCCCTTGTATCATCCCGTGTTACTATTAGAAGAAAAACTTTAGTGTCTTTTCTGTTCACCAACAGAACTGTGCTTTGCACATAATTTCAGACAGGCATAGCAAATCAGGGTTTTTACCCTGAGTGCACAGATGACCTCTCAGAAGGTGGGGGTCCATGAATGTACAGACAGTATATGCATTTTCCTAAGGCTGGTCTCCAAAACACTAATAAAACTTTTCAAAAGAAATTCAAAAACCCAAAGTCATTAAGAAACACCTGCATTCGAGGGACAAACCGTAGTCCAACACAATTCAGTTCAATGGGCAGAAGTATAATAAAAGCCTCACCGGAAGACCACACCACCAGCTGCTTTCTCTTAGAGCCTGGAAAAAAATGAATCAATCCTCCAGCAATGACACGGACCAACAAAGAGGGTTGCCTGAAATCCACCCCATGTGTCCATCTACAACTCAAACTTAGTTTTACTGGATTCAGCAAAGTCACTTCTGTTTCAAAAACGTAGTGTGGCAGACAGACTCTAGGCTGATCCCCCATTTTCATGTGCGGTGTGATTCCCTCCTCCCTCCACTGTAGGTGGACCTGAGATTTGCTTCTGGCCAATGGGCTCCACCAGAGATGCCGGGGGTCACTCCCACAATCAGGTGCCACCTCACCAGCCCGCCCCGGAGAGCCCCTCCTGCTGGCCTCGAGGAAGCAAGCCACTATCATGGAAACTCTGCCCTCGGAGGGTACCACGTGACAGGGACCGTGGACGAGCCTACAGGAGCTGAAGGCCTCAGGCCTACAACTGTGAGGAACCGAATTCCGCCAACGCATGTGAGAACCTGGGGAGCCAGATGAGAACAAGTCCCTGAGTAAACCTTGTGTGATCTTGCGTGACCTTGTGTAACCCTGAACAGAAGAGCCAGCTAAGCTGTGCCCACACTCCCAATGCTAAGAAACTGTGGGAAACTGTGTTTGAAGCGGCTCAACCTGCGGTAATTTGTTCACAGCATGAGAAAACTAATACATGTGGTCTGACTAATTTCCAACTGTGTGGTAACAATGATTTGCCTCCTCTGTAACAGTGGGATGGTTCTTGTCAAGAGACAGAGTGTGGATACCAAAGGGAACCCACTCCCTGCAAACCTATAACTATCACCACACACGGGGTCGCGAATGAAGCCATTCATCTTATTAATTAGAGGAAAAACAATAAATAAGGGAAAGCACCTCTCCTCTCACAGTTAGAAGTGAAACCAGAAGCTTCAATTTTAGACTCATTCTATTGCCTACTGATTATTCTAACCGCTTTCCCAGCCTAAGGGGAGTGGGGTGAGCTCTCTGACCTCCAAAATCTCCATAATTTATCCTAAAACTGTAAGTGGTAAATAAAGGTGCCTGAGATGCCCTGGCTCTACCAACTAAAAACTCACGCCCACACCATTACTCTCTCCAGGATTTAAGTTTAAACCCTCCTGCAGTGGCAACGTTCAAAAAGCTTAAAATATCTTACCTTGCAAGGAGGACGCAATCGACATTCTTGATCTTCCCCAAAATTAAGGCATCAGAAGGCTGAATGTAATGAAAAATGGTCACAACGCAATGACTTGAAAACATTCAACATACAAACAATTCAAAAACTGCCATTTCAATTGTTCAACCACAAAAGGATTCACGGAAAACTTGGAAGATGCACTTGAAGAGGGTCCAGATTTGACCAACGTAATCCCTCAGTCAACGCTGAGGCCTCTGCAGGACAGGGTTCATGGCAGCGGGAGGCCTGCCTCAGGAGCGTGGGCAGGTACCGCTTAGTAAGATCTATTTGTAGCAAGCACCCCAGGGGACTCCCATGTCACTCTGGTCAAATACAGATGTGTCAAGAATTTGGCAGGTCCAAGAGGTGTGAGAGTGAAATGCAATGAGGAGGCAAATGTCACAGAATTTAAGAACTCAGCCCCAGAACTGCTTGCCATGTTCATCAAGTCTAAGACGGCCACGGGAGGACCTGAGGTAAACGGAGGGGAAGATCCTCAGAGCCAGAGAGCGTTCAGAAAACATGAGGCCATGAGATGAGCCAAGCTGAGAGCAGCACTTAGAGAACATGAGGTCAGTCTAAGGACTTGGCTGGACAGGAGGGTTGGGCGGGAACTGCCGGATGGATCCTCCAAGGAGGACCAGAAGAACCGTTGTGTTTGGAAATAGCACTATGGGATTGGGAGAAGGTAGACATCTCATCCTAGCTGGATGACACAGGAGCTGGAAGAAGTAGCTCCCCCACCTCTTTTTTTTTAAAGATTTTGTTTATTTTCAACAGAGAGAGACAGCGAGAAAGGGAACACAAGCAGGGGCAGAGGGAGAGGGGGAAGCAGGCTTCCTGCCGAGCAGGGAGCCCGATACGGGGCTCGATCCCAGGACCCTGGGATCATGACCTGAGCCGAAGGAAGACACTTAATGACTGAGCCACCTGGGCGTCCCGGTAGCGCCCTTTTAACAGAAAAAGAGGAGTGTTTTATTTCTAGTTCAGTTATGTTTTGCTTTCTGGATCCTCAGGAAATCCCCCCCAAACCTTGGGTCAGGGCTTACTAAGAAAAGGCCACTTTGCATTATATGTTCCTGTTTGCCACCTATCTGCATAATTAATGTGGAAGACCTATAGGCCCCAAATTAGAAGCTAATTTGAATTCAGTGGTGTGAAGATGTACCACTGCTATCTCTGAAATGAGTATCTGGCTTCTAGAGATAAAAGCTGAGAAGTTATGTGTGCATGTTCTCAATCCTGTGAGGTCCAAGGCATTCTTAGGGACACTGTCTCAGCTGGTAGAACCCAACTGGGCCCTCTCAGCGCGGGGCAGACAGCCCTGTGCTGCCAAGACAAAAGCAATAAAAAATATATATATATGTATACGTATATACACACACACACACATATGTGTATATATATACATATATATACATATATATACACACACACACACATATATATAAGAATTTATTTTTGAGAGAGAGAGAGAGAGAGAGAGGAGAGCACGCATGCGTGCATGCACAAGCAGGGGGAACGGCAGGCAGAGGGAGAAGTGATGTGGACTCGATCCCAGGACCCTGAGATCATGACCTGAGCCGAAGGCAGATGCTTAACTGACTGAGCCACCCAGGCGTTCCCCCCACCCACCCAAAATATACACATATGTATATACATATATATATATTTTAACATAAAAACCAAACCAGCAAGAAGAAAGGAAAAAGCTGGTATGTCTCCACTAAATGGATGGATATTAACCTTGCCAAATGGAGTATCCACATATTTTTCAGTTCTTCCTTCTAAGATTTCTGGATCATCCAGGCCTGTTCCACCAATTATTCCAATCTAAAGGAGACAATAAAAAGACAACATATTTGGTCATTTTTCATTAGAAACAAAATCATTATTTCAAGCAAATTCATTTATTCATATACATACACTCTTCTCCATTTCTGCTAAGCCCCGGTCGCTTTTTTTTTTAAATTAGTTTCAGAGGTAGAATTTAGAGATTCATCAGTTGCATATAACACCCAGTGCTCAGTACATCACATGCCCTCCTTAATGCCCATCCCCCAGTTACCCCATCCCCCCACCTCCCCTCCAGCAGCCCTCAGATTGTTTCCTAGAATTCAGAGTCTCTTATGGTTTGTCTCCCTCTCTAGTTTCATCTTATATTATTTTTTCCTTCCCTTCCCCTATGTTCACCTGTTTTGTTTCTTAAATTCCACATATGAGTGAAATCATATGGTATTTGTCTTTCTCTGACTGACTTATCTTGCTTAGCATCATACCCTCTAGGTCCATTCACGTTATTGTAAATGGTAAGATTTCATGGTTTTTTTTTTTTTGATGGCGGAGTAATATTCCATTGTATATATATACCACATCTTTATCCATTCATCTGTCAGTGGACATCTGGGCTCTTTCTATAGTTTGGCTATTGTGGACATTGCTGCTATAAACATTGGGGTGCAGGTACCTCTTCGGATCACTATGTTTGTATCCTTTGGATAAAAACTTAGTAGTGCAATTGCTGGGTTGTAGGGTAGTTCTATTTTTAACTTTTTGAGGAACTCCATACTGTTTTACAGAGTGGCTGCACCAGCCTGCATTCCCACCAACAGCGTAAGAGGGTTCCCCTTTCTCCGCATCCTCACCAACATCTGCTGTTTCCTAAGCTATTAATTTTAGCCATTCTGACTGGTGTGGGTGGTATCTCATCAGGTGGTATCTGATGAAATTTTGATTATTTCCCTGATGCCGAGCAATGTTGAGCACTTTTTCATGCGTCTCTTGGCTATTTGGATGTCTTCTTTGCAGAAATGTCTGTTCATGTCTTCTGCCCATTTCTTGATTAGATTATTTGTTCTCTGGGTGTTGAGTTTGGTAAGATGTTTATAGATTTTGGGTACTAGCCCTTTATCTGATATGTCATTTGCAAATATCTTCTCCTATTCTGTCGGTTGTCTTTGGTTTTGTTGACTGTTTCCTTCACTATGCAAAAGCTTTTTATCTTGATGAAGTCCCAAGAATTCATTTTTGCTTTTGTTTCCTTTGCCTCCGGTGACGTGTCTAGCAAGAAGCTGCTGCAGCCAAGGTGGAAAGGTTGCTGCCTGTGTTCTCCTCTAGGATTTTGATGGATTCCTGTCTCACATTTAGGTCTTTCATCCATTTTGAGTCTATTTTTGTGTGTGGTGTAAGGAAATGGTCCAGTTTCATTCTTCTGCATGTGGCTGTCCAGTTTTCCCAACACCATTTGTTGAAGAGACTGTCTTTTTTCCATTGAACATTCTTTCTTGCTTTGTCGAAGATTAGTTGACCATAGAGTTGAGGGTCCATTTCTGGGCTCTCTATTCTATTCCATTGATCTATGTGTCTGTTTTTGTGCCAGTACCATGCTGTCTTGATGATTACAGCTTTGTAACAGAGCTTGAAGTCCGGAATTGTGATGCCACCAGCTTTGCTTTTCTTTTTCAACATTCCTCTGGCTATTCGGGGTCTTTTCTGGTTCCAAACAAATTTTAGGATTATTTGTTCCAGCTCTGTGAAAAATGCTGACGGTATTTGATAGGGATTGCATTGACTGCAATGGTTTGGGTAGCCTAGACATTTTAACAATATTTGTTCTTCCATTCCATGAGCATGGAACGTTTTTCCATTTCTTTGTGTCTTCCTCAATTTCTTTCATAAGTGTTCTATGGTTTTCAGAATACAGATCCATGACCTCTTAGGTTTATTCCTAGGTATCTTATGGTTTTGGGTGCGATAGTAAATGGGATCGACTCCTTAATTTCTCTTTCTTCGGCCTCATTGTTAGTATGCAGAAATGGAACTGACTTCTGTGCACTGATTTTATATCCTGCCACTTGGCTGAATTCCTGTATGAGTTCTAGCGATTTTGGGGTGGAGTCTTTTGGGCTTTCTACACAGAGTATCATATTGTCCGCAAAGAGTGAGAGTTTGGCTTCTTCTTTGCCAGTTCGGATGCCCTTTATTTCTTTTTGTTGTCTGACTGCTGAGACTAGGACTTCCAGTGCTATGTTGAACAACAGTGGTGAGAATGGGCATCCCTGCTGTGTTCCTGACCTTAGGGGAAAGCTCTAAGTTTTTCCCCATTGAGGATGATGTTCGCTGTGGGTTTTTCATAGATGGCTTTGGTGACATTGAGGTATGTTCCCTCTGTCCCTACACTGCAGGGAGGGGGGTCTCACCGGTTCTGCTGCTTGCAGAGTGGTGGCCCGACTGCGCTGCGGTTCCATTTATGGCGACCCTAAGCGGAGAGCCCACTCCTGGCCTCGCTCATCGCAGCCGGCTTCCCTGCTCTGAGGCCTGGGAGCTCTGCTGCACTCAGGAGCCCCCGGTCTTCCTGTGAGCCCCGGGGATCCCGAGACCACACTGCCCCACCTAGGATTCCGCCCCGCTTCACCACCTGGGCACCTTTCAGGCGGGGATGTCCCCCCACCAGAATGGACTTCAAAAAGTTCTGGTTTTGCACTCCATATGGCAAGTTACATCACTTGCCAGTGGCCGGCTGGTGGAGGCTCCCTCATCCCGTGGTTTATCTTCCCATATATCGCCTCGGATTCACTTCTCCACACCTCCTACCTTCCAGAAAGTGGTCGCTTTTCTATTTGCAGAGCTGCAGCTGTTCTCTTCTTCAATCTCCAGTTGAGTTCACAGGTGTTCAGAATGGTCTGACAGCTGTCTAGCTGAACTCCTGGGACCAGACGGCCTTGGGGTCCCCTACTCCTCCCAGCCCCGGCCGTTTTTAAAAACTGCACATTACTGAAAAGCAATCACCCATTCAATAAATATTTGAGGGCCTTCCATATTGCAGAAACAACCAGAGCAGGGGTTATGTTTTTTACTGTATGACATTTATTGCTGACTATGAGAATAATAAATTAGCACAGAAAGATACTTTAGCTAGCTTAAGTTAGAAAAACCAAACCTAAAATATAGGCATGTGGTTGTAGACAATACTTTCTAACCAATTTTATTTTCTCTACTACATGGTTTATGGAATAAGGAATGTTCAAAAGACCTCTAGGACAGAAAATACTCTGTATACCCAGCTAGTAATGTTTCCTCCTCATTATACCATTTGGTAAAGAAACGAGAAAGATTTACTTTTCTATGCCACTAAAATCACAGAGTTGTAAGAGACCATGGATAGAAGAGTCTGGAAAAGCACGGAAAGTTAGTCCGATGTATATTTATAAAATCAAACTATGCTTCCTATATATGTAAATGTAAATAGGTAATGCAGAGGCAGCTCTAAATTTTTTTTAAGTTCAAGTACTGTATTGCATTTTCCAGAGATGAACTTATCAGCCCTTGTCTTTGGGGGCTAATCTGAGTTACAGGAACCTGGTCCTGCAACTCCAGAGTGAATCTAATTTGATGACTAAGAAACACAAACAAGAACAGTTACAAAAACAGCTAAATATTAACTGAACTGTTAACTAAAAATTAAACGACGGAAATCATTAAGGCTTCTCTGGGCTGATAATTCCTAAAGGAAAAATAATACTTAAATTATCAGTAATAGGTTAGAGAGAGGACTCTCTATTAGAAACGAAATGGAAAGTGACCTGAGCATTTTTTTTCTCCACGAAACGCTTTAAGTCTACTGTCACTTGAGTAAAATTTCTACTTAGCTCCTTGAGAAAAAATTCCAGGTTAAGAAAGTCACTGAACACCTAAATAATTTTCAGATCCGTTTACACAAGTTGATTTTATATTATTGTGAATGGGCCATCTCTCCGGCCCTCAGTTTTCTGGAGACAAAAAAAAACAAAGCAGGAGGGGCAATTTAGTGAGGTTTTACTGAAGCACTGCTAGGTGCGTTAAACCAGTTTTTGAAGTTGGTGCCACCTTGTGGTACGTTGTTGAAACCACAGCAGGCTACCTTCTGGGCCCACCCCACGTCTTGCTCCTACCTTGCCACCACAGATCATCCTAAGACTAACCAATATTACAGTTTTTAAATCAAGAGAAGTGTTCGTTTAAGTCAGTAGGCCCAAATCATGCCCACCCAGTAGAAAAAAAATTGTAAATCAGTTTTATATAATCTTAACCCTTCCTCCAGCTGGCTTCTCCATTTTATCCTTCATTTCATGTATCTCTGAGGCACCCCAGACCGTGGGGCGGGGGCAGGGGGAGGGGCTAATAAACTGCCCAGCCTGTGTCATCACTCTAGGTCACAAAACCAAACTGCTGACTAATCTTGGGGGATTCGGTTGCTCTTTAAAAAAAGGGAGGGCAGAAGTTTTCAAGGCTTATCACCACTTTGACTTGGCTGTTTCTGGATGTCCCCTGGGCCATCGCATCTCATATTCTGGATTCAGCACGAGACTCTCAGACTTGCACATACACGACAAAACTGTCTTTGTTGTGAAACCACCTCTTGGTTTGGGGCAAGTGAGCCCAGCATCGCGGCAGTGATTAAGAAATGCCAACCAGGGGTCCTGCCGAAGTTCATTGCCCTTGAGCCCACGGTCAGCAGCCTCAAGCTTCAGTCCACAGCACCCCGGCTGCATGACTGCATTAGGTAGCTGGTAACTCAGCCCTCCGAAAGGAACATGTACTGGGCATGAGAGCAAGAGCTTCTACTGCTCCCCAGAAAGGCTGGCCTGGGGTCTCTGGCACCAGAATTATCTGTAGGCGAGCATGTCCACTCACCCAATCGGCTCCTACAGATATGACTACAGAAAGTCGTATCTTGCAAGGTGTCCAGGACGAGTGTAGCAACTGCATACTGCCAAATTGGGAAATGGACCTCTAACCATTTTCCAGCATCAGTGCCAGGATGGAGCAATGTCGCCACCTGCTGGCTCCACAGCAAAGTACAACTAGGATGGAACTCCCAAGCACCAGGGCCTAATTCTGCGTCACCTGGTGCCTCTAAAGTCAATAGTTGAATTTAAATTCAGTACCTGCCTTGGTAATAAAGTCACTGTGTCTGAGTACTCAGATGTCCCAGGCACTGTGCTAAATGCTCCAGCCACCTTCCCCCATTTGATCTTCACAACCACCCCATAAGATACGCCCTACAGTATTATACCCATTTTCCCACAGACAAAAGAAAAGCATCAAATTAAGAAACTCGTCCAAGAACAAATCATAAGAAGGAAAGCCAGAATAGGAACCCAGGTCTTTCACATTCAACGGCTATGATGAACTGTCTCCCAATATCCCCTGGAGTCCTTTATTACATCACATCCCACCAGGAGAGTCCTCCTCTCTCCATGTACTGAGGAAACTGATGCTCAGAGAAGTTCTGGGCCAAGGTCACAGAGCAAGCATAGAAACAATGACTTTGGGGATCTAAGCAAACACCTCAAGAGGGAGGGGCCTCTCCATCAGTGACCTCCTCCACACTTGGGACATAACGACCAGACCTTACCAGGCCTCCTGGGCCAGAAGCATCAGGTAAGCCTAGACTGCATAGAAATGTATTTGAGGACTGGGATGGAATTCCTGGGCCAATCCTGCCCAGCCAGGACTTCTTTACAGGAGATAAAGTTCTGAAACAGAGAACCCCTTGGTCAATCACGGTCATTGCCAACTTTTAACAGCTACTGGTTCATCCCACACATTCCCACTGACAGACCACTGAGTCAATTTCCTTAAAAAGAGAAGACGGTTTGACTTCCTGAGAGTGCAGAAGCACTTTATCTAAATGTTAGCTTAACCTGGCCAGACTGGTGTTTTCCAGCAATGCTGAAAGGGCTCCTATGAACCCCTACCCTGTGTCTACTTCCCCTAGCACCTGGACCCAGGAGATTGCCCATATCCCACTTGGTTTCAAGAACCACTCACCATCACTTTGAGGCCTAGATACGCTACCTCAAAGGACCTAGCACTCCATGTTGGCACTCTCAAAACACAGAAGCCCAAGCAGTTGAGGCTAGCTCATGCCAGGGAGGTGGGCCACCTCTGAGTGCTTCAGCCTCCCAGTGAGGGGAGAGGACCAGAGCTCAAACTGGCGGCGATCCCTGATCTGAGCACGTCAGGCCTTCAGCTCTGGTTGCCACGGACGTATTTGGCAAGAGCAACAGACAAAAGTTCTCCTTTTATTGAGCCAACCTGCCTTCAAGCCCCCCAGGGCCTTGTAAAATCCCAGAAGCCCAGCTGTGTGGGGAGAGAGTGTCCAAATGTATCAGTCTGGGTGGTCCGTTCAAAACCTGCAATATGGTCCACAGAGATCGCTGGTGGCCTGATCTCGGACAAGACGCTCCTCTCTGGAAGCCGCCCTTGCAGGAGACGGTTATGGGCTGCATTGGTCACCATCCCCCCCCAATCCTATGTTGAAGCCCCAACACCCAATACCTCGGAATGTAATAATTTTTGGAAAGAGGATCTTTGATGAGATAATTAAGGTTAAATGAAGTCACAGGGAGGGCCCTAATCCACTATGACTGGTGGCCCCATAAAGCAAGATTAGGAACACAAACACACCAAAAGGGAAGACCGTGTGAAGCGCAGGAAGAAGCTGGCCATCCACGAGCCAAGGAGAGAGGCCTCAAAAGCAACCAACCCTGCTGACCCCTTGATCTTGGCCTTCCTGCCTCCAGGCTCTGAAGAAATACATTTCTGTTGCTTAAGCCACCCAGTGTGTGGTGCTTTGTTAGGATGGCACTAGCACACTAATACAGGAATGTGACATTTTGGTCAGAGATAACCTTAGGGCTCGGGACAGCCACCGTTTTTACTTAACTGGCCTCCCCGTGCAAAGTCAGGAGTGGGGGTGGGGTGGGGTGGATGGGGTGGCTGGGTGATAGACATTAGGGAGGGTAAGTGCTATGGTGAGCGCTGTGAATTGTGCAGGACTGTTGAATCACAAACCTGTACCTCTGAAACAAACAATACATTATATGTTAAGAAAAAAAAAAAGAGGGCGCCTGGGTGGCTCAGTTGGTTAAGCGACTGCCTTCGGCTCAGGTCATGATCCTGGAGTCCCGGGATCGAGTCCCGCATCGGGCTCCCTGCTCAGTGGGGAGTCTGCTTCTACCTCTGACCCTCTTCCCTCTCGTGCTCTCTATCTCTCATTCCCTCTCTCTCAAATAAATAAATAAATAAATAATCTAAGAAAAAAAAGAAAAAAAAAGAAGATAGCAGGAGGGGAAGAATGAAGGGGGGGGAATCAGAGGGGGAGACGAACCATGAGAGACGATGGACTCTGAGAAACAAACTGAGGGTTCTAGAGGGGAGGGGGTGGGGGGATGGGTTAGCCTGGTGATGGGTATTAAGGAGGGCACGTTCTGCGTGGAGCACTGGGTGTTATACGTAAACAATGAATCACGGAACACTACATCAAAACTAATGATGTAATGTATGGTGATTAACATAATAAAAAATTTAAAAAAAACTAACGATGTAATGTATGGTAACATAACAATAAAAAATTTTAAAAAAAAGGATGTTATTCTAATGGGCAGACACCCTTTTTTTTTTTTTAAGATTTTGTTTATTTATTTGACAGAGAGAGAGAGAGAGAACACAGGTAGACAGAGCAGCAGGCAGAGGGAGAAGGAGAAGCAGGCTTCCCGCTGAGCAGGGAGCCCGATGCGGGGCTCGATCCCAGGACCTGGGATCATGACCTGAGCTGAAGGCAGATGCTTAACCTACTGAGCCACCCAGGCGCCCCAGGCAGACACCCTTCTTGAAGACCTAGTTCGCCTCCTGAAATTGCCAATTTTTTTGAGAAGGCTTTTCCTCAACACTTACTGTATTCTGTAGAGCTCTCCACGTGCGGGACAGCAGCAGGAATCTTCCTCTAACCCTGGATCGGAGAGTCCCTCGGGGAGCTTTCCATACCAAAGCTCAGGTCCAAGGTTCTAGAGACTCGATTAAGTGGGCAGGGCAAGGTTTGTTTTCTTAAAGCTCCTCAGGTAGTTCAAACGTGCAGCCAGCATCGAGACCTTCACTCTAGGGCCTAGACCATGAACTTCCACAGTCTGGGCTAGTTGAGTGTCACAGGCTAAATAATGCTCCCGAAAGAGGTCCTGTCTGCTTCCTGCTTCCCAGAACCTGTGCATGTTACCTTACCTGAGTAAGTCAAAGACCTTGAGATAGGGAGATCATCCTGGATTATCTGAGTAGGTCCTAAAATGTAACCATAAGGTTCCTTATAAGACGGTCACATGAGGAAGAAGGCGAGATGATGCCAAAGAATGCTGGTGACTTGTAGAAGCTAGAAAAGCAAGGGAACGGACTCTCCCTTGGATCCTCCAAGAGAAGCTGCCCTAACACCCAGGTTTCAGTCCAGCAGGACTCATTCTGTGTTTCTAACCTCTAGAACTGGGCAGGGTTTTAAGACGTGTGGTCTGAGGTGACTGTCAGAGTAGCCACAGGAAACTCTTACACCAAGGATCACCTGAAGGCCTTGTTAAAAATGCAGATGCCAGCGCCTCTTCAAAGCCCTCTGGGTCAGCAGTTGTCACACGTTCGCGGGCATCTGAATATACTGAGGCTCTTCAAAACCCAGACTGCAGGGTTTCCCCCCACCCTCTCCCATGCTTCTGATTCAGCAGGACTGGCATGGGGCCTGATAATGTGCATTTCTAACAAATCCCCAGGTGGGTGCGGATGCATCCCAGTTTGAGAACTATGGCCTTAGATGCTTCCAAGGCACAGACTAGAATACGGTGATCAGTCACAGTGGAGGATGAGGGTCCACTGCACACAAAAATTTATTATCCCGTTTGCTCATCTGTACCTAAAAGGTAAGATTCTTCCTTACTCTGTAGAATTATGAGAATCAGGTGACATAACGCATTAATATCTGTCACTGTTTTTGTCTTCCCACCTCCAGCAAAAACAAAATAAAAATAAATCTCCTCTCCAGGCAATGACAGAAGGCCCCTTATCTCCTGGTCTTTCTCTGCCAGCCGGGACACAAGCCAGGCTGCTCTTATATCTCCTCATCGGGCAGTCTCTGTCTCAGGGATCTGGCCCAGGTTCCCCATCCGGGTGTGTACCGGCTCTCCTGGGAGTGTCTGGAAACCCATGGGGACATTTCTGGCTCCATGATGACTCGGGGGAGGGCTACTGGCATTTTGTGGGGAGGGGTCCAGGATGCACTACAGGTCCTGCAATGCTCAGGATAGTCCTACAAAAGGAGGAACTGTCCGGCTCAAAATGCCCCCGGGCCCTAAGCAAAAAAATGAAGGCTCATGGTCCTCTGGCTTCCAATAGGGACCCGTGGGTCGGTTGTCCCCTGGTTTCTGAGGGTGACTCAAGAACTCTCAGTCTGAAGGCATCTGCCAGCCACACTCAGGCGCCAAAAGGAGGGTTTAGAAGGCTCAGTCATCCCAGCCTAGACTCCATGACTTGTCTGTCTCTCTTAATACCATTTTGCTGATAGCCCACTACCCACTTATGATGGGACCATATGCCCTCCTTGTCATAACAACCATGACTGATAAGGCTTATTTTTAATCCCCCAGAGCAATGGCTGGGCAGCTGCCTGGGGGAGCCACAGCCCATTGAAAGAGCCCTTTAGAATGTTCTGTCGGGACGCCAAAGACCTGTTCAGCCCTCCGCATGGTCACGTATACCACCTGCCCACAGCTGATGCTGGAGGACGCTGTCTCCCTAAGGTCCTCCCAGAAAACAGCCATCATTAATAATACCATGGGAGAGCGTCCAATGGGCATGGGGGGCGGGCTGCATGATCTCTCCACTCACACCATAAAACGGGGCCCACCCCATCAAAAAAGAGAATTACAGACCAATATCCTTGATGAACATGGATGCAAAAATTCTCACCAAAATACTAGCCAATAGGATCCAACAGTACATTAAAAGGATTATTCACCACGACCAAGTGGGATTTATCCCTGGGCTGCAAGGCTGGTTCAACATCCGCAAATCAATCAACGTGATACAATACATTAACAAAAGAAAGAACAAGAATCATATGATCCTCTCAATAGATGCAGAAAAAGCATTTGACAAAGTACAGCATCCTTTCTTGATCAAAACTCTTCAGAGTATAGGGATAGAGGGTACATACCTCAATATCATAAAAGCCATCTACGAAAAACCTACAGCGAATATCATTCTCAATGGGGAAAGGCTGAGAGCTTTTCCCCTAAGGTCAGGAACGCGGCAGGGATGTCCACTCTCACCACTGCTATTCAACATAGTATTAGAAGTCCTAGCCACAGCAATTAGACAACAAAAAGAAATCAAAGGCATCCAAATCGGCAAAGAGGAAGTCAAACTCTCACTCTTTGCAGATGATATGATACTGTATGTGGAAAACCCAAAAGACTCCACCCCAAAACTGCTAGAACTCATACAGGAATTCAGTAAAGTAGCAGGATATAAAATCAATGCACAGAAATCAGTGGCATTCCTATACACCAACAACAAGACAGAAGAGAGACAAATCAAGGAGTCGATCCCATTTACAATTGCACCCAAAACCATTAGATACCTAGGAATAAATCTAACCAAAGAGGCAAAGGATCTGTACTCAGAAAACTATAAAATACTCATGAAAGAAATTGAAGAAGACACAAAGAAATGGAAAAACGTTCCATGCTCATGGATTGGGAGAATCAACATTGTGAAGATGTCAGTGCTACCTAGAGCAATCTACACATTCCATGCAATCCCCATCAAAATACCATCCACTTTTTTCAAAGAAATGGAACAAATAATCCTAAAATTTGTATGGAACCAGAAGAGACCCAGAATAGCCAGAGGAATACTGAAAAAGAAAAGCAAAGCTGGCGGCATCACAATTCCGGACTTCCAGCTCTATTACAAAGCTGTCATCATCAAGACAGTATGGTACTGGCACAAAAACAGACACATCGATCAATGGAACAGAATCGAGAGCCCAGAAATGGACCCTCAACTCTATGGTCAACTCCTCTTTGACAAAGCAGGAAAGAATGTCCAATGGAAAAGAGACAGTCTCTTCAACAAATGGTGTTGGGAAAATTGGACAGCCACATGCAGAAGAATGAAACTGGACCATTTCCTTACACCACACACAAAAATAGACTCCAAATGGTTGAAAGACCTAAACGTGAGACAGGAGTCCATCCAAATCCTAAAGGAGAACACAGGTAGCAACCTTTTCGACCTTAGCCGCAGCAACTTCTTCCTAGAAACATCGCCAAAGGCACGGGAAGCCAGGGCAAAAATGAACTATTGGGATTTCATCAAGATAAAAAGCTTTTGCACAGCAAAAGAAACAGTCCACAAAACCAAAAGACAACCGACAGAATGGGAGAAAATATTTGCAAATGACATATCAGATAAAGGGCTAGTATCCAAAATCTATAAAGAACTTATCAAACTCAACACCCAAAGAACAAATAATCCAATCAAGAAATGGGCAGAAGACATGAACAGACATTTCTCCGAAGAAGACATCCAAATGGCCAACAGACACATGAAAAAGTGCTCAACATCGCTCGGCATCAGGGAAATCCAAATCAAAACCTCAATGAGATACCACCTCACACCCGTCAGAATGGCTAAAATTAACAAGTCAGGGAACGACAGATGTTGGCGGGGATGTGGAGAAAGGGGAACCCTCCTACACTGTTGGTGGGAATGCAAGCTGGTGCAACCCCTCTGGAAAACAGTATGGAGGTTCCTCAAACAGTTGAAATTAGAGCTACCGTTCGATCCAGCAATTGCACTACTGGGTATTTACCACAAAGATACAAATGTAGGGACCCGAAGGGGTACGTGTACCCCAATGTTTATAGCAGCAATGTCCACCATAGCCAAACTGTGGAAAGAGCCAAGATGCCCATCGACAGATGAATGGATAAAGAAGATGTGGTATATATACACAATGGAATATTATGCAGCCATCAAAAGGAATGAGATCTTGCCATTTGCAACGACGTGGATGGAACTGGAGGGTGTTATGCTGAGTGAAATAAGTCAATCAGAGAAAGACATATATCATATGACCTCACTGATATGAGGAATTCTTAATCTCAGGAAACAAACTGAGTGTTACTGGAGTGGTTGGGGGTGGGAGGGATGGGGTGGCTGGGTGATAGACAGTGGGGAGGGTATGTGCTACGGTGAGCGCTGTGAATTGTGCAAGACTGCTGAATCACAGTTCTGTACTTCTGAAACAAATAACACAACACATTTTAAGAAAAAAGAAAAAGAAGAAGATAACAGGAGAGGAAGAAAAGGGGAGTATGTCAGAGAGGGAGACGAACCATGAGAGATGATGGACTCTGAAAAACAAACTGAGGGTTCTAGAGGGGAGGGGGGTAGGGGGATGGGTTAGCCTGGTGATGGGTATTAAAGAGGGCACGTTCTGCATGGAGCACTGGGTGTTATGAACAAACAATGAATCATGGAACACTGCACCAAAAACTAATGGTTAACATAACAATAAAAAAAATTTAAAAAAAAATAAAGTACAATATAAACCCCCCCAAAATAAATAAATAAATAAATAAAATAAAATAAAATAAAAACGGGGCCCAAAGACCACATGTCAGATTTCAGAACTGCCTCACAGCATCTGGCTGGTGGAAGGCCAGGCTCTATGCCCAATTCTATCACTATCTAGGTCCAGCTGTGTAGTTCTGGACACCTTAGTCGACCTCTCCGGGCCTCGGCTTTAGGTCCACAAAAGGGGGTTTGTGTGGCTATATGGTCTTCAGAACGTTCCAGCGCTTCAGTCTATGATCCGGGGAAAGGGTATGGTTTTATGAGCCTGGTTTGCTCTGCACACTAGCACCTGCTGTCTCCTGTACAGGATGTTGTGTCAGCAGGCTGGGGGATTTGGTGTTGCCATCGTGGATGCTCAGAGCAAAGCTGTCACCTTTCTAAGCTGCTTTCTAAGCAATCAGCAGGCAGGCCTAGCACTATTTGTCCCTCTTAATTTTACATGCAGCAACTCGCCAAGCCCAAAAATATACGTCATTCAATATTTACATCAGGGCCCTAATCAGCGCCCATTCTGCAGTTAAATGCACTGCGTTGATCTGCCTGGGAAGCTGCGTGGCTGGAGTGGGACAAACGAGCCTGTGGGGATGTGTTCAACATCATCCCTCTCTGTGAGAGACTCATAACTCTAGGGAACAAACGGAGGGTCACTGGAGGGGAAGCGGTTGGGGGACGGGGTAAGTGGGTGACGGGCATTAAGGAGGGTGCGTGATATGAGCAGCACTGGGTGTTGTATGCAAATGGTGACTCACGGAATTCTACCCCTGAAACTAATAACACAGTATGTGTTAAACTGAATTTAAATTAAAAAAAAAAATCATCCCTCTCTGCTTTTAATGTCACTTGAAGGGTATTCCTGCAAGGGAGAGGTGATCACTTCCTGCTTACCCACTGAAAGCCACAGCCTAATAAGACCCATGACAATAACTGCTGGAGAAAAGACATGCAAAATTAATTTCAGCTCCCCCTCCCCTGTAAGCACTAACATTTAATAAGTTTCAAGTGTGCCAGACAGGTAATTGTAACCATCCCAGCAAACCCTGCAGGAAAATCCCGCCTTAGAGATGGACACCTAAGGCTCACCTACTCTGCACATAAGCTTCACGAAAGCGTTCTGCCTTGTTCTCTGTTACTGATAAGGGAGAGGCGTTCTACAAGTATTTGTTAAATCCAAGATTCTTTTCAAAACGGAAAAACGAATTTCATGTCCCCAAATATGAACGCGACTCTCTCCACCCTACCCCTTCTCCTTCTAAGTGTCTCATTAAGAGCAACAAGAGCCTGATAAACTACTCATTCTGGCTGAATACACACCGCAGAGATCTGCCTTCTCCCAGAACCGAACACAAAGGCGGGAATCAGGAGATACTCGAAGAAAGATTCCAGACCTTCCTATCCCAACGACCAAGAATTTCTAAAGTCAAACAAATTAACCGAGTTCTTAGCCAATCATGAACAACCTAGAAGAGATCTTGAGTTCTAGCATCCATTTTTCCATTGCACTGTAATTCTACCCACTCTCTCTCCCAAGACACCAACCAGGATATAAGGATTTAAAAGCCCCAGGGGAGCTCGGGGCACCCTTCAGAACTCGTGCCCTCTTCCGGCCAAAGCTCCCACCGAACAATGATCCCTTGTACGGAGAACTGTGAGGTCTGAGGGCACAAGGAAACGGATCTCTAACTTCCAAGGTTGCAAACAAAAGCAGTTTAAACCCAGAGGCCTCCAAACCGGGAGCGGCCCTGCGCTCCCTGTCGGTGAGGTCAAAAAGTCTCAGAATTCCCCCAAGCATTGCGCTGCAGGGAAAACTTCAGGCCAGAAAAGCCCTACGTTGGGAAGAATAAGAAAAAAGCCGGAAGCCTGCAAAAACGCAAGCACCCAGTTCACGTGGGCTCAGCGAGCCGAGTCGGAGCGGAAGCCTGAGTCCGGCAGGCTACGAGGAGTTGGTCTCAGCAGCTGCAGACGCCCACCCTGCCGGCATCCCCGCTGGCCCCCGGAAAGGAATGGTGCCGGGGACGGCTGGGGGGCGGGCGCAGCCTCCGCCCCCCGCTCTTCTCCAAAGGGGCTTGTCCATTCCCGGCGCGGCACGGGTACGGCTGAGCCCACGGTGGTGGCGGTGGCGGTGGCGGTGGCGGTGGCGGTGGCGATGAGGCGAGATTGCAAGCGTTCCCTCTCCCCCAACCCCCGCCCCTGGGCGAGTGACCCCGGGGCTGGGCCCCAGCCCCTGCCCACCGAGGCGGGGCGCACAAGCCGGGCGCGTGGCCCTGGGGCGCGGTCCCCCAGGGCGGAAGCGAGCGCACACAGCAGGGCGGACTGCAGCCGCCGGGACGGCTCCTCTCACCTTCACTGCCGTGGGGGTGGCACCCGAGGCCATGTCTGCGCGGAGTGGCGGCTGCGGTGGCGGCTTCGAGGGGCCCAGCAGCCGAGGCGGCTGGAACGGCAGCGCGGGACTAAGCGGTGCGGAGTCCCGGGGGCGGCCCTGGCTCCTCCTCTTCCTCCCCGGGACAGCTGGATTGGCTGCTAGCGTGGGATCGCCCCCGCCACCCCCTTCCTCAATTCGAGGTTCCCGCGTCCCGCCCCTTTTGCAGACCTTTCCGGTTCTCCGTGGTTTCTCTCTCCACCCCAGTGCTAAGTAACGGGCTCACGACTGGGCTAATTAACGGAGACCGTTGGTTGAGCCCTTGTATTGGCCCACACTCTGTGCTTTTTACTTTCACCAGCTCCGTTAACTTTTGCAAGATCCCTACGAGGAAGAGCGCCACGCCGTGCTCTGCCCACTAGTAGCAGCATTCTCGGCCTCCTCGGTAAAATCAGGTCGGTCCGCGTTCCAGAAGTTCTCGCGGGAGGGAGACTTTTCCTCCAGAGGGAACTGGCTGTTCGCCGACATTCCTTCCAGATGCTAACGCCCCGCGGCAGCGCTTTGCCCTTCCTACCGCCGCGACCAGGGGTTTTTGCTCCAGGCCCTTATTCCTGGGGGACGGAGCAGGGATTGGGTTACCCCAGACTCGGGGATGACAAAAAGGAAATAAACAGAGTAACCTGCTACGGGATAACCTTTCTGATGTGCAAGCTATAGATTTATTCATCTTAAATTTGTGAGGAGGCTTTTAAGGGGGTGAGACACTGCCAGCCCCCAGTTGGGCTTGAAGCGGCCAAGGCCATCTTCAACCTCTCCCACCCCGGCCAATGTCCAGTACACCTAGATTCACAATCCAGACCCATGGGTTCATCGTTCAACACTGGTCATTCTCACCCCCCGCCCCCCAAGCATGGCACCAGCTCTCCACTTGGATAATCCCTTCTCAAAGTCCCCATCCCTCCCCTGCTAGGATAATCCAGTTTAACCTCCCTTGATGGATTAAACTCTCCAAAACTAAATGCTCGGTGGCAGTCATGTTCTGAGACACAAAAATACTGCACATTACCCCGGGGATGGGAGGAAGAATGTACTCTTTCCCTACAGCAGCAAAACACTGAAACAAGACATAAATACAATTTCATTTAAAATACCACCGTGGGGGGGGGGGCCGCCCCTATAACCCGTTTACTGAAATAGTAAAGACTCTCAGCCTCTTATTTTTTTGCTCTAGGTCTTAACTTTTCTTACAATGTAAAGTTTGTTCTGTTTCTTTTAAGTTATAAAATGAAATGGCTAACGAATAGAAAGTAGAAGACTGGGGTGTTCTTTTGAAAGGGCAGAAGGCTGGGAGTCCCTCAAATGTGGTATTTCAGGAGTCTGTCTGCTGATTGCTCTACGGAGGAGCAGGAAGCCCACTGATCAGAAGGTAACTATTGGGGGGGACCCTGATACCCTGGGATTTATGGCTGCTTGGTAATTAGGAGACCTTGACCAACTTATGTGCTTTGATGTGACCAGCAAGTCCAGTTTCTACTCAGTATTGGGTCTCTGCCAAAAGTTAGGCCCTATAAACAGGTTAGATCCTGGAAGTGTTAGAAGACCCTCAGAGAAGGAGGTATTTGAAACTTGGAAAGGGTTAAACTGGACTTCTGGACTTTTCTACGGTAACTTGCAGGTCTGGGCTCAATCATTTGCTCTTGAACATGTGATGTCTGTGAAGGGAAAATTGTCCCAAATCTGGTCTGTTTTTTTGAGGGATGTAATTCACAAGCCATTAATAGGAGGAAATTGGCAATTCTAGACAAAATTTAAGCAATTTTCTAACCTCTTGTAAGAAAACAGGCACCCAACCCCCCGCTGGTTGTTAGGCACTGTTTGTGTGTGTGTGTGTGTGTGTGTGTGTGTGTGTGTGTGTGTGACATGTAGTTCAAGGCAAATTCACCCACCTCCCAAGGGGATTCCACTCACCCAAGAAGCAGAGGACCCTAGGGGAGACTTGTTGGATAATGCCTTAATGTGTCTTTGGCTGATTTCCAAGTTTTAGATAATTTTTTCTTAACAAGCCCTAGAATCAATGGAAGACAAAATTTGTAATAGTGGTCTCTCTTTTTGATCGGTATGGGGAATTCTCAACAGGACAACAGGTATCTCAAGAGTCTATATATTACATATATACATATATAGGTATATACATCAATCATATAGGATTTTCAACTTTGAACAAATTCCTTAGTGTGTCTTCTTAAAATGGTGAAATTTTATTTCATACCTACTTGAAAAACCTGAAAGTTCTCTGATGTTTCTTAATTTTTCTATAAAGTGACATACATACATAGAGAGCACAAGCACAGGGAGGGGCAGAGAGAGAGGGAGAGAGAAAATCTCAAGCAGACCCCTGCACTGAGTGCAGAGCCTGACACAGGGCTCGATGAGGACCCTGAGATCATGACCTGAGCCAAAGTCAGACGCTTAACCGACTGAGCCACCCAGGCGCCCCGTGACTATACTATTTTTGACAACATTTGTCAGATAACCAAATTTCCCAAGAAACAATCTCAAGTAGGATTAGCCATGATCAACTTTCTTCCTTGGACAAACTTACAAAATGCCATTATGAGCCTTTGTGATTGCTGGTTATAAATTAGAGAGAGCTCAATGGTCCTTGAAAGTATTCATGGTGCAAAAGTAATAATTTCTCTGATGGGATGCACAGACAAAGTTGGGAAATATCTGATTGTAAGCTGCTGCTTATTGAAATCTTTGCATTCCCTTCTGGTCTGACGACAGTAAGCTGTGGGTAACCCCCCCCAAACAAAAAAATTGATTTGCTGTATTTCTGAGTAATATAGGTAATTCTATAAGTATATAAATAATTCCATTTAAAAATATTTGAGTTCTTGGAAATGCTTTGCTTATAGGTGTTATAAATGTGTCCTGTCAGGAATGTGAAATGCTTCGACATGAAATAAAATACGTAAAATTTTTGAAAAATTTAAAATATTTAATTGAATATAATTGTAAAAGAGAACTGAGGAAAATTATTCTGTTCATCATGGAAATGTTAACCAATAATAGTTAATACAATCATCAGTGAAAAAGCAAAGATGATATTTCTCATTGTACCCAATATAGAAATAGAATAACAATTCGTAAATAGAACATAAATGTTTAAGAAATACTTAAGACTTGTTTTTGATTGTGTGGCCCTAATAAATTGAATATTAACTTTAAAACCAAATAAACACTTCCTTATACATACAAAGCTCTCAACCATCTGACTGTAGAATATTAAACATAAAGACAAAACCCTCCCATTGATTATTCCACCAAGAGCGGAAACTGACCATATTGAAGAGAGTAAGGAATGGTCTAGAAGTGAGGAAAGGAGACAACAGATACCTCCCTTCATGAAGTTTGTATGAAAAAGGAGAGATATTGAAACATAAGAGGATAAGAAGTCAATGTTGGTTTTCTTCCCCTTTCCTTTCATGATGAGGGAGTTTTGAATATGTTTGTAAGCAGAGGGGAAGAAGTTCACACAGAAGGAGAAGAAGGAAAAATGGAAGATAGGAATGAGAGAGATGCCTAATGAGGCAGGGTCCCGGAGTATCCCAGAGGGATGGGATCAGAAGTACTGATGGGGAGCATGGTCCTGTATCAGAAGAAGGGGATACGGGTCTGGGAAAAGGAGGTAGGATGGGGGCTCTAGATAAATTTAAGAGAAGGTGTTGTGAACCTACAGGAGATCCCTCCTGGTGTCCTAATATTCTCAACAAAGTAAAAGATAGGGTTACAGAATGGCTTTGAAGAGAGATGGCATACTTTTGGCATGGTTGTGGGACCATGTCAGATTAGGGACCATAAATCTAAAATGGTACCAATCTACAGGGGCATATAATTTCCCCTGGTAGGCCCCTATTGTCTGACTTGATGGTCTCAAGGAATGGAGGGTATTGGGGGGTGAGTTTATATTATCAACACTGGGAGTCCAGCCTTACACAGAGCAGAGGCCAAGAAGGAGCTGGGTGATGGTGAAGGCACTGGAGGGCTCAAAGAAGTCTCAGCTCAGTGGTGGTAGAATGAAGGGGTGTGAGAAATGGAAGGAGGGCAGGTCCTGAAGGGAGATATTGAAGCTCAAGTTTTTAGAATTATAGCCCTAGGTTATGGCAAGATCCAAAAAGTGAACAACTGAATCAAGTCATCAGATAGGACAGAAGGCGCTTTTTGTGTGCATTGTCTGAGATCATTCTACATCTACTGGGACCGTGGCAGAACTTGGGGAAAGGGGAAGGCGGGGAGCCAGGATCCAGTTGCTGGGAAGGGCTGGCAAGGGAGAGCCCCAACGCTGGTCAGAGACCTCACAATAGTCCTAGTTTTATAGACATCAGGAAGCAAGCCAATCTGGAGTTGGCAGTGAGGAACCAGCAGTCCCATGATATATGGGGAACACTAGAACATTTGGCCTGCCCTGGAGAGAGTCGTGGAGGGAAATGGTTGACTAGGTTTCAATAAAGGCAAAGAGTTGGAAAGGGCCATCCAGAAGGAGGGTGAGGCTGTAGAGGAGCTTATTAATGATTAAACAATCATTTTACAGAGTGCAGTAGAAAATGTACTTATAAAGTGCTGAGGGAAAATGCAAGACAGGAGTTCTTAATCAGACTGGTAGCTCAGGAAGAATCAGGACAAACTATCCAGAGGAGGTGATGCGGGGATCCTGAAAGACAACCCGGAAGTAGCTAGGTAAAGTGGGGAGGGAGGAGGTAAGGGGGAGGGAGGCGCCAAGTTTCAAGCCAAAGGATAATATTTCACAGAGATACGGCACCTCTATGGTATCACCATATGTTCCAAGTGGCCGAATTGAAGAGTAGGTTATGATGTATCGGCCATCACTGATGACGTAGCTTCTGATCAAACTGAAAATATCTATTTTTGGCCAAACGGAGCGCAGGTGAGTGAAAGGAAACATGGTGTTGCTGAGAATTCCATAGGCCTCCCCACAGATCTTATACCAGATGCAATATTTTATTCTAGACCATCTGACCGTAACGGCCAGAATTAAATTAAAACATTAGACGCAAATCTTGCTCCAAAAGGAACAGGCTCTTGTTAAATTCATCCAGCTTTTTAAAAAAAAATTATTTGTATTTTTTAAAGGATTTTATTTATTTATTTAACAGAGAGAGACACGGCGAGAGAGGGAACACAAGCAGGGGGAGTGGGAGAGGGAGAAGCAGGCTCCCCTATGAGCAAGGAGCCCTATGAGGGGCTCGATCCCAGGACTCTGGGATCATGACCTGAGCCGAAGACAGACGCTTAACTGACTGAGCCACCCAGGCGTCCCTCATCCAGCTTTTTATTGAAAAGTTTTATGGTTTTAATGGACTTAAAGTAAAAAAAGAAGCAACTGGTTGTTCCCTAGGTGTTGCCGTGACTGGGTCACACCATGCTCACCGCACTGTGCCTGCCCTCTCCCACCCCCTACCCTTCCCTTTCCCTCTCTTCCTCAGACTATTATTAAGACAGGCATCACAGGTTTGATACCATTGAATTTATGGACTAGATCTAGGGACACTTTAAAACAGATTTTCATGTCATTTGCCTTGAAATTCTTCGTTTTTCTTTCCTTGTTTCATTGGTCAGGTTTGTGTCCCAGTCGTCTTGCACACAGCATGGTGCACAGGTGCAGAGTACGGCTTATAGTCATTCATTGAACGAATAACCGAGTGAACGACTATGTGAATAAATAAATAGAAGAACAAACACATTAATTACGCTTTTAGTTTTAACAAGAATGAAAGCTCAGAAATGCTGGCTCTTCACAGCAGGGGGCAGCAAAACAGTTTTTTTTTTTTTAATCTTTCAAGTCAGTATTGTCTAACGTTTGTCACATTGACTTTCTATGAGAAAGACACACATACACACAGGGGTGCTATAATTTAAAGGTCAGTTCTAAAGTGACAAGTGGACTCTACTTGGGTTGCTTCTAACAATGCACGTGCTTTTTCACAGTCTTTTCTTCAAGGACCCCAAACTGTTCATACTGCGTTATATACCGATGGCCAGCAGATGGCAGTACTTTTCACGGTCAGGATTACAGAACAAGATTTTGAGGAAAAAATAAAGCTTTTAGAGGGCATGAAATTTTTTTTAAGATTTTATATATGTATGTATGTATTTGACACAGAGAGAGAGAGCAGGGAGAGGAGCAGAGGGGGAGGGAGAAAGAATCTCAAGCTGAGTCTGTGCCGAGAGGGGCAGGAATTCTTTATTTTAAAAACTATAGAAGTAAAATCAGTATGAAGTAGAGGATGAAATCTTCTAGGTCTCAAATGTCTTGATGAAAGAAAGGTAGAATTTTAACCATAGGCACATTGTTCATTTTGAAGCAAGGCGATAACGAAAACGTTTTTAAAATGTCAAGTTTGAGTCTTACAAAAGGTGAGTTGTAATTGATGGTAATCATTTGGATTTCACTGTGTACTTTTAGAATGTTCCTTTATCAGATTTTTCAATGATCAATTCACAGATGTTAGCCAAGGGAAAGACACTTAAACCACTACACAATGCTTCCAGATTACTGATTAATAACACAAAATGACTTCCTGCGTCGTCCCTGGCTACATTATTTAAGTGCCAACAGAGTACTCAGAGGCTTTTACATTTTATCGGGTCTTCACCTTTTTTTAAACATTTAACTACTTTAGTTGGCTTTTAATAATCAGGTTGAAAGTAGGAACAACGTCTGTAGTTGAAGTACTTGAACTGCAAGGGCAATTGCAGACCAGCTGGCTTGGAGAGGGACAGCACTTACCTGGACTCTGCACACAGGACGGGAGACTTCCATACGGTGAAGGAGCAGACGCCGCTCTAGCACTTGGCTGCTTTTTAGATCTTCCATTCCTTAGATATGCAGAGAAACGATAATTGCTTGGATGGGAATAAAAAGCATTCTGTTGCATTTCTGCATGTAATGAAAAGTCCCCCTGTCTTCGGCTCTTTGATTTCCCACATGGAGCCCAATTTGGATTTTACTACAATAACAAAGGGCACTAGGAAAAACAGAAGGGCATATTTGCTTAAATTGCTGTTTGCACGAAAGAAACTCCCTAATGGGGTTATCACTGGGTCAGGCTGCACTCTGTTTTTCACCAAGGCTGAGTTGAGGGAAAACGGATTCAGAAAGTGAGGTGGGTTTAGATACTTCGAACACCACGATTTTAATAAAGTTTGGCCTTCTTGGCAAAACAGGCTCTGAGCTCTTCTATTTGATTAGTAACTGAAAGACACGTCGAAAGGGATTAGAAATCCTGAAGAATGGTCAACTACCAGGAAATGACCCTTAGATTTCATTTTGTTTCCAAAGAATAACACTGCTCCCTGTGGGAGGAAATATGGTCTGGAAGTGTGGCCTCTGACCCTACACTATTTTGGTATTGAATGTTGTCACATTCTCTGCTTCAATTTCCTCATCTGTAGAATGAGGAGGATAATAGCGGATTGGGGTGAAAGTTCAAGTTAACACTTGTAAAGCGCTAGGAATGCAGTAAGAACTATGTGCGTTAAAGGTGATAATGATCTACCAGGCACTGCTTGAGGTGCTGAGGAAACAGATGCATAAGACGGAAAACCAACCATCACTCCAGGACGCAGGCTGGTCTGGGCATCAGGGGCTGGAGAGAAAAAGCACACTGTGCTACCGAGCTATGCTTATCTCTGAAACCAAGTTGCAACCTCTGAGTTACATCTAATATTCGCTGAACAAATGTAGGAAGCCGGCTCTGTGGGAAGTTGTCGACAATTCTACTCTGCTTTTAGGGAGTCTCTTGCGATTGTAAGTACTTGGAGGAAGAGTACGCTTGAATGAATAAGACACCAATTTTGGCCCTCAAGGAGCTTATAACCTGGCGGAAGAAATCAGTCTGCAAATAAATAACTAATTCAGAGCAGAAGCACATGAGTGTACTGGGGTGGGGGGTGCCCAGAGTAAGCAGCTTCCCACCGAGAAGCAGCAGCAATGAATTCTGATTTGGGGGGAGGCTCAAACAAGCAGGTCTTTGGAAAGAAGGAAATGAGACTGTATTTTTCCCCCAAAATTTTCTGTGAGAATGCCCTAGGAATAATTCCTAGAAAAGAGATACTAAGGATCTTACAGCCAGACAGGACCAGCTAGAGGCAAATACATTCTAACCTTCCACTTTACATAGAAATTAAACCCTAGCAAAACTCCCGTAGCTTGAAGGAAGTAAATTTTCATTCCCATGCCAGGTAGCAGATGCTCATTCATTTCATTTCATGATCACTTTAAGGAAACCCAAACACACTGACTAAAGAAAATGTAGTTTAGGTTGTTAAAACTGAGAGTTATGAAATCCTTCCTATACCTTTGTTCAAATTAAGTTATAAATTTTACACCAAATCATACTTTACTTACAAAACATCTTCCACCTCAATGAATCTTTATGCCCTTTCTAAACAGACTTTTTAAAAAAATAAATTTAAGACACTTTTTTTTAAGGGAAGTCTCAACCGGCATCAAATAATATATGTCATGTATATTATATATACATTTTCTCCCTCAGTATAGCAATGCCTCTTTAAATATACATATACATAAAAGTTTCCCCCTCAGTATAGCATTAAAGATAGTTAATGTAATTAAGTGTTTCACCCTTTGTAGGAAAAAAAACCCATAGGAGAATCTTAAAATGGTTTATAAATACGTCTAGGAGTAGATTTTAATCACTGTTCTCGTCCTCATCTGGCCACTAAGAGAAAGCAAGACTGACAGTTGAAATGACTTATGCAAAGTTGAGAACATCAGCAAAGCTTCGACTCTGGCTGCCAACATCATCTTGTCCCAGAGGCCACACTGTCTAACTGCTGGTCACTCATTCAGAAGGCATTTCTGGAGTCTCACCTCTAAATGGATTTGCTTGGTAGTTGGTAAAACAGGGAGGATAAATCAATGATTTCCTCCCACTTACTGAACAGCTTGCTGGACATTTTGTACACTATCCAGGTCACCGAGATGAGAATCTCAGGGGAAAAAAATCCGCCAAGTCTGAAGAGTTGCGAGCACTCCCAGAGAATAAAAGCAATTTCTAACCCAAAGGTATGAGGCTTATTTTAGCTGAAAATTAATCTTTATGTCTTCATTTTTTCCTTCTTCTTCTGTCTCAGATCTCTTTTATCATTGCCTAGGACTGGTAGGAAAAATCCCTGAAATATTTAAACCTTAATACATTAAAAGTAAAAAAAAAATATTGATTCATAGGAATGAGCTAGAGAAAAGGGCTAGTTTGGAGTGATGAATCCATATTTTGGGTCTGCTGAAAATTCACCACATCCTGCAAGAGAAGTCAGTGGATTACGCCACTAAGAAGGAATCTAAACTGTACTTATGCAGGATGGCACTCAGATTTATCTTTGGTTATTGAGTGAAAGTAAAAAGAGAATGCTATGGGCGGCTGGGTGGCTCAGTCGGTTAAGCATCTGCCTTTGGCTCAGGTCATGATCCCAGGGTCCTGGGATTGAGACCCGCATCGGGCTCTGCTTGGCGGGGAATCTGCTTCTCCCTCTCCCTCTCCCTCTCCCCTTCCCCCCCGGCTCATGCTCTCTCTCACTCTCTCTCAAATAAATAAATAAAATCTTAAGAAGAGAGAGAGAGAGAATGCTATGACATTGGCAAGAATGTTCAAGGCAGAATTTCCTAGGATTTTATTCATGATAAATGAAAAAAATACCCAATTGTTATCAGACCTTTTTTCTAGCCTGCTCCTCTGCATTTATCCACACAGGAAACATGATTTTCTATGATTTAATTGCTGTTCTTTCTCCAGCATGGAGCATTCACCTGTAATCGAATGCAGTGTTTGCCAAGTAAATGAGAACACATGAATATCATCTTTACGCCAGCATGGAGAGTGGAGCTGATTGTTCTAGAGAGCAGAGGGCAGAGAACTAGCTCTATTAACTCTCCCTGAATCAAGTTGTAGTGGAGACTAGTCTATTGTATCACATCTTCACTAGCGTATGGATTATTATTAATCCAGTTTGGCTCATTTGATAGAATTAAGCTAATATTTTGATTGTTATTTTTTGTTAATTTTCTTTATAATTTGTATCTCCTGTGTGAAGTCATTGCTTGTATCCTCTGAATACTTAATTATTAAGATTATTTTTCTTATATACTTGAATATGGGTATTAATCATTCTTCACATTTGATGAAAATATTTTTCCTTTCAATTATTGTTTTGTGATTTACGTATTTGTGATTTTATATATATTTCTGTATATTTGAATATTTTCCTTTGAATCTTTTTTATTGCATCTGGGTTGCATCAAGATAGAATTATCTTGTATTTTTTTTAAAAGATTTTATTTATTCACTTGAGAGAGAGAATGAGAGAGAGAATAAAAGCGGTGGGGAGGGCCAGAGAAAGAGGGAGAAGCAGACACCCTGCTGAGCAGGGAGCCCGACTCAGGGCTCGATCCCAGGACCCTGAGATCATGACCTGAGCCAAAGTCAGATGCTTAACCAACTGAACCCCCCAGGCGCCCCAGAATTATCTTGTTCTTTATTTTTCTTCTTTTTTATCCTCACACATATATTCTTAACTTTGGGGCTTATTTTGATATGCAGCATAAGAAAGATTTTTAGAAAAATAACGTACTAGCAAGCTACCATATTAAACAGGTGTTATTTGTGTTTTTGAGATAAGGTATTATAAATAAGGGAGAACTACAGCAGGATTCTACAAGAGGCTGAGAACAGATAGCTGATTCTTTAGTAGAGAGCCTCTTTGCTTTCATTTTGTGCCGGATTGTCCTGATTCCAAACAACAAACTCCAAACAAAGGGAGAAATCTATGTCCAGAATAGAGCAAAGAGTTTAGTACTGAAGACCATGTTGAGGTCTCACTGTCTCCTTGGCTTGGCTGATCTAATTTATCTTTTCTTTTCATGAAATTAATCTTAAGTGCACACACTGTTCATGCTCCTGAATTCAGGGATGCTTAATGTACTTAGTGCAAGCTAGAAATATTGATTTCTTAATGTAGTACTTAAACACATATATTATGGCGCCAATTCCTGGCATAAACTATTTTAATTTAATTCTTTTAATGAGTAAAAAATAAAAGTGCTGTTTGTGGTTAGATATGTAAGTATACTTAGCAATAGGTCCAGCCTGGTAACGTTACGGTCTAGAAATTCTAGCAAAATATTGTGTCTCACTCGGTTACTTCACTGTAGACACAGAAAGACCTTGTCTTTGGCTTTTGGTTTTTTAAGCGTTTCATTTCAGTACATCAAACATTTATTAAGTACCTCCTCTGTACCAGGCACTATGCTGGGGTGCTAGGGGTAAAAAGATAAATAAAAAGATTTTGCTGAGGCAACTGAAAGCCTACTTATAGACAGGCACATAAACAGATAATGGCAATATAGTTCAAGTCCTGAGATTCAAAGCACTTAAGTTTGTGTCCAAGATTTTAAGGGAAGCCCATACTTTACTCTTTGCAGGACTATTCTCCTACCCTCTGACACTGTCCCCAGTCCAACAGGAAAGGGCTTTAGAGATGCACAGGCTCCCCTCCCATTAGCCCACCCACCCGCTTCCTCCACCTGCTTCATCATCACCTACTACCTAAGCACCTTATCCCAGGAAGGAAGCTGTACTTAGAATTAATTTCCCCCTTTCCCTAAGAGGCCATGGGACTAATGATCATATCTCACACCCTCACTGGCCTTAGTCACCACAAGTGCAAACCTCTCAGATCAACACAGGGACTCTCATCCATACATTTCTGGACAGTCCTTTAACTGAGCCACTCTCCCGTTCCTTCCCAAACTTCTGTCCTTTCCAATGTGGCCTTTGGAGCTCAGAGCTTGAATAGCAACATCTGTCTTCCCTTCGAACCCTTCTTTCCACACTCTTCTTTGGATACCTTTGCCTTCTTGCTCTAAGACCTGGATCATCCCCCTGCATCCTGCCCACCTGCAGCCCTTTCAAATCGTGGCTGTGTTTGCTTCCATGCCCCATATTTCCAGGTCCTGGAGGTGGGAATGGGAAATAGGTATTCTTCTTGTTTCTCATCACCGCTTCTCTTTCAGAGACTCCGGCTCTCTGGAGGTGATATTAGATGGTTTTCATTTCCTCCCCACCCAGTCATTCTGCTTCATGCCTGGCGCATTTTAGCAACCGGCTCACCGCGTTTCCGTCCATTACTGCTTCAGACATCGTTTTCGGTGACTTTAGCGTCCATATAGATGGTTGGTCTTCAAATTTACTTGCGTATTTGAATCACCTGAGGATGTTTTTAAAGATTACCTGTGCTCAGGTCCTCCCCAAGCCCCAGAAATATGGATTTAATTGGTCAAGATAGGATTCAGGCATTAGGGTTTTTTGTTGTTGTTGTTGTTTTTGTTTTGCTTTTTTGGGTTTTTCTTCTTTTTTAATTCACAGGTTGATCTGAATGCGCAGGCAGGATTCAGAACCCCTTACGTAGGCGATCAATTCCCGTTCCTTAACCTCACTCCAACACCTCCCCTCCACTCACCTCCCTCCCACACTCACCTGCTCCCACAGTTACATCCTAAATCTTGTTATTATCAGCAGCCTCCAAAATCTGGTTTTCCATCACCCCACTTTGTGATATCCACAGCATCTCTTCCTCACCCAAAAGTAACACCATTCCAGTAATTCAGGGATCCACCCCATGACCTCTCCCCGCTCCAACTCTCCCCTCTTGACTTACTTCCTTACCCAGCTTAGATGCCACAGACTGTCACCACAACGTCCTTGGATGCACCCTCAACTCTTTTGCCTGGAGACCACCTCCACTTACTTCCCTGACAAAATGCAAACCCTAGCCATATGCAACTCTGTCTTCCCCACGTCTGCATCCAAGCAGCCAAATGGATGGGACGGGCGAAAAAGACATTTGCTCTGCATGCATTGCCACAAAGCTCAAGTGGGTTCTCGGAACTGTAGGATGACTCTGCTAGAATTCTCTGTTCCGTTTCCTGCCCACGTGGTCAGACGAATGCTGCATACCTTCTCTCTTTTCAAACCTCTGGCACTCCCTCCCAGCCGTGGCCCTCAGCTTATTGCTAAGGAAATAATAGCAAGTGGAGGAGCACTGCTTCCTTTCCCCTTTACCAAGTCCACCACCTCCTTGCACCGCCCCCTCCTGTTCTGTCTTCTGTTTTGCCATCCTCCTGTCCCACCTTTTTTTCTGCTTCCCAGCCTCCAGAGCCGTCAACTTCGGACGGGTCCAGCCACCAGCCCCAGCTCTTGCCCTCCTCACAGGCTGTCCTCACTCCCTGGCTGAGCTCATCCAGGCACCTGGCTTGAAGTAGCATCGTTGGGCTCGTGAGAATCCCTTTCCCTCCTTCCCTCTAAGCTTCAGGCTTGAATATCTCACTACCTACTGGATAGTTCCACTTGTATGCTTGAAAAGCAAAACCTGTTAAAACCAAAATTATTCAATTTTTTCTTCTCCAATCTGCCCTTGACACGGATTCTCTTTTTCAGTAAATGGCATCACCATTGCCTGAGGTGCACAGTCAAATGTCTAGGTGTCACCCTGGGACACCTGGGTGGTTCAGTCAGTGGAGCTTCCGACTCCTGGTTTCTGCTCGGGTCATGATCTCAGGGTGGTGAGCTCGAGCCCCATGGCAGGCTCCATGCTCAGTGGGAAGTCTGCTTGAGATTCTCTCTCTCTCCTCTGTCCCTCTCCACACACTCTCTCTCTCTGAAATAAAGAAATAAATCTTTAAAAACAATGTCTAGGTGTCATCCTTTATTTTCTTAAACTTAACTTCTCTTCAGCCAAGTCTTGTCAGCAGTACCTGCAAAACATACCTTGAATCTGACAATTCTCACCACATCCACCTCCTATAATTTTGCTCCAAGTGACTATGACATCTGGCTGTGGCATTAATTAAGTTCCTAACTTGTCTTCCTATTTTTGCTCCTGCTTTTTTCCAATTGGTTCTCCACGAAGCTGCAGATTACGTTTTCAAAATATAAATATAGTTCAGTAAGCCCACTTACACCTCTCCTGTGCTTGCTATTACACTCTGAGCATGGTAAATCCTTACCAGGTCTCACCAGGCCCTCTGCGACCTAGCTCCTGACTCACCTTCCTGACCTCGTTATGGCTCCCCTTGCCTGGTCTGCTGAAGTCAAGCAGGCTGGCTTTGCTCTCTGGAATGCACTAAACTTGCTCTTCCAGGTCTCTGTACGCGTGTTCATTTTGCAGAGAATGCTGCTCCCCTCTACCTTCATACCGCTCATTTCCTCATTTCATAGAAGGAAATGTGAGAAGAAATATCCAGGCCTCCTTGTCTTCCCTTCCCTTACTTTCCTTTATTTCCTCTGTATGACTCATCACTACCTGAACTCAAATATTTATGTTTACTTTTTTATTATTTGTTTCTCTGGCTAGAATATAAGCCTCCCGAGGGGAAAAAATCATACCTGTCTTGTTCAAAGTGGCATCCCCAGTGCTTAGAAACAGAGCCTAGGATCTGGGAGATGCTCAAGAAGTATTTGTTCAATGAAGGAATGAAAGGCATAAATCATCACTAAAACTGACTTAAGTATTCATGCAAAGAGGATTGATGTTGATAGTACTATATTGCTCATTAAAAACAAACAGGGGCGCTTGGCTGGCTCACTCGGTTGTGCAGCCAACTTGATTTTGGTTCAAGTCATGATCTCAGGGTCCTGGGATCGAGCCCCGCATCGGGCTCCCTGCTCAGTGGGGAGCCTGCCTCTCCCTCTCCCACCGCCCCTCCCCCCACTCATGCTCTCCCTCAAATAAATAAATAAATCTTAAAAAAATACTCCAAAACAAAACCAAAACCAATGACTACTCATGTGTGTCAGTACCACCTAAAACCATCTTACCCGCCTTTGAATACCACCACAGTTGCTGCCCAGCTCCATTGTCTACCTTGTGAACACACCATCTCCGCTGACCCTGGCTGGTTCAACCGGGGTGGGGCCCTGGCCAAAGACCCACCACCCTATTGTCTGATTACGGACCACCTGGTTGGCCTGGGTTCCGAATCTGATCAAAAGGGGCATTACTACTCAGTTAGGTTGAAGCCTGCTGCTGGGTGGGATGAAGTGGCTGGCAGCAGAACATCATTACCGTCTGGTTTATAATCTTAGAAAATGTCCAATATTAGAGGACTTGGTAAATACATGGTATAGAATGTTATACTAAAGTCGCTAAAATGATATCAATAAAAACCTTTGAAAGTTGTTTACTATACACGGTGTATTGTTGAGTGCAAGAAGCGGAGAGCAAAGCTGCTAATGCTGTGTGACTTCAATTTTGCTAATTCTCCCCTGCCCCACCTCTCCTTCTTCCTCTCTCCCTCTCTCTCTCTCCATATATATATATATATATATATATATATATGTATATATATCTTCATATCTACTTATATCTTCTCAAGAAAAAAAAGAAATATACCAAAAATTTAATAGGGCTTCTTTTTTCCTGGATAGCGCCAATAAGGATTACAGGAATGTCCCCCTTATAAGTGATTTTATTTTTTCTTTACAGTTTTATGAACTTTTTCAAATTAAATTAATTATAATAAAAAGCCACATTACTTGAGAGTTTTCCACGAAAAGAACACTCCAAGATTTAATGCATTGTTTGAAACTATATACTTCTGCATTACATATACATTACATATGGAACAATATGATTAAAATATTATATATAGCTACGTGTTACATATGTATTTATATAACCTAACAGATTAGAATATATTGCATATATTATGTTTACACACACACACATATAACTTCATAGATTAGTGAGTTCCTTGGAAGCCTTGAACTGCTACTACTTTAGTTCAAATTCTGAAGTATGATTTTATGATAACTCCTTTAAATGACTGCCAAGCATTTGCTTTTTTCTTCTAAAGAAAGTAGAATAAAGATAAATCAGTCCAAGGGCAATTATATAATTTAATGAGAATTAAAAAGTTAAAGTCCATTTGTTTAAAGATTGAACTATGGAATAATGGGAGCTTCCTTTTAACATTATTTTTCATTTTATAAATTCAAATATATCCTTGGTAGATTATAATGAGCTCCTCTTTAACCCCTAAATGCTGCACGCATGCAAAGTAGAAAATTAGGCTATTCCACGGTAAATCTCAAAGAGTAGGGTATTATAATTCAAATATTAAGGTCTAGGACTGACAGTGATTTGAAATAACAGTTTAAAGACAGTATGAAAAAGAGTAATAAAAATGCATTTGGAGTTGAGAATAAAATTAATGGGTTTAGTGTGTGTTTAATTAGGAAGTCCTTCTGTTTAAAATTCAGGTTTAGTCATTAATTCTTTTATTTGCTTATTTGATAAGTATTTATAGAGCATCTGCTGTGCCAAGTGCTAAGAATACAGTGGTGAAAAAGAGATGAACCATATCTTCTCGAAATAGACCATACGTTAGTCAACTGAGTGCACAGTTTATCAGGGAGTTGAAATGACAATGCATATTAGGAAGGTGAAGTGGGGTTGAACATTAAGTTGGAGGTGAAGTATAGGATCTCAAAGGGTCCTTTCTTCTAAAGGAATATTTAAAGCTTCTAAACCCTATTCACCTAAAGCACCCTGCCAGGGGGTGAAATCCGTTTTTCTCTGTGGCCTAGATGAAAACTGATTGTATAATTAGTCACTGACATGATTGAAATTCTGTACTTACATTCCCCCCTCCCCCAAGATACCCCACAGGAATGACAGCAAAGCCAGATATTTGCCAACCTCCAGATGGTGTGTTCCTGATACCCCCCCCACACACACACACACAATGTTAGGGTCTCTAATTGTTATTTGTCTAGTGACAAATGGTCAAATGTCCACTGATCCTTCTGAACCAACAAACACATTTCTGTGGTAGATGCTGGATAATAGGACAGAGAGAAGGGGGAGAGGCTAAGGAAAAGATAAGAAAATCAGTTGCCCTTTTTAGATCCCTGCTATGGGCCAGAAAGCTTGCAGGTTTATGTCTAATCCTCCCAAGAACTCTGCAGCACAGGTATCGTCATAATTTAAAGATGACAAAACAGAGGTCAAGAAACACAGAAGGCTTCATTCAGGGATACTTCGCAAATCCACAGTAGATCTGTGATTCAAATTCAGATCTTTCAATCTCCAGAGCTAGGACTGCTTTAAAATACTTCAGTGCTAATAGCAGACTATCTATGCAGGGAAGAAACAGGAGAGTAACTGGAGAAGAAGGTGTGGGTGTATCGTAATTATCCTAAAAACGCAAGAATGAAGGATGCTAGCAAATACAGTTTATAACTTTATAACTGCCTAATCTGATTTATTGCCATTCTAACGGCAGTTTGCTTTTTTAACCCTCCTATACCCCAGTCCTGCCAGGAACTGTTTCACCAGGAGGCTCAACCTGTCCTACACAGATGGGCCATTGGGATAGATTGAATTTGGGGTCTCAATTCTTCATTCTGCCATGACAGATTTATATCATTCCCTCCCTCGCCTTGCTCCCATACAAATGAAGTGTATTTTTCCTATTCTTCAACTTTGGCCTTGGACATGTAACCCACTTCGGTGATGGAATGATGGTGACAAAAGCAGACACTGGAAACATACCTGAATGGTTGTGCTTGCCCTCTGGGGCTCCAGTGTTCCACCATGAGTAGACCTGTGCCTGACCCGGATAGCTGTTTCCCTGCCGGCTCAGCCCCAGAACAAAGACACTTAGAACAGACTCCAACCTTTCCTGCAGCGGGGAGCCAAAGCCAGACCCACCCACAGCCTGAAATTAGCCTAGAGAAGCCAGCCCCTGTCTTGTAAAGATCCCCAAGTGTAAGTTGAATAAATGTTTATTGCTATAAGCCACTGAGTTTAGGGATCATTTGTTATGCAGCAATCTCATGCCTCTGGTTGACCAGTAGAGCCATCACACGCACATAAAATTCTGGAAGTGTGTAAGAAGAACAATATTCTTCCTGATCTTGATTCTTTCTGAGTCAACAAGACAGAAAGTCAGAAATGAAGGGCCATGACTTAGGGACTTGAATATATGGCCCAAACACATGTGAAAACAGTTCCTGCATATTTATTTGCCCGAGCAGAGGAGAGCTAGAAGGTGAGGGGTGAAGGGCAGCCCCTCCAGGGCAAAAGCTGTTCCCCAGCCAGCCTCCTAAATTTAGCCCCGGAAGTCAAACGCCTGCTGACTGTCAGAGGGAGAAACATGCTAAAGGAACAAAGGATTAAAGCAATTGTCTTGGTTCTCAGCTGGCAGCCTTACAAATGAAATTAACAAATGGCTAAACGTCGTTTTTATGTTACTAGCTGCCTTCACAATAGTAATCATATCTCATTTCCCTAGAGAATGACATCTTAAGCCAACTAGGGCTTAGGCCTCATTAGATATATTGGCGTATACTTCGCTCATGAAGTAAGCTATAGATTAAAGTCACTGGAACAAAGTACTAGAAATGGAGGTGCCTGAGGCAATTTTAGTCTCAGTATAGATCATTGTCCGCTGAAGGATTAACCACAGAAATATAGTATTCAGATTTATGTAGGTGAGGATTTATAGTAGTATTTAGTAAAAACAGGCATGGGGCTTATCATGAAATATGCTCATGTGATATGTCTGACATGCCTAAGGAATTTGGCACAAACACTAAAGCTCTGCTACATGATGCCAAAGACACTAATATGAGGTGGTTTACTTCCAGAGATACAACTATTTGATTTATACAGAGACCAAAAAAAAAAAAAAAGAAAAGAAAAAGAAAAAAAAAGGCACTTTAGCTCCATTAAAAACATCCAGATGCTGTTTCCAGTTTTAAGCCATTTTCTGATAGATTTAAACCATTTTCCGATGGATTTCTTACTTGGCTAATTTCTTTTTATTGCCTTTTTTTTTTTTTTAAGTTCTTGGACTTCTTACGTGGAAAATAGTACTAGAACTAAGAGGATACTTTTGTCACTTGAGTTATATGAAAAATTTATCCCGTGACCGTGCGATGAAGATTTTCCAGAAAAACGCCTTTAATATGAGCAGGCCAATTTTCCAGTTTTTAAAGCCATGTGCTATATGACTCTCAAGCGCAGTCAACCAATGCTTCATATCCATTTTTAGGGAGGAGTGGCAGAGAGAATAATGTCATTAAAGAAGACAAACAGAAGTTTCCTTTCTTTTTTCTTTCTTTCTTTCTTTTTTCTTTTCTTCTTCTTTTTTTTTTTTTTTTTTTTGTCTTTTTCATAGTCCAAATGATGAGACTATCTTACAACAAAGTATTTCTGTATTCAGGTAATTAGCTCCCCTTGGTTGGGACTCAAAATTTCTCATCTAAAACTCAGGGGAATAATAGGATCTCCTTGTATAGGTTTCCTGTTGCTACTGTAACAAAGTATCACAAACTCAGTGGCTACAAACAACACACATTCATTCTTCAGTTTTGTAGGTCTGAAGTCTGATGTGGGTCTCACTGGATTAAATGAGATATTGGAAGGGCTGCATTTTTTTCTGGAGATCCTAGGGGAGAACCCGTTTTTTGGGGGTTTTGTTGTTGTTGTTGTTTTGCCTTCTCCAGGTTCTAGAAGCTGCCACTCTTTGGCTTGTGGCCTCCTTCCTTTCTCAAAGCCAGCAAGAGCCAATTAAATCTTTCTCACATCGTATCACTCTGGCACTGACTCCTCTCCCTCTCTCTTCCATGTTCAAGAACTCTTGTGACTGGGGTACCTGGCTGGCTCTAGTCAATGGAGCCCACAACTCTTTTTTTTTTTTTTAAGATTTTATTTATTTATTTGTCAGAGAGAGAGGGAGAGCACAAGCAGGGGTGGGGCCAGGCAGAGGGAGAAGCAGGCTCCCCACTGCGCAGGGAGCCTGATGCGGGACTCGATCCCAGGACCTTGGGATCATGACCTGAGCCGAAGGCAGACCCTGAACCACCAGGCATCCTGGAGCCTACAACTCTTGTTCTCATGGTTGTGAGTTCGAGCCCCACGTTGGGTGTAGAGATTACTTAAAAAACAAAACAAAACAAAAAAAACCTCTTGTGATTACTTTAGGTCCATTTAGATAATCCAGGATAATCTCCCTATTTTTAAAGTCAGCTGATTAGCAACCTTAATTTCATCTGTTGTTTTGCTTCTCTTTTGCACTGTAACTTAACGTTCATGGGCTTGACGGATTAGGGTGAGGGCATCTTTCGGAAACCACTCTTCTGCCTTCCCCACTCCTTTTGTATGGTTGTTGTGAGGATTAAATCTGGCCCATAGAGAGTACTCGATACATGCTACCTGACATTACTATTGTTGCTTTATCAAGGTGAGGTTTCAGATGGGTTAACTCTGACTGAATGCTCACCAATCACAAATATTACCACCCTCAATATTCAGGTCAATATTCATGGGGATTCGATTTTGAAAACTCCAAAACCGTAAGCAGTCTTTGTTGTTAGGCATTTGGGACCTCAATATCTGCCTGGTGTGTAAAGGGTAGAATCAGGTAACCGGGAAATGCCAAGATTTTTAGGACGTGACCTTCATTGATAGGATGGGCATCATAGACATGCATCACAACCGACTTTTCAATGCCCCCAAGGACCAAAAAATAAACAGGTTTTCAAACTAGGTTGGTGTTTGATAGCCATGGGAGACAAGAGTAATTTTCCAAGTCATGAGTGTGGCTTTAAGCAGCCTATTTGGTTTTGATCAGGGCCCCAGCCAACGGATAAAGAGGGTACAGGATTTACTCATATTAAAAGGCATCTTGATGACTGGGGTCCAGCTAAGGGCAGCCTCAGGCCTAACTGGGCAAATGGGATACACAGTAGGAAACTAAAGTTCAAGTTCAGTACCGAACCATAGAGAAAACAAGCCAGTTGCTGAGCAAATAAAGCAGCCTGGTGGGATCATCTTAGTATGCTGATGACTCTGTTTAGGGAAACGGGACTACTTCTAGACTGGATCAGTGGATGAGTCTGAAGCTGCAATACTTAACTGTTTCGGCCAGTTTTGGATCAGGGTGTGGGCAGGGCTTTGCTTGCTGATTGCAGGCCCTAGCTGTACAAAGCTGGGGAATGGCAGTGAGTGACATGTCATTAGATTATTCATAGAGTTTCACATTAGTCATTAATTTAGCAAATAGGGACTGAACTCTGTGTACCTATGTGTGTATGTTGAGGGGGCCTAAGGAAAAACTAGTGGAAAGAGTACAGGCTTCATCTATAGAGAAAATTGTATTTAAGTTCTGCTTCTGAAAGTTACATGGTTTAAGACTTAGAGCAAGTTGCAAACCTGAACCTTAGGTTCTTCATCCGTAAAGTCAAATACACGGTTGTGTGGATTAAATGACCTAACATGCTAAAGAATGGCCTAGCACATAGTAGAAATACAATAAATAATGATAAATGTACACCAATTTGACAGTTGAGGAGAAGTTTTGTTTTTTTTTTTTTCCTTTTCCAACTACTTTAACCAGGAACCAAGACTTCATCCTCATGGAGAGGAGAACACCCTTTGTCGAGCTTTTGACAAGCTGGGTAATGTGAGGCTCTGATTCCAAGGGTTCTCTGCCCCTGTCTCTAAAGCAAACACAAAATATAACATTTGCATTTAACCTATTTGGAATTCCCTGAGTTTTCTGGATTTTTGGATTACAGTGTTTAATCAAACTTGGAAAAAATGTTGAGCTTATTATGTCTATGTAAATACAGACATAAACATTTAACCTATTGTTTTCTGCTGTAATTCTAATTATACATGTTAGACTCCTTGATACTGTCCTAAAGATTATTGAGGCTTTGCTCAATTTTTTCAACCTTTTTTCTCTCTGTGTGCTGAAATTTGTATGATTTTTTTCAGGCCGTGTTCACCATCATTGATCCTTTTTTGTGTTGTATGTAATCTACTGATAGTTCTAACAAACAAATTTTTTATTTCAGTTATTAAATTCAAATTCTAGAATTCCCATTTTTGCTTTTGTTCTTTTCAGTTTATAAATCTCTCCTGGAATTTCTCTTCTCTACACCCACTGAAACAATATTTGAAATATTTACTGATTACTTTAGTTGTTGTTTTATGAATCAGCATTGGAGGTCTTTCTTTCTTTTTTTTTTTTGGTAAAGATTTTATTTATTTATTTGACAGAGAGAGAGAGAGAGCACAAGCAGGGGGAGCAGCAGAGGGAGAGAGAGAAGCAGCCTCCCCACTGAGCAGGGATTCCCAATGCAGGGCTCGATCCCAGGACCTGGGACCATGACCTGAGCCGAAGGCAGATGCTTAACAACTGAGCCACCCAGGTGCCCCAAGGAGGTCTTTCTATTAATAGATTTTTCTCTTGACTTTGAGATATACTTACCTGTTTTTTTTTTTAAATTACTAGTAATTTTTAAAAAAGATTTATTTATGGGGCACCTGGGTGACTTAGTTGGTTAAGCGTCTGCCTTGGCTGGGGTCATGATCTCAGGGTCCTGGGATCGAGCCCTGCATCGGGCTCCCTGCTCCGCGGGGAGTCTTTTCTCCCTGTCTCTTTGCCTTCCCCTCTAGCTCGTGCTCGTTCTCTCTTGCTCTCTCTCTCTCTGTCTCAAATAAATCTTTTTAAAAAAGATTAATTTATTTATTTTAGAGAGAAAGAGTGGGGGGTGGGGGGGGCGGGAGGGGCAAAGGGAGAGGGAAAGAGAGAGAATCTGAAGCAGACTCCACACCCGGCATGGAGCCAGATACAGGTCTCCATCATACCATCCTGAGATCATGGCCTGAGCTGAAACCAAGAGCTGGGTGCTCAGCTCACTTCATCACCCAGGTGCCCCACATTACTAGTTATTTTTAATGGCATATGGGACATTATGGATGATGCATTGTATAGACTCTGGATTATTATATATTCCTTTAAAGCATGAGTTTGGAAACCTTTGCTGTAAAGGGGTAGAGAGTAAGTGATTTAGAGTTTGTGGGTCACCTGTGGGTTTTGTTGTTTCCCCTTCTTCCTCTCCCTCTCTCCGCCTTCCTTTTCTCCCCCCCTCCTTCCCCCCTTCCTTTTCCTCTTCTTCTTCCCCCTCTTCCTTCTCTCCTCCCACCTCTGCTTCTGCCTCCTCTTCTTCAATGCTTTAAAAATACAAAATTATTCTTACCTTGAGGGTTATACAAAAACCACGCCGTAGGCCATGGTTTGCTAACCCTCACTCTAAACAGAGTTAGGTTTTCTTCAAACAGACAGTTAAATTACAGGCAGTCATTTTGAACTTGTGGGGTTTTTATTTTGCCATTTGCTAAATCAGGTCTATTTTAGTTTTGTCCTTAGTTCAAGAAAAAAACCCCTTAGTCTTGGAATATGGTCTTTACTTTCAACACCTTTCTGGAATTTCAATGAAAAACCCCAAATATTCACCAAGGCCTGCTAATTTAATTGGACTTGTACTCTAAACCGCTCCTCTGCAGCGGGTAGTACCTGAAATATCTGATTAGCATTTTTGGCCTTTCAGCTGTTCTTTTCCCTCTAGCTTTCTTGGAGTTTCTTCCCCGAGCACAAGCAGTTGAAGAGGGAGCCAAGGATTTGAGGGGAGATTTACATGCAACTTTTGAGGTCAAATCCTTAATTTGACTTCCCACACCAATAAGACTGCAGACTTTTTTGGAGCTCTACCTGCCAAACACCACTGAGACCACAGAGGCCTCATGGGAAACACTGTATAAAGCCAGTGAGTCCCTGATTTCAAAGGTCAAATCACCCCGTTTCTGCCTGCTTTTGGTCACTCTCCAGTATCTTTAAAATGTTGCTGTCTAAATATTTTGTGCAGGGTTTATAATTGTTTTCTGAGGAAGGGTTAGTCTGATACAAGATGCGTAAGGTCATTAAATTTCATTAAAACCTTTCAAAGAAAGAGTAAATGCTATATACTGAACAAAACAAAGGAAAGGTGATGAAGGAGCTTAGACAGAGGACAACCTGGTCGGATCTATTTTTAAATAGATCCCCCCCGGTAGAAGTGTGGATGATGGGTTTGAAAGAAAAGCAAGACCTCAGTGCAGGGAATCCAGTTAGGAGAGGATTGCAATAAAGCAGGCGAAGAGATGTCAGTGGCTGGAGGTGGTTCTAGAGAATGAAAGATGGATTTGAGCAATATTTAGGAAACACATTTGGCTGAAATCAGAGACTGAGTAGATGTCAGGGGTGAGGTCGAGCATGCTTCCCAGATTTTTATTTTGGTCCTTAGTGGCAGGAGCCAACCATCACCGAGATCGGAAACATAGGGCATAGACAAATTCAGGGACAGGGGAGGTAAGGAGTTTTGTTATTTTTGTCACATGTACACATCCAGGATAGGCTTTCAAATCCTTACTCATTGTACGTTTGCTATAAATATTTCTTAGGAATAAAAGGCTCCTAGAAAGCTCAGTATTTCAAAATGATGTATTGATTACTAGAACTTCAAATTCACTATGTGTCCCTCTAGTAATGTTGGGTTTCTAGAATATAGTCCCAGCATATTGATACTGAGCAGGACAGAATTGCAACATTATTTTCAGTATTTTTTATTTCTTTCCATCTTCTACAACATTCATTATACTTCTGTTGGGAACTCTTGGTAGGTGGCTGTTTTCCAGTATCTGTTCTCATCAATAATTTCTGTAGATATAGAACACGTAATAAATATTTTAAAAGAATCACATATATATTGAAAATCCCCCATGCCGTGAGCAGATCAATATTCTGTATTCCTTTAGTAATCCTTTAAAATGGTATCTAATTATGGGATCCACTAAGATTTTGCTTGTTTTAACTATTTTACATAAAGAATATGTTAATTCTTTGTATCTCTTAGGAGACTAGATAATGTCGTACAGAAAATATGCTTTGTTGCTGTGTAATTCAAACTACTTTGCATCAAAATTTTCCCAATCTGTACTTTCTCAAATTATGCTAAGTAGATCAATATTTACACACATATATTTTATAGTGTTAAAAGTGTGAACATTGGATCTCTTCCCACATATAGGGGTAGCTAGCTGGTCTGAATGAAAATCATTGTTTCACAGATAGTAATGCGGATTTAACGTAGAGCTAGGGATGACTTGAAAAAAATTGCCTCTTAGCACTGAATGACTAAGAGATACTTACAGAACTGTTGAACAAGGCTGTGAATCAAATTACTTTTAGTCTTTGATGAAAACAGAGCTCTATGCTTAAATTCCTGGAATCATATTTTTGAGCTCAGTAACAGCCTCATTTTTCAAGCTATTATTTCGATTCTTTCTTATTCATTTCCCACCTTCCTTCCTTCTTCTCGTTCACCCTTCCCTTCCAATCAATCAATCTGACTTTCTAAAACTCTCCTGGGGCGCCTGGGTGGCTCAGTCGTTAAGCGTCTGCCTTCCACTCAGGTCATGATCCCAGGGTCCTGAAATCGAGCCCTGCATCGGGCTCTCTGCTCGGCGGGAAGCCTGCTTCTCCCTCTCCCACTTCCCCTGCTTGTGTTCCCTCTCTTGCTGTGTCTCTCTCTGTTAAATAAATAAATAAAATCTTAAAAAAAAAAAGAATTCAGTTCTGTACATACTAATAATGTTTCTATTTTTCTGAAAATTCCTTCCTTTTCTGTAATCTAAGAGACTAGATGAAAACTAGTAGAGCCCATAGTCGTTAAGCATCTGCCTTCGGTTCAGGTCATGATCCCAGGGTCCTGGGATTGAGCCCCACATCGGGCTCCCTGCTCCACGGGAAGCCTGCTTCTCCCTCTCCCACTCCCCCTGCTTGTGTTCCCTCTCTCGCTGTCTCTCTCTCTGTCAAATAAATAAATAAAATCTTTAAAAAAAAAGGTCATAGCAACTTCTTGCGATAGAGACCTGGAGAAGAGCACTTCAGAACAGAAATAGAAATAGCAAGAACAATAGAAAAGTAGATGAAGTTCACATGGCCGGGATGGAAAGCCTGCATTTGCAGCCCTGAATTCAGAACAGTTACAAAAGTGCACAAAAACTCTGTGCCTTTGGAGGACTGTCCTGTTACCAGGAAGTGACTAGTCTGGCATATAGCAGGATGGGAATGTAGGAAAAAAAAAATCAAGAGGGGTTAAAAATACAAATTTAGGATGAGGGAGGCAAATCGAGCCTAGCACTGATGCAGATCTCTGCTCCCGCCACATCTGCTTAGGAACCTCACCTGTACCCTAGGGTATGCTGCAGTTATGTTTTTGTTATTTATCATTTGTTATGTATTTGTATGCTTGAAAGAACCTTAAAACAACTTAAAGACTCTATCAAAAGATCTCCAGTTACCTGGGAGAAAATTTGAAACTCCGGCCATTAAGTGATAGTGTTCAGCATCTAGATATTTCCAAAACCTTCTGAGATTGATGGGCTGTTCCAGTTTTCTTTCAAATGTTTGTATTTAAGTTGATAGTATTTCAAATATTTCACCTAAATGAAATAGGTTTAGCATCTGCATTCTGAACCAATTTCCAATAAAAATAAAAATGAAAACAGATCTTGAAACCTGGACATGGAAATAAAACCTCCAAGCAGTAGCCATATTCCTGCTTTCTCCTCTCTCTGCCACTATTCCCTTACTCCTGCACATCTCTCTAATATGTGGTGGAAAATGTTATCAAAGGTAAAATTGTAGGTTATTTCTGTTTTATTCACAGCCCTCCCACCCTCAAGAAAGTTGAATCTCTAAATAAGTTAAGGCAAATGTGTTATAATTTTTCCAACTGTTGGACAAAATTCAGTCTTTACGGAGGAACAAAAGGTCTAAAGTATTTTGGGGAAATGCTCCATAAGCTATGTAAATAGTCAGTAAGGCCCCACTTCTAGAAGTTTGTATGTTTCTTTTACCACATGTGCATAATACTGCTTTGTACAAGAAATGCTAGCCTATGTATAATACTGCTGTCGAAAACTCTTTAAGGCAGTGAAAAAGGTAATTATTGGCTTGGGAAAATGGAGCTTTGAGGAAACGATGTTTCTTTCTTTCTTTCTTTTTTTTTTTTTTTTTGCTGTTGTTATACAGATTCTTGTTGTAGTGAGCTTTTCATGATCTTCGTAATGGTGAGGGCTGGTGCACAGCTTGATCAGGAGCAATTAGCCCTGGAAACTTCCTGGAGGTGACGTCCCAGCCTCCCCTCTGTGGAGTGCAAACAAGTTTCCTTCGGAGTTGGGAGACTAGTGCCGAAGGGGGTCCCAAGGCTAGAAATGAATGCACTCTGGCGGCCTGTCATATTTGGGGAATGTTTGTTCCTCTTTCTTGTTTTCAGCAAATTTCCTTTTACTTCAGAGTCTATTTATCTTAACAGGGAATCGCTGAAAGCATGTGAATTAATGGGAGAGAAACCTCTCACCTTGAAGTTCAAGTGAGCTTTTCATTCATTCATTCATTTTTGACAAATAAAAGTTGAATATATTTAAGGTATACAAGATGATGCTTTGATATATATATACATTGTGAAATAATGACCACGATTAAGCTAATTAACATATTCATCACCTCCCATAGTTACTTGTGTGTGTGTGGTGAGAACACTTGAGATCTACTTTCTTAGCAAATTTCAAGTGTATAATGAATGTGTTGCTATTAACTATAGTCCCCAAGTGATACGTTAGGTCTCCAGAACTCATTCATCTTATAACTGAAAGTTTGTACCCTTTGATCTGTATGTCTCTTCCTCCCCCACCCCCCAGGCTCTTGTAAGCACCATTCTACTCCGTTACTATGAATATGACTTTTTTCCCCCCTTTTTTTAGATTCCACATATAAATGAGATATTTGGCTTTTTGTGTCTGGCTTATTTCACTTAACATAATGTTTTCCAGGTTCATCGATGTTTCTGCAAATCACAGGATTTCCTTTTTTTAATCTTATTTATTTATTTTTAAATATTTTATCTATTTGAGAGAGTGAGGGACAGAGCAGGGACAAGCAAGGGCGAGGGACAGAGGGAGAAGCAGACTCCCTGCTGCAGAGGGCACTCGACAGGGGGCTTGATCCCGGGACCCCCAGATCATGACCTGAGCCGAAGGCAGACGCTTAACCGATTGAACCACCCAGGTGCCCCTGATTTCCTTCTTTCCAAAGGCTGAATAATATTACACTGTATTTACATATCACATTTTCTTTATCCATTCATCTGTCAACAGACACTTAGGTTGTTTCCATATCTTGGCTACTATAAATAATGAGGCAATGAACATGGGACTGCAGAGATCTTTGATATACTGACCGTCGCCTTCGTATAGATACTCAGCAGTGTGATTGCTGGATCATACGGTATTTCTATTTTTAATTTTTTAAGGAACCTCCATCTATTTTCCATACTGACTACCAATTTACAGTCCCACCAACAGTGCACAAGGGCTCACTTTTCTCCACATCACTTGTAATCTTTTGACTTTTTTTTTTTTAAGATTTTACTTATTTATTTGAGAGAGAGAGAGGGAGCGAGCACGAGCAGGGGAAGGGGCAGAGGGAGAAGCTTACTCCCGGCTGAGCAGGGAGCCTGATGTGGGGCTCGATCCCAGGACTCCGGGATCATGACCTGAGCCAAAAGCCACCGATTAACTGACTAAGCCACCCGGGTGCCCAATCTTTTGACTTTTTGATAAATGCCCTCATAACAGCTGTGCGGTATTATCTCACTGTGGTTTTTATTTGCATTTCCCTAATGATGAGTGATGTTGAGCATCTTTTCATATACCCATTAACCATTTGTATGTCTTTTTTGAAAAAAATATCTATTCAAGTCTTTTGCCCATTTAAAAAAAAGACTTTATTTTTTTATTTGACAGAGAGAGAGAAGAAGCAGGGGGAGCGGCAGAAGGAGAGGCAGGCTCCCCACTGAGCAGGGAGCCTGATATGGGGCTTGAACCCAGGACCCTGGGATCATGACCCAACCCAAAGACAGGCGCTTAACTGACTGAGCCACCCAGGTGCCCCTCATTTCTAATTTTGAGTCTTCTCTGTTTTTTCTTAGTTCAGTTAAAGATTTATCAGTTTTGTTTATCTTTTCAAAAAAAAAACAGCTCTCAGTTTTATTGATCTTTTCTATTGTTTCTCTAGACTTTCTAAAATTTCTTTCTGTTTTGGGGCACTTGGGTGGTTCAGTCGGTTAAGGGTCTGCCTTTGGCTCAGGTCATGATCTCAGGGTCCTGGGATTGAGCCCCACATCTGGCTCCCTGCTCAGCAGGGAGTCTGCTTCTCCCTCTCCCTCTGTGCCCTTGCTCTTTCTCTTTCTCAAGTAAATAAATAAAATATTTGAAAAAATTTTATTTCTGTTTTGATGTTTATTACATCATCTTTCCACTATAGCTTAGTTTGTTCTTCCTTTTCTAGTTTCTTGAGGCATAAAATTAGGCTGTTTATTTAAAATCTTTATGTTTAAAGATTAGGTTTAAAATCTTTTTGTTTATTTAAAATCTTTCTTTTTCCTTAAAGTAGGCATTTATTGCTACAAACCTCCCTCTTAGTACTTTTTTGCTGTATTCCACAAGTTTTGCTACATAGCATTTCCATTTCAGTTTCTCTCAAGATATTTTTTGATTTCCCTTTTGATTTCTTCTTTGACCCATTGGTTGTTCAAGAATGTGTAGTTTAATCTCTGCATATTTGTTAACTTTCCAGTTTTCTTCCTGTTATTGATTTCTAGTTTCAGACATCGTGGTTGGAAAAGGTACTTGAAACGATTTCAGTCTTCTTCACTTTGCAAAGAGTTATTTTGTTGTCCAATATATAATTTATCCCGGAGAAGTGTTTGCTTCAGAAGAATGTGTATTCTATTGCTGTTGGATGGAATGTGCTGTAGATTTTTGTTAGGCTCATTTGGTCTAAAGCTTAGGTTAAGTCCAGGGTTTCCTTATTGATTTTCTGTCTAGATGATCTATTCATTGTTGATACTGGGGTTTTGAAGTTGCTTTCTATTGTTGTATTGTTGTCTATGTCTCCCTTCAGATCTGCTTTGTGTAGTTTGTATATTTGCTCTGTATATTTATGTGCTTTAAGGTTGGGTGCATATATATTTACAATGTTATTTCCTCTTAAGGAATTGGCCCTCTTATCATTATATAATGACCTTCTTTGTCTTTTATTATAATTTTTGGCTTAAAACCTATCTGATATAAATACAGCTGCCTTTGCTCTCCATTTATATGGGGTATTTTTTTCCATCCCTTGATTAGAGAATTTTGATTGGAGAATTTTGTCCATTACATTTAAAGTAATTATTGGTAAGTGAAGCCTTACTCCTTCCCTCTCCAGTCATTTTATGTTTTGATGTCACAAGTTACATCTTTTTATATTGTGTATCTATTCACAAATTATTATAATTGTTTTGCTACTTTTTCCTTTAACCTTTATTCTATAGTTATATGTGATTTAAACACCACCATTACAATATTAGTGTATTTTGAATTTGACTATATTAAATAATTGCCTTTGTCAATGAGTTTTATACTTTCATATGATTTTATGGTACCAGTTAGAACCCTTTCCGTTTGAAGGGCTTTTTTTTTTTTACTAATTATGGATGCCAACTGCCTATGATGTCCCAGAAACTATTCCCTAACTCAGTCATTTACTCAGTCATTCACTCACTAGTTCCTTGAGCAAACATTTATTGAGCACCTACTATGTATGAGGGATGGTACTGAGGGAAAGGGGCACAATGACTATAAAGATGAATAGTACCATGTAGTACAGAGAAAGAGGCATAAACCAATATTCACAGCATGTTGTGACAAGAGGAATATTTTGAGTGGTGATTGGCTATAGAATTGGAAGTGGAAAACTAAAATTTCTGATGGGTGGGAGTAGGGCAGGGGAACTGTGGTTGTTTCAAATTACACTCCTATCTTGGAAGTTTCAGCCCCACAGGAGAGATGCATTGTCCCCTACCCTTAACCCTGTCACTCCTTTCTCAGATAGAATTCCACTGAGCCACCATTACTAATAGGATCATGATAGCTCCCTGGGGTTCTGAAGCACAAAGAAGGTTGAGGGACATTGAATTAAAAGGATATACAAACTGCTAGGGGACACTGAGGGGATCCTGGAGGACTTCATTAGGAAGGTAGTATTTTTGCTGCATTTTTGAAGAAGAAATTTGCCAGTTCAAAGGAAGATATGCTGGGCAAAGGATACAATGTGTAAAAGGCCAGAAACAGAAGACAGAATTTTCTTCTATTTAGGAAACATCAATGATTTGTATAACTGCAGCATAGATGTGTGGTGTGTGTGTGTGTGTGTGTGTTTAAATGGGCTGGGCATAGTTGAAACTATATTTTGATGAGTGGGGTGTACTCCACTGGAAAGTTTTCACCCTATGTTTTAGAGAATGAGCATTAATTGTCTCCACAATCAACACCTTCTCTACAGTCAAATTCAGATTTCAGGAAGAGCCTGCATTATAATTACATTTCTCTGGGCTCTCTTCTGCCCCTATCTCTTCTTTCCTAGACAACTGCATTTGCAGATTTGATATGAACCAGTGGCTAAAAAAAATTCCTTCTGTCAACTAGTTTATCTTGTTACTGACATGAATAATCAGATTCAATTGGATTAAACAAGCTGTAACACACTGTCAAAATCCATTAGCGATATAAGAGCTTCCAGCCATAAAGAACTCTTTCTGTATATCTTAGAGTTTTCCTCATGAAAGGAAAAACTCAAACTAAAGGAAACAATGTGTTTCATTTACAAGCTCAGAGTGTCCTAGGGTCTTCTCTAGGTTTGACTGACTCTCTGGTTTGATTTTTTTTTCTTTTCTTTTTTTCTGGAAATTAGGAGCAGTGTTATCTTCATGACAGTCTCGTGTGTGTGTGTGTGTTTGTGTGTGTGTGTGTGTGTGTGCGTGTGTGTGATGTTTTCTTGGCAGGATTGAAAACCTGGATACATCAAACTTTGCATGTTATCCAGATTTTCAAAAGGGAGAAAAATGAGGGGGTATAACCAAAACCAAGGTGGAGGAACCTCATATCCCCTTCTGCCTTTTGAGATATTATTTTACCCAATTCTGGAACTGCTGTTGTATTTTTCCTGACCCAATGGCACCACACATCTCCTAAATTCACCTGCCTACCAATTCCCTGTAGATACACAGGTAGAGAGGTCAGCTATTGTAATTGGCAAGATGACAACAACTCATGGGACAGTCAGAGGTGGAAACTTAACTGCGTTGCAAATGGACCCACCTTAAACAATCTTAGTGCCACTTCCAACTGATCATTATCCCTTAAAGAAAAGACAATTGCAGGCAAAAGCTATATCTGATGCCTTCTATGTAATAATTGTATTAAAATGCCAAGAGAATAGAGATTACTCATGCCTGCCTTTACAGGCATTTGCAATATACATATGGTCCCTGCTGAAAGGATCAAATCAAACCAGACATACAAGATGAGATATAAACGCACACCACTATTTCCCCCTTTCTTCTGGAAGCATCTCAGTCATATGATGATCCTGGGTGGAAGTAAACAAAATGAAAGAGAAAAGAAAAAATGGAGGCATTTTAATGCCTCCTGTCGATTCATTCTCACCAAGTCCTAGAGGGCAATATTATAAATAACAGTTTTGTGCACCAGGCACCCTTGCTCCCCAGTGCCTCAGACAGATTTTATCTTTTCTGAAGTTTAGGCGGGAGAGGCGAGCTCCAGTCTTAACTGAATCCTCTTGTATCGGAGATTTAGCTAAATCCTTCAAGCTTAATCTTGACCTTTGTTTAGAAAATAAATGGTTGATCTCCAGTGGCAAGCCCTGGGAATGCGGTTTGCAAGCCGTGCTGCCAAGGACCCTTAAACACTACTCACGCATTTCTTGTGAGAACATACCTTGAGGAAGCACTCAACGTACAGGGGAGTTAGGTTGCTGGTAGGCCTCCTTATTCCAAGCGGTGCATGGGAGCAGACCCACGCAGGAAATCAGCCTTGCTAAGAGGGCTCGGTTTATCTTCCCTGTCCCACTGGGCACCAGAATTTAATTGCAATGGTCATCCGGGAGCCCCTCGACCTGGTTTCCCACCTTCAATACCTAGAAGGGTCTTTTATTCTCTAGATTTAGGAAAAAAAAAAATGAATTCAAACTACACTTTGGAAACTAGAGAGACTTTACAATCCTTTAACTTAAGCATAATAGCTTATTATAAATTATGAGTAGAATATGTAGGTTTCTGCCAAAATTTCAAATCCTTTCTTTCGGAGACTTAGCCAGGTATGGGCTGGCTAATTGTCTTTGATTTGAACTCACTCTGGTTTCTTTTCCTTTGTTATCCAGATCTTGCTTGCTCTCATCTCTATGACCCTGGCTGTCCCCAGCTGACCTTCACTAAGATGGTCATCTCTTTGTATGTCAGTATTTAATAGTAACAGCAGAAACTTCCGGATCATTGAATCATTTCACTTATGGTCTTTATCGAGTGTATAGGTATTTCCCCCCACTGGTGGCCTCTGGGTATCCCTCTGAAACAATTTCTCGTTCTATTTGCCTGGATCTACTACCTTCTGGCCACTCCAGGGCACTGTCCAATTTCTACCTTTCATTCCATCTCTTCCTTCCACATTCTCCTTAACAGTACAACTGGAGGGAATTATAATATTTGCGCCTTTCAGAAAGAGTAACTTTCAGACTGAGTTTGAGTTAAACTCGAAAATTAACATGCCTTATTTTGTTTAATCCTCACAACAGCCCCTAAGGCTGGTATAATTGTTATTCACATTTTACACACAAAATTATTGAGGTCAAGTGAATTTGTGTGGTTTGAAAAGGTTAAACCTAACAGGTAGAAGAATGGATTTAGAACCGAGGCAATTTGATTTCAGAGCTAATTACTCTGCTGGGATGCTTCCATCAGGTGTAAACAGTTTGTCCTTGACCTGCACTAATCCAACTTATGTTGATCCACGGTAAAAGTATTACCAGGTAAACCAAGTCAAAGTCATCACAGTATCCCGTGTCAGTCTTGCTAAAGGACACACCGTATGTAAACTTTAGTCTCTTAGTGTTGACATGGAAGGATCCTATCAATCAACATCATTTGCCTATTAAACCTGTCCTCTGCGTTTATAGAAATTGAAGTTGATTATGCAGTAAGCCCCAGAAAGTTGTGCCTACTTTTATGTGCTTAGAGACTTTCCAGGTGTTCAAATGAGAAATGACAGACTGGTCTTAACTTTCCACTGAAATGTTTCGCCGGAACAGTCTTTGGGTCTGAGCCTTTCTCTTTGGGATTTGACAGAGGAAAGAGTAGACAGAATGTCTGCCTACTTGCCATTCCTCCAAACACCACTTTCATGTCCCTGGGCCCTTCCTCCAGCTGTTCCCTTCCCCCAAAAATTCCTTTTAACTTCCTTCCCTAGCTGCCCCAATCCTTTTAACCCTTAAGATTTGGGTTCAGACCTCACTTTCTCTGTGAAAACTCCCCATCCCTTTTCTTCTGCACAACCACTGACCATATTCTTTGAGAGAATGAATGACTTCTGCGTTCCCAATCCTAGAGTCTTCCATCATGTATGGTATAGGTACTGCCCAAGTATATGCACATCCTCGACTGTTCGTTCTTTGACGGCAAGGACCATCTATTTTAATTATTCTTGAACTTCTTTTTCCTACCATAGTGTCTGGCACATATAAGTACCAGTGTTTAGATTGATATTTAAGAATTTGAGAATATTCGATGAACCACGAGAGACGATGGACTCTGAAAAACAAACTGAGGGGGGCGCCTGGGTGGCGCAGTCGTTACGCGTCTGCCTTCGGCTCAGGTCATGATCCCAGGGTCCTGGGATCCAGTCCCGCATCGGGCTCCCTGCTCGGCGGGAAGCCTGCTTCTCCCTCTTCCACTCCCCCTGCTTGTGTTCCCTCTCTCGCTGTCTTCTCTGTCTGTCAAATAAATAAATAAAATCTTTAAACAAACAAACAAACAAACTGAGGGTTCTAGAGGGGAGGGGAGGGGAGGGGAGGGGAGTGGAGTGGGGTGGGGTGGGGTGGGGTGGGGGGATGGGTTAGCCTGGTGATGGGTATTAAAGAGGGCACGTTCTGCATGGAGCAAGGGTGTTATCCGCAAACAATGAATCATGGAACACTACATCAAAAACTAATGATGTAATGTATGGTGATTAACATAACATAATAATAAAAAAAATTAAAAAAAACAACCAAGGATAACAGCAATAAAAAACAACTTATAGTACAAAAAAGAAAAAAAAGAAAGAAAAAAGAATTTGAGAATATTCAAAGCATAAGAGGGGTATTAGTTTTCTAACCAGATTCTACTGGGCTGGAATTTCCAGTAGAGGTGTCAGGAACAACTCACTCATCCACAAATCAGTGAACAACCTTGTCTGCAACAGTGGAAGGCAGGGACCACATTCATCTTATTTCACGATAGAACGTCTGGCACGAGGCATGATGTCTTGCACATAGTAAGTGCTCCGTCAGAGACACAATGTATACTCCTACTGTATATTATTACTATGAATGAGCCCTGGGTGTTATACACAACTAATGAGTCGTTGAACACTACATCAAAAACTAAGGATGTACTCTATGCTGGCTAATTGAACATAATATAAAGAAGAAAGTGCCCTTATTTTAAAAACTGTGGTCCCATGCCAAAAATAGATGGGGGGCGGGGGGGGAGAGAAACCCTTAGTCAAAACAGGCAGTTGGTGACCTGTTCCATCAGTATACTCAAAAATGTCTTCTTTTTCCAGATTCCTATGACTTTCCCACAGTTTATTGGCTCATTTTATAACTAATGGCTAAGCAGGTCTCTGGTAAATCAAATCTTTTTTCTTTTTTTTTGTAAATCACATCTTTATGTGAGAGTGAAGAACAGTCCAATGAGCTAATGGGCCAGGTGTACTGCACCTCACTCAAACGCCTCTCCTTTTTTTGGCAGAGCTTCAACCACTGCCTTTAAGTCTAACATGATTTGGCCAGCCCTTCCACACCTGGGGAGACCTTTAACGCTTCTGAACACAAATACAGCCCTTCACACCCACACCCACCCACCCACCCACTCACCCACACATCTTTTCCCAGCCTGAGCTTCATAAAGGACTTGATGTTTCATTTACAGTGACACTTTCATTGTCCCCCGAGGGTCCTCGTATATTCTTCAGTAAACGCAGTGCCATGCAGTTGTTGAACAAAGAGACTATGAGTCAGCCAGTGAGAGCCGATGATGATAGTGTGTTTAAAATAAGAACGATGGGAGGGCCAGAAGGAAAATAAGAAAGGTGGAAATTTGCCAGAAATCTCCTCAAGAAAACAGAAGTTTTTGCAACTATGTCCATTTAGAACAGGTTTTAGCCCTAATAAAACACAAGGTGTTTCCTTTCATAAAGAAATTTTCTACATGAATGTTTATAGTTGCCTTATTCATAATAGCCAAAAGGTGGGAAATGACCCAAATGTCCATCATGTGATAAATGGATAAACAAAATGTTTATATTGGTATGTTCATATAATAATAATTCCACATATATTCATATAATAGAGTACCATTTGACCATAAAAAAGGGATGTATTACTGATAACATGCTTCAGTGATGAATCTTTAAAACATGCTAAGTGAAAAAAACCAGTCACAAAACACCACACCTGTGATTCCATTGACATGAAATGTCCAGAATAGGTAAGTCTGTGGAGTATAGAGTAATACTAGGGGGACCAGGTGATAGGGTGTTGATAGCCAAAAGATACAGGGTGTCTTTTTGAGGTAATGAAAGCGTTTTAAAATTGCTGTGGTGGTGGTTGATGATTTAGTATATTTGGGAATAAACTAAAATCCACTGAATTGGACAATTTAAATGGATGAATTGTATGGTGCATTATTTTGCCAAGGCTACTGTAGCAAAGTACCACAGATGGGGTGGATTCAACATCAGAAATGTGTTTTCCTACGGTTCTGAAGTCTAGAACTCTGAGATCAAGGTGTTAATAAGGGTTGTGAAGGAAGGATCTGTCCCGGACGTCTCTCCTGGACTCGTGGATGACTCTGTCTTCCCTGTGTCCCCACATATTCTTCTTTCTGTATGTGTCTGTGTCCACATTTCCTCTTCTTATATGGACACTAGTCATAGGATTAAGGCCCACTCTAATGACCTCATTTTAACTTCATTACCTTGATAAAGACCCTATCTCCAAATATGGTCACATTCTGGGATATGAGAAACTCCGACTTCAATATACATATTTGAGGTAATACAATCTGGCCTATAATATATGATATGTGAATTTTATCTCAATAAAAGTGTTTACAAAAAAAGATTTCCCCCTAGATGTTGAGCCTGCTTCTTAGATAGAGTTCACCTGGATAGAGGAAGTTAAATGAAAAACACACCTGTTAGCCACAGAGTGGTCCTTTGCAGTTTCTGTGACTAGTCTGGGCTCACTCTATCCCCAAGTCCACAAGTGTTAAACTACAGCAATGTAGTAGGAAAAAACCAAAGTTCATAAAATAAAGCTCATAATTTGAATCCAACAACTGACATGTTTTACTTAGCCTGCATAGTGTTTTCACAATTTTCGAATTTGTATCTTTGAATTCTTTTTTTTTTAAAGATTTTATTTATTTATTTGGCACCGAAAGAGAGAGAGAGCACACAAGCAGGAGAAGCAGCAGAGGCAGAGGGAGAAGCAGGCTCCCTGCTGAGCAGACAGCCCGACTCAGGGCTGGATCCCATGCTCCTGGGATCCCCTGGGATCATGACCTGAGCCGAAGGCAGACACTTAACCGACTGAGCCACCCAGGCGCCCCAATTCGAGGCATGCCCATACTTGCTTCAGTCCTCACCATCCCCTATGGTCTGACACATGGCATGCTTCATTCATTTGCTAACCACCTGAACATTTCAGAGCTTGAGGCCTCAGGAAAAACATATCAACAAGTCACAGCATCTCTTGGCACATAGCATTATTGTAAAAAAAAAAATAGGTTTTATAATTTTCTGATTAAAAGTCCCGATGCAGAAGAACCCTTACATGACAGTTTGGATTCAAACTTACTGTGTGGACTGTGTTTTGCTGGACTACGCACAGCAGTTATAAAGATAGGCAAAATCTAAGCTTAACAAATTCTGATATCAAGGGAGCGTTGGGTAGGTGGAGGTCTCAGACATAAGCAAATAATTTTCACTTGAAATTTAAAATGTAGGTCCTTAAAATACATACACACTTTCAAGACATTTTCTTCTTAGCTTAGTAAATCATGTATGTAGGCAAGTAGTCTAGGACTGTGTTATGGTATAATTACATATATGTGGATATACCACACGTTCCATTATTTCCTCCTATTTCATATGATAAAGACTTATCTATCAGGGTTACTTTACACAAGTGTTTTTCAAAGCTAAGAGTGCATCCTCCAGAAGGCTTGTTATAACAGACTTCTGGACTCCATCCCCAGGGTTTCTGATTCAGTAGGTTTGGAGTGAGGTCCTAGAATCTGCATTTTTAAGAACTTTCCAGAGGATGCTGCTGGTCCAGGAACCACACTTTGAGAATCACTGGCCTCAAAGAATGTGAGCTTGTTTCTTAATTTCAGCTCAAACATGGCCTCACCCAGATTTTTAAAACCTTTGAGAAATTCTGGGAAGTGAGTCTAACTGACATGTAAGAGCCCAACCCTCCAATCAGTGAGGCGGGTAGAGTCTATTTGTAGGAAGACACAGGGAAGACATGCTGAGCAGGCTAACACAATCAGTGTCCATACTCTGATTAGGGGAGAATGGAGTTTTAAAGGAAACATTCTCTTGAGTATTATAAAATCAGCTTATTTTCTTCATGATGTTGTATTCTGAGATTGTCAAATTCAAAGGCTTGAACAATTTGTGTTCAGTAGACTTTCATGTTTGGAATCACGAAGTAGCAAACAAAATGGAGACAAACTGAAATGTACAGTGCCTCACATGGGTCATAAAGATGAGGGAGAAAAGTGGGAAATATATAATAATGGGCATTCATTTTTTTTCCTAGAAGCTAGGCCTTATTTTATAATAGAGTAAAATATCTTTTTATCAACCTGAGCTAATCTCAGAATTAGATTTCTTCAAAAATCTGGCCACGTCCCCTGAGGTTTTATTTCCATACTTACGAAAATGTTGACAGTAATCATTGTTTCTGTTCAATCCATACTTTTCGAATAGGAGCTTTGTACATGTTAATTAATTTGCACCTTATCACAACCCTATCAGCTATTATTATCCATTAGAGAAATTGAGGCTTAGTGTTTTAATCACTTCCCTGTAGTCGTAATTCCACAGTCTGATTTGCTCTAGGGCCTTGTTTCCTGCTTTCAAAACTCCCTCCACATGATTTCAAAGGACCACACCAGACATTCACAGCAAGAAACTGATTGAGGGCATGAGCATAGTAAAGCAAAATGGTGATTCTTGAAGCTCCCAGAGATTTTACTCCCTTGAAAATCTAATGGAATATTGGACTTGTTTTTGGAAAGTTTCATCAAATGGTTGAAAAAAAATAGAATATAATTTATATATTTTGTTACATTTGCCCAGTGTTTTTAAGCCAATTTTTTGTTACCTTGCTCAAATTTTGAGAGCAAAAGAGTGCTCAAAACCATGGGGAAGAAAGAAAAATACACTCTGAAAGAAAAGATATTATGACCCAAATTTTACAACAGGATAAACTTACTTTGGTAGTAAGTCTTCAACTTCAGAGTACTCTGTATTATTTCATTTCTGCTCGTGCATCCAAGTTTACATTTTTCTCTTCCACAGCTCCTGGTTGTAGATTGGGTAAAAGCCCACATGATTTTCTTAAGGCTCAGAAAACTCAGTAGCAGTCTCCCTGCAAGACTCAACTCAACAGGCTGGTGGAGGGTGATGTCAACTCCTAATTAACAAGACAGGAATAGTATTTACTGTCATGAAACTTAAATGCGTGCAGACCATACCCTGTCCTTTAAATGGCACACCCCAGTAGTTAATTCATGGCAGATTTATGAAAGACATAAGAAAATAGCACCTATTGGTTTGCTTTTGCATGTGGGCATAAACGTATAGATCTATCTTCTCGTACCTGGCTTGATTTCTTCTCCAGGTGACTCTACTTACCTATTAGGAGTCCAGCCTTCCAGTTGCACAGTAAAAAAACATGAGGATCCAGCTTGACTCCTCTCATTCTCTCCCACTCCACATCCTACCCATCAGCATTTGCTGTCAGCATTAGCTGCCACATATATTCGAAATCTGGCCATTTCTCACCACTTCCCCTGCTTTTAACCCTGGCCCAACAACCAGCATCTCTCATTTGGATCACTGCAAGGAACTGCTCACTGGATTCTCTGCCTCTACCTTACTCCCCAGCAATCAATTCCAACAAAGCAGCCAGAGTGATCAAACAGGGTGATCATATAACATACATATTTTTTTAAAGATTTTATTTATTTATTTGAGAGAGAGAGAATGAGAGATAGAGAGCACGAGAGGGAAGAGGGTCAGTGGGAGAAGCAGACTCCCGCTGAGCAGGTAGCCCGACGTGGGACTTGATCCCGGGACTCCAGGATCATGACCTGAGCCGAAGGCAGTCGCTTAACCAACTGAGCCACCCAGGTGCCCACAACATATATTTTTAAAACACTCATTAGTGTGCTCAAAATCTAATGGTTTCTCATCACTGCCCAGGGTAAAAAGCCTTAGTGGTTTGCAATAGCCTGCACACTGGTTTCTCTTCCTCTGAGCTCATCTCCCTACTCCAGCCTCCCTGCCCCTCCCCCCATCTCCACATGGCCTACCCTCACCTTCTTCAGGTCCTCGCTCAAATGTTGACTTTCTTTGTAAAGTCTTTGATTGCCTTAGTTAAAATTGACACCTGCCTGCTTCCTCACACCCTCTTTCTAATTTATTTCTATTACTATCATTATTTTACATACTTTATACATTTAATGTATTTAATTTTTAGTATCTGTCTCCTTCCTTTCGAACGTAGGTTTCAGGAGGGCAGGGATTTTGTGAGTTTGTGTTCATTGTTGTATCTACAGTGCTTGCAATAGTGCTGGATATATAATAGGGTCTCAACAAAGACTTGTGAAATTGAACGCTTTCCAGACAAAAGTTACTTCCAACTGCAATTAAGACACCTCAAGTGAATGTTCATTTGGGGGCAAAGTCAGAGATGAGAACCTGTCTTCCTCCCTTCTGCTCCCCAGTAGCCAGGAATTTGACAGGATGCATCATGGTAAGGTATCGTCCGCTATGGTATAGCAGGGAATACTTTCTGAAGGAACTGTACCAGTCCACCTTCTGCCCCACCTCTGTAATTCACTTGTGAGTTGGAGAGTTGGGTTTGTGGCTCTCGTTAGGATCATGAAAGATAGAAAGTTGAAAATTTAAAAGGACTGAGTCATATCGTTGCCTTTGGAGAACTCTTTTTTTTTTTTTTCACTAAACAAGTCAACTGGCCACTTCTACCACTGATTTCTAGGTGGTGTTAAACCCTGGGTATCTAATCGAGATCTAGAGGAGCCAAGAAGGAGCAATGCCCGACAAGGCGATGGCATGTGAGTAAAAGTAGAACTGTGATTTCCCTGGGTAGACGTCTGTGTGTCAGTTTCATGGGAACCCCTGGGCTGTGAAATCTCTACTCGCACCTTCCAAGGTCCTGAGCTACCAGCTGTGGCCAAGGACGGCTAAGTGCCAACCTTCTTGTCCTTTTAACTTGTGACGATCACTAAATAGGCTCTTTTTTTTCTTTTAAAAGAGACATGAGCTTTTGTGCTTCATAACCCCTGACAAACATGCCAAGCAGCTTAAGAAATTCTGCTGAATCAGAAGCAATACAGGCTGCCAATTCACACATGCCAAAGGTTTCTTAGCACCACTCAAAGTTTGCTTTGACTACCAAAGCCTATGATGGTAGGTCTGAGTTTCCAACAAGTCTGGAATGAAGGATCTGGCAGAAGGTTTTATGTTATTTTTTTTCCTTGACAAATTTCCCTCTACATTTTCCTGACTCTCCTGATACCCATTATGTCATGCCCCATCATGTTAGGCCAAGCAACATCCCACAATGTGGTGGAAAACAATTTTGAGAAAACAAGGGGGTTAGGTGTCTCTGTAGAGTGTGCTTTAGAGCCTCAACTAAATAGTTCCTGGGTACACAGTTTATATGGTCAAGCGTGCTAATACCTGAGACTTTTGGAGTGAGCACTCCATAGGGCTATTAATCTAGTAGTGAAGTGAGGTGGCTCAGTCAGTTAAGTGTCTAATTCTTGGTTTCAGCTCAGGTCATGATCTCAGGGTCCTGGGATAGAGCTCCACTTTGGGCTCTGCACTTGGTGTGGAGTCTGCTTGAGATTTTCTCTCCCTCTCCCTCTGCCCTTCCCCCTGCTCTCTCTCTCTCTCTCTCAAATAAATAAATAATCTGTATAAAAAATAAAAAAAATAAGAGAGACCAACTCAAGCCTAAAATATTAAGAACCATTGTTCAGTAAGAACCCATCAGAAAATAAGACAAGTAAACATGAAATTATACAAATGAAGATAGATAAATCATTAAAAAAATTGTTTCTTTCATTTTACCAGATAGGACGCTAAAACATTCATCTGCTCTGTTCAGTTCTGGAGACCTAGCAGAGTCTTTAAGTACACCACACACCACAAATAATTCTCTGAAGGTCTAGGGCCACATGAAGAAAGGAAAAGACAAAGATGGGATGAAGTTGGGCAAAAGAAGGGGGAGACCTCTTGGCAGGCCTGTGATGTGCCAGAAGCCGTCTGGATTTCAAGGCTTATTTAATCTTTTAGGTGCTCCAGGCATGGTGCTTGGCGGGGCGGGGGGCGGGGCGGGGGATCTTTCAATGCTCGTTATACCAGACACTATTTGTCCTGCCCAGATGTCCTCCTCCCCAATCCCTCTCATCAGCACTGTGCTCCTGTCCCCCAGCCCCTGTATTTTGTGCTGCTAAAGGCACCATTGTCTGTCAGAGGGCTGTCCTGGTGCACATCAGCTGCTTTATCAGTAAGGCAAGTGCCTGGGAATATTCCCATCCTCTGGCTGTCAGCCAATGACTGACTGATGTGAGGCTACAGAAGCCTGGCAAAAGTCAGAACAAACTCTGCTGTGTGATTTATGTTCCAGAGCTCACCACGGGATCACACTGAGGCAGGGACTTCATCTGAAATCACACCCCTGCTTGGCTTCTTCCTCTTCCGTGTCCTGCCCTGCCCACTTCTCCCAACTCCTGGAAGCACTTCCATAATAAATCACCTGCACATGAATCCTCATCTCAGGTTCTGTTTCTTGGGGGTGTGAACCAAGACAACTAATAGAAATATTTGAGAGCTAAAACCAAATTGATACCAAAACAGGAAAACTACCAGATAGAAGTAAATAAATACATATTTATGTATAATATATATACACAAACACATACATAAAACTACCAAATGAGATAAATTCCCATAAAATTTGACAATGTATCAATGAGTCCATTGCAATTGAATTTAGTGGACATAATTACACATAGTGTAGTTAACCTATAATGTGAATATATTTTAATATATTAACTGTGTTCTTCTAATTTGTCATCTTCAAGAAAAGAGAGCCATGGCTATGCCTGATTTCAAAAGCTGGTGAGGAAGGGCACTGCCATTTAGCAACATCACTTATAGCATGAATTCTGCTCAGGAAGCAGGGGCCCATCTGGGTGGGGAAGCCCACAGGTTTTACTTGAAGAAAAGTCCCTCTCCTCTCGAATGAGATAAATCTAATATGACTTGCAGTTGTCTGAAGTCTACTGAATAGGAAAAAAAGAAAAAAAAGCCTTCCATCTTACAATTCTAGAACAAAGGCAGAGAGTAGAGATGCAAATACCCTCAAGTAGTATATAGACTGACAGTCACACTAAAGTATAAACTAAAGTTGAACCCATCAATTTGGGTAGATAACCCATGTCAGCTTCTTCCCATTTTGATTGGAATTGAGACCAAGTTTGGCAGGTGCATTGAAGGCAATTGATAGGTTGAGGAAGGGGTGGTGGTCAAGAGTGTGACACAAAAGTACTCACAAAGGGAGGCTTTGGGACATAAGACAAACTCAAGGCAATTATATTCAAGCACAATTTAGCCTTTCTTCAATTGAGTGGTGACAGAGGAACCATATTTTAGAAACCAACTCCAAGGAGATGCAACATGATGTCCAAAGTAGTTCAGTATGATGAAAAATCATTGCAGCTTTCTTCTGTTTCCTAATTTAGGTCTTATTTTGTTAGAGTAATGGTGTTAGGTTAGTTTTTAGAGATCCTTTCAGCAAGATGCTCAGCCAGAAACTTAATTAAATATTAATAGTAATAATATTCACCCACTTAATGCCAGAACAACTTTAGGCACCCCAGCTTGTGTGAGCTTTCTCTGGGGAACAGTACTCAATTTGTGGTTGTTCAAATGTGGTCTACAAATTCTTTTCATTGTTCTTGGACTGGAAAAGACTGAGTGAGACCCGATATTTTCTTCAGGTATTACAAAGTGTACATGAGTGCTAATGGTTTGCTAGAGATTTTCTTCTCTTGCAAAGAACAGAAACAGATGGGACACATTGTACTGACTGCTGATGTAAGCTTTTTTAATGTTATGAAAAACATTCTTTTCAGTTTTTCTTGAAATAGAGCCATTCTCCAACCAATCCTCTTTACATCAGCCACTTCAGGATAATATTTCCTTTGATATGTCTTCTCCTTATCCAGTAGATCTCCTTATCCTGTAGATGGTTTAGGGCTTCTCACTCCATGAAACAATGGGTTTCAGTGCTTTGGGAGAAAGGTGTCAGAACATAGGCCCTAACAGAACACAGGGAGTCTATGCAGCTTTGTCAAATTAAATTTTAGTTTGCCTCTGCAACTTGAAAATAAGCTCAAAAGGTAGGCTTTGTCAAGAAAAGAAGATGTCATAAATTTCTTTAGCATATCCAAGCACAAGTCTGGTAGACTCACCTCATTTTTCTCCTGTAACACAGAGAGGATGCCCCTTCCATCTGGGATCCCAGGCATGAAGCTTGTTGAATAAAAAGTAGATATGATGAGGAGCAGGGCCTACCTGTGAGGAAGACCCATTTTTTAAAAGCTTCCAGGATATTTTGCACCTATAATTTTGTAAAGTATAATAAAAATGAATTCTGAGAAAAATCAAAGAGAAAAACAAAGACATACAGAATCAAAGCCCTACATTTTTATTAGATTCAACATATATAACATTACTCTGCCAAATTGCTATAAGTGAATCCACAAATTTACCCTCAATTTCTGCGTATTTTGTTGTGAGCCAGTAATAGCCCATGGTTTGGCATCAGTTTGAATAGCACTGGTGTAGAGGGATTGGAGAGCCAGAAATTTACTTTGTGACTGCATCCTCCAGCCCTAGAGATTTTAAGGAAGAGGAGAGAGAAACAGAGTGAGAAGTCTGAATACAAGGCTCTTGTGTTCTTCCTATTCCTCTATCCTCCACATTAGCTTTACAGAATTCTGTCCCACTGACATCTACTTCCATCATGGCCAAGGCCATGGCATGTCTCATTGGCAGAATGTAGCAAGGGAGGCAGATGAGGGACTCAAGAGGTGCCTGCATGACCATTGGCCGATGCTGAAGGAAGCTGAGTTGTGGGCAGGCAATCTACTCCAGGTCCCCGAGGCAAGGCATCAAGTAGCTGTATGTTAGAGGCTTTGGGTTGGGTAGCTTCTGCCAAGATATAAATGGGGAACATGCCAGGGTCTCACAGGGGTCTACAGCGTGACCCACAGCAGGGCCAAATCACTCAGGGATAGTAGGATGTGTAAACTGAGAAAGCCAGCTGCAAACTTTAGCAGCAGATGCCTGCAAGCTCAGGGCTGGGACCAGTCATACCTGGTGGTTCCTAAGAGCCACCAGACGGTAGCTCAAAGCAGCCACTCCCCAGTAAAGAAAGGAGAGGACAACACATGAATGTATGAATCCATACATCCGGGACCTTCTTGGAGAGGGGCTGGGTAGGGGCAGAACCTCTAGGCTTGAGCCTTTGACCTGGAAGAGATCAAGCATTTAACCTAATAGACTATTTATTGTATCAGACTACACTTATGAGGTTGAATTAAAGCCTCCCTGCTTCTAAGTATTAGGGAAAATCTGATAGATTATAGAGAAAATAAAGAAACTGTATTTTCTCTGCACATCTGGGCTATAAGTTTTAAAACTGCAGTTACTACTCCTGAGGAATGTGCATATCTGTGGACAGGAAGAATGAGCCCCTGGTAAATGAACACCCTGTGCCTACTCTGACATCTGTCTTTAAAGAAATGTAGAGACAATAACTTTACCCACAGTTGTATCATTTCTGGGCTAGGCATGGTCAACAGAAAGAGCTCCAATTATCTAACCTCGCTATAATTCATTTTCTTTAGGAATGTCTGAACATGACTGCAAAATGGATCATCTGCCTCCAGTCAAGTCATTTGGTCTTTCTTCATGCCATTCATCCAGAGCTTTCCTACAGGTGGTGACTACACTTAGTTGTGGTGAGCATCGCGTAATGTGTAGAATTGTTGAATCGCTGTGTTGTACACCTCACCTGAAACTAACAGAACATTGTATGTTAACTCTACTTTAAAATAAAAAGTTTTTAAAGAGGGAGTATATTGGCAAAAAGAAGAAAATGATGATTCAAATCCCCAAGGCTAGTAGGTTCTTCGATGCACAGTGAAAACTTCTCCTTGAGAGAGATAACAAAATTATTACTAAAGGGACCAATTTCCAGATTTAGTAAATGCAATTCCTAATTAATGGCATATCTCTCCCAACCTCCAGGGGACGAGAAGGGGACTCTTTCATCTGTCAATTTATCTCAAGATAATTTTTCTAACATAATCATGGAACAAAATAGTGTGGAAAAGAAAAACTGTATGAAAGACTTTCTAAAAAATTAGAGAAGTTATAATCCCTGAATAAATTATTAATGAAAAGATCGACAAACCAAAGTGAAAAAACATTTTCTGCTGTCTGGACTGACTTGAATATAGCAAAATAACTACCCAAACATCAAGACAGACAATATTTGAAAACACCTTCTAGCACAGTGTATCTCAAACTTTCATGTACAAAAGCACATGAATCAATAGTCCAAAATGGAGCCCAAGATTATGCTTTACTACAAGCTCCCAGTTGATGCTTATGCTGCTGGTCCAGGAGCTAGACTTTAAGTAGAGAAGTCTGAGCTTTCTATAATGCAGAGCTTTCTATAATACAGAACTTTCTATAATGCAGAGCTACTTCTCCTGTTTCTGAAATAAAAAATTGACCAATGGGGTCAGGGTCCTCAACACAAAGAAGTTCTTGAATGGAGGAGGGGAGACACTTTATTTCCTTATCTGTCAATGTTGGCATGTTTGTGTGGAGACCTTTCTGAAGGAGGAAGGGTTGAACTTTCACTTCCCTGCTATATTTCCTCTGCGCCTGCATTCCTCATTGGCCTAAGACTGATTCTACTGATTTTCTCCATTGGCAGGAAAAACTCTTTCTCCATTTCTGATCTAGGTGATCACAGGAAAGCAGTTAATTAGTAGGTCCAATTCTATGGTCTCACTGCCTCTTCGTGCAGGAAGTTGGCTGTCCTAAGGATCTATGCCTCACTGACAGATCTTGGATAGAACAGTGACTCCTTTTGATTTTTCCAAATGCGTATTCTGGGACTCATGATGCCCACTAGTCTATTTTATTTATTTTTAAAGATTTTGTTTATTTATTTGACAGAGAGAGAGAGATCACAAGCAAGGGAAGTGGCAGAGGGAGAAGCAGGCTCCCTGTTGAGCATGATCCCAGCCAAAGGCAGCCGCTTAACCAACTGAGCCACCCAGGTGCCCCGCCCACTAGTCTATTTTAAATCGGGGTGATATTGCTTTCCATAGTGTTTGGTATTGTTTTTTGCACTTTCTAGGCATTTCAAATACATGTTGCCATGAATAGTAAAATGATTGTTTAGTATGATTTCATAGTTCATTCATTCATTTATTTATTCATTCATGCCTATTTTACTGAGAACACAGTATGTGTTAGGTGGTTGAAGGTAGAAATTGATTAGAAGTGGTTCATGTTCTTGAGGATTGAATTTCAGTCAAATGTTACCAAAAACCTTAAATTTTTTTGTTTAAAAAGCATGTTTATTTTTCTCACAGACATCTGAAGGTGTGCAATTGCTAACACTGGTTTCACACCTTGAGAGATCAGAACAGAGGTCTTCACAACTCCCTTGGCCTTCTCTTCAGGTTACCTGATATCTGTTGCAGCTATAGCTCTAATCACTGTGTTCATATTCCAGGGAGGTAGACAGAAAAAGAGTGTAATGTGTGTTCCAGAAAAACAAAATTGTGAGAAATTGGCACTTAACTTCGGCTTCCATTTCATTGACCAGACCTACATCACATGACCTATCCTTAGCTTCAAGAAAGACTATCTTTTTTGTTTGTTTAGTTTGTTTCATTTTAAGCTGAGCACATTGAAATCTCCCACAGAATCATGAATGTTAGGAAGAAGTGGAGAATGGATGTTAGTCATTTATTTATTTACTTATAAAGATTTTATTTATTCATTTGACAGAGACAGAGAGAGCACAAGCAGGGGGAATAGCAGAGAGAGAGGGAAAAGCAGGTTCAGTAAGGAGCCCATGGTGGGGCTCGATCCCAGGACCCTGGGATCAGGACCTGAGCTGAAGGCAGATGCTTAAGCAACTGAGCCACCCAGGCGCCCCAAGATCGAATGTTCTTAAAGAACTTAAATCCTAATAGAAAAGATGATATAAACACACATTCCTGTTGTAAAAGAAAGAGATTATTGCAGTTTGGGTTGGAGTGTCAGGGATGGTTGGTTGTGTGACCAGAGAAGTCTTAAAAGGGATAGAGGCACTGACGTTCAAACCTGAAAGACCTGAACACAGAGAGATCGGGAAGTGAGGTGGAGAGGATGTTTGCATTTTAGTCTGAGAATAGCTTAAGCAAACATCCTAAGCAAAGAAACAGGATATGTATAAGAAAGTGGTCTATTGAATTTGTGAGGAGTAAAGAATTTATTAAGTGGAGTAATCAGAGATAATTTATACCTGTTACAATCTCAGGAGAGCTTTTCTGTGTCCCCAAGGTGTCAGGATGCCTTTGCCTTGTTGTCTCGAAATGTCTTGTGCTTATCTTCGTCATAGCCAAACAACTAGAATAATGGCTCAAAAGTCTGATGGGGCAGGGTTTTTCAAACTGCAGGGTTTTTCACACTTTGAAATCATTTTATTTATTTTATCTATTTTTTATAGTTAATAATCATTTAGGTTTACTCATCTATTTATTCTTTCTTGTGCTCTTCATTTCTTCTTGAACGATTAACCTTCCATCTGGGATCACCTTTCTTTTGCCTGAAGAATTCATTGAGTATTGCCATAGTAGTAACAAAATGCTCTGTTTTTGCTTGTGTAAAAAGTTTCACTTTGTCTTCATTTTAGAAGGCTATTTTCCTTTGACATAAAATGATAACTTGGAGGTTCTTTTGTTCAGCACTTTAAAGATATCATTTCCAAAAAAATAAGTAAAGATGTCATATCATTTTCTTCCAGTTTCCAACATCTCTGTTGACATTTTTGAAAAGTCAGCTGTTGATCTTTTGTTACCTCTTTGAAGGTAATGCGTCTTTTTCCTCTGAGTGCTTCTCAGATTTTCTCTTTCAGTAGTTTAATTATGATGTATATAAGCATAGTTTTCTATAGTTTCATAATTTGTATGCCTGCTTAGGGTACAAAGTGTTTCTTAACTTTCTGGTGTCTTTCATTAGTTTGGTAAAGTTTTTGGTCAGTTATTTCTTCTCCTCTACTCTAGGAAGTTCAATTACACATACGTGAGATCTTTTCTCTGAGTCCCTGGTGTCTCTTATGTTCTTTTTTGTATTTTTAAAATCTTTTTGTTTTGGTGGGTACCAGTTTGGATGTTTTCTCTTGAACACAATTCCAGGTCATGAATCTTGTATTCTGCTGTCTATGATATCAAACCCATTTATTGAATTTGACTTTTAAAATTATGGTTACGTATTTTTAAGTTCCATAATTTCAGTTGGATGCTTTTTGTAGTAGATTTCTAGTTCTCTGGTGAAATTCTCTTTTTTAAACCTCTTTTCTTGAAAATATTAATCATGGTTGTTTTAAAGTCTGTTTGAGGGGCACCTGGGTGGCTCAGTCGTTAAGCGTCTGCCTTTGGCTCAGGTGCTGGGATCAAGCCCCACATCAGGCTCTCTGCTCAGCAGGGAGCCTGCTTCTCCCTCTCCTGCTCCCCCTGCTTGTGTGCCCTCTCTTGCTGTGTCTCTCTCTGTCAAATAAATAAATACAATCTTTAAAAAAAATAAAGTCTGTGTTTGATAACTACAGTATCTCAGTCATTTATTGATTTATTTTCATCGTTTATTTTTGCTCTTGGCTTTAAGTCATTTGATTCTTTGTATATGTATGCCTGTTAATTTTGGAATGAATGTTGGATATTGTCTATGAAAAATTTAACATTAGTAAATTTTAATTTACTCCAAAGAAATTTTAAGTTCCGGGCGCCTGGGTGGCTCAGATGGTTAAGCGTCTGCCTTCAGCTCAGGTCATGATCCTGGGGTCCTGGGATTGAGTCCCATATTGGGCTCTCTGCTCAGTGGGGAGCCTGCTTCTCCCTCTGCCTCTGCCGCTCTCTCTCTCTGTCTCTCATGAATAAATAAATAAAATATTTTTTAAAAAGAAATTTTAAGTTTCTTTTGGTAGAAAGATATAGTACTAGCAAGATACTCTGACTCAGTTAGGGACTGAAATGATTTGAAGTTATAATTCAGGGTTTCTGAAAATTAGTAGGTCCTAAGATTTTAAGGATATTAAATGAAATCTTGGAGTATTTACCAGGGTCTACCTCCTTAACAGGCTATGAACTCCAATTTCTGTCTATCACCAATGCACAGCTTGGGATCGGCAAATGTTTTAGGACTAAAATGCATGCAGAATGTTTTTCTTCAGAATATTGCCTTTCAAGCAATAACTGCTTTTGCTGTCCTGAACGCTAAAAAAAAAAATTTTTTTTTTAATCTCTCAGCCCAGTGAGACAGCCAGCCACGCACTTTGGAATACAACTTTCTCTGTCACTGGTGCCCTGAGCTGTGATTAGCAAATATCCAAGAGGAAAAAGTAGCAGCAAGTACAGGATCATCACAAAACATTTCTTCTCTCTGCATCTTATAGTCCTGGCTGCTTTGGCTCTTCTTTAATATTTTCAAACCCATAATGAAGGTTTGACTACCAGCTGATTGTAAACGTGAGTGAATGAGCTATGCATACTTCCTAGGGCTAGAGACACAGGAAATCTACTCTGTCTGCTGATTTAAGACCCCATGGCATTTGGCATCTTGTGCTTGTACACTCTGAGATGTTCTGATTAGGAAAATACTTCCTCCACCATATGACAACGTTTTTAATATATCTGGAGGTATTTCCCGTATAACCAAAAGGAAGTGAATAAGAATTCCTTTCTTTGATGGTTTTCTACCACTTTTTCATTTTTGAAAAGTAATAAATATTATGAAATTCTATTAAAATAAAAATGAGGATAAAAAAGCATAATACAATTATGATAAATAAAGAAACAATTCTTCAATTTGGGAGTATACTTTTTCTTTTTCCCTTTTAAACGGATTCCTATTGCTTTTGGTGTCCTCGCTTGATGATAAGGGGTAAGAGTCCTTACTGATTTTCAAAGCTAGGATTTTACCAGAGTTACTTTATAAAAATTCTGGAGACTTCTGTCAACTTAGCTAGCACATTAAGTTTGTAATTTATTTTCAGAGTATGTTTTGCTATGGGCCGTTTAAACTTTTGCGCAATTTGGGAGGATCACTTTTCTATTTTAGTAGCATGTTGTTTTGATCCCAAGATTAGTACAATAGCTCCAAACATATAGGAACACAAATTTAGTTGGGCCCCGTTTAAAAGTCAGTGCTTTCTTGAAAGGGTTCTACGGTTTTTATAAACCATCCCCAAATGGAGATAACAACTGTTTCATTCAGCCTTGTCATTGCTATAAACGTGAGCTGCTATAATTGTAGGTATTCCCACGTGGGGGGCTTTCACTAACTGTTAGAAAAATACTTTGAAAGGAGCACACAACAATCTGGAAGTACGAAACAAACACATACAATGCCTATAAAGTATAGAAATTCTAGACCATCTATAGCTCACAATTTATATTTGTTTCTGTCTGATAACCTTAGACTTTCAGTTTCTCTTTTATTATATTGAAGATATATTTAAAACCAGAAGAGCCAGGATAGTACACAGTAGCAGTTGAAGATTAGAAATAAAACATTTTTAGAAAAGGAGTAAAGAATGTTTTCAAATTTTACTAATTTATGTCAAAGGAATTCTCTACTATTATGTCCCCTACTGATATGTCACAATAATATGACAGTATAACATAGAGATAAATACAATTTCAATATACATTTCACATCTGGTTTATACAGAGTGCTAACTTAAGAAATATACTGGTCTCTTCTCAGCATATCTGTTAAATATTCTTATTTCCCTTCCTTTAAATCTTTTCCGGCTGAGTTCCTTATTCCATGGGTGATCCTACCCAGCTCATCCTTGACTTGCTTTGTTTCACCTCTCCCAACATACCAACCACCAAATCCTGTTCACTTCTGGAATGCTCTCTGCTTTTCCCTGTCCACGCTGCTATTCCCTTAGCATGGCTGTCATTACTTTTGCTGGGGTAATTGCAACTGCCTTCCACCTTATCTTGACCTCCAGTCTTGACTCCCTCTTATCAGTTCTCCATCTGCATCCCAGCCAGGCCTCTAAATGCAAATGCAAAACAGTTCTTTAAGCACTTCAGTGGTTCTTCCATCTGTGTAATAACCAAGATGGGATTAATGTCCTTACAGGAGTTACTAGAGTTTACTTCCTCTCTCTCTCTCTCCATGCGCGGATACAACAAGAAGTGAGCAACCCAGAAGAGGGCTCTCACCAGAACCCTACCATGCTGACGTCATGATCTTGGACTTGCAGCCCCCAGAACTGTGAGAAATTAATTTCTGTTGTTGATAAGCTACCCAGTTTGTGGTATTTTGTTATAGCAGCCTGAACTAAGACAGAAATTGGTACCAAAAAGTGGGGTGCTGCTGTAAGAAATGCCTAGGAATGTGGAAGTGGTTTTTGAGCTGGGTAGATGAATAGAGGCTAGGGGGGCTTTAATGCCGGAAAAAACGTGCATTGCTGCAAGTGGACCATTCAGGCTGTTTCTGGTGAGAACTCATAAAAAAAAGAGAGAGAGAGAAGTGTTGTCAGCAAAGCCTCAATCTTCTTAGAGAATGCATATGTAATCATGGACAGAATGTTGGTAGAAATAGGGATGGTAATGATCATTCTGATGAGGTCTCAGATGGAAATGAGGAACTTTTTATTGGAAAATGAAGAAAAGGGATCGTCGTCATAAACTGGCAAAAAACTTGGCTAAATTGTGTTTGTGTTCTAGTGTTTTGTGGAAGTTAGAACTTGTGAGGGATGAAATTGGATATTTAGCTGAAGAGATTTCCAAGCAAAGTATTGAAGATGAGGCTTGGCTCTTTCTGACTTTGCTTATAATAAAACTTGAGAAGAGAGAAATTACTTGAATATGAAATGATTAAGCAAAAAGGAACTAGAACTTTAAGATTTGGAAAATTCTCACCCTATCCATATTGCAAAAAATGATGAAGTATGGTTTGGAAGGGGGCACGGAGGGAATGACCAAGCATCACTTTGATAAGGGATGAGGTGGTGGAGCCCAGACCGAATTAGCCACCCCAGCAGGAAAACTACCAGTTAAAAACTGAAGAGGAAAGAGGTGGGAAGTCATGAAGGCTGGGCATCAGATTTCTTGGATTTTATAGGACAGAACTATAGAGCTATTTGGCTGCAAACGTGTGGGCTATTCTTCAAGACAAGGGAAGAATGAATTCAGAGATCATGAGGGCTGCCTCCTTGGCTTCAAAACAGGGCATCGTTGTCCTGCTTTCAACAAGTCAGACAACCTCTGCCCAAAGAGGGACCTCCCAGAGCTCTGGGGCCAACCTCTGCCCAGCAGAGCTTTGGGGGCAAGACCACCACCTCAGAGAGTCTAGACGGTGGGACCCCTTTCTCAGTGGGTCCAGAAGGTGGGGTGCCTGTCCCAGTGGGGCCTGGAGAACAGAGCTCATGAAGTTTGCCTGGTTGGGCTTTCAACCTTCGTGGACCTGTCCCCCTTCTTTTTCCCCTCTTTCTCCCTTTTGGAATGGGAATGTCTATCTTACGCCTGTTCCACCACGGTATTTTGGAAGCACTTACCTTGTCTTGTCTTACAGGTTCACAGTTGGAGAGGAATTTTGCCTCGAAACAAAACTTTTTTTTTTTAAACAGTATTTGATCTTGTTTTTAAAACATTTTATTTATTTACTTGAAAGAGGGTGAGAGAGAGAAAGAGAGAGCACAGAGGGAGAGGGAGGAGCAGATTCCCCACTGAGCAAAGAGCCCAGCGTGGGGCCCTGTCCCAGGACCCTGAGATCATGATGCCTCAGAACAAATCTTACCTTGAGTCTCACGCATGTCTGATTTACTAGTTATATATGGCCTATTGACTATTAGAACCAAGAAAAGCATGTAGGTAGACCCACACAAAGATATTGAAAACTTGAATGTGAGAGAAAGAACTCAAGTGATCTAGTCAACCATATATACCCTACCTATCTGTATCCTACGATTTATATCTGAGGGATTCTGGGCAAGCCACTGCTGCTTTCTAGAGCCGGTTTACCCCTTCCATAATATGAGGGTGGTATTAATTACCAAAGCATATTCCATGGAATACAGATCCCAAAGAGTGTTTAGGAAAAAAATTTCCACGAGCACATACATTTGGAAAACGCTGGACTCCTTAACCCTCTATGAAATAACAACTCTGTTAGCACGTTAAGGGCTCTCAGGATTCCCTACAGTAAAGCAATCTTTTTTCTGCCAAATGCCTAAAAATAACCTGTATAACATGCTTTTGAAAACACCAGACTGGGGAATCTTTAACATGAATTTAAATTTTCTATAGACGTAAGAGTCTGGGTACAGGGCTGTGGAACATGATGAGAAAATGCAAACATTTTCCCTCATGCTCCATTAGCATAAAAATGGGGGTTGGGGGAAATGTTAAGAGAGGCATTGCTACACATTTCACAAAGGGATCACTAGTGGTGAACGTGCATGAGAGATCATTAAAAACAGAGGAAAGTGCTGGTATTGGCAGGTGTGTGGCAAGATGGAGGAAGACGGGTAAGCAGTTTCCCAGAGTTAGTCATCAGTAAAGCTGTGAGCTAGAGTAAATGTCATAGGCTGGAACTTTGGGAGGTCCCCTGTGGTGTCTGAAACCTGAGCATAGGTGTCACTCCATGAGATATCTGGGTGAAGGAGAAGTGAAAAAAATGATTTTTATTGGAAGGTACCCCAATAGAGGGCATGAGATGGAGAGAATGTCGATTCTTTCAGCCAGTGTAAAAAAGTTTTGAAGCTATGTAAACATGCAGACTTTTGCACAATGTGGTCATCATTAAATTTCAACTTCAAAATGGGCTGATAACTCTCTGTCCAAAGACCAAAGTTAGGGTGGACAAACACTGCTAAAAACAATTTTAACATATACTCTCTATGAAATAATATTTTGTTCTATTTCTTTCAATCTCTTTTATAAAGAAAACTTTTAGACATTACCAAAAAAGGAGAAAAGAGTATAATAACCCCCTGAGGTCCATTAATCTTCCTGAAGATAAATAAAAGCATGTAATGAAAGTATAATGTGTGGTTGGGGGGTGGAAAATGTATAATGTGAATCTGGCCAGTATCTGCAACTGATCAAACAATCTCTGAGGTCCCCTTCAGATCACACAGTCTAAGTTTACAAGTTTATTTTTTAATCTATAAGCTTCCTTTGTGGGTCCATATTATTGAATTTAAAATATGACTTCTTTAACTGGAAGAGAATATCAGACAGAAAAACTGACATGGCCTCATAAACTCAGCATATAAAAGAAATTTGAAAAAAGAAAAAAGAAAAAAACTGACTTAATCTGAAAGGGGATTGTATCAGTCAGGGTTCTCCAGAGAAACAGTAATATATAATATAATATAATTATGTATAATATGATTACATAATATAATATTATATATAATATTACATGGACATGATATGCATTATGAGGAATTTGCTCATGTTATTATGGAGACTGAGAAGTCCCATGATCTGCCATCAGCAAGCTGGGGACCCGGGAATTGGTATAATTCAGTGCAAGCCTGAAGGGCTGAGCCAGAGGAACTGATGGTATAAATCCCATTTCAAAGGGATAAAAAAGATGTCCCAGCTCAAGCAAGCAGGCAGGAAGGGAACAAATCCTTCTTTCCTCTGCTTTTTGTTCTATTCAGGCCATCAATGGATAGAATGATGCCTACTCACATTGGGGTGGGGAGGGGCTACTTTACTGGGTCTACTGATTCCAATGTACACCCTCGCAGACCCCCAGAAATAACCAGCTTTCGGGGCATCCCTTGGCCCAATCACATTGACACATAAATTTAACCGATGCAGAGGTTAACCCGAGAGAAAAATAGCATGTCTTTGGAGCCCCCAAAATAAATGACTTAAGAACAGCCAGTGTAAAATACCCTTTTTCAGAATATTGTTGCTCTTGGCCTTTCAAAGAGGGACAAAACAAAATGATTGAATATTTGCTACATAAAATAACTTTTGGGGAGGACTACACACTGTTCCATACAACTGTTACTAATGATATTCCCATCTATCTGCAACATTTCTGACCTTCACCTAACTGGCTCCTTCTAAACAGTCACTCCTACATATAACTAGTCTGACATGAATATTGGGTGATACTCTCATTCACGTTAATGAACAAGATAAGAGCCTGGGTGGCTCAGTTGGTTAGGCGACTGCCTTCGGCTCAGGTCGTGATCCTGGAGTCCTGGGATCGAGTCCCGCATCGGGCTCCCTGCTCAGCAGGGGGTCTGCCTCTCCCTCTGACCCTCTTCCCTCTCATGCTCTCTGTCTTTCATTCTCTCTCTCACAAATAAATAAATAAAATCTTAAAAAAAAAAAATGAACAAGATAAAAGTGAAGCAATGAAGACGTACATCAGAAACTTACTTGTTAATCATTAATGATGTTGGTGACTTCTTTGCTGAAGCAGTTGATAGATTGTGAATACTGAAAGAATATTTTCATAATTTTTTGTTATTGACAATGTATCCACTACAGACTCGACACGCTTTTGAGTATAATCTGTTATTAATACTTTCTCCATTGCATCCTTAAGTACAACCTACAAAATAATAAATCAAGCCCTCATTCATAGCATTTGTCCATTTCCATGGCATAAATACTCTTTTCATGGCTCATTTCAAGCTACCAACATGAGGTCACTGAACAGAATTGGAAATGTGTAGTACCACACCATTAAAATAGTATTGCTACCATACAGATAACAATAGATGTAATAACCTCAGGAGCATAGATACTAAAAAATATAGGAAATACTTAGAAAGGAATTACTTTTGAATACTTAGGGTCACTTAAATATTACAGATTTAATTGTAAGTTTATATAATTTATTTTTTAGCAATGGCTCTGTTTAGAGTAGAGAAGTGGTTGCCAGGGGCTGGGGGATGGAGAAATAGGAAGAAGTTGGTAAACGGGTATAGACTTTCAGTTTTATAACATGGTTAACTACAACTGACAACACTGTATTTTAAAATTGAAATTTGCTAATAGAACTTAAATGTTCTCACAAAAAAATAATAAAAGGTAAGTATGAGAGGTAATGGATATATTAATAACTTGATGGGGAGAATCCTGCAATGGGTCCATACATCTAATCATCATGTTGTATACTTTAAATACCATGCAATTTTGTTTGTCAATCACACCCCAGTAAGCTGAAAATAATTTTTTTATTTGTTGTTCTTTTTTTAGAAGAACTGTTTAAAAACTGGCTCTTAAAATTCCTGAAAATTTATCCCTTGACTCTCCAGTATGAGCTGGCTCCAGCACACTGCTGGGCCCTTCCCTTTACCAGTTCCTTCTGACCAGTTTCCAATCACTTTCCCAGTTCAAGCCCCACCCCCCCACACACTTTTTTTTTTTTACAATTGAGGCACACTTCATGTGCCTTTCAAGATCATCCCCCCCAACCCCAATCATTGTTTCTGAAACTTTGTTTCCTTTGACACTAAATCTTCAAGAGGTTGGTAAAATAATTGGGGGAAATAATGTGTTTCCCTTGGGGAACACATTATTAGTACACTAAATGCTCTGAGAAGTCCAGCAGTAACTGGACTATGGAATATAAATACAGCAGAGGGTAACCAAACACAGATACATTCACAGGACTTTGAATTATTTCCTCTCTACCAGCCAGGGAAGTTCATTTTTGCTATATCATGTTTCTCACCGTATGCCAGTGATAAGTGCTTTGTGGCATGGATAATAACAATCCTGACATCGTTTCACACTGTGCCAGGCCCTGTTGTAAGAGACTTACAAAGATTAACTCATTTAATCTTCACAGAACTCTTTAGGGTAGGAACTGTTGTTATTGTTATATTACATATGAGAAAATTGAAACAGAGGTAGATTAAGTAACTTACCCAAGGTCATTAAGCTAGCAAGGGTCAGAGTCTGGAATCAAACCTAATAAAATGGCTCCAGAGTTCACGTTCTGAAACATCACCCTATATTGCTGTTCTAGGCAATTTCAACACAATTAGAATTTTAAAGCTCATTTGAAATTCTTCCTTTTGATGGAATTTCAAGGACTGCTTCTCTGTACGTCAAGGTTTTAGCCCCTTTACACAGGAACTGACTTCGAAAAGGCAGCACGTGGAAGCTGTTAACAATGAGCAAAGTACTTAGTTCAAAGTCTAAAGTATTTATTGCTGTGCATTTAAAATGTTCAATAGGAGGGCCGCGTGGGTGGCGCACTCAGTTGAGTTGCTGACTTTTGGTTTCTGCTCAGGTCATGATCTTGGGGTCTTGAGATGGAGCCCCCTATAGGACTCCATGCTCAGTGTGGAGTCTGCTTAAAAGACTCTCCTTCTCCCTTTGCCCCTCCTCTGCCCCCAAATAAAAATAAATAAATCTTTAAAAAAATGTTTAATCGCATTTGTGGTTTATTATTTAATTTTGGATTAAATTAATATGTGTTTAATAATACAAACATCATCATTGATAGTTGAGTGATTACTAGGGGACAGGAGTTAACGACAGGCCACTAGAGTGTCATCTCAATGAAGGTGGTACGTGGCTTGTTTGGCTAGTTCCCTGCTAATATTGAGCACTTACGTCATGCCTGGCATATAGAGGACATGTAATCCATAATATACATGCATAATTTCCTTTAATTCTCAATATTCTCCTAAGGAAGGTATTATTAACATAACTGCAGATGAGAAAACTTAGAATATTTATCCGATGCTATCTAACTGGTAAGTCAGCCAGGATTCAAAACCAAGTCTGTCTGATTTCAGTATTTCTGCTCTTAATGAATATATCATGCAGCCATATATCTATAGAGCAAGACTCAAATATAGCAGGAAAGAGTATAACAAAGTCTTTTAGAAGCAGAGTACCTGGACAGCGGCTTAAGTGCAGCATTCAGGGAATGTTTAACAAGAATTCTTCAAAGTGTAAGTGGTCACTTAGGTAAGTCTCTTTGCAGTTCTACAAGCATCTTGTCCTTCCACTCAACTTTGGAAAATGTTAGAGACTATGAAAATGAGGTGGTTTTTTTAGTCCTAATGGACTCAGCAAACGTAGACGAGATCAGTTCATTTTTTGATGGGCAGGAATATAAAGGAATTATCTGTCCGGGTTGCATGTTCTGGTGGTGCATTGAAACGTACATATTTGGTATTCACTAATGGTATTTGTTGAGTCCTCCCTACTAGAGGTGAAATCTTCGAGGCTCCTCCTTGTTGTTTTGTTCCTGTGCATTTTGGATGAGCTCAGAGTGTAGTTAAATTAAATGGCTACTATTAAATTTCTCAAGTATGGCTCTTTATCCACACCCATTCATTTCACCTGTACCCACTTAAATAGATAATGAATGTGCATGATGTTCTCATTGTGACACGCTAATTATCCTAAAGACAAGCATGTTTTAAACTTATGGTGAAAGTAAATTTCTCTGATAAGAATGTTCTAAATCCATTTTGACTAGAAATAGTTATAAGGGAGAGGTGTACATGGGTAATTTCAAGGAGATGATGGATTAGAGGGGAAAAGAGATGAAAAAGTCAAGGGTGTAGAAACATAAGATGGTGATTACTATGATATATGTTGACTTGACAGAATAATGGAATCAAGGATTTCAGAGTTGGAAGGGATCGCAAAGGACAACTGGAGCAGTGCCCAGCCCTCGGGCGGGTAGGTTATCCTCATTTCATAGATGAGGCAAGGAGGCTCAGAAAGGTTACATAATCCGCCTAAGGCCAATAGCTAATAGGTGGCAGAGAAAGCACTAGAAGTAGGTATTGCAGCCTCTCTTGCATTGCCCTCTCTCCTACATGAGGCTGAAAGCCTTTGGTGCTACATTATGAATTTAAAATATATTTTGGAAGTAAAAAATGTCTTTCCCATGAAAGACCCCCAGGAATCAGCCAGAGAGAGGCTCCCAGATGGTTCTTTGGGGAAGGACTTTTCACACTCAAGATGTAGAAACCCCCCAATAATTGAATAGAGATATGGGAAGACAGGAAAAGCCAGTAAGATTAGCCCAGAGTTTTCCAGGTGTAAGGAGCCCATCCTTGGATGTCTCAGGAAGGCTAGGGTACTAATAGGTACCAGGGAAACCCACTAAGTACAACAAACCCAATAATCACGTGGCTATAGGTTTAGAGTTAAACATAAACAAAGCAGCAGATGGGTCAGAATATTGATACACAAAAGTGCAAAGCACTTTGGACGTCCAGGTTTAATTTGCATCACTATTACATAGAATATTATGAAGAGTTTGTATTCAAAGTCCCCACTAGATCTCAGGTAAGATCCCGGAAGTGTGTATTTGACAAACGGCCTAGGTGATTCTAATACAGGTAGTCACTGATTTCACTTGAAAGACTTCTGTGAACTAGAACAGTGCTTCTTAGACTCCAATATGATTACAAATCACCTGGGCATCAAGTTAAAAGCAGATTCTGATTCAATACATCCAAGAGTGAGTGAAGTCCAAGATTCTGCCTCTCTAACAAACTCCCAGGAGATAGAATCTTGCTGCACATTTTGAATAGCAAAGAACACGAATACTGATATGTAATCAAGTAATGTAACTGTTTAATATAAGAAAGACAGGGGAGCCTGGGTGGCTCAGTTGTTAAGTGTCTGCCTTCCGCTCAGATCATGATTCCAGGGTCCTGGGATCAAGCCCCACATCGGGCTCCCTGCTCTGCGGGAAACCTGCTTCTCCCTCCCCCATTCCCCCTGCTTGTGTTCCCTCTCCACACTCTTAATGTCAAATAAATAAATAAAATCTTTAAAAAAAAAGAAGACAGATGGCTGTGTACTTGGCTGGCTTAGTTGGTAGAGCATGAGGCTTTTGATCTTGGGGTTGTGAGTTTAAGCCCTAAGTTGGGTGTAGAGCTTTTTTTTTAAAAAATAAAGATTTTATTTATCTATTAGAGAGAGAGGAGAGAGCACAAAGGGGGGAGGGGCAGAGGGAGAGGGAGAAGCAGACTCCCCAGCTGAGCAGGGAGCCCAATACGGGGCTCAATCCCAGGACCCCGAGTTCATGACCTGAGCCAAAGGCAGATGCCTAACCGACTGAGCCACCCAGGCGCCCCTGGGTGTAGAAATAATTTTAAAAAAATTGATGGCTATTTAACAGATCAATAAAAAATATTTGTCTACTACGAAAATTATTTTCCTTTAACATATCCATGTACCTGGTGAAAAAAAAAGATCATGAAAGAAATGTTGCTGGTACTAAGTTTTTGTTGATTTTTTTTTAATAGGCAGCAGTAGTATGGTGCATTCTACTAAAATTAAAAAAAAAAACTGAGTTCTAATCTGACTCTGATACCAGCTGTGTAAAACCTCCATCAGTAATATAAAACATGCAGGTAACATTTTAGAAAGATTGCAATGTATAAGCTCCAGTATACTTAAACTTGCACAGTAGCAAGACATCAGTACCAGCTGCCTATCATGGATTGCATCATTTCTGGCAAGAGAGCTTTAACTTTATCTCAACCATATGAGTGCAACTGAATAAAAGTCATGTTACTTCAGTTTATTAAAAATATACACATTATTATTGTTAGTAATGTAACCTAAATAAAGCCAAGCCTCCCTGCGGCTTTCTCTGCGTGGAATCACGTTCAGAGAAACATCAGTCTGGCATTCAAAATAATTGAGGAGCAATTTAATTCTTCACTTCTCTTGAAAATGCCAAAAAAGCTACATTTATGAAGCACAGGAAATATCCTTAAAATAAATCCCTTTTCCTCATCTCTATTACTATCCGTTTTTCCAAAACATCCACAGATGCTCCTGTCTCCCCTCTCCTGTTGTCCTCAAAAGCTCTCGTAAACCCAGTCTGATTAACTTCTTATTTCTCTCCTCCCTGCTGCCTGGCTCAGTTCTTTATCATGTAGATTAACTTTGTTTCTCTTGCTTCTATTAATTTTTAAATTCCCTCTTTAGCTTCCTTGTATACAACAATGGGGCAGGGGTTCCAAAAGCTTGATAGCTTCCCAGTCTATCAATTTGCTCCTTACTCCCTCTCCCCCCTGACAAAATCTAATGACAACTTTCAAAACATGCCTTATTTTAATTCATTTTGAACAAAGACATGCCATATAAAGCTTTTGTTTTGTGAAAAATGCTCAATATTTCCAATATGTTTTTAGTCACTCAAGATAAAGAGTGATCTTTTTAGTTTAGAGCAGGCACTACATGTCAGTCTGGCAATAGGAGATGTTGGGACTTAGATCAGGATAGTATGATGAATTTTGTAGTCATTAATTATCTTTTGAACAAGTGGGATTATTACTAATGTGTTGTTAATGATTTAGCTCAATTATAAAGATAATGCACAGTTTAACATAAGAATACATAATTGTTCAAAGATTCCCGTAAAATTTCAAAGGACTAATCAATCTATAAACCAACCAACCGATCTAATCAATGATACAGTCCCTCTTTGTGAAAGGTGTAAAAACTGCCAACAGTCATGAGGGATTAACAAGAAACTGTTGACTGTTTTCAAATTCTGGTTCATTTTAAAGACTGTATTCCAGTTTGAGGTTTTGGTATGAAAGTTATCTTGGCTACAAAACTTGTTTGTCAGAATTTTGATACAAAGACTATTTTTCAATGCTTGGGAATGTCAAGTGAATTGAGTACATTTCCAATATTTCTGGAGATCTGGATCCTCTGACATTCTGACTACTCAATCTAGATCAACTAAAAGTCGGTGCTTAGCAATTGTTCTTTCTGAAATAATTTCAGTATTGGCATCGTAAGTAAGATTTTAAAGGAAATTTTATCCTGAAATATATTTTTATCTATCCAAGCTAGTAAAACACGCTTTATACCTTTACTTAAGCGCTCTGATCAGGTCCAAATTTTGGAATAATAATTTTTGGAAAGTGTGATTGTGTGCTGACACAGTTATTGTCTCTACATTCCAAGGAGAATCTGTTGGTTACACTGGCAGTTTTGATCTGGGCTGAATCTAGATTTCCCGGATATAATTCCCATAAGAACAGATGAATGTGTACATTCATTTGCCAAACAGAGTAGCCCAGTTTTCCAAGAGACATTCACAGGGAGACAAGTGGGAAACAAGAGAGTTCTGGCAGACAAAGGCAGGTGATGCAGAATCATCCCTGGGCTATTGAGAGAACTGTGCTTCTGAGTCAGATGTTAACCCTCCCACTTCAGGTTTGCTTCTCCTGCTTCTTCCAGAACAGCAGTCATAATCCCCACCATAAGGAAAGAGATTATTATAAACTCCCTGTTGAGGCATGTATGAAGCCACTGGACAACACTTAAATAGCAGAGGAAAGGGCAAAAATTAAGGTCCTAGATTCCTGTGATGGTTAATTTTGTGTCAACTTGGTGAGGCTATGGTACTCAGCTATTTAGTCAGACATCCTAGATGTTTCTGTGAAGGTATTTTTTATTTTATTTGTTTATTGTGAAGGTATTTTTGACATGAGATTAACATTTAAATCAGTAGACTTTGAGTAAACCGATTAACCTCCATAATGTGGGTGGGCCTCATCCAATCAGTTGAAGGCCTGAATAGGGGAAGACTGACCCCCTGGGAAGAAGAGGGGATTCTGTCAGCAAACCATCTTTGAACTCAGACTACAGCTCTTCCCTGGGTCTCCAGCCTAATGCCTGCCCTGCAGATTTTGGATTTGCCAGCCTCTATAATCACATGTGCTAACTCCTTAAATTGCCCACCCCCATGTACACACACACACACACACACACACACACACGTGCGTGCACACGCGCACACACACACACACACACACACACATCCTGTTGGTCTATTCTCTCGAGAACCCTAATACTGTGCCTAATAGAAAAATCTAAGTTACAAAAATGAAAGACACATATAGTTAATACATCATTGCAATACAACCGGATAGGCTGGAATAGAAGTTCTCAATCCTGGCTGCTACCCTGGGAAGTATTAAAAATATGTTAATGCCTGGGCCTCTGGCCCAAGATTGTAATTCAATAGATCTGGGTGGGATCCAGGCACATCAGTATATTTAAAGTGCTCCGAGCTCCCCCAAGGAATTCTAGTCTACAGCCACATGCTAGAAACATGGAATAAAAGAATGGTCATACCTTAGACTATTTGTAAAAAAGATATATACAAAAAATACACACCATTTGTATTTTTGTAAGGCAAACTAAATGTTCTACATAATACCATTCATTCGTTTACCCATTTAAAAATAGTTATTAAGCAGAGATTAGGTGCTAGACTCTGGACAAGGGTCTGAATGATGAAAAGTTCAATAAAACTAGGTGCTTAAAGTCTAGTGGTGTAGACAGATATAATTAAATACAATGATGAGCTAAGTTTACTTTTTAAGCAAATAGTTATTGAGCACTTACAAGGTGCTGGAGCTATATATATGTGATTTAAAAAAGATCCTTACATAACTGCCTAAGGTAAATATCATCCCACAGTTAGTAAATGATGGAATGGAGATCTGAACCTAGGCAATCTGACTTTGGCATCTGTGCTTTTAATCAGTACACTAGAGTCCCAGAAACCAAGAAATCTCTAAGAAAGTTCAGCAGAGAAAACCATTAGTATGTTCCAGAAACAGCACAGGAGTAACTTTTAGAATGGTATCTTCATGCACTCCCACAATATTAGGACACTTAACAGGGTATCTGAGAATCCCCCAAAGTCCTGTACTATTCGGGGCATCTCTATGCTAAGTCACAAAAAATTCAAGGAAACCTTTATTTCACCCTGCAAGAGTTGAGATTCATGAAGGCGTAGTATGAAGCTTTGTGGGTTGTACAAAATTAAAGTTTCAGTTTGATATTAATGATCTCAGTCTGATATTAATTCATATCAAATGTCTCAGTTTGATAGGCAGAAACCGATGCCCAAAGTGGTTAAGTGAGTTGATTAAGACTACCCAATGAGTTAGCAGCAGAGTTGGAAGAAGGACTCAGATCTCAGTCTTGGTTTTATTCTTGTAACAAGCTCCCGTGCACGTGGCTGATCCCCCAGTGGCCATTTTGTACATGGTAACCCACCTCCCTTGTCAGAGTTGATTGCATCCAGGGTAGGAATTGAAATTAAGAGAAACAGAAAGAAGTTTTGTTCCCTTTGTGGGGGGAGGGGAGGTTGGTGGCAAAGTCTCTTTCTCATAGCTTAATGGAATAGGATAGAACTTTCTCAGTCACATCAAGTCCATGGTGGTTGGGGGAAGGGGTGGGTAGGAGAGAAGCATGCAGGTGCCCAGCTCTTTTTATCCCGTGGGCTCCCGCCTTCCTCCAGGGTCTCCATCTTCATTCTGCCAGTAGATGGAGAGAGAGAGAGAATAAATAGAGAATTGTATAGGTGCTTCTCATGGGCCAGCCTTTGAACGGGAAGCCAGAACTGAGCTACACGGTCATACCTCATGGGAGATAGAGTCTTGACGTGTCTCCAGAAGAAAAGGAAATGGATTTGCTGAACAACCAGTCAGTGTCTTTCACGCAGAGGAAACCAGTCAAGAGAGAACAAGAAGAATGAACAGATGGACTGAGGAAGAGAGATGAGGTAGAGAGAAATTTTTATGGCTCCAGATTTTGGTATCCGTCCCTTTCTGAGGCCCCACTGCATCTCTGCAGCTGGGTTGGTGAGATGTCCTGCATCCTCATAACTCCCAGATTCTGCTGAAGCTAGCTGTTGTTGGCTTCTGTGGTTTACAACCGAGACAACCTTAACAAATATCCACACTCAGGAGGATTTTAACAGCTTGGAGAAAACATATGTCTTCAAAATCTCCCACCCCATCTCCAGCAATGTACTGTGAGCCTCGTTTCCTTATATCCATTTCCATAATGGCTTTAGCAGCCTGGAAATGAGTATTTACAATTGTACTAAGCCCCTTCATACAGATGCTGCAGCTGAAGTCAGCGTAAAAAAAAAAAAAAAAAAAAAGCAAACCAAGACAGTATACGCAAGCTGCACCGGAAAGAGTTGATTATTATATCACATGCATTGATTTATAGGTTCAGTTTGCCTTTACCTAAATGTCTAGTTATTTAACAGCTGTTATGAATCAGTCGGATAGAGGATTAAGAAGAGGTGGGGGCGGGGGAAAGTAGGTGAAAAAATGCTTTAATCTTATGCTACAATAGAGAAACAAGTTGAGTCAGGTCCCATCTAGTGATTTTGGTTCTCTGATGCTTCTCAAAGGGGAGCATTGTTTGGCTGGAAGGTGAACAGCGTAGCATAATGTGAACACTAACCCCCATTGGTGAGTGAGATAGCATTGCAGCGTATGGGTGAGAAAACAAGGGATCAATAAACGTGGGGAGTAAGCTGGCTCAAGTCAAAACAGTACCGACTGGGCTTTGGCTTTAAATAGATAACTTACTCCAGACATTTGGATGAGACATTTGGATGAGGATCTAGTAAGATGTAATATAAGGGGACATAGGTTACCAAACAGAAATCAAGGCAGAATTCGGTCAGGGTGGTTCCTTAGCGGACTGTGTTCAATCTCGCCATCAGGCTTGGACGAGTCAGGACGGATTTGCCAAGTGGAGGTACCTCTTTGCAAGAATTTCTCTTACTCGGGAGTTTAGGAAGGCAGAAAGGGACATGCTGGGGATGTCTGAAACCCTCCTCTGAGATGAGACAGAGGTACAGTTTACTCTTTGTCTATGTTCTGCACACCAGGGGGTACATAAGCTGCGGGGTTGCTCTCTCCTCCGGGGCACTAAAGATGATCCCTCCAGGTTCGCCCAGGGAAAAGAGATGCTATTTGAGGATCCTCTTCTGTGTCCTGACTTGCTCTCGCCTTACTCAATTTGGTCTGCGCTCAGATGTTTGTCTTGCTCGAGGCTTGGCCGAAGAATTAGATGTGCTCCAAGTACAGCGAACGTCTTGTTTCTTGTTTTCCAATAGGTTTTGCTTCTCTTTGAAATACTCTGCAAATTCCTAGGTCTAGTTCTTTCACCTGAACTTAGAGACAGCTCTCCCCTCCTCCTCCCTCCTAACACATGCGGTGGCAATAATTTTTTTCCATATGGAAGCCAAAAAAAAAAAAAAAAAGGATGCTTTCTGCACAGACTCATGTATCGCATAGCAGAAGCTCTGTGCCTGCCATTTTACACTTTATGGTAAACAGTGAGCAGGATAGGGTTCTAGAAAAGAACACTAGCACCACCGCTACTGAAATTATCACCACTGCCTACATCCACGAGAGTTTATAAGTCTCTTTACAACCACCTGACAGAGATATTTGCTAAAATGTTCCTATATGAATTATCCCAATGAAAACACCAAACACCAAGAGCTGAGAAGGGTGTGATTGCTTGATTTGCCCAGAAGCACACAGTGGGTAGTAGGCATCTCTTCTCGCACTGCCTCCACATCTAGACGCAGAAGGAGAGGAAAACTTTCGGTCCTAGGGGCACCCCGGGGCCCTGAGTCTTTGACAAAGTATGTTGTTGCAAGAGCAATATGAACTACACCTGCACCTCCAATTAGTTTGTTCTCTGGCCCCAGGGCCTTTGTACGGGCTATTTGAGCAAGATACAAACATTGGAGCAAAGACCAAATTGATGCAAGTCGGGACACAGAAAAGGACACAGGCCTTCGTACAGGAATGCTTCTCTCCTCCTCCTCACTTCACCTGGTTAACTCTCGTTCTTTAAATCTCAGCACATTCAATCCCTTTTCTGACCTCCTGACTTGGCCAATATTGGAATTATGTCCTTTCGTAGCTCGATGTACCTGTCCCGCATAGCGCTAGGACTCTTGTATTGTGCTCTTCTCTTGGATTATGGTTTATCTCTTTCACTAGACTGTCAGCCCTATCAGGGCAGGGACAGTGAGTTCACTATTTGATGCCCCATAATAGCGCTGTGTTAAGCGTACAGGAGGAGCTCAGGAAGGACTTGTCAAATGCATGAATAGTTGCTTTTGGATCCATGATACAAGGCTATGACTAAGTCACGGAATCCAGAAAGCAAATTACCATGGAGAGATGCAGTCAAGCAAACCACATCTGCTAAGATTTTTCACAATGCGAACAGGAAGAGGGCACCACCAAAAGATATTTCTCACCTGGTCAAAATTAGGCACCCCAGGTAAAGGAAGGGTGGAGGCTGGAGTGAGTTGAGGACGATTTTCCAAGGCAAGCTCCAGCGGCAGGCAGTTCTGCTGAAACCAGAGGTATATACAGGCTGTCCTCCAGCCGCTGGCATCTAGGAAACCTGTTAAAAGGACTTTATTAGGCACCAAGGTGTCTCTTCTCTTCCAAAAGTATCTGTGTTTTTATAGAGCTAGCTGGTCAGGTTGTTGTGTGTTGTTCGTGCCCCTAAAAAGTGATTTGGAAGTTGAATTTCTGACAGACTACCTTCTAAACCCCCCAGGAGAGTGCTGCTTAACTTGGGATTCATGAAAAAAAGTCATAGTCTATTTCATAAGATTATATCCAAAATGTGGTTTATGTGTAAATATGTGGTTTTGGGGTTATGTTTGTTTGTTTGTTTGTTTTTGGAAAGAGAAATTTGGAGCTTTTAATCAGATCTCAAGGGGGTTTATAAGTTCCAAGACTTTAAAAATCATACCCAAGGGAACATATGGAAAGTCCTAGCAAGTTCCTTTGTAAAGCAAAGAGTAATTTATCTATTATATCTGTATCTACCCTGGTTATTGTTAGCATATTATTTTTGTCTAAATTTATTTTTATCATATTTATCTATCAGTACATTATTTATTAGTATTTTATTTTGTACAAAGTCATTAGGATCATTTCTATATAGCATAATGTATCAGCATATTCATGACTCTGTGGAACTTATATGTACAGGGAAATAAAGTTAAGTCAGCATTTTTCACAGGGAAATTCTTAAAAATTTACATTTATTTTTATTAGCAACTATTCATTATTGTTATTATTATTACTATCATAACTTAGACCAAAGCTGATTCGGAATTGAAAACTAGACTAACCGCTAAGTTTTTTTTTCGATGATTAATACATAAGAGCTTTTTCGATTGATTAAAAAATGGAGTGGAACAGTCATCCTGTGTGATAATGTCATAATACGTAAATTTGAACTTAAGATAATGAGAAAAAGTGACAATTTTAGTAAACTTCTTTGTTGTTTTTTGGTCTGACCTGAACACATTGACATATACCAAATCAAAGATTTTCAGCAGTGTGCCAGGAATAAGCGAGGAACATGGCATATCTTCCTAGACCAGCAATGTTTACTTCATATTAAGTAAAAGTATCCTCATATTAAAACATATAGCAATGTATTGATGAGTAAATTTTGCATTAATTTTTAATATAAACCATAACTTCAAAGCAATTTCAATCTTCCAGTGAGTCATTTCTGTTTTATTCTCCTCACTTCAGAACACTGAAGATCCTTTGGACAAAATATTGGATGTTAATAACACTCTATACAGAATATTTATTTATTTATTTATTATTTTTATTATTTTTTAAAGATTTTTATTTATTTATTTGAGAGAGAGAATGAGAAAGAGAGAGAGCATGAGAGGGGGGAGGGTCAGAGGGAGAAGCAGACTCCCTGCTCAGCAGGGAGCCCGATGCGGGACTCAATCCTGGGACTCCAGGATCATGACCTGAGCTTAAGGCAGTCACTTAACCAACTGAATATACAGAATATTTTTAAAAAGAAATACTTTGTCTTACGGCTTGCAACGCACAATTTTCTTTAAACAAATCATTTTATTTGTTTGTACATGGGATTTTAGATGGATGCCATTTTAATGCAATTTTATAGAAACAGATATTTCTAGATTCTTCAGAGTTCTTATATATACTGATGTCTTGTTATACACAATAAAATATTGATAAGGAAATGGGGTAGGGATTTTAATTTTAATCCACATTCATATGCATTGATATCCATTCTTTCCTATTTCTCTCCTCCCTAATTAGAAGAGGTAGAAGAGGTATTCCTCTTTCTCTCCAACACCTAACCATCGGACACCTTTCTCCTTTTCCACATTAAAAAACATAATCCATGTTCTTTAATTAATTCATAATCCAATAATAATAAAAATGACAATGGCTACCGTCTATTGAGAATTTACTATGTTTTATGTACTGAGCTCCACTATATACATGTTTATGTATACTATGTTTATGTACTGAGCTCCACTATATACGTATTTCATTAAATCCTCACAACCATCCTTTATGGTGCATATAATTTTACTTGATGAATGAGGAAAATGAGACAATGAACTTAAGGGACTTTCCCCAAAAGACACAGTTATGGCCAAGAAATTGGATCTCAAATTCAGCTCTGACTCCAAACTCTTTTAACCACTACCTTCTCGTTTGATCAACTGTGTATCTTCAATGCGTTAAAAGGAAATTTGTTATAGAAACCAGCCTGCATAGTGTTTTTACACATTATCTTCTTGTTGGTGACACCTGGAAGGCAAGAAGTGGGGAATTCTTTGACAAGGGGACAATATTTGTGTTGCATCTGGAATGAGGTAAGCTTGCCAGGGAGCATTGTAGAGGAAGTGGATGCTGGAAGGCAGTACCAGCATGTGTGAAAATACAGAAAAGAAAGTAGGCATGTGGTATGCCTGGAGTGCGGGGTATCTGGTACCAAGTGCGGGAGATGAGGCTCCAGAGATCTGGAGGACTGTTTCATAACAGGGCTTGGATGCCATGCCAAGGAGTTTGGGGTCTTATCCTAGGGATGGGAGGAGTTCTGAGGAACAATTACTAGAGGGCCACTTGACCAGGTTTTATTTGAGGAAGATCACTTTGGTAGTGATTCAGAGGATGATTATAAGAGGATCAGCCTACTGTGAAGTCAGACTACTTTTGTAAAAGCTGAGGTGAGGAATGATTGGGGATAATGAAAGAAGTGACTGAGGGACTAGAAGAACATTAGGAATGAAATTAGAGGGACATCCTGAAAGGAGCATGGGCATAGTTTGATGGCAGATAGACTGAAGGGTTTGAGAGAAAAGGAAGTACTGAGGATGAGATGAATATTTTACTGAGAGTTATAGTATCTCCAAAATCATTCTCTCATAAGCATGGATATAACTCTTAGCTTCCATTAAATTTAATTTGACTCTATTATTTGAAACTGATGACCTCGTTGAATTCAACATCCTATCATCCTAACATGTTAAAATATAAGGAAGCTAATTAAAAATGTATTACTCTGAAATTTCCAATCATCATAAAATCAGAAAAAGATTGTGAAAATTGTCAAATGGAGTATTTTAAATAAGTTTATCTTATTTAATATACTATATTAAATATATTTCTCTGCAATAATATACCTAGAAGACAACTGACAATGGAATCAAATTTGTATTTGTTGTACCATCTACTGTATAGTGGTTAAATGTGAGACCAGCTGAGGGAAAAGGCTGACTCTGGATTTTGCAGAATTTTGTATCATAAACATTCATTAGTGATCAGGATGCCTAGGTGGCTCAGTCAGTTAAGTATCCAACTCTTGATTTCAGCCCAAGTCATGATCTCAGGTTTGTGAGATTGAGCCCCACATTGGGCTCCAAGCGGGTTTGTAGAGCCTGCTTAAGATTCTCTCCCTCTCCTTCTGCCCCTCCCCTTCTAAAAAAAAATAAATAAAATTTAAAAATAAGAAGTGATCACATTTGGGTTAATTTAGCATTAACTGGACTACAATCTTGTATACACCATCTAGAATATGCCATATTTTATTCAAGTTTAAAGTCTAGCTGGTACCAAAAAGCTGAGGCAAAATAGTCAATTAAAAATAATGCCCCCAATTCAACATGATGGTGACATTATTGAATGAACAAACAAGTAGGAAACAAATTTGTCAAAAAATGATAACTTATATGTAGAGACACCGTAGAAAGGGAGAGGAACATCAACTGCAAATATGGCAGGAGACAGTAGTCCTCAATCCTGGCTGCATCTGGAAAGTTTTTCTACAAGCATTAAGAAAATGAAAAGTAAAGGCAAGCCTGGAAAAAATGTTTGCAACACAAAGGCCTTTTACCCAAAATATTAAAAAGCCCTGCAATAAATAAATAACAAAGAGATAAAAAACCCAGTCTTAAAAGAACGAGCAAAAAAGGAGATATTGCACGAGTAGATGCCTGAATAGTTAATAAGCACATGAAAAGATAAATTCAAATGAAAATCACAATGAAACCATTTTATCCCAACTAAATGGCAGAAACTAAAGAGCAATGAATGACAGTCAATAGAGGAATTTAGAGCAACTGGATCCCTCATGCATTGCTGGTGAGACTATAGCATGACACAACTATTTGGAAAAGTGTTTGGCAGTTCCTTATGATGCTAAACTTTCATATAGTCTATGATCTAGCAATCCCGCTCCTGGATATACACCCAAGAGAACATATGCTCACAAAAAAGACACGTAGAAGAAAGTTTATAGCAATTTATGCATTCTAGCCTGAAACTGGAAACAAAAGTTCCCATGATTGGAGAAAGGATATACAAATAGTGATGTGTTCGTTCATACAATGGAATCCTACTTAATGAAAAAGAATGAGAATGCAACAATACAGGTGAATCTAAACTACCAAAATGAAAGACACAGACACAAGAGAGTCTATATATACTGCATGATGCCACTTACATGAAGTTCAAGGACAGGCAAAACTAATCTATGTTGAAAAAAAAGACCAGAACCATGGTTACTTATGGCGGAAGAAGTTTCACTGGAAGGGAAGTCCTAAAAATTTCTGTATTGATAAAAATATTTTATATCTTGGTTGGCATGGTACTTACGAGGATATATATATGTATACCCCAAACTCATTGATTTCTATTGATCTGTATATTTCATTCTGTGTAAATTTACTTCAATTAAAAAAAATCTAGTAGGTGGCTTGATACATTTTAGATATAGATTATTGAAGACAGAGCATAAAGTCACTTGTTTTCCAATGGGCAGCTCCTCATCATCAACAACAAAAGCAGCAACAACAAAAATACTGACGCTCAGTTTTTATCTCAAATCAATTAAATCAGAATTCCTGGAAGTGGGACCCAGGCACTGAAAGCTCTCCTGATGGTTCTAATATGCAGCAGGATTGAGAACCACTGGTATAAATGTAATGCATTTGAGAACAACTCAAATAGGCCAATAGCTAGATAAAATAGTAGAAAATATATGTAATTTAACAAGTTAATACAATAGCTGTTATGGACTGAAAGTTTGTGTCCCCCCTAAAATTCATATGTTGAAGCCTTAACCTCCAGCATGACTGTATTTCGAGATACGGCCTATGAGAAGGGACTAAAGACTAAATGAGGTCATAAGAGTGGAGCCCTAATCTGACAGGGCTGGTGTCCTAACAGGAAGAGACACCAGAGTGTTCTCTCGCTACCATGTGAGGACACAGGGAGAAAGTGGCCTTCTACAAGCCAGGAATGAACTCTCATCAGAAACTGAATTACCAGACACTGGCATCTTGGTGTTGGACTTCTCAGCCTCCAGAATTGTGAAGCCATAAATTTCTGTTGTTTAAACCACCCAGTCTGTGGTATTTTATTATGGCAGCCTGAGCAGACTAATGCAATTGCCATGCTTGGGAATGAAGATTTAAATTGCCAAATCAGCAAACAAATTCATTGCTAACTACATTTAATTTCATATATCACATTAGAACACTCACATTTCTACTCACTAAATAAGTGAATTTGATTTTGCCTTGTAACCTAGGTTCTGATTCAACAACTTAACTCTAATTTCTAAGTAGTTGATGACTCAGAGGAGTTAAACTAAGTAATAAAGCACATTTTAAATGTGCTCATATGCAGCCAGCATTTAAAATTCAGCTGCATTCACAAGTGTTCTACTGAACTCAAATGGCCTTTCCTGAATTCAATAGAAACATATTCAGGATTACAAGACAACAGTGATTCAATAGTTAAATATAATTTCGATGGTAACCACACAAACCAAAGAGGTTTCCTCCTTGAAAGAAAATTAGTTTTTATGGAAGTGGAAAGCTTGGTTTCACTTTTCTTTTTAATGTAGAATAAACTGCAATCTATTAAAACCTCATCCTTATTTTCCCTCAATAAATAAGATATTAATTAAAATTGGGCTTTGTAGTATTCTTAGTTTCTTTGCTTTAATATTTTTTCAAGGTCAATAGAATCTTCCAATTCTTAGGACTGTGAGTCAATATAAATTAATGATACAGCCATAATTACTGGTAGGTACATTTCAACAGAAAAATTATGGTTTTGTATTATTGGCTCAGATGAAAAAAGTTTGCAATACTATCAACTTGCAGCTAGGGGAATCTCCCTAACATGCCATCGGTGTCAACACTGAGTTGAGAAGGACGCCTAGGTGGCTCAGTCGGTTAAGCATCTGCCTTCGGCTCAGGTCATGATCCCGGGGTCCTGGGATCGAGTCCCGCATCGGGCTCCCTGCTCAGCGGGGAGTCTGCTTCTCCCTCTCCCTCGGCCCCTCCCCTCCACTTGTGCTCTCTCTCTCTCAAATAAATAAATAAGATCTTAAAAAAATCGAGTTGAGGAAAAAACAATACTATTTAAAAATTAGTATAATTTCATATTCTTTTCAGAAGGGCCTCAACTTTTCAAGGAACATAAAGAGCATTTAAAATACTGCATTTTGACAGAATAGAAACCTTAAAGTTGCTTTTCATCTGAAAGTTAAAAACTGTTCAGAGCTTTATATTTACTACATTAATTTGTTAATGTAGTCTCTATCTTTTATTTATTTATTTATTTATAAAAGTTTTTTTTTAAAGGTTTTATTTATTTATTTGACAGAGAGAGAGAGACAGCTAGAGAGGGAACACAAGCAGGGGGAGTGGGAGAGGGAGAAGCAGGCTTCCCGCTGAGCAGGGAGCCCGAAGCGGGGCTCGATCCCAGGACCCTGGGATCATGACCTGAGCCGAAGGCAGACACTTAACGACTGAGCCACCCTGGTGCCCCGGCCCCCTCTATTTAAAAGTGGTGTTATTGATAGTTCCCATATCACATGATATGGATATGGGAGAATATTCAAGTGGATAAAATATAAGAAGGTCATGCCACAGTACCTGGGTTAAATAACATTTAACCACGTGTTAACATTTTTATTACTATTTATCCCAGTGGCAGTGTGAAGGATTACCACATATATTTTTTCAGCCCATTCCTCTTTTCTTGGCTAGACCATCTTTTCCACTGCTGATTCAACGTGTTCACCTTGCATTCCAACAATGGCTAGTATTCATTCAGTCAATCAACAGTAGGTATTGAGTATGGCTATGTACCATAAATCAAGGAGTAGACAGCCTAAGGGAGGTGCAGACATAGAAACAGGCAATATAATATCATAAGATACATGCTATAACAGGGTGAAGTCATGGGAGGGGGATAATTAACCCGTCTTGCGAATGGGGATCAGGGTCTTTAACTGCATTCCAGCCCCTAGCACCACACCTGGCACATATGAGGTGCTTAATACACATTGGTTGCCCTAAGAGGCATCAAAGCTGGAATTTAAGGATGAACATATATTACCAAGTGAAGGGATTCAGAGATACAGGAATTTTGTTCTAAGAAATATACAAAGTGTTTGAAGTCCTGAGGGACAATGGAGTACATGTGTGAGCAGATGGGATGCATGTCGTTCCTTGCCACCCCTGAGCATAAAACTCTGGTCTGGTATGTGTGGAAGTTCAAAGCAAGTACAAGGTAAGTTTGTTATATTTATGACTGAATAAGCTTTCTTTTCCAAACCAGAATTTTCTTCAAGTGAAAAAAAAAAAAAAAAGGCAGTGGTGTTCAAAGAAACACAAAAAGCCAAGGCACTCTATCACATACTTCCACACTCATGTTAGCTCCCTGGACTAGCCAACCTGTAGCATGCTAACATAGAAGGAAAGGGAAAGAGAGGGAAACCCATGGTTGCTTTTCTTTAAAGTCATTTGTTATTCATCAGTAAGTTGAAGAGAGAGAGTGTTCGTAGAATCTGAGTGTTTCAAGAAGTAAAATAAAACAGCCGAGTTAGTTTTGGGCAACATTTACACTGTTCTGGTAAGAACGAAATACATAGGTGTGTGGACAAGTTAAACATTGTGTTCGCGCTTTAAGGAGGTATCGCTCAATAGGAGGATGAATAGCAAAATTCACGCTAATACTTTAAATTAAATTTTTCTTTGCTTAGAACAACAGTAAATACAAAATAAAAGCAGAGAGTTGAGAGAGACTGCCAAGGGGAAAAAAAAAAGCTTTATATTTTAGTACCTCCAATGGCACTTTTCCCTTCCTTTTGAACGAGGGACTCTGCACTTCCTTTTTGCATCTGGCCCTGCAAATTATGTAGCTAACCCTGCCCTCAGCTAATAAATGGCCAAGCCACTATCTGATCCGAGGTTTTCTGCCTCTAAATGACGCACTGTACCACACACTTCCTTCTGTGATACTCACTGCATAGTGTTAAGTCAAGGAATTCTGTGTGTCATTCACCATTTCTAATGCCATGGCTTCTCCCGGCTTTGAGGGAAGAAACCACCAACATTCCCTGTTCATGACCGTGGCATTCATTGCCAGCTTACTGCTTCTTTGTTACAGAGCTCCCCACAGGACCTTTATTGCTACTAAATCACAGGTCAACTTCTTCTGCCCAAATCCTCCTTGCTTCACTATCTCACCGATGTCACTCCCAAGGAAACCTCCGATAAATGGCCAGCACAAAGAGTTCTGTCTCTGAGTCTCTTCCTTATGAAGGCCAACCTAGACATCAACATACTTGACACTGAATTTGAACAAATGTATCCTGCATTTTTCAAGTCAACATTTTATGGTGTGTGAATTCACTATATATTTAGTTCTCCGCCTTACTTTTACTGCAATCATAGCTGCATTACGTTTATTTCTCTCCGTGCCAAAGAGATTCTGTTATCTGAATGTTTTACTCTGTCGAGACCATTTCTGTATGCTTGCTGTTAGAGGCCCCGCTAAGCCAGAGAGACCGCAATTCCTAAGCAAGCCCCAAACTCCCGTCAGACCTCCTCTAGAGTGAAGTTCATTTTCCTCACTCAAGGGGAGAAGTTTCAAAGCCAGTGCTTTAGGGTTGGATCAGTTAACTTCCCGCATGATTTTCAAGAATTTACCAAATGGTCATGTCTCTTTTTCACCTGTTTTGGGGTTAGATTTACTTTGAAGTGCTTCACTTGAACGTTCTAAACTGTCACTTAAAAGACGTATTAGACTAATTAAGCACAGGCTAGCTATAAAAATCGTTCTTACTCATGTTCTTTTAATTAAAAAAAAAACAACAAAAATGCTAAATACCTAAATGTCCCAGGCATAAGCTGGTACTGCCCCAGAACGCGTTTGCTGTATACAACAGCATTTCTCGTGAGTAAGTGTACATTCTGTAACTCTTTTTGGGAGCATTTGGCTGACTCAGCCCTAACTTTTGGCTGGCAAAATTGGGAAGATAAAAATATAATAGCTTCTGAGTCCAGCCCATTGGTAAAAATATTTTATAATGAAGAGATAACTGTCCACATAGAGGCATTTTGATCATTTTTAAGCCTTACAGATTTCCCAGAGTCCAGATCAATTCCTTGGTACTGGTCATTAGCAGAGGACAAGTACAAGACACATACAAAGAGCCAGCATCCTGATAGCTATACTGGAATTTAAAAAAAAAAAAAGGGACAAGACTTGAAATTTTAAAAAAATTATTAATTAAAAAAATAAAGAAAATAAAGAGTTGGCATCCTTTATTTTGATTTGATAATAGATGTCACTCTTTCTCCTCTCCTCTCCGGGCTCACCATCACACACCCGGATGCACAGCTAAACTCTATTCCTCAATGTTGTCTGTCAAAAAAAATTAAAAGCAGACAAACAGAACCAAACAAGCTCACCTCCTATCAAAAGGCAGCTCTGAATGCCCAAAGTGAAACCAGAACGACTGTTGAGAGCATGCTGAGCCACACCCCCTGTCTTCCTGGGCGCAAGTTGGCAGACACGTGGACATTAGTTATTGTGCTGAGATGGTCATTCTGGTCACACATGAACACAGGTGGCTTGTGACCACTGATAGAGCAACATGGACGCTCAGCCAGGACAGGAGTCCCAAGGCCTGGAGTCATTCTATCCAGACTTGGCTAGGAAGAGACCAAGGCAGCTCCAAGGGGATTCCATCTGCTTTAGTAAGTCAACTACCAAGTTCACTTTTCAGTTACAGGGGTAAAACAAAAACCCCTTCAGGCCCAATGGAGCAGGCCAAGTGTGAGAAAAGGCGGGGGTTGGGGGGGACGGTGATATGGGCACCGCAGAGGTCTGGGACTGCATTGGGGGGTAGCTACTGCTCAGTGCTCATGTCAGAATGTGGTCATTAATGAACATCTAGTGTTGTCACATCTTATATATTTTCTAAAGTTATTAGAAATCAAAATGTTTATATAAAATATCCTACCTTTTCAATATTAGCAGCTACTATTTTTTTTTTATACCCAATGGGCAGACTAACAGAACACATCTGCCAAGTCTTCACCATAACCACTAGCTCTCTGACCTCCTTCCCATAGCTTCCACTCTCCCGCTCCCTCCCTCCCACCAGCTCTCGCTCACTCCCTTTGGCTGTTCCTTGAATTGTGCAATGCACTCTCCAGTCTCAAGGACTTTGCATTACCACTTCCCCCACATGGAAGGCCCTCTCCCTAAACAGCCCCAGAGCTCACACAATCACCTCTTTCAGATCTTATTTTTTTAAATTATTTTTTAAAGATTTATTTATCTTAGAGAGAGAGAGAGAGCACGCACTCATGAATGGGAGGGACCAGAGGGAGAAGGAGAGAGAATCTCAAGCAGACTCCATGCTCAGTGCAGAGCCCCACGTGGGGCTTGATCTCATGCCCTGAGATCGAAACCTGAGCTAAAACCAAGAGTGGGACGCTCAACTGACTGTGCCACCCAGGTGCCCCCAGATTTTGTTTTAAATGCTGGTACCTTCTCGGTGAGAGCTTCCCATTTGGGCCCACACTCTCTTCCCTGACACTCTCTATTTCTCTTTACTGTTATGATTTTGCTAAAAAAGCACTATCATCATCTAACAGATATATATTTTACTTGACTTTTTTTCTGTTTCTTCTTACAGTGGGATGTAAACTTTTTGAAGACAGAGATTTGGGGTTATTTTGCTCATGGCTATATCCCCAGGGCTTAGAACAGAGTCGGGCACATAGTAGAAACTTAATAAATGTCTTTTGAATGAATTAATGAGTAGATGGATGAATCTGCAGACCAACTTTGGTCTGTGGTCCGGGCTTCCAATTTGTGACTTCTGATTTATACTGAAAATCTCATGACACAATGCAAAGGAAGGAGACATGATGAAGTTTGGGCAGTGAACATCTAAACTCTTACTTTCTAAGGAAGTCCAGTAATCAAATGGCATCATCCACAATCTCACAGAGCATTTCTGCCAGTTACAGTACCCTTCACACGCAAAAGTAAAGCGTATCTGACAATGCCAAACGTATTAATCCCATGATATTTTATTCACTTCACTTTGATTAGATTTTTATCCAACAATGGCAAAGTTTAGCGTTTAACCTATTCAAAATAGGTCCCCTTACCCACAGTGCTAGCCTTAAGTGAGTTGTCTCTAAAATTAAGCGTAGTTCCCTTGCTGTTTGGAAAATGAAAATGAAAATAACAACATAAATATAAAAGAGACAGGAGGGAACAAAGATGAAGCCTGGTCTTTGTGAAGGAAGGAAGTTAGCTCACAGAAATGATACTGTCTCATCTTGCTTCTTTCCTCCAGCCTATATGATTCAAAATTTGGATGCTATTCCTTATGTTTCACATATGATGTACTATATGCTGGCTAATTGAACATAATAATAATTTTAAAATTTGGATGCTATTGTTAAGAACTCACCTCATTCCTATCTTTCCCTCCTTTTACCTTCTGCTCAGAAAAAGTTTAGACAAAGCCAAGTAAATTTAAAAGTAAAAATTCACATTGTGGGTTTTGTTTATATTCTCTGATCTAAGAATAGAACGCTTCAGTTGAAGCACGATCAATATCCCTAATAGGATGAAAGGCATAGGGAGATGAATACACATTTAATTAATATACCAGAGATGCCCTGGACCTTGACATATTTTTTTAAGTAGGCTACACGGTGGGCGTGGAACCCCAAACATGGGGCTTGAACTCACAACCCTGAGCTGAGATCAAGAGTTGAATGCTTAACAAATTGAGCCACCCAGGTGCCCCAGGACCTTGAAATATTTTTAATAAGAGCAAATAAATAAAATATACTTCATGACTGGGTAATAAATTTTGTAGTTCATTGCTATAAGAAGTAGTACACAATGAAAACACAAAGAACTTGAAAAGGTTGAGCTCTTAGATGGAAGTGCAAGGTTATCTGTGGTTATCTCAGTGGCCTGCAGGCCCACACGGGTGAATTGCAGGAGGGCCCTTAGAAGTCACTGGCAAAACCTCGGCTCCACTATCTGCCAAAGACTCTGGGCCGCTTGCTAATACCAGAGTAGTTAACGGTGCCTTCTCTTCCACCTTCCAAATCTCATGCAAGTGTCTTCCAGTGGAGGACCTTAAACCAAAGCATGGGTCTAGGAAATTTAGTCTTCAGGCTTCTAGGCCCTGCTTCCAAGGAGACACAGATCCATTAAGACTGGGCCAGATGGATCCAACATGACCCAGGATTTGAATCTTCTGTTCTTATGCAAGAACCAGGCATTCCTGGAACCGTCAATGGGTTTAATCTTTACTTTATGGTACTTTCATCCGCTAAGTAAGACAATCACATAAATGCGTAAGAGTCCTCTTTTTCCTAAGATTAATTGATTCTTTTAAAAAGTTAATTCTTGGGATGCCTGGGTGGCTCAGGGGGTTAAGTGTCTGCCTTCGGCTCAGGTCATGATCCCAGGGTCCTGGGATCGAGCCCCACATCAAACTCCTTGCTGGGCAGGGAGCCTGCTTCTCCCTCTCCCACTCCCTCTGCTTGTACTCTCTCTCTCTCTCTCTCTCAAATAAATAAATAAAATCTTTAAAAGAAAAGTTAATTCTTGCCAAGGGCTTTGCCATATGTGAACACTTCTCAATTGGTGTTCTCCCACTAAGAATGGGGGCAGTGGGGAAAGGTTTTGGAAATAAGGAAAAAACTATTTTATTTACATAAAGCAAACTGAAATTTTACCAGACTCAAGACCAACTTCATCTTAGTAAAATTTATATTACAATATAGACCAACAATTTCCTCTCCCACAACTCTGAAGCCTTCCTGTCCTGTGACTCAGTTTCCTACTCTAAGGGGCTGTTGCCACAATAGTCAGGGGAAGGAAATGCTTGCTCACCTTTGCTGTTTGGAACAACCACTTCACATCAAAGAGGTGACTCATTCTGTCCACTTGCCAACCCTGAACTTGCTTCCTACCTCCCACCACCCTTGCTAGCTGTGCTGTTCTTGGCTGGAGAGACCTTCCACCAGCAAGTTCAGGTTTGTGGAGTCTGGCACACTCACCTCCCTCAATGACGAGGCTTCCTGAGGTGGGTTGTTCAGCAGGTTGGGACATGAAGGTGACCACCAATTTGCCTGACCTATGGTTCAAGGTGTATGACTCAAAGCCAAGAAGCTGGGCTTTCACCTCTGCCTTCTCAAACAGCACAAAGGGAAATGGAATCATTTTATTTCGCTACTCCTGTTAACAGTAAGCCGCTAACCTGAAAACATATAGGTACCTATTTTCATTGGTTTTAGAGAAACATGTTGCTGCTGGAAATTCCAGAAGCCATTGGGTTCATTTTGGTGAGTTCAACAGTGTTTATTATAGTGTGGGACAGATGGGGAGTGCTCAGAAAATATTTATTCCTGGTGCATGTGCCTCTATCTGGATAGAAGCCATATTGGGGTAAATAACCTTGCCTTGGAGATGGTTAGAGAGGAAGAAACTACATTTCCTTTAATAAAATGCACCACCAGATTCAATATTGAGGACAGCGTGGATATGGAAAAATAAAGGGTTTTATAATTAATAGAGATGGATTTGAGATTAGGAATTCTGGACAAATCCCTGAAGTTTTCTTTTTCCTTTAGAGAGAGAAAGAGAGTGTGCGTGTGTGTGCATAGGGAGGAAGTGGCAGAGGGGGAGGGGGAGAGAGAATTCTTAAGCAGGCTCCATGCCCAGTGTGGAGCCCAACACAGGGCTCGATCTCATGGCGCTTAACCGACTGAGCCACCCAGGTGCCCCAATTCCTTTAAGTTTTTATCAAATACATGTCACATGGTGCTAAAGGAGTTTAGAGTCAGATTGGCCTATGGTAAAATCTCAGCAGACCACTTACTGCTGGTGATAGACTTCTCTAATCTTCAGTTTCTTCATGTAATAAATAGAGTAACAATAAAATTTTCCTCTTAAACTTTTTGCAAGGATTAAATAAGACAATGCGAGCAATATTCTAAACACAGAGCCTGGGACACATTAGCATTCAATATATTCTTATTCTCTGAAACTGCCTCCTCACTTGGAAAAGGGGAAGAACGAAACAAGCCATACTCTGTTGCAAAGGGATGTCACAGATCAGATGAAGTAATATGGAGAAAGTGCTTCCCAAGTATGATTTATCGCGTTATCTAACTCCCTCTTGACAATGAGCCCATTCCTTTTTTCCCAGCGTCTGAATATAGGCTTGCTGTTGTTATCTTCGGGCATAGTCCTTGGCAACTTGCACACAGATTTGACAGACCAGCACTCAGAATGCTTACAACACATGGTCACTTCCATTAATGAGTATGGCATTCTGCGCGTGTTCAAGGACCCTTATCCTCACATATTTTGCTATCGAATGTTCACATTACCAGCTTTCTCTCATGCTAGGATATTTAGGGGAACTGAGATTTACGTGGTGGGGCTCAATCATTGTTGGGATGGTCCCGGGACTAACACTTGCTAAAACCAGACCCTTCCAAGACTGGATTGTCAGTAGAATGACCTGCCTGCACGAGAGCAGAGCTCCTCCTGCCCCACCCCTTTTTTCAGGCAGCCAGTTAGCCTTTTCTGGCCTGCCCTGCTAAAGAAAATGCTCTGGGGGATTTGGAGGAGAGCTGGTGTGAATGGGTTTATGTATTACCCAGATTGCCTCCCCATTACTCATAGTCAGTTGGAAAATTTTCAACCTTTTCTACTTGATCCTCGCTACGAAAGGGATTTGAGCTGACATCTACTATCAAAGCCCATCTGGAAAGAGAATATATGAGTATTAGATTTCACTCAACAAACACGAAGGGGAACCATTAGTAACAAGGGTGTGGTGTGAAGTAGAAGAAAGTCCTAGCTTCAGAAAAAGACTGATTTAAATTCAAATCTGAGCTCAGCCACCACTGTCTGTCTGTCTGTATGCCCCTGACCATATTAACTTCAGAGCATCACTTACTGATCTATAGAGTAAAATGTAATTATCTCCTTTTAAAATTTTTTATTTGAATTCAATTTAATTAACATAGATAGAATTTAGTGATTCATCAGTTGCATTTAACACCCAGTGCTCATTACATCACGTGCCCTCCTTAATGCCCATCACCTATTACGCCATCCCCCACCTCCCCCCTCCAGCAACGCTCAGTTTGTTTCCTATGATTAAGAGTCTCTTATGGTTTGCCTCCCTCTCTGGTTTTCTCTTATTTTATTTTTCCTTCCCTTCCATTAAGTTCATCAGTTTTGTTTCTTTAATTCCACGTATGGTATTTGTCTTTCTCTGACTGGTTTATTTCACTTAGCATAATACCCTTCAGTTCCATCCACGTTGTTGCAAATGGCAAGATTTCATTCTTTTTGATGGCTCAGTAATATTCCATTGTGTGTGTATATATATATATATATATATACATATATATATACCACCTCTTCTTTATCCATTCATCTCCTGATGGACATCTGGAGATGCTTGGCTTTTGTGGACATTGTTTGGCTATTGTGAACATTACTGCTGTAAACATTGGGGTGCATGTGCACCTTTGAATCACTATGTTTGTATCCTTTGGGTAAATACCTAGTAGTGCAATTGCTGGGTCATAGGGTAGTTCTACTTATAACTTTTTGAGGAACTTCCATATCATTTTCCAGAGTGGCTGCACCAACAGTGTAAGACCAATAGTATAAGATCAAACATAATATCTCTTTACAATATTGTGAGGAATAATAAAGACTTCTATACATAAGACTCTCTAGTAGTAGTAAGTTCAATAAACAGCTATTATTAGTATTGTTTTCTTAATAGTCTGACTTTTCTGGTAAAAGGAAATGTTCAGAGACATTGATCAGTTCTTCTTTAAGTGTCCCTATCATATAAGGTTGTTGTAGTAGGAACATGTAGTAGGAACATGTTGTAGGAAAATGGGTGGGAACGTGCCTTGTAAAGCCACATAAATAAAGTTACTATGATTATTTAGAGAAAAGTCACTTGAGATCCAAGAAACACTGAAGGCTATACCAAATAGAGTGACCTCTTTTTCTTTTTTAAAATATAGGATGAGAAGACAAGAAAAGAATTGAGATTCATGACTGAGATTCATCTTTTACATACTTCTTAGATTGATCCATTTCTAATATGTGTAACATTTCTGTAAGAAATTTTGTTCGGTGTGTTTATGTGTACCTATGCATGTGTGTGTGTGTGTGTGTGTGTGTGTGCATATGAAAGATTTTTATCTGGCTGAACAATTTTCTTTTTATTGATCCTTTAAGAAGGATTAGGACAGGGTGCCTGGGTGGCTCAGTTGGTTAAGCGACTGCCTTCGGCTCAGGTCGTGATCCTGGAGTCCCGGGATCGAGTCCCGCATCGGGCTCCCTGCTCAGCGGGGAGTCTGCTTCTCCCTCTGACCCTCTTCCCTCTCATGTGCTCTCTCTCTCTCAAAATAAATAAATACATCTTAAAAAAGAAAAGAAGAAGGATTAAGACACAGGAGGGAAGAAGAATAAAAGTAGATTTTACTCTTAATATCTTACTAAAAATTTTTGAGGGAAATTGACCATAACAACAGGGGGAAAACTAAGCTAAAAATATCTTAACATAATTAGCCAGATGTATTTACACATGACACCCAAGATCTACAAGGCTTAGAAAATTGCTCACATTAATACCAAGTAATTCAGTCTATTCTTTATCTCAGAGTAATGATTAACCTTGGTAAAAATTTGATTTATTTACTAATCTGGAAAAACCCACACTTATTTGGAGGGCATTTATTCTCAGTAAGCTCTCTTAATTAAAATTCCAGCACTGGAATTGGCTAGGGCAACATAGGTGATATGATGAGAAGGTGAATAGATTACCTGGATAATTTGGTCAGTAAAGATAGCTGATGTAGGTATGTCCTCCAACTTTTGTGGTAAGTTTTATTTTCCTGCCTTGTCTGGGTAATTACATCAAATTTCCACATTACTTGGCTGTATAGACATGAAGATTTTTAGCAAATATGTAGAGGGTTGAGAAAGCCTGACTTGCATAATTGGTATTCTGTGTTTAAAACATCTTTCTATGAATGCTTAACTGGATAATCTGCTTGAACTTGCCTTTTGGAATTTCTTAATGTGGGTCAGTATTTGCCATCCATGACGATGGCACTCGATGAGCCTACATAGAAATATATATCCTCTCTTCTCTTCCTTTCTTATTTATTCCTTTCCTTTTTTTTTCTTTTTCTTCTTCCAATTCTTTTTCATAAAATCACATAATGCTGGAATTTGGTGGAACCACAGCAACTGTGATTACTCTATATTGCTCAAAATTCATTAATTCCCATACCACATTCATGGATTTTTCATGTCTAGTTATTTAATATTTTTTAAAAATAGATTTAAAAAACTCTTACTCACTTTTTCAGATACACTTTTAAAAATTTTTTTAATTAAAAAAATTTTTTAAAGATTTTATTTATTTATTTGAGAGAGTGAGAGAGAGAGAGAGAATGAGCAGTGGGGAGGGCCAGAGGAAGAGGGAGAGGGAGAGAGAGAAAGAAGCAGGCTCCCCACCGAGCAGGAAGCCCAACACAGGGCTCGATCCCAGGACATGGAGATTATAACCTAAGCCAAAGGCAGATGCTTACCCAACTGAGCTACCCAGATACACTTTTAAAGCCTATATTCAAGAATAATAGATTTACTATGCTGATTATTTTTTCCTGATAAAAAGTAAAAGAAATGTATAACAAATAGAGACATTTTGTACATGTACCACCTAAAATCATATCATTTAGCTTTGGGAAACACTGTTCTAGTCTGGCTTTCAAATGAGAGAATTAGAGTGATGTTTTCTAGAGGCACAGAGTCAATTAGGAGCGGAGCTAAGAGTTGAAACTGTGCTTTTGGACTCTTTAATACAGACCTTTCCTACTATATTACACTGACTTACAGTGTTAGTTACTTTAAAGCAGGGCTATAAGAATCACTAACTAACATGGTATAGAAAAGCCATCAGTAGCAAAACTATGGAAACAGTCCATCTTCTTATTTATTTATCTTTTAATAATTCTTAGATCACGAACGGACCACGGATGCTTTAAGACAGTAGTCCTTGTGGGGGCCCCTGGGTGGCTCAGTCTTTGAGCGTCTGACTTCGGCTCAGGTCATGATCCCAGGGTCCTGGGATCGAGCCCCGCGTCGGGCTCCCTGCTCAGCGGGAAGCCTGCTTCTCCCTCTCTCACTCCCCCTGCTTGTGTTCCCTCTCTCGCTGTGTCTCTCTCTGTCAAATAAATAAATAAAATCTTAAAAAAAAAAAAAAGACAGTAGTCCTTGGGATGCCTGGGTGGCTCAGTCGATTAAGCATCTGCCTTCAGCTCAGGTCATGATCCCACGGTCCTGGGATTGAGTTCCACACCAGGCTCCTTGCTCAGTGGGGCGCTTCCTTCTCCCTCTGCCTGCCACTCTCCCTGCTTGTGCTCTCTCTCTGACAAACAAATAAATAAAATCTTAAAAAAAAAAAAAGACAGTAGTCCTCAAACAAGAGTGCTCATGTAGGAGTTTACTAGGATTTCAAGGACGTGGGTAGCTAAAGATCTTTTCAGAGCCACATTTCCTGGGAATTCTTCCCTAAAAAAGGGTCTGTGGTTAAGGCATCCCTGTTCATAACTGCCCCTTTGCCACCTTCCAGAAGAAAGTCACACTTTTCTTTCACTGCATTACCCTGGAGTGAAAGCACATCAGACTGACACCAAACACACGGACACCTGAAAATCCTGTAGTGTGCTGGTGTAGGTAGAGAAGGGCAAAAAAATTTCATGTCTGGGTGACAAATCACAGGTAGTCTTGGAATCTTTGCTTTCCTCAAGAAGGAAGGAGAGTTAAACAAATTTTCAGCTGATAGATCTTTAAAAATGATTTTGCATGGTAGACCAAGATATAAATTTTAACATAGAAGTTGTTTAAAGATCCAAGAATGAAGTGTTATAGCTATAATAAAAGTCCTTCCACCCTCATCTACAAATAACATGTTTTTAGCATTACCTTCAGTTAAATTGACAAATAAGAATAGAATTAATACTACACCCCTAACTCATTCTAGTAGTAAGTAATATCCATATACAGATCTATGGGGAAAACAACTTGACTTGATCCATCTTATTAAGAGATACATGTCCAAAATGAGGCATTTCTTTAAATATTACTTTTTATTACTTTCAATCTAATACTATTTATCAATATTTTAATATAATTATATTAAATATAATTCAATAATAGAATCTATTTTCTTTGCCTGTTTACTAGTAGGAATTATAATGACACTCAGAAGAAATTTTTTAATACTTAAAATCTATTAGGAAATTGGGGTGCCTGGGTGGCTCTGTTGTTAAGCGTCTGCCTTTGGCTCAGGTCATGATCCCAGGGTCCTGGGATCGAGCCCCACATCGGACTCCCTGCTCCGCGGGAAGCCTGCTTCTCCCTCTCCCACTCCCCCGCTTGTGTTCCCTCTCTCGCTGTGTCTCTCTCTGTCAAATAAATAAAATCTCTTTAAAAAAAAACCTATTAGGAAATTAAAAACATAAATTTAGCTTATATTTTTGCTGCAGAGTATAATAAAGTCTTTAACAGTAGACTTTAATGAATAAAGTTATATAATTAGAAAAAACTCAGAAAGGGAAACAAAAAGAGAAGTTCGGTAAATAAAAGGAAGATTCAACATTTCTAATTGTTAAATAAGAACTATTTATGATTCCTATTTTTTAAAATGGGTGATGAGAGAGGACTGAGTCACTTTGGTATCTGGTATTCCACGGGCTGCATTTTAAAATTATGTAACAATTTTATTTTAAAAAGATTACTATTTAAAATAAGCTGGAGGTAACATAATTTGTATTATTTACATTTTGGGGAAACTTTAGATGTCACCTTAAAGTTTTGCAAAGGGTTGTAGAGATTTTCCAATTCCTTTATGAGTACACAAACAGGAAGTCTGAAGACCATTGCTTTCAGAGCTTGAATGGGTTTCCTGCCTGCGGAGTGCTTCCTGCAGTATCTTCTGCCTCAATTCCTGGATTCCCAGGGAATGAAAACAGTACCCGAAGTTTACCAAAGGAGTACACTTGCCCCTGCTTATCGCCAGGACTCCTGGGACCGATATCCAGGACCCAGGTGAGTGTGGATGCTCTCAACTTTTGTGCCTGTCAGACTAATACCTGCAGGAAACTCCAAAAGCTGACAGGAGAATTTCCACTGGTTATAAAGAAATCTTCTCCAGCCCTCCATACCACTATATTTACCAGATAAAATCAAATGACTCTTTTTCACATTCTTTGAAAAGTCTGAGATAGATAACAAGATTAGAAAGCATTTGAATAAAAAAAACAGCAGCATGCATGAAAATGTGTGCATATACGTAAAACAAATGTGCACTTTTTAAAAATGGTATGTAACCATGCTGTTGTTCAGTGATTAAAATTTTGAAGTTGAATCCAGGGTTGGACAACTGAAGTTGTCTTTAAAACGGGTTATGGCAGACCATAACTCTTCACTCTAGTAACATATGTATCTAGTTCTTCTACCCCAGGAAAATACAAATTATTTATGCTCTCTTCCAGCAACATCGCGTTTCATGTTTTTCATGTTACCAACAGCTTATACTTAGAGGATATACATGAAGTTTCCTTTTCCAACCTTTATGCTTTTTTTTCTAAGAAATAAAAGAAAAAGAGAAGAAAGGCAAAAATTTCCCCATATATTTAAAATGACTGAACTTTTAAATAATTACAAAAGTATAGAAATCACTAAAAGTGATCTTGATCAAATTAATAATTTTCAGTCGAGACTTCATAAAAACTTTTCAAAGTAATTTTAGCAGAGAGGCAGCTTTTGGCTTTAACTTCAGAGCCTTATGATATGTGGATTTTATTCTGTTCTATTAACTCTTGATTATATTTGAAAGTGGTTGACCTCTCTTTCCCCAATAGCATTTGTCTTCCTTTTGATAGAAACAAAACAAAAAATAATGAAATCTAGTACGTTTATACAGAGGCTTTATACAGAGCTGGGAATCTGGAAATAAATCCACTATCAATGTTAACAAATACACTGCTCTGTAATGTCCTCTTATCCTCAATAATCACAATTTTGAGGGCGCCTGGGTGGCTCAGTCTGTTAAGCATCTGCCTTCGGCTCCCGTCATGATCCCGGGCTCCTGGGATGTAGTCCCACCTCGGGCTCCCTGCTCAGCGAGAAGCCTGCTTCTCCCTCTCTCTGCAGTTCCCCCTGCTTGTGCTCTCTTTCACTCTGTCTGTCAAATAAATAAATAAATAAAATCTTAAAAAGAAATAATCACAGTTTTGCTGTATGCCACTCTTACTCTACTCCAGAATGCTGCAAAGGAGCCATGGAAACCATTATCCTTAGAGAAAAATACGTCCACTTAAGAAAATCTGCTTCTGCGCTAGACTTAGAAGGGATTTACTGTAAACACCACCTTACTCGGAAAATCAGAAACCTGAAAATCTTCCAAGCAATTAGGAGAAGGTATTATTCTTAAGTATGAATTGCTTTTTCAAACTGAAATAAGTCTTCAAATAATGTTGATAAAGAAAATTGCCAGTTTTCAGTTGTCTCACTTAAACGAACTACCCAGAGGATTTTTTAAAAAAATTCAATCCGACATTTGAACTGGCATCACAAAGATAAAATACCACAAGATTCGTTCTGACCCATTTTGGAAAAAAATAAAAAAAGCCCAGGGTTCATCCAAAGACTATAATAGGATGACTTGACAGAGAAGATGCATAAGTAGGATGACATATTTTGGACTTAATCTTAGGGCGGGTGCAGCATGGTATTCAGGTCATTTCCTTAAGAGAAAGGAAATGTTGAGTTACACCTTGCCTTTTTTATAAAAATCATGCAGCACTTCATGCTTCATTCCGTGTTTAGTAAATTTAGCTATGGTATTTACAATAACTGTGTTCCAAGTTGATTAAGGTTTAATCACAACTGACTAGGCAAGTGGGCATGAAACAGAGAATAAGTCGTAATTATTATTCTCAGGCATATCCTCACAATATTCAAGGATTTAGAGACTCAAATTTATACCCTCTACAGCTAATTTGACTTTACCTTTTCTGGAAGGTTAACTTGAGGCATATAGAGAAACTGAAAGTGCAGAAAATCTTTAACAGCATTTCCGGTGTTATCTAGCACTCGGGTTAAATTTTTCACAATGGTTCAGAAAGCGTATTCCCCAGTATGTCAGGAAGAGCAGCTTCCCCCCTCACACACATGTCCAGGACCTCAGTGCACCCAAGAATTTTGCTCTGAAGTTTTGGTCTGAGGTAAAAGCCCTAGATCGTCCCAGGTGACTGGGGAAGTAAAGGAAGAAAGCTATGCCTGACCTGTCCCTCTCTCTCCACATTTGGCTGGAACAGAAGTGCCTGGCCCCCCTGTACGGCCAGGCAGAATCTTCTCACTTTCTGCAGGTTTAGGCAAGCCCAGTCTTCAGCTCACGGTTTGGCAGGCTGCAGGACAGGAGAATGTAACACATTAAGCTCTCATCCTTTGCAGCGGAATACTGTCTTTGAACACAAATAAGAATTAGTTGATAGTCCGGGCGCCTGGGTGGCTCAGTCGGTTAAGCGTCTGCCTTCGCCTCAGGTCATGATCCCAGGGCCCCCTACCCCCTGCCACCGCATTGGGCTCTCTGCTCAGTGGGGAGTCTGCTTCTCCCTCTCCCTCTGCACCTCCCCGCATGCTCTCTCTCTCTCAAGTAAATAAAATCTTTAAAACAAAAAAGAATTGGTTGATAGTCATTCAAATGTTTTTAAGATGTAAACCAAGTATCTATTTCAATATTCTGTTTAAATTTCATCAATAATTTATAGTCTCTAGCCCACTGTGTGCAAAGAAAAGAACACAATATTTCCTCTTTGTGTTTTGACATTTCATGTTAGATTTCCAAGATCTTTGAGTAAAATGTTTTGTAGTTTCAAATATAATAAAATAAATGCCACTTAGCTCCACAAGGTAGGAGTAAATGAAAAGTGACCCTGAGATACATCCTGGGTACACAATGAAATGTTATGAGAACATTTACATGTAAAGCTTGTAACCCAGAGCGTACAGATAGGAGCATTTTCTGTCAAGTCACTTGATTAGTCCAAACTCCCAATAGAAATGGATTCACAAATAATAGCAAAAGGGGAAAGGAAAAAATATCACCTTTTATAAAACAATAACAATCACAACAATTCATAACAATCACAACAACTTTTATTGGTTTGGCCACAAGCTGTTTAAGTTACAAAGCCAAGATTCAACTAGTAACAAAGGAGAAAACCCATTCCTTTAGAAACTGAAGTCAGAGTTTGACCAAAAGTTGTTGTTGTTTTTTTTAATTAACATATAATGTATTATTTGTTTCAGAGGTACAGGTCTGTGATTTATCACTCTTACACAATTCACAGCGCTCACCATAGCACATACCCTCCCCAATGTCCATCACCCAGCCTCCCCATCCCTCCCACCCCCCACCACTCCAGCAACCCTCAGTTGGTTTCTTGAGATTAAAAGTCTCTTATGATTTATCTCCCTCTCTGGTTTCATCTTGTTTCATTTTTCCTTCCCTTCCCCTATGATCCTCTGTCCTGTTTCTCAAATTCCTCATATCAGTGAGATGATCTGATACTCGTCTTTCTCTGATTGACTTATTTCACTTAGCATAATACCCTCTAGTTCCATCCACATCATTGCAAATGGCAAGATGTCATGTTTTTTTTGATGGCTGCATAATATTCCAGTGTGTGTGTGTGTGTGTGTGTGTGTGTGTGTGTGTGTGTGTGTACACCACATCTTCTTTATCCATTCATCTGTTGATGGGCATCTAGGCTCTTTCCATAGTTCGGTTATTGTGGACATTGCTGCTGTAAACATTGGGGTGCACGTGCCCTTCGGATCACTACATTTGTATCTTTGGGGTAAATACCCAGTAGTGCAATTGCTGGGTCATAGAGTAGCTCTATTTTCAACTGTTTGAGGAACCTCCATACTGTTTTCCAGAGTGGTGCACCAGCTTGCATTCCCACCAACAGTGTAGGAGGGTTCCCCTTTTCCTGCATCCTCACCAACATCTGTCGTTTCCTGACTTGTTAATTTTACCCATTCTGACTGGTGTGAGGTGGTATCTCATTGAGGTTCTGATTTGGATTTCCCTGATGCCGAGCGATGTTGAGCACTTTTTCATGTGTCTGTTGGCCATTTGGATGTCTTCTTTGGAAAAATGTCTGTTCATGTCTTCTGCCCATTTCATGATTGGATTATTTGTTCCTTGGGTGTTGAGTTTGAGAAGTTCTTTATAGATTTTGGATAGTGGCCCTTTATCTGATAGTCATTTGCAGATATCTTCTCCCATTCTATCGGTTGTCTTTTGGTTTTGGTGACTGTTTTCTTTGCTGTGCAAAAGCTTTTTATCTTGAAGAAATCCCAATAGTTCATTTTCCCCCTGCTTCCCTTGCCTTTGGCAATGTTTCTGGGAAGAAGTTGCTGCGACTGAGGTCAAAGAGGTTGCTGCCTGTGTTCTCCTCTAGGATTTTGATGGATTCCTGTCTCACGTTTAGGTCTTTCATCCATTTGGAGTCTATTTTTGTGTGTGGTGTAAGGAAATGGTCCAGTTTCATTCTTCTGCATGGGGCTGTCCAATTTTCCCAACACCATTTGTTGAAGAGACTGTCTTTTTTCCATTGGACATTCTTTCCTGCTTTGTCGAAGATTAGTTGACCATAGAGTTGAGGGTCCATTTCTGGGCTCTCTATTCTGTTCCATTGATCTATGTGTCTGTTTTTGTGCCAGTACCATACTGTCTTGATGATTATAGCTTTGTAATAGAGCTGGAAGTCCAGAATTGTGATGCCAGCAGCTTTGCTTTTCTTTTTCAACATTCCTCTGGCTATTTGGGGTCTTTTCTGGATCCATACAAATTTTAGGATTATTTGTTCCATTTCTTTGAAAAAAGTGGATGGTATTTTGATGGGGATTGCATTAAATGTGTAGATTGCTCTAGATAGCATAGACATTTTCACAATATTTGTTCTTCCAATCCATGAGCATGGAACATTTTTCCATTTCTTTGTGTCTTCCTCCATTTCTGTCATGAGTATTCTATAGTTTCCTGAGTACAGATTCTTTGCCTCTTTGGTTATTATTCCTAGGTATCTTATGGTTTTGGGTGCAATTGTAAATGGGATCGACTCCTTAATTTCTCTTTCTTCTGTCTTGTCGTTGGTGTATAGAAATGCAACTGATTTCTGTGCATTGATTTTATATCCTGCCACTTTGCTGAATTCCTGTATGAGTTCTAGCAGTTTTGGGGTGGAGTCTTTTGGGTTTTCCATATAAAGTATATCATCTGCAAAAAGTGAGAGTTCGACTTCTTCTTTGCTTATTCAGAGGCTTTTTATTTCTTTTTGTTGTCTGATTGCTGAGGCTAGGACTTCTAATACTATGTTGAACAGCAGTGGTGATGGTGGACATCCCTGCCGTGTTCCTGACCTTAGGGGAAAAGCTCTCAGTTTTTCCCCATTGAGTATGATATTCGCTGTGGGTTTTTCATAGATGGCTTTTATGATATTGAGGGATGTACCCTCTATCTATACACTGTGAAGTTTTAATCAAGAAAGAATGCTGTACTTTGTCAAATGCTTTTTCTGCATCTATTGAGAGGATCATAAGGTTCTTGTTCTTTCTTTTATTAATGTATTGTATCACACTCATTGATTTGCGGATGTTGAATCAACTTTGCAGCCCAGGAGTAAATCCCACTTGGTCGTGGTGAATAATCCGTTTAATGCACTGTTGGATCCTATTGGCTAGTATTTTGGTGAGAATTTTTGCATCCGTGTTCATCAGGGATATGGGTCTGTAATTCTCTTTTTTGATGGGGTTTTTGTCTGGTTTGGGGGTCAAGGTAATGCTGACTTCATAAAATGAGTTTGGAAGTTTTCCTTCCATTTCTATTTTTTGGAACAGTTTCAGAAGAATAGGTATTAATTCTTCTTTAAATGTTTGATAGAATTCCCCTGGGAAGCCAACTGGCCCTGGGCTCTTGTTTGTTGGGAGATTTTTGATTACTGTTTCAATTTCCTTGCTGGTTATGGGTCTGTTCAGGTTTTCTATTTCTTCCTGGTTCAATTTTAGTTGTTTATACATCTCTAGGAATGCATCCATTACTTCTAGATTGTCTAATATGCTGGCATATAGTTGCTCATAATATGTTCTTATAATTGTTTTTATTTCTTTGGTGTTGGTTGTGATCTCCCCTCTTTCATTCATGATTTTATTTATTTGGGTCCTTTCTCTTTTCTTTTTGGTAAGTCTGGCTAGGGCTTTATCAATCTTATTGATTCTTTCAAAGAACCAGCCCCTAGTTTTTTATCTGTTCTACTGTTCTTTTGGTTTCTCTTTCATTGATTTCTGCTCTGATCTTTATTATTTCTCTTCTCCTGCTGGGTTTTGGCTTTATTTGTTATTCTTTCTCCAGCTCCTTTAAGTGTAGGCTTAGGTTGTGCATTTTGAGACCTTTCTTGTTTTTTGAAAAAGGCTTGTATTGCTATATACTTTCCTCTTAGGACCACCTTTGCTGCATCCCAAAGATTTTGAACAGTTGTGTTTTCATTTTCATTGGTTTCCATGAATTTTTTAATTTTTCTTTAATTTCCTGGTTGATCCATTCATTCTTTAGTAGGATGCTCTTTAGCCTCCATGTATGTGAGTTCTTTCCAACTTTCCTCTTGTGACTGAGCTCTAGTTTCAAAGCACTGTGCTCTGAAAATATGCAGGGAATGATCCCTATCTTTTGATACTGGTTGAGACCTGATTTGTGACCCAGGGTGTGATCCAGTTTGAAGAATGTTCCATGTGCACTAGAGAAGAATGTGTATTCTGTTGCTTTGGGATGGAATGTTCTGAATATATCTGTGAAGTCCATCGGGTCCAGTGTGTCATTTAAAGCCTTTATTTCCTTGTTGATCTTTTGCTTAGATGATCTGTCCATTTCAGTGAGGGGTGTGTTAAAGTCCCCCACTATTATTGTATTATTGTCGATGTGTTTCTTTGATTTTGTTTTTAATTGCCTTATATAATTGGCTGCTCCCATGTTAGGGGCATAGATATTTACAATTGTTAAATCTTCTTGTTGGATAGACCCTTTAAGTAGGATGTAGTGTCCTTCCTCATCTCTTATTATAGTCTTTGGTTTAAAATCTAATTTGTCTGATATAAAGATTGCCACCCCAGCTTTCTTTTGATGTCCATTAACATGGTAAATTGTTTTCCACCCCCTCACTTTAAATCTGGAGGTGCCTTTGGGTCTAAAATAAGTCTCTTGCAGACAGCATATTGATGGGTCTTGTTTTTTTATCCAATCTGATAGCCTGTGTCTTTTGACTGGGGCATTTAGCCCATTTACATTCAAGGTAACTATTGAAAGATATGAATTTAATGCCATTGTATTGCCTGTAAGGTGACTGTAACTGCATATTGTCTGTGTTCCTTTCTGGTCTATGTTACTTTTAGGCTCTCTCTTTGCTTAGAGGACCCCTTTCAATATTTTTTATAGGGCTGGTTCGGTGATTGCAAATTCTTTTAGTTTTGTTTGTCCTGGAAGTTTTTTATCTCTCCTTCTATTTTCAGTGACAGCCTAGCCAGATATAGTATTCGTGGCTGCAAATTTTTCTCACTTAGTGCCCTGAATATATCATGCCAGGCCTTTCTGGCCTGCCAGGTCTCTGTGGATAGGTCTGCTGCCAATCTAATGTTTCTATTGTAGATTACAGACTTCTTGTCCCAAGCTGCTTTCAGGATTTTCTCTTTGTCTCTAAGACTAAGTTTTAGTTTTACTATTAGATGTTGGGGAGTTGACTTATTTTTACTGATTTTGAGGGGGTGTTTTCTGTGCCTCCTGGATTTTGATGCCTGTTTCCTTCCCCAGATTAGGGAAGTTCTCCACTGTTTGTTACAATATACCTTCTGCCCCTCTCTCTCTTCTTCTTCTGGGATCCTAATTATTCTCATATTGTTTCGTCTTATGGCCTCACTTATCTCTCAAATTCTCCCCTGGTGATCCAGTAGTTGTTTATCTCTTTTTTTCTCAGCTTCTTTATTCTCCATCATTTGGTCTTCTATATCACTAATTCTCTCTTCTGCCTCATTTATCCCACCAGTTAGAGCCTTCATTTTTGGTGAAGCACCTCATTAATAGCTTTTTTGATTTCAACTTGGTTAGATTTTATTTCTCCAGAAAGGGATTCTCTAGTATCTTCTATACTTTTTTTCAAGCCCAGCTAATATCTTCATAATCGTCATTTTGAACTCTAGTTCCAACATCTTACTAATGTCCATATTGATTAGGTCCCTGGCAGTCAGTACTGCCTCTTGTTTTTTTTTTTGTTTGTTTGTTTTTGTTTCTCTTGAGGTGAGTTTTTCTGTTTTGTCATTTTGTCCAGAGAAGACTAGATGAATGAGAGAATAAAATGCTAAAAGGGTAACAATGACCCCAGAAAAATATACACTAAACAAATCAGAAGAGACTAGAAACCAGGGGGGAAAAGAAAGAAAGTATGATCAGGCTCGTGAATAGAACAGAGCCACACACTAGATTTTGGATGTATTTTGGTCTGTTAGAAGAAACTGCCTCCCAAAATTTTAAAGAAAGAAAAACATATATATACAAAAATAAGGGTAAATGCAATGAAGGGATGGAATATGACTGTAAAAATGAAAATTAAAAAAGATTTTAAAAAAGGAATTGATAAGATGTTGGTTGAAAGGAGAAAGAAGAAAAATTTTTAAAAAAGAAATAAAAAAGAGAAAATAAAGGAAATAAAAAAAATTAACTTTGAAAGACTAAAGAATCAGGGGGAAAAAAGCCATGAATTCTATGTGCAGTATTCCCCTAGTGCTGGAGTTCTGCTATTCTCATTGATCGGTAAACTTGGTCTTGGCTGGCTGTTCTTGCTGATCTTCTGGGGGAGGGGCCTGTTGCCATGGTCCCAAATGTCCTTGCCAGAGGCAGAATTGCCCCGCCCTTGCCAGTCCATGCTAAGTAATCTGCTTGGGTTTGTTCTCGGGAGCTTTTGTTCCTTGCAAGCTTTCCTTCGGCTTTGCAGGACAAGAGTGAAAATGGCGACTTTCCAATCTCCACCCCAGGAGCCGATAACTTGGGGCCCCACTCCTCAGTGAGCCCCCAGAGAAAAGCAGTCAATCACTCCCGTCTTCCTGGTCTCCGGCCGCAATCCATACTCTCCCGGCCTGTGACCGAGTGTTTCTATCTCTGGCACCCGACTCAGTGTGGAGTCTCCAAACCCAGCAGATCCCTGCAGTGCACTCCTGCGCTGCTCCTCCAGGGGGAGGAAGGGGAGTCTCCCAGATCTGCCACTTGTTGGGTCCCTGCTGGAAGAGCAGAGGCCCGACTGTGCCTCGGATCACAGTTTATGGCAACCCCGAGCTGAGAGCCCGCTCCTTGGCTCTGTCTCTGCAGCCGGCTTCCCCGCTCCGATACCTGGGAGCTCTGCCGCACTCAGGCACGCCCTGGTCTTTCTGTGACCCCGAGGGTCCTGAGACCACACTGTCCCAGTGAGGGTTCCACCCCCCCCCTTAGCCACTGGAGCAACATCCCTCAGCGGAGCTGATTTTTTAAAAGTTCCAATTTTGTGCTCTGCGGCTCTATCACTTGCCGGCAGTGGCTGACGGAGGCCCCCTCCCCCGCCATCTATCCTCCCTAATATCACCTCGGATTCACTTCTTGCACGTCCAGAAAGTGGTCACTTTTCTGTTCAGAGAGTTGCTGCTATTCTTTTCTTCGATCTCCTGTTGAGATCGTAGGTGTTCAGAATGGTTTGATCCCTATCCAGCTGAATTCCTGGGCCCAGATGAAATTTAGGTCTCCTACTCCTCCACCATCTTGCTCCTCCTCCTCCTTTTTTTTTTTTTAATTTATAAATATAAAGCTCACATCCCCCTTTTCCTCCATCGCATTTTTGGAGAGTACTATAATTGTCACATTAGTTTCTCATATATTGAAAATTTAAATGATAATAAGTATCCCATGATATTTTGCAAATGTCCATGTAAGGATTTTCCAAAAGGGTGATTGCTTCCCAAATTCAGTTAATTTTATTTTCAACATTCTGTTTAGAAACACTTTTTAGTGTATAAAGAATTGTCCATTTGCCTGGAATGTTGCTTGTGGTCACCCTCTTTGGAAATGGTTCATTCTTCCTGCCTTTTGTTCTGTCTTCCCACCCAGTGATCGTGTGAGAAATATTTGGACAAGTCTAATACTTTCAATCAACATACAAAGCACTATACTAAAAGCAATGCAGCAAAATAAAAAGAAGTCATTTCTAAAAGATTTGTTATTTGTCAGTTAGAGGAAGTGTGTTGGATTTGAAACCTCATGATGACTAAGCTTTTTACCTAGTAATTTTAATGACTGGTGTGTTTACTGTTATATTGTGTAATTTTTATTTTATTTTTAAGGACTTTTTTTTTTTTTTTTTTGGCAAAGTATAGGAAGCGTAAAGACCCGGTGTTCATATTGCCTTCTTGGTCTAAATCTGAAGTCGTATCTTCCTATAACTTTGAATTTGCACATTCATTCCTCTTATAATTAAGTTATAAGTGGTGTCATGAGGTAAGCCACATGGTGTAGTTCCATTACTCTCATCCCTTATGGCCATCAAGACCCTATGCATATAAAATACCAGTTCTGGAGACAAGAAACATCAGGAATCATCCGGTGGCACTCCTTCCCTTCACAGATGAGCAAATGGAAGCTCAAGGAGCCAGCATGATTTGGGACAAGGGCATGAGTTTTGGTCTCGAATGGAGCCAGGCTTGAATTCTGTCTTAGCAACTGTGCAAACTTGGAGATGTTATTTAAACTTTCTGTGCCTTGGTGTTCTCTTTGTGAAATGGGGATAATAATACTCAACTTCTAGAAATGGTATGGAGGAATAAATTAAAATCATGTATTTGAATGCCTGATTCACAGTAGACACTTAGTATTTCTTAGTCGTCTTCCCTCTTAAGGTAGTCAAGTAAATTAATGGCACAAACCTGCTTCTAGATTTCAAACAAAACAGACTTCTATTTTGTGCTATTTCTAACACAACTTGCTAATGATTTCCCAAGGAAGCTTCAGTTCTGGAATTGAAATCCCTCACCCTACCCCATTTGCTACTTTTGCCAGTGGACAAGACACCTTTATCCAAGGCTGTATCCACTATGGTTTGTCCTGGCAGTGACAGAAGATGCAGAAATCATTTCCCAATTACCCAATTACCAATGGACTAAACCAAGGGTGAGCATGATTAGATCATCAGTGACAGTTTATCAATCATTAAGTGATATGTTCTGGAGTTAATAGTCAAACCTTCATTATGGACCCTGTTATCCCAGAAGTCTTTAACTCATGCCCCCTTAAGGACATGTCCCCAGCAGATTCCCCTCACCCCTCTTTTCTGATTTCAGCTAACCCCCATTTCCCTTCTCCACCAACTAAATTGGAGGTTACTTTTTTTTTTTAAGATTTTATTTATTCATTTGAGACACAGAGATACAGTGAGAGAGAGAGAGAGCATGAGCAGGGGGAGAGGCAAAGGGAGAGGGAGAAGCAGGCTTCCCGCTCAGCAGGAAGCCCAATATGGGGCTTGATCCCAGGACCCTGGGATCATGACCTGAGCCAAAGGCAGACGCTTAACTGACTGAGCCACCCAGGTGCCCCAATTGGAGGCTACTTTTACTTAATTTTTTAAAATCATAATTTATTTGTAGATAATCTATTCCTGTCCGGTATTCTAATAGTTCTCGTTTTGGGTTTTTTTTTTTGTTTTTTTTTTTTTGCTCTATTATTGGATTTATTTTAAGGATCATGGAGGCTACAAATACAAAATCTGCAGGGTAGGCCAGTGGACTGGAGATCCAGGAAAGAGTTGATGTCTAATAGCTCTTTTTACAGGCCTTTTGGAACTTAGTTTCCTTGGAATAAAAATCTATCTTTGAATGTTTTCTTGGTTCCCTTCCAGTGTCTCTGTGCATAGCAACACCTTTTATCTTTAGCCCAGAAGTCAGAAAACCATGGGCCTACAAGCTGAATCTGGCCCTTTGCTTATCTGTATATGGCTGATGAGAATGGTCTTAATATTCTTAAACAGTTTAAATTCTTTATCAGGCAGGAGGAACTGCATTTGGAGCCCACAGTTTTCAGGAGACATTAATTTGAATCTCATGAAATCCACTACTTCTCATTCAATGCAGTGGATATTATCCAAAGGTCACCTCTAATGCCTGTGCCAGGGGTTCAACCTATCATATTCTACAACAAAATAAAATTCACATTAGCTAAATTTAAGTCTAAATATCTAGTGGATAAAAAAGGAAATCCTTACTTTTAGTTATTGAATTTAATAAATACTCCACCTCTTCAATAAAAGTTATACACAATAGGAAGAAAAAATATAAATGGAAAATAAGCAGTAAAGCGCGCTTGGGTGGCTCAGTCGGTTAAGCAACCGACTCTTAAATTTGGCTGTGGTCATGATCTCAGGGTCATCAGATCGAGCCCCGCATTAGACTCTGTGCTGGGTGTAGAGCCTGTTTAGGATTCTCTCCCTCCCCTTCCCCCCACCCCTCTCTCTCAAAAAAAAAAAAAGAAAAGAAAAAAAGAAATGAGAAGAAACAGTAAGGAAAAGGAGAATGCAAATGTGATAACCACAAAAGTTAACATAATAGCCATGATTATCTTTAAAATTAGACCCTGATATCCTGGCAGCTAAGACAAAAAGAGAATTATTTAGAAGTTGCACTATATACCAAAATTCATTTGAGAGATACCAAAAAAGCTAACAATATAAATTTTACAGGAAGAAAAAAACATAAGAGAGTATCTTTGTGACTCAAAGATTTCTTACAAAGGACACAAAATATTAGCTATAAAAAATTAAATAGATTTCATCAAAATTATAAATTGCTCAAGATACCACTAAGAAAATGAAAAGGCACACACTTGCAGAAATACTCACATTACATATATCAAACAAAAGATTTATAATAATAATACATAAAGAACTCTACTACTTAATAATAAAAAGCCAAACAATCTAAAATGTTTGAAGTGGGTAAAAAACTTGAACAAAAGGCTGTGATATACATGAGAAAGTGCTCACCATTGTTGGTCATCAGGGAATATGAATTAAAATCACAATAAGATACCACTACATACCCACTAGGATGGCTGAAATTTTAAAAACTGTTAACATGAAATGTTGGAGAGGATTAGAAGCTCTCCTATGTGTGTAAAATGATACAACCACTTCGGAAAACACTGAAGATACCTACCCTTTGATCTTCCAAAAGGACTTTGAGAAGAATGTTCATATTAATTTTACTCAAATAACACAAAACTGGAATCGACCAAAATATTCATCAGTAGGAGAACTGATACACAAATTACAGTAGATTCATTCCCTAGAAAATCCCTCATAATAAAAAGAAGTGACAGTTAAACATGCAATAGCATGATAAATCTCAAAAACATTATGCCTAGCAAAGTAGAAGACACAAAAGAGCATATACTCTGTTTTTCTCTTTACATGAAGTTTTAGAACAAGAAAACTAATTTTCAATTAGTTAAATCAAAATAATATAATATTTTATATTATAGGGGCACCTGGGTGGCTCAGTCGTTAAGCATCTGCCTTCAATCCCAGTGTCCTGGGATCCAGCCCGGCCCCGGGCTCCCTGCTCAGTGGGGAATCTCCTTCTCCCTCTGCCTGCCACTCCCCCTGCTTGTGTTCCTGCTCTCACTGCCTCTCTCCATCAAATAAATAAAAAATCTTTTTTAAAAAATATTTTATATTATATTATAATATATATATAAATAATATTTTTTTCCCAGAGGGGTAGGAGATTAACTGGGAAGGAACATGTGGGAAATTTCTGAGGTGATGGGGGTATGGAGTATATGGGTGTGTGCACTTGTCAAAATCCATCAAACTGTACACTTAAGAGTCATGCGTTTCATGCTATGTAATTAGAAAAGAGACAAAGTTTGTCCTTAGTTACTTAATTGTTGAAATAATGTTCACAACTACAGTTTGAAAGCAAAGTATGGAGCCAATTTTATACGGCTAAGGCGTCACAGGGCTCTTACGCATCCCAACTAAGACATCTTTTTGTTCTCACCATCTGGAGACATGTGATCTCAACTAATTTCTCCCTCTTTGACCACTGGTAGGTTTTTCTGGCTGTGGACCAGCAGCACCTTCATCCCCTGGGAACTTGTTAGAAATGTAAACTCTCAGCACCCCCGGGGAATCCTCGGGCTGGGGTCCAGGAATCTGGGCTTCACCAGCCCTGGGAGTGACTATGACGCGCGTTACAGTGTGAGAAGCTCCTCTGTCCTGTAATCGGAGGTGGTGAATGAGGAAAGAGACCTTTCGGGCAGCGGCAGACCACCAGGAAGGTGCTGCAGCCTAGAGGGCTGAGGGCTGAGGGCTGCACAAGCCCTTGATTGGGAAGAACCATTTGGGAGCCGGAGCGAGCACGGGTATTCTGGGCACAGCGACTCCACTGCGAGGCTACCAGGGCCTCCGTCTCCGAGAAGCACCAGGAACAGCCGAGAAACAAATGCCATTTCCCCCACTTCCTCTTTCTCCTCTTTCCTGACCCAGTGGCCCTGTTGACCTGCCCGCCAGATTTAATTACAGCCTGGGAGAGAGAGGCTAGTGTTTGGGTTTGGTTCCCTAAGGAAACGAGGACTTATTTCAGCTGATGGGAGATCGGTGCTCAGAAGGGCAGGAGGTTGGGGCACCTGGGTGGCTCAGTCCGTTAAGTGTCTGTCTTCGGCTCAGGTCGTGATCCCAGGGTCCTGGGATTGAGTCCCACATCGGACTCCCTGCTCAGTGGGGAGCCTGCTTCTCCCTCTCTCCCTTCCTCTGCCCAACCCCTGCTTGTGATCTCTCTCTCTCTCTGTCAGATAAATAAAATCTTTTTAAAAAGTCAATAGACAAGCATATTTACCTAAAATAACTGACTACTTAATCAACATAAAAGGAAAATGACCAAGTTTCTGCTTTAAAGAGGTTTAAATGGAATGCAAATTTATTTATAAGTAAGCCTTTATTATTTGAATACTTTTCGGTATGCAATTCTGTGTGTTTATACAGTTTCACATCATAAAAGATACTGGAGAGACACTTGGAAAGATACTTGACTCCCCATGTTTATTGTAGCATTATTCACAATAGCCAACAGTTAAGTAACCCAAATGTCCATTGATGGATAAATGGATAAAGAAAAAAATGGCATATACATATTACAGAATATAATCCAGCCTTTTATTTATTTTTTTAAAGAGAATGTTATTTTGTTTTGTTTTTTTAAGATTTTATTTATTTATTTGACAGAGAGAGACACAGCAAGGGAGGGAACACAAGCAGGGGGAGTGGGAGAGGGAGAAGCAGGCTTCCTGCCGAGCAGGGAGCCCAACGTGGGGCTCGACCCCAGGACCCTGGGATCATGACCTGAGCCAAAAACAGATACTTAACGACTGAGCTACCCAGCCACCCCTCATCCAGCCTTTTAAAAGAAGAAGGAAAATTTGCCATATGCTACAACATAGACAAAACTTGAAGACATTATACTAAGTGAAATAAGCCAATCACAAAAAGACAACTATTGTTTGATTTCACTAACCTGAGGTACTTAAAGTAGTCAAACTCATAGAAACAGAAGGTAGAATGGTGGTTATCAGGTGCTGAATGTTAGGGGAAATGGAGTGTTGTTCGATGGGTACAGAGTCTGGGGCGCCTGGGTGGCTTAGTCAGTTAAGTAGCCGACTCTTGATTTCGGCTCAGGTCATGATCTCAGGGTTGTGAGATCGAGCCCAATGTCCAGCATTGTGCTGAGTGTAGAGCTTGTTTGAGATGCTTTCTCCCTCTCTCTCTGCCTCCTCCCACCCCGTTCTCACTCATGCGCTCTCTCTCTCTTTTCTCTCTCTCTCAAAAAAAAAAAAAAAAAATGGATACAGAGTTTGAACCTTGAGGTAGAAAATTCTAGAGATCTGTGGTGCAAAAATATAAATATACTTAACACTATTGAACTGTACACTTTAAAACGGTTAGATGGTAAACTTTATGTTATGTGCTCTTAACCACAATTTTCAAAATGTGCCCATAAGAAATTCCATCTTTCTCTTCAATTTGGAGAAGGTTTCTGTTACAAAGAGAAGGAAAATGAAGCATGAAAAGTGAGTATTCATTTTTCCTAACATTTTAACATACTCTTCTCCATGTTTACAATGACAGAACTTAACTAAATGAAGTTAAGTTTTAAATGGAAAATTAATTAGAACCCAGAAATGCAAGTAGTAAAAACTCCTTGATGTTCAGTTTGGTCTTCGCAATTGCTAAGAAAGAAAATGTTCATTTCCCACAGTCTTGTACAGGCTGGAAACCAACTTGGATGAGTGACCTATTATGATAAGAAGAAGTTTCTGGTTACACCTCTTTCAAAACGTCAATTTTCTTTCAACACAACAAACATCGCTTTTGACAGTCCTGCTCCACAGGAAACAGAAGCCCTTACAAACTTGCTATCACTCAATCAGCCCCATTCTCTGCATTAGATGTTAGAGGTCCAGAGGTTTTAAAGTTAATGTGAATCTTTTGATGATGTCCAGAGGACGAACCCAGCCTTACCTGGAAAGAAAAGCCATGAGAGAATTTATTGCTTTGGAATATTCTGGGTAATTAGTCATTGTTCCTTATAGAAGCACAATGGAACAACTGGTACAGTGGGAAATGCCTTGGATTTGACATTAGAAGTCATTAGTTCCAGATGTTCTCACTCATTTTTTGAGCCTGAATGAGGCACATAAAATGTTCGAGTTTTCATTTCCTCACTCTATAAAGTAGGTCATAGCAAGATCCAGCACCACCTTTAGATCCTGCACTTTGAAGACTTCACCTGAAGTTGTGTCCCTCCCCACACAGCTAAGAGTCAGAGGGAGCAAGGGAGTCTGGGCCTGTTCACACCCTATGCATCCCTCTTCTAGACTTCTAGACCATGGTCTCCTGCACAGCTCTCCAGAGTCCTCTATCCCAAATGGGCCCAGCTCTACTCTAGGGCTATAGGAACATGCTCCCTGGTTTTCATGAAGGGGCACTGTGATGTATTGGACACTCTAGACCTAAGAAGTGACCAAGTGGGGTCTAACTGCATGGGGTATGGACAGACCTTAGACATATGGGCTGGAGTGTCCACATCCAAGTTTCAAGTGCTTGTGGTATAGGACTGAGTGGGGAATAAGAAAAGAAAGGGGACAGAACATGAACTGGGAATTTCACACTTTTGGCATATCTGCCTCTTGTTGTATGGTTCATTACAAAATCAGATACTGAGCAGCCATACTTTGTCATACATCGCGATAGACTCCATTAACAGAAAGATAAAGAAGATCATGCTTTAGAAAAATACAGAAATATAGAAAATATAGAAAAAATATAATCCAATGTTCAAAATTTCTTTTTATGCATAACCTTTTAGTAAAAAACCATTTGAATGACATATTTTGGGAATGTTAAGGATCAGATAATATCTTATTCCTTTTGTACCCAACTTGGTTTGGTATAAAACTTCTGGGTCTTTTATTTTCCTGGAGGGAAATGTAATTATCACTCTGTGATCTTTCAGAGTTGATGTTTACAAAGAAGAAATCTGAAAATAATCTGATTTTAGCTTTTTTTTTTTTTTTTTTGAGAGAGAGAGAGCACATAAGGGAGCAGGGTGGGGGCTGTGGGAGGGACAGAGGCAGAGAGAATCTCAAGTAGGCTCTACACTGAGTGTGGAGCCCGACATGGGGCTCAGTCTCACCACCCTGAGATCATGACCTGAGACAAAACCAAGAGTTGGACACTTAACCGACTGTATCACCCAGGCACCACCTGATTTGAGCCCTTTTGACAGTAACTTGTAATAGGTGGTTTTTTTCCTGCTTAGATGCTTGTAGATTTTACACAGTTTAAAAAATTTGTCACATTCTGTGCTGGTGTTGGTTTTTTGGGTGTGAATTTTCACTGGATTAGTCCGTGATATAAACAAATGTGAAGGGACCCTGCATCCAAGCTGGAGGCAAGACTATGTATGAGTAGAGGGGCAAGCTTGGGGGGGTGGAGCAAGGGCAGGGGAGGTATTCACTGTATATCATTTTGTATGGAGGCTTGTAGAGAGTAGTGGTGTAAGTTCCAAGCTATGACACGCTCTGGGATGAGAGGGAGAGCACCCCTGACAAGAAGAAAGTGACGGGGAATGGAGACCCACGGGAGAATCCCTCCACAGACAAGGGTCAGCAGGATGGAACCGCAGTGGAGCAGTGAATGTGAGTCTTAGGCCAGTGGGCACTGATGTGTAAGGGATCGGGAGACCTCACTGGGGGCTTCTCGGCCTCAGTAATAGTTGGAGTCTGAAGAGTACTTGATCATATGCCCTGGGAGGTCTGGGTGGATATAAGAAATATATGGAAGGTGGGGCAGATTTGTGTTAACACAAAAGTATAAGTTCACTAAAACTAATGCCCAAAAAATTTTAGGCTTGGAGCCCCAGAATAATACTGAACCCTATTGATTAGTAAGAAGGGGCTCAGACCTCAGTGGTGCAGTGTCAGCTGATGGCCAGCAAATGGGGTGAGCAGAAGCTGATGAAAATCTTAGTAGGAGCAGTGCACAGTGTGCTAATTCTAAGTGCTGGCTATAATATGGTGTGCTCTGCTTTCCTCTTTATGTGTCTTAATGTTTAATCCTCACCGCCCTTTCATGACATGAGGATCATCATCCCATCTGAGAGGTGAAAAACTGGTTTTTTTGAGGTTAAACACTTGTAAAGATGTCATAGCCTGGTACACATTTATTTTTTGTCATTTATTGCTCTTCATTTATTGCTCTTGGTAAGGATATTTTCAGTGCTCGATAGTTTCGTTCCATTTCAGTGGAATTTCTCTCAAGGAGATTCAGCGGTCTCCTTATTTTGCCATCTTCAGAGATGTCTCCAGTAGACTTATTTTTTGCTGTGTGTGTAGTGAAGTCAGTCTAGCCATCTAGAACAGTGGATCTTGAACTTTAGTGTGCATAAGGAACACCCGAGGAGGATGTTAAAATTGCAGACACCACAGAGTTTCCCTGAGTTCCAGTATGTCTGGGATGGAATCCAGGGGTCCACATTTTATACTTTGTTTGTTTTTAGAGATAGAAAGTGTGCATGAATGCTGGCTGGGGGGGGGTGGTTAGAGGGAGAAGAAGAGAGAAATTCTATTTTAAAAAATATTTATTTATTTATTTCAGGGAAATGGGGGAGGAGGGGCAGAGAGAGTCCCTAAGCTGACTCCCCGCTGAGTGTGGAGCCAGAGGCCCCTCAGTCTCACAACCTTGAGCTCATGACCTGAGCCAAAATCAAGAGTTGGAGGCTCAACTGACTGAGCCACCCAGGCATCCCCAAGGGTCCACATTTTAAACAAACACCAGACGTGAATTCAGATGCAAACTGTCTACAGACTATGCATTGAGATAGACTATAATAAAGCAGTATAAATCTGGAGTAGCATTCATCTCCACATTTAGCCCATGGTCCCTGTTCCTCCAGCACCATTTTATTACAAAATTAAAGAAGTAGTAAGTAGAAGAAGCTGCAGGTAGGGGAGGAAGTGAAGGAAGGGTAGACAAGCTGGTGAAATGTAGGTCAAGGAAGAGCCACGGGACGCTCTTACACAATGCAGCTCTGACTGGCAAATACTGGATTACAAGGTCAAAGCCAGAATGGTCTGGAACCTCTCCAAGCAGAACAGATAAATCACAGGCCAACTTTAACAGGAAATATCTGTAAACAAATTTAATATTTTATATTTTTAAAAATAATTCTAGGGCAAAGGCTAATCATTTTTAGCTTAAGTAAAAGCCTGGAGGTTTATTAGGGATTTCCCTACGTTAAAATAATGAGTAATATTGGGTTCATGCCAGAAATGAATATAGATTTACCATTAAATGTTTATTTACTCTCAAAGTGTTTTATTTGATAAGAGAAGTGAGTGGTTCAGGCTCATACATTTTCCAGTAGCAATTTCTTGTTTTCAGATACAAACCCCTAATTTTTTAGGTAGGATACTTTTGACTTTATGCAGCCACACATACTTTGGTTAATGTAAGATATTGATCCCTGAAATTTGCTAGAACACAGACTTCTAGAAAGGTGATCAGATCAAAAGCTTGCCATTTATAGGAATTCTATAATCAATTTTTCTGTGGAAAAGAAAAAAGTAACCACCCACTAATTAGTCCATCTTGGCAAATCTGGACTTAATTATGTCTCTATATTTTAATGCAAATTTTGGCAGCATTTGGAATAGTGCAAAATGAATAAAGGCAAGTAAAAAGGGCTTTTGAATAAAGAATTTGAAAGCAAGGGAAAAGATCATATAGAAAATTTTATTTGAATAAACAACCCTGAAAATAAGCAATCTTGACTTATTAAGCAAACTTAACTTATAAATCGATATTTACAGTAAGAAGAAAACTAATGTAAGTTATAACAGCAAAGTATAAAAATCAGTGCAATAACCAACTTTATAACATGTTTCTCATGACGGAGTATACTGTTATCTGAAGACCAGGACAGTTCCACCAAAAAGAAGACAGCTAAGAGTGCCAGGTGTCAAATTAATGAAGGACTTTATCAAAGAAGGTGGGTTTGGTGCATCTGACTTCTCTTTCATGGAAATTGGCAAAACATCACTAGTCCTAATCCTACAAATGTAGATGTTTAAAACAGGTTGAGGCAGCAACATTTTACAGGCCAGCATAAAAAGAAAAACAATCATAGGAATGATATAATTACAGGGTAATAAAACCATAAACACCATTATTGCATTAATTTTGTATTTGGGTTTTCTTCCATGGTTGGCCTACCAGCTTATAAGTGCAAGGTTTTGATTACAAAGTCAGTTAGATATTTTGCCATTTATCCATCTTAATATGCACACACATTGGATTTGATCATTTTGACAGGAGTTTGGTGTAATTGGCCATTGAAAAGAATAAAGGATTTAGAAGGATTTTTACCAAACCTAGAGAGAAAGAAAGAAGTAGCAACCACTTTTGACTTCTCAGATATTTACAAATTAGTACATTATCAGGAATAATTGTTCCTTTATATTGACCTCTCAAGGCCATCAATATGCTCTTTCTTCAACTTCTATTATTGAGAGACAACTGTGTTCTCTTGGCAAGCTACTTAAATCCTCCAAGATTCAGTTTCTTTGCTTATAAAATGAAGATATAATGTCACTTCAGAAGGTTGTTTTAAAGAGAAGAGGTAATGCCAAGGGGTCTTACACAGTGCAAAGCTCAATAAACGATGGCTATCATTTTAATGTTGGAAGAGAAAGCCAGAGTCAGAAAGAGGTGCTTCATTTTGATCCTCTTATGCAGCCCCTCGTTAATGTGGTCGAGAGCCAGCTCTTCATAGGAACGTTGGCTCACAGATTCATGACATCAAAAACAGTAACAAAATGAGCTCAATTGTTGGATACCAATTGAAAGTATGACTCCTACTGGGGAGGTATTGTGTGTATGTGTGTGTGTGTTGTGGTGTTACGCGTTTAAATAGAAGTAGGCATTTTAATAAAAATGAAATCAAATTCTTAAAAGAATTCATAGATCACACTTTTTGGAACTGAGGGGTACCAGTAAAGCTGGCGAGGTTGCTCAGCGGCCGCCACGTGCTTCTGGTGTACAAGTATGTCGGGGTTGGGGGATGGGCCTGCCATTCAAAGCCCCTTATCTGCAGGTCACAGGACAGTCCTAGCCTTCAGGCTCTGGCTCTGCTCTCCTACTTTCCAAAATCCACTTCACTTCATCTCAGATGGGTGAGCTGATTTGTTCTTACTGTGGTCGCTGAGATGCCACAGATGAATACAGATCAACTTTACTCCTGAAAAAAGGATACATTAAAAGATAATCACATGTTTTATATGTTTGGAAAAGGTGGCAGATTAGAACTTCACTTCTGGATATTCACACCCTATAGTAGCCTATGAAAGGCTTTGAGAGGTCTGGTTTCACTCAGTTTTCTCCTACTATTTGCTCACTTAAATTTTTCTTGTGACTTTATTTGATATCCTGTATAATTACTGTCCTGCAGAATATACTTTGGGAAACAACTAATTTAGACTTAACTGTCTTGCTATCACAGAGGTTACATTGTTTTTAGTGCAAATATATTGCTATACCAACAGAGCATTTTAACAAATATCTTGCATTTTTACTCATTTGAGTATTTTCCATACATTCTTACTTTACCCAGTCATTTCTCTTTACATAAAGGCTCCAAGTTGCCTAAAGAAATGGACCGGGATGAATTCCTTTTCTGGCTTCTGTCTGTTTTCCCCACGTTTTATGACCCATGCATTGAGTTTTAGTATCTCAAATCTCCTTGAGATTAGATCTGAGGGGGGAAAAAGGGCAACATCTTAGAAACAAGAGAACAGAAACAGTACTGATATTTTGAAATTTACATATTTACAAACTTGAGTTTATCCATCAGACATAAAGAAGCATGAATCCTCCACGTACACAGCTCCCAACTACTATGCATCATACTCAAAGGTAACCTTGACTATGGGGAGGATGGATCCCCCACATACTCACCCTTTAGATTCTGAACGGGTAAAGAATCCATACACAGCAATGCTGTCTGAGGATTCACAATTCCACCCCGATAAAATCAAATTTTATAGTGAATGTGAAGAAGATATATATTATTGCTTCTCAGAAACAACATGCTGAACTTCGCCATTTACATTATAGTAGCCACTTACAGTGGCCAATGGATGTGGATCTAGCTGATGAAGACATTCTGTTTCCAGCTCCCTTCAAAATGGAATACTGTATTTATTGTTACAGTATAATAATAATTATATTATTATTGGGCTAGGGAGAGGCAAATGAATGTAAAGGACATTCTACAGAAGTTGGTATGTAGGATAAGAACCCCCAGCCTACATACCAATTTTCATATGGTGTCAATTATCTAAAATGGTCTCAGTAGAAAGCTAAAGAATTCTAATTGAGGGAAAAAATATCCAAAGGCAAATCTGAAGAGTAATAAACACAAGGAGATCAAAACAAACCTGACAGGAGATATTGTTTGAACTATTGGCAATTTTCCCCCTAGACCTCTGGTTTCCAACCACAGCCTCCCACATTAGAGCAAAGGGCAAAGAAATTCCAGTGGAATTAACTCATAATATTTCTGAGCACAAGAAGTGCATGAAGCAAATCTCCGATATAAGCTATGCGTTAGCTGAACAATATATTAATATATCTTTTAGTATGTAGTTCAGGTATTTTCCAAACTGGTTCATTTAAAGAATAGTGTCCACAATCTATAACCTCATATCCCAATTTGGTGGTTGAATGAAAGAAACATTCAGTTGTAGAAAGATCAAATGCAAATATAAACACGACTTTTGTACTTGTATTAAGGAACAAATGTTTTCCTTTGAGCAAATAATTTCACTTCTCAATTTTTGCATCTGTGAGGTGAGAAAGCTATACTAGAGAGTGTTTAAAATTCTTTCCATCTTAATATTCATGGTGCAATTACTCTATTTTCTATTGTTTTTCTCTCTTTATTAGAAAAGTAGTTATTTCCAAACACCACTATATGGACTGGTCGTATTGAAATCTTCTAATGAGCCTTGTAAAAATAGAGAATCTTAGGCTTTGCCCCAGAAACTCTGATTTAGTACGTCTGGGGTGGGGTTCAAGGTTGTGCAGTTTTTCTGTTCTTTTTTTTTTTTAAGATTTTTTTTATTTATTTGACAGAGAGAGACAGCAAGAGAGGGAACAGAAGCTGGGGGAGTGGGAGAGGGAGAAGCAGGCTTCCCGCAGAGCAGGGAGCCCGATGTGGGGCTCGATCCCAGGACCCTGGGATCATGACCTGAGCCGAAGGCAGACACTTAATGACTGAGCCACCCAGGTGCCCCTTGTGCAGTTTTTCAAAGTGATACTCACCCTAACATGTGGCCAGGCTTGAGAATCACTGACCTAGACCTACTGCAGCCAGGAGTAAAATGAGTATTTCCCATTTGGAGCAAATCATTTAGGATGTTTCAATTGCTAATAACAGAAAAATTGTCAATTTGATTTAGACAATAAAGGAAATTTACCATCTCAGATGACTGGAAGCTTAGAAGTTGGGCTACTTTAGTCTGATTTGGAAGCTCTGTCTGCCTCTGAGATATTTTCAGGCCCAGACTTTCAACAAGTCTCTTTGTCTCCTGTTTTTTTGTGGGGGGGGGGGTGGGCAGGGGTGCAAGAACTCTTTTCCCAAGGCTTCCCTGGAGCCTTGCTTTGCATTTTGTTGGCCGGAATTGGATCACATGCTCATTCATAAACTGATTATTAGCAAAGATTATGCCATTTCTAAGATCAATGGTTCTCAATCTTGGCTGAACGTTGGAATCACTGGGAAAATTTAAAAATTAGTGTATCTAGATCCAACCTCCAGAGTTTCTGAATTAATTGGTCTGGGGTGTGGCCAGGGCACTTAGAGTTCAAAAAATTTCCCAGGTTATTCTAATGTACAGCCAAATTTGAAAACCACTGTCTTAGATTAATCATCTGGAGGTAGAATGCTGCTGGGGAGTCAACTACCATGACCACTAAAATCTTTTAAAATCCCTTAGACAGAAAGAGTTTCTACCTTATACCAGTGTTAAAATCGCTAGAAGCCTTGCAGACCTACCAAGGTAAAACCAACTAGAAAGTGCCAGAAACATGTTTTTTGACTCAGTCTAATGTGCTTTCTACCATGAGACACCCATTTCTGTGTCTAGAGTCAGTGTGGAAAGGAAGAGAGTCATGCAGAAAGCATTGCAACTCACCCTTGGTGACTCCAACATCTACATCTAAAGGATTTCAACTAGAACTTGCTATAGTCACTAATTGGGGACCGGTAAGCAAAGTAAATATATATGACAAAAAGGAGTCACACCATAGGATGGCAAAAGATAGATTAAAAATCATAGAAAATATTTATTTTTGCCATAATATACCATCATATCATCACAATAAGAGCATGTTCTTTGATATGTGCAAAGACAAATTCTCCTTCTTTTAGAAAATCCCTTCTATAGGGGCACCTGGGTGGCTCAGTCAATTAAGCATCTGACTCTTGATCTCAGGTCTGGTCTTGATCTCAGGGTCGTGAGTTCAAGCCCTGTGTTGGGCTCCACACTGGGCATGGAGCCTGCTTACAAAAAAATCTCTTCTATAAAAATCTCTTGTTGGTGAAATTTGACAGACTCTGTAAGAGAGCAAAGACCTCAGTAAGGAAGGAAGAAAAACAATAGTTTTTTTACATGGTCTTTAAAATATGTACTTTCCTGGGGCCCTGAGTGGCTCAGTCATCAAGCGTCTGCCTTTGGCTCAGGTCATGGTCCCAAGGTCCTGGGATCGAGCCCCGCGTTGGGCTCCCTGCTCGGCGGGGAGCCTGCTTCTCCCTCTCCCACTCCTCCTGCTTGTGTTCCCTCCCTCGCTGTGTCTCTCTCTGTCAAATAAATCAATAAAATCTTTAAAAATATATATAATACAAATAATAATAAAAGATATACTTTCCCAACAGCAGACATAGAATTTAGGAAACTGGCTTTTAACCAAGAGAAAACCACCCTGAGTTATTTACAGACCTGAGATTACCAAGTGGATTTTCCTAACTATACATTCACTTTATGTTTACAACTTTGAATTTTTTTCACCTTGCATTTTATAACTATTCACGATTCATAAATGTAAATCAAAATGCCTTTCTTGGCCTATTAGTTGTCTTGGTCTCATTTTAGACGGTTATAATCAAAATGTTCAAAATTCTTCTCAGATTTCAAAGATGGAAAAAAACAAGATAAAAAGTTGTAATTCCTTAGGCTAGAATGATTTCAGCAAAGGAGCTATGATTAAAGTTTAACAAATCAGGAAGAAAAGAAGAAAGGTAGCTATAAACTAATTCACTTGTTAATAAAACACTTCCATTAAATCTAGGAGGTATCCCCTTAAAACTTGAATGGAGATGATTTAGGGCCTTCAAATTAAATACTATTATGTAGCTGATATAAATGCTTGACTTTTTTTAAAAATTTAATTTAATTTTATTATGTTAGTCACTATACAATACATCATTAATTTTTGATGTAGTGATCCACGAATGCTTGACCTTTTGTTAGCTTAAAGAGTAGGATACAGGTTGAATATATGGTTTTGAGAAGATGTTAGATAAATTCCTTAATGACTCTCATTCATTAGCAGTCATTACGGATGATTAAAGACTTATCATTATAAGAGACTTTTATTCTTTCCAAAACATACACTGCTATTGCTGGAGCCAAAAATCTTGCCTGGGATGGTATGATTTTCTTATCCTTATGTTCTAAGGTACTCGCTCTGGCTGCCACATTGGTAACATGGTTCCTTGCAGAGGAAACTATCCGCCTCATGTTCATTCGACAAGTTACAAACATTAAAGGACCACCAACCATGAGCTAAGGGCTGTATTAGACTTGGGCAATATTTAGATGAGAAACACAGATCCCAACATTAACGACTTTTTATCCAGTGGGAGAAACAGTGGAGAAACCCTGTATAGCAATTCAGCGTGTTATACATCATAACAAAGGTAAGCATGGAATGCTGTGGACACACGGGCAGGGAACTACCCCCTTGAGCTGGAGGGTGGGGGTGGGGTGAAGAAGGCAGGGCTTTTTAGAGGATAGAGTGCCTACATAGGAACTAGCCAGGGATAGAAAGAAGAAAAGGACCTATCAGTGTCATGGGAAAATATAGGTAGGGGGGATACAAGTAGCTATATGTAGCAGCCATGTAAGGTGGCCGTTAGGGAACGGCTAAGAGGGCTGAACAGAAGCTTAGACACGGGTCTCGCCCCAGAAGCCTGGGAGGTCCCAACATTTTAGCCTGAAGATAGTATCTCGAGTTTTTTTCCTCAGATTTTATGTTTCCCTACTTACTATGATAAAAGAACCAAATAGTTTGAAAGATGTTATAGTAAAGGGACAGAGGCCCCATTTGTGCAAAATCATAGCAATCTGCTCAATGTAGAAAGTAAGACAGAAGTGAATGAATAGACTCCTTTAACTGAGCACCTCCTGTGTGACAGGCAGTGTATTCGGTGCCTTGCATACATTATTCCTAATGCTCATAATAACGCTGCAAGTTAAGTATTATTCCTACTTTACAGATGAAACAGCTGAAGCTCAGAGACATTGAAGGGTTTATTTGACATGGACCTGGCTGCTTCTGGTGAGATGAAAAACAGGGCTTATCAAATTGTATCATAAAGAAATATGGCGGGACTTTTTTGTTCATGGTACATTTCTGAGATTAAAAAAAATAGCGTAGAAGACTATATTTCCTCCAGAATCAGTGACCAAAGCACAGCTTGAATACCTGTCATTCAGCAAATTAATAAATGAGTCATCTTTACTCCTTTTTCCCGGGCTTGAATCCAAAAAAATTCTCATCATTTTAAAATGAGGAGGGTGTCAACTTGAGATTAAACTCTGCCCACATCAGTTAACTGCATGTACATTCAGCGTCTGCTGACTCTTGAGTTGATTATAATCAGAATCTTCTAGTCACTACATAAGGGTCGAATACCTTTGTCATATAGTCATAAAGCTTTGTTCTTCTAACATCTTTATGACAGATGCATGGACAAGTGACCTAATGTGCCCCCAGGACTTTTCTTACAAAATTATTGTTGATTAAATGAGAAAATATGTTTAAAGCACTTAGCATTGTGTTTGAAACATAACAAATCTGTGATCTATGGCAGATATCATTGCTGAGACCCAATCGAGACATCTCTCACTTCTGCTCCCTCCCTCCAGCCCCACCAACACACACAGATAGATGTTTAAGACTCAGCGTTCCATTTTAGGACAGAACCACACCGTATGTTCACTGGGGTATAGGTTGAAAGAATGAAGATATCACCCCCATAGTTTGGGTCCATCAAGATAGAAAAATCTTTCAATAACCAGATAATAAATTGTCAATGCTTCTTTTATAGACACAGCACTCACTGCACTCTCCAATTGTCAGTAAATCATCCCGTTGCTTAAGAAGAGTAGGTGAACCTTAGCTTTATTTCCAGATGAGGAATCTAAAACACACAGAGGTTATGTAATTTACTCAAGGACTCACAGCCAGAAAAGGCTTGAATTGAATTCACACCTCTTGATTGTAGGTCATTGGCTAATCTTTCTAAAACACGGATCTGAGATGATCATTACTTGCTCACATTTTTCTTGATTCGCTATTACTTGTTGAATGTAATTCAAAATTGAATTACAATGCAGTCCCAAGCTCTCTTTCCAGACTGTCTACCACCAAGCTGTCAAGCAACCAGAACCCAGCCAAACTCAACTGTTGCAATTCTCTAGATAAGCCCCACATTGCGACACTTTGACGCTTTTGCTCATTCAGTTCTCTCCGCTGGAGGTACACTCAAATCTTCCTTGCCTATCCAACTCATACTTGTTTTCCAAGTGTCAGCTCAAATGTTACCTTCTACCTGAAAACATACTGGGTATACCTACCTGGAAGTGATCTTAATCAAGGGATCTAAATTCTCACATCTGACTTCTCTATACTGCTCTTTCTGTGTTAAGTCTAGTTTTATATACTTAAGTTGCCATGTATTTCTCTTTATTAATTTAATTGTAAGCTCCTTATGGTTAGAGGCTGTGTTTAAATCATCTCTGCATTCCCATAACCTGAAATAGTTCTGTACATTATAGATGATTTTAAAAAATGTGTTTTGAGTGAATGAAAGACTGAATGAATGCAGACTCAGATTTCCATTTGCTTATCTAAGTTAGTGATAAAAGTATAAGTAAGGATGATTTGCTCATGTAAAGAGACATGTTTCTATTTCATATTACATATTCAAATATCTCAACGCCACTGAACAGTGGAAGGACATTGTGCTATTTGTGTTCTGTCAAGAAGGATTTGAGCGCAGGAAGTTTATTAGGGATGCTCTTGGGAAAAGCAGCTGTGAGAAATGACGGGGATAGGATTGATTAGAAGGGGGAGTCGAAAGTATAGAGACTTGCCATATACCTTCTCACCCAGCTTCCCTATTATTAACATTTATGGTACATTTGTTACAATTAATAAACTAGCATTGATACATTATTACCTAAATCCATAGTTGATTCACATTTCCTTAGTTTTTATCAAATGTCTTTTCTACTTTTCTGCAAGTAATAGCTGCATTACACTTCATCATGCCTTCCTAAAATTAGTTAGGAAGTATTCCTTTTTTCCTTGTTTTCTGAAACAATTTCCATGGAATTGGTATATTACTTATACTTTAAATATTTGGAAAAGTCAAAATGTGATTTGGGCCTGGAATTCTCTCTGTGAGAAGATTTTGAATTGTATATTCAGTTTCTTTAGTAGATACTAGACTCTTCAGATTTCTGGTTCTTATTGTAAGAGGTTTTGTTTTGTTTTGTTTTAATAAAGATTTTATTTATTTGAGAGAGAGAGAGGGCGAGCACAAGCACGGGGCAGGGGCAGAGACACAGAGGGAGAAGCAGACTCCCCGCTGGGCAGGGAGCCTGATGCAGACTCAGGGCTCGATCCCAGGACCCTGAGATCATGACCTGAGCCGAAGGCAGACTCTTACCTGACTGAGCCACCCAAGGGCCCCAAGAGAGGTGTTTTGTTTTTTTTTTAACTGAGGTATAGTGGACATACAATGTTATATTAGTTTCAAGTGTACAACACAGTGATTCAACAATTCCATATATTACACAATGCTCACCAGCGTGGTCACCAATTGCACCATACAAAGTTATTACTCCATAATTGGCTATAATCTCTAAGCTGTCTTTTTCATCCCTGTGATTTATTTCATAACCAGAAATTTTTGCCTCTTAATCCCTTTCACCTTTCTTCCCCCATGCCTGTTAGAGTTTTGATAAGTTGTACTTTTTCAGGAATTTGCTCATTTCACCTACATTGTCAAATACTTTGGTATCATGTATGTAATATCCATTTGTGCTTTTCATGTGTCTTTATTTCTGTTGGAGCTAGCGTGACATCACTAGTTTATTTTTTCATTTACTAATTTGTATTTTCTTTCTCTCTCTCTCTCTCTCTCTCTCTCCTTTCTTGATCAGTCCTGCTAGGTCTTATCAATTTTATTAACCTTTTTCAAAGAATCTACTTTAAAATTATTTTCTCTACAATACACTTTTTTCTATTCTTTGATTTTTTTTCTCTGAACTTATTTCCTTGTACATGTTTGGTTTGATTTGTTATTCTTTCTTAGCTTCCTGAGTTGGAAATTTTCAGCCTTTCTTCTTCTCTTCTGATACGCATTTATGTTTATTAATTTACCTTTAGGCTGCTTAGCAAACCTGTAAGTTTTAATAAGCTGTGCCTTCATTATAATTACTTCAAAATATATCTCAGTATAGCTCACCCTTAACGCTGGTTTGAATGACGTGGATCCCCTTAAATATAGATTTTTTTTTCACTACAGTGTAATACTATAAATGCATTTTCTCTTCCTTATCATTTTCTTAATAATATTTTCTTTTCTCCAGCTGTCTTTATTGTAAAAACACAGCATATGATACATATAACATACTAAATACGTGTTAATCAACAGTTTACATTATCAGTAAGGCTTCCAGTCAAAGTAGGCTGTTAGTAGTTAACTTTTGGGGGAGTCAAAAGTTATGTTAAAATTTTCATCTGCATGCAGGGTTGGCACCCCTAACTCATAAGTGTTCAAGGGTCAACTGTATTTTGAAACACAGTAGTGTTTTTTAAAAATCCATGAATTAAGAGATATGTTTCTTAAATGCCAAGTTACCTTCCAACATCCATTTTCTGACACCATTTGGGGTCCTTCAACTCAGTTCCATCCTGACATTAACTACACAGAGTTAGCATAGTCCTCACAAGTTAAGGGCTCAGTTCTGTAAGACTGCCCCACTTCAAGCCTTAAGTCTTGAGTGTCCTCAATTCACCTGCACTTCTGCTTGGCTAGCAACAAATTTCAGGGCTTCCCGTAATAGCCTCGGCTTTGATAGTTGGCTAGAATAACTCACAGAATTCTTGAAAGCGTTAAACTTACACTTACTATTTTATTATAAAGGATACACATGAAGAGCCATTCATAAAGCCACATGGGGCAAGATTGGAAGGGTCCCAAATGCAAGAGCTTCTGTCCTCATGGAGTCAAGATGCAGCCATCTTTTAGGAACGTCTATATATTCACCACCTAGGAAGCTTCCTTGAGCCTTGCGTTCAGAGTCTTCAATCAAAGTTTCATTATGCAGTCATGATGGGTGAGATCAGTGGTCATGCGATTGACCTCTACCCACAGCCCTTTTTCTGTCCCTAGAGGTCAGGGCCTGGGGCAGGCAGTTCTTCCTAATCAGGCACTTGATTTTCTGATATAGGGAGCTCCTCCCTTCATACTCTCTAAGGGTTCACTGTGAGTCACCTCACTAGCATAAACTTGGGAAGAGTAAAAAAATGAGTCATTATGAAAAACAAAAGACACTCCTACCAGGAGATTCCAAGGGTTTTTGACTCTCTATGCCATAAGCCAGGAACCAAAAAGAGACCAGATACATCCTTTAGTATATTATACAAGTAGTTGGGGATTTTCTAGTTATCTTTTCTTAACATTTTTCCTAGCTTATTTCCAGTGTTTAGAGAACATGCTATGAATGATTTCAAGTATCTAAAATTTGCTGAGAAATGCTCTTTGAATCAGAATATGATTGATTTTGATACTCCATATGCACACGAAAAGAATGTGTTCTTTACAGTAGTTGGGTTTGCTCAATAAATGTCAGTAAGGTCAAGTTTGTTAACAATTGTTGGTTAATTTACTGATTTTTGTGCAGAAATTTGTAGTAGCTCCTGGAAAAGACATTGAGACATTGATTCTCACTGATTGCGGAATTATCTATTTCTCCTTCTAGTTCTTAGAATTTTTGCTTTATACATATAGTGAAGCTATATTATTGGGACTTATGACTTTAGAATTCTAGCATTTCCCTGGCAAATTGACTCTTTCATCATAATGAAATGCTCTTTCTTTCTAGTGGTGCTTCTTGCCTGAAAGTCCACTTTGCTTGATGTCAATATAGTGACAAGATTTTTTCCTCTTTTTGCATTTTTTAAAATTTCAATTCAATTAATTAACATATGTATTAGTGGTTTCTGAGGTAAAAGTCAGTGATTGATCAGTCTTATATAATACCCAGTGCTCATTACATCACATGCCCTCCTTAATGTCTGTCACCCAGTTACCCCATCCCCCCTCCTCCGGCAACCCTTGGTTTGTTTCTAAGATTAAGAGTCTCTTTCTCTCTCTCTCTCTCTCTTTTTAAGATTTTATTTATTTATTTGACAGAGAGACACAGCGAGAGAGGGAACACAAGCAGGGGGAGTGAGAGAGGGAGAAGCAGGTTTCCCGCCGAGCAGGGAGCCCGGTGCAGGGCTCAATCCCAGGACCCTGAGATCATGACCTGAGCCAAAGGCAGATGCTTAACAACTGAGCCACCCACGTGCCCCAGATTAAGTCTCTTATGGTTTGTCTCCCTCTCTGGTTTTGTCTTATTTTCTCTTCCCCTATGATCCTCTGTTTTGTTCCTTAAATTCCTCATATAACTGAGATCATATGATAATTGTGTTTCTCTAATTATTATTAAGTAATTATTAACTTTTTACCCTTAGCATAATACCTTCTTGTTCCATCCACAAGGTTGCAAATGGCAAGATTTCACTTTTTTTTGATGGCTGAGTAGTATTCCACTGTGTATATATATATATATATATATGTACCACATCTTCTTTATCCATTCATTTGTTGATGGACATCTGGACTCTTTCCATAGTTTGGCTATTGTGGACATTGCTGCTCTAAACATCGGGGTGCACATACCCCTTCAGATCAGTACATTTTTATATTTGGGGTAAATACCCAGTAGTGCAATTGCTGGGTCGTAGGGTAGCTCTATTTTCAACTATTTGAGGAACCTCCATACTGTTTTCCAGAGTGGCTGCACCAGCTTGCACTCCCACCAACAGTGTAAGAGGGTTCCCCTTTCTCCACATCTTCACCAACATCTGTCATTTCCTGACCTGTTAATTTTAGCTCTTCCGACTGATGGGAGATGGTATCTCATTGAGGTTTTGATTTGGATTTCCCTGTTGCTGAGTGATGTGGGGCATTTTTTCATGTGTCTGTTGGCCATTTAGATGTCTTCTTTGGAGAAATGTCTGTTCATGCCTTCTGCTCATTTCTTGACTGGATTTTTTTGTTTCTTGGGTGTTGAGTTTAATAAGGTCTTTATAGATTTTGGATACTAGCACTTTATCTGACATGTCATTTTCAAACAAGATTTTTTTTTCTTTTCCTCAGCTTTATTGAGGAAGCTGCCACCACTATCATAATGCAGAACAATTCAATTACCCTAAAAAGTTTCCTGGTGCCCATTTCAGTTCTCCCTCATCCCTTCAATCCCAACCCCTAACAACAACTGATGTGTTTCTGTCACTATAGTTTTCCTCTTTCTGTTTTATCTAAGTGAAATAGTATGGTATGAAGTCTTAGTGTCTCCTTTTGTCTCATTAAGCATGCTTTGTTCTTAGGCTCAGATATAATTCTTCTTCCATTCTCTGCCATTGATTTAAAAGTGTGTATGTGTGTGTATGTTGTGTATGTATATGTTATTCTCATGCCCCACAGCACTAGATGTTTTGTACCTGGAGAATTTCAGGGTCTTTTGTCTGTCATATTACCAGAAATGGATACCTCTTATGGCTTTCTCATATGTTAATCCATCAAAATCCTAATCACATGTCTTGGGCAACAATTTTAATGGATTTTATTTACTAACTGAATGCATCATAATATCTGTCAAACATGTTTTGTTTCTTGTACATTAATAACTGCTTATTTAAGTAATAGAAAATATTTGCATTTAATATCATACTCAGAATAAAAGTGCTTCAAAATATCAACCATTATTATCCGTGAATGAATTTATTATGTATGTAATAAGATCCACATATTGTCTGAAAGAGTGTTTTTCAGACTTCCTCTTTGGAGCCCTGATAGTCCCATCAGTTTGTTTAAGGGACCCTGCAAGAGACAAAGAGGATTGAATGAGGGGTCTATTCCAGCTTCCAACTTGTATTAGATTTACACTATTGGACTTCAGTATAAGGTTTTGTTTAAAGACCAGGTCCATGGCTACTAAAGTTTGCAAAGCCCTTTCCATCTCATTTGCCAGCTCTAGAGGCTGAGAGATGTAGCTCCTAAAAGAAAGTAGGGCATATTATAAAGAAATTGAGTTCCTTAAGTGGGTCTGTGTTTATTCAAGCTGCATGTGCTCAGTTGTACAAACCCCATCCTACCAGAAAGTATCATAATAGGAAGAGCTGGTGAATATGTAGCTCATGTAGGAAAAATATTCCTGGGTCCTTAGAATACTTGATGCTTTTCTATGGCTCTTGCAGACAATTTGCTGCCCTACAGATCTTTTTAAAGTCAGCTGAGAAGCGTTTTGAACATCACACTTTCCATGTTGACCTTCTTTGGAGTCTCTATCAAACAGAGAACTCATCAAAGGGATGATAACATGAAAGGAATCCCTTAGCAGGAGAGAGGGGGAGAAAAGAAAAATCCACAAATAACTCGCTTGCTCTTAGAAAGTGAAGCCCTGACTAAGCTCTTTTCAAAGGCATAGGTAGCTATTTCTCTCTGAAGTACCCACAGGTTTTTTTTTTTTATTTTTTATTTTTTGCTTGTTTTCCAAAATTTCAGCATTTGATGCTTTAAATGCAGCCAAGTGCACAATTTAAAAATGGGACTTGGAGGTAGCGGGTCAAATAAGAGCCTGGCCATCTTGTCTCCCTCAGGACATCTGGGGGCCCACTGCAGTCTTGGCATAATTGGGACATGATTTAAAACCTCATAAGGTTATGGGGCGCCTGGGTGGCTCAGTTGGTTAAGCGACCGACTCTTGGTTTCAGCTCAGGGCATGATCTCAGGGTTGTAAGATCGACCCCACAACCCCCCATTGGGCTCCAGGCTCTGTGTGGAGTCTGCTTGAGATCCTTTCCCCTTCCCTCTCCCTCCCCCTCTGCCCCTCCTCACTCATGCGCATGCGCTTTCTCTCTCTTGCTCTCTCCCTCTCTCTCAGATAAATGAACAAAATCTTTAAAACCTCATAAGGTTCTGTCACTGCTCAACCTCTCTACATTCTCTCTTGCTGATATCAACCGATCAGGATTTTACAGGGCCATTTTTTTTTTTTCAAATGTTTGGTACAGTTAATATGCTGCTTATATCAGAACTTAAGTTCCCTCAGTTATTCAGTCCACCTAGCTCAACAGAGTGAGGAAAGTTACACTTGGAGAAAGAGAACTAAATGTACATGTATGTGATTTTGTAATAACTAGCTTTGATGAATTTATGCTTGCCAAAAATGGGGGTGGGATGGGAAACTACTGTCATCATCTGTAAAGTTTTCTTCCCCTCGCAATGCTGCTATTGGTCAATGGCTAACCTCCCCAACTCCTCTAAGTGCCCAGACCAGAGGCCTGGGCAGCATCATTGCCTTTGGTCTCTTCTCTTCCTCCAGCGTGTGTGTTAGTCAGGACTCTCCAGAGAAACAAAACCAATAGGAGATACAGATATATATGATAAAGAAGCCCTTGATCTAGTATAACTCTGTTGGCACAACCCTTCTTTGTTTAAAAGAAACAACTGGAGAAAGAGACAATTTTATTTATAAAATGAGTCATTGTTCATTAAAAAAGTAAAGACATTGAAAAATAGCATCCCTTGCAAGTATGTTTCTAAATAACTTCCTAGGCTCACTTTTAGAGGTTGTTCTGTGCTATTTTAAATTGCACAGGAGAATTGGAATAGAATCCACTTCACGTTAGAAACCCAGGTCTCACCTTGGTTTTATCTCTCATACCTTTGCATTTCCCAGATTTCCTTTGTGGATCTCTTAAGTCAAGGAAGGTTAAATGAATTAATTAGATGTAAAACCGTTAGAAGCCCTTGGGGCATGTCTGGTAGGTGCACAATATTAAGGCTTCTCCTACATTACCTTTTTAAATTACTGCAATAATCCTGTAAAGTAAGTATTAGTAAGATCGCCACTTTCCAGACGAGAAGACCAAGGCTCAGGAAGAGTAAGTGAGTTCCCAAGAGCACACAGATAGTAAATGAAAGAGGCAGTGATCAAACCCAGGTGGTCTGACCCCAAAGTCCACACTCGTCAACATCAGACTCTACCTCCCTGGGCTCAGTAAACTTTTACACAGCTGTTTGCTTTGTAATAGTTCATGAAGCTGACATTTAAGTTTTCTCCACGTGTGTGATACTTCACAATAAAAATGTTTAGAAACCAAAGGCAGGAAACCGCTAGAGATAGTAAGCAGTGAAGAACTGTACAATAGTGATGAAATCACTACTCTACAGTGATGAATAATTTGAAAGTCTAAATGAGGGTTTCTCAGTTGTGGTTGGGTAGGAGGACCTCCTACAGCATAAGCACCAGGGGAACTTTTAAAGATACAAGTTCTCGTCATTCAAATTCTCGTCATTCCTCTGTCCTTCAATTCTCCTTCATTCATGCTACATTATTTCTTGGACACCTGCTATGTGCCAGGCTCTGTAGGTCTTGAGGGTATTGCAGGGAACAAAATTAACATATCCCTGCCTTGTTGGAGCTTATGGTCCAGGGCTTTAGAAGGATCCAGAAATCTGTATTCTCACAAGATTCCTAGTTGATTCTTAATGTGAAAACAACTGGTCTAGGTACTAACTTTCCTTTAAATCCTTCCAAGCCCATACTTACAGAAATACTCATTTGTTTTTTTTAATTTTTTATTGTTATGTTAATCACCATACATTAAATCATTAGTTTTTGATGTACTGTTCCATGATTCATTGTTTGCGTATAACACCCAGTGTTCCACACAGAACGTGCCCTCTTTAATACCCATCACCAGGCTAACCCATTCCCCACCCGCCATCCCTCTAGAACCCTCAGTTTGTTTTTCAGAGTCCATCATCTCTCATGGTTCATCTCCCCCTCCGATTTCCACCCCCTTCATTCTTCCCCTCCTGCTATCTTCTTCTTCTTCTTCTTTTTTTAACATATATTGTATTATTTGTTTCAGAGGTACAGATCTGTGATTCAACAGTCTTACACAATTCATAGCACTCACCATAGCACATACCCTCCCCAATGTCTATCACCCAGCCACCCCATCCCTCCCACCCCCCCCACCACTCCAGCAACCCTCAGTTTGTTTCCTGAGATTAAGAATTCCTCATATCAGGGAGGTCATATGATACATGTCTTTCTCTGATTGACTTATTTCGCTCATCATAACACCCTCCAGTTCCATCCACGTCATTGCAAATGGCGAGATCTCATTCCTTTTGATGGCTGCATAATATTCCATTGTATATATATATATACCACATCTTTTTTATCCATTCATCTGTCAATGGACATCTTGGCTCTTTCCACAGTTTGGCTATTGTGGACATTACTGCTATAAACATCGGGGTGCATGTATCCCTTCAGATCAGTACATTTGTAAATTTGGGGTAAATACCCAGTAGTGCAATTGCTGGATCGTAGGGTAGCTCTATTTTCAACTGTTTGAGGAACCTCCATACTGTTTTCCAGAGTGGTTGCACCAGCTTGCATTCCACCAACAGTGTAGGAGGGTTCCCCTTTCTCCACATCCCCGCCAACATCTGTCGTTTCCTGACTTGTTAATTCTAGCCATTCTGACTGGTGTGAGGTGGCATCTCATTGAGGTCTTGATTTGGATTTCCCTGATGCCGAGCGATGTTGAGCACTTTTTCATGTGTCTGTTGGCCAAGAAATACTCATTTGAATGAAGTTAGAATGTAAAGAAAATTAGTTCCTGTCACATCACAGAAAATCTGAAGCATTTTTACATGAACTGAAATTCTTCAGCTGATATGGGTCAAAAGAACATCCTGGCAATTATAATTTATTTTCTAATTGTCCTTCAAGCCTTCAGTTACCATCTCCTTCTGTCAATCTTTTGAGCTCTAAAATGATTCTACCCCTACCTATTCTCATCTTGTGTGTCTTTTTTCCCCCTTAGCATAAATGGGACATGTTAAGCCAGTGATTCTTTAAAGACATAGTAAAGAAACTTCCTTGGCTTTATTTTAATTCCTTCTCTATGACAGCTTGGGCAGCTGAAATTTCATTCGGGGAATCCAAGAGCTTCTTGAATGCCAAGCAGAACTCCTAATCTCTAACGAAGGAATCTAAATGACATTAAAGCAAATAAAACAACAATAAAATCAACAAAAGCCCACAAAGATATAAGACACTTCATTTAAAAATCTCTTATTTCCTTTAAAGAACCAAAATGATAAAAATGAGAGAGCTGAGGGTATTATGCTAAGCAAAATAAGTCAGTCAAAGAAAGACAAATACCATATGATTTCACTCATATGTGGAATTTAAGAAACAAAACAGATGAACAGAGGGGAAGGGAAGAAAAAATATAATAAGAGAAAAACAGGGAGGGAGGCAAACCATAAGAGACTCTTAATCATAGGAAACAAACAGGGTTGCTGGAGGGGAGGGAGCAGGGAGAAGGGGTAACTGGGCGATGAACATTAAGGAGGGCACTTGGTGTAATGAGTACTGGGTGTTATATGCAACTGATGAATCACTAAATTCTACCTGAGACTAACAATACGCTCTATGTTAACTAAATTGAATTTAAATAAAAAATTTTTTAAAAAATGGGAGAACTGAATGTATCCAAGCCCCAACTCCCATTAAAGAGAGAAAGGAACTAACAGAGAAAAGACAAGTGATCTCGCATGGGGTCGTCCTGCTAAGATAAATAAAACTTCATTCATTCATTCACTCACTCATTCATTCATTCATTCAGTGTATCAATACTCTTCTAGGTTCTCAGATTACTGCTGTAAACAAAAACCTCTGACCTGACGATGCTTACATTCTAGTGTGTATGTGTAGATCGGTAAAAGGTAAGCAGTTAATATATAAATTTAAAAGTAGGTTATTTAGGTAATCTTAGCAACAAAAAACATGAGTGGTTGCCTGGGGGCAAGAGTTATGATGTGGGGGTGGGGAAGTTCCAAATGAGCAAGAAGGAACTTTTTGGAGTGATGGAAATATTCTATATCTTGATTATGGTGGTGATTACATGGGTGTGTATGTTTGTCAATACTCAAAACTTAATCAGAGCATATAAAAATCTGATATTGGGACGCCTGGGTGGCTCAGTCGGTTAAGTGTCTGCGTCCAGCTCATGGGGTCCTGGGATCAAGTTCCGCATCAGGTTCCTTGCTCGGCGGGGAGCCTGCTTCTCCCTCTGTCTGTTGCTCCCCCTGCTTGTGCTCTCTCTCTCTCTCCCTCTCTTCCTCTCAGACAAATAAATAAATAAAATCTTAAAAAAATAAAATAAAAATCTGATATCATGCTGGTGCTCAATGAATATTAGATAAATAAATTATAAGTAACATTTTTAAAAGTAGGTTATTTAGGAAATTAGGGTATAATAACTGCTATAGGGAAAAATAAAGCAGGCTGAGGGGATGGAAGCTGATGGGTAGAGAGAAGGTTTGAAATTTTACAGAGGATGGTTAGAGAAACCCTCAAGGAGAAAGTGCCATTTAAGGGGCGCCTGGGTGGCTTAGTCGTTAAGTGTCTACCTTCGGCTCAGGTCATGATCCTGAAGTCCCGGAATCGAGTCCCGCATCGGGCTCCCTGCTCAGCAGGAAGCTTGCTTCTCCCTCTCCCACTCCCCCTGCTTGTGGCCCCTGCTTGTGTTTCCTCTCTCGCTGTGTCTCTCTCTGTCAAATAAATAAATAAAATCTTAAAAAAAAAAAGAAAGTGTCATTTGAGTAAAAACTTGTAAGAAGTGAGAGTGAACTGTGATGATATGAAGGGAAGAGCATTCCAGACCAGGTGTTTTCGGATGTGCACGCACCAAGCAAGGCTTGCAGGCAGAGCATGTACTTGGTCACTTTTCAGAATCAAAGTTATAAAATGGACATATTAATTCCCTCTTACCAGAATGACTTCAAAGGTTAGATGAGATCATGGGTTTAGTTACAGATGTGAAATTTGGCACGTAGAAATTTCAATCTCAAAATGACCAGACATTTGTTTAACATCTAAAATATACCAGATTCTGAGCGCATCACTATAAACAAGCATTGTTTAATGATAGGAAGGAATTTATAATAGTCTTATAGAGACAGTGGTAAGGGGATAATTTTAATATGTGGCATTTTCTATAATAAATGTAGGGTGCTAAAGGAAGTAGGTAGAGTAAATAATATGATCCATATTTTAAGGGTGAAGAAATTGGTGGTTGGTTTAACTTTTCAACATTGGCTTTCTGATAACAGATTCTATGCTTGCATTAAAACACTCCAAAATAAGGAATAAGTCACAAGGATGAAAGGTATAACATAAGGAAAATAGTCAATGGTACTGTAATAGCGTTGTATGGTGACAGTTGGGAGCTGCACTGGTGGTGAGCACAGCATAATGCATAGAGTTGTCCAATCACTATGCTGTAGACCTGAAACTAATGTAACATTATGTATCCACTATATTCAATTCAAGAGAAACTGGAAACACTTCAATATAGTGTTCTCCTAGAGGGGAGCGGGGTGGGGGGATGGGTTAGCCTGGTGCTGGGTATTAAGGAGGGCACATACTGCATGGAGCACTGGGTTTTATACGCAAACAATGAATCACGGAACGCTACATCAAAAACTCATGATGTAATGTATGGTGATTAACATAACAATAATAAAATAAAATTAACAAAAAAAATACAGTGTTCTCCCAGGTTAACAACATGCATGAGTGGGACCTAGGGCCAAGCTCGTTGCTCTTCACTGTTGGTGCTGCCACTTTGCCCATTGCTCCAACACAGTGAGGCTGAGCAGGGAAGAAACAGAGCCACTCCTCTAGCACATGGGCCTGAGGGGGATGGATAGAGCTGTCAGGATGGGGAGGAAATAATCCCGGTTTTCAGTTGTCCTATCACACTTCTTTTCCCATCTGGTCCTTAAAACAGTCTTGCTAACCCAGCAGAAATTGTTAGTTCCATTTTACATATAAGAAAAAAAAGCTTAAAGAATGTAAGCACTTTTTGGCTGCGAAGGGGGAGAGACTAACATGAAGCCCAGATTTCTATCGCTAACTCCATTATTCCTTCAGCAATCTTATTTAGGTAAGATATTGAGGCTGCTGGGGCTTGGTTCTCCTGAAAATGAAATGGGGAGGGAGGAGGTGATTGGGCTGATGTCGGTGCCTTTGCGTGCGTGCATCTTCCCTACTCGTCTTCACTTTTCTGCGTGCATGCTTTTAAAAAGCCTACATAAGAAAATACTGTTATATTTAAGAGCAGTTTTAGATTTACAGAATTATTGCATAGATGGTACAAGAGTTCTCATAGACCCCAGACTCGATTTCCTTATTATTATTCTCATCTTACCTTGTGTGATACACTTGTCACAATTAGTGAGCTAGTATTTTTAATTCTTTTTTTTTTTAAGATTTTATTTATTTGAGAGAGAGAGAAAGAGAACAAGCAGGGGGAGTGGCAGGCAGAAGCAGAGGGAGAAGCAGACTCCTAGCTGAGCAGGGAGGCGGATGTAGGACTCGAACCCAGGACCCTGGGATCATGACCTAAGCTGAAGAGAAACGCTTAACAGACTGAGCCACCCAGGCACCCCAACGAGTTAGTATTGGCACGTTTTATTAGCTAAAGTCCATGTTTTATCTAAATGTCCTCCTTTTTTACATTAATATTTTTTCTGTTCCCAGTTCCCATGCAGGAAACCACATTGCTTTTAAATAATCATGTCTCTTTAGGCTACTCTTGGTTTTGACAGTTTCTCAGACTGTCCTTATTTTTGATGACCTTGGCAGTTTTGAAGAGTACCGGTCAAGCGTTTTGTAGAACTCCCTTCACTTGTGATTTGACTGATGTTTTTCTCATGATTAACTAGAGTTAAAGGTTTTGGAAATGAAGACCACAGAGGTAAAGTACCATCCTTACCACATCTTGTCCAGGGTACATGCTATCCATATGACTCATCACTGCTGATGTTGACCTTGATCACAAACAAAAACAGAAAAAGCCAAAAATATATTTTTTTTCTCTATCTCCCTTTCTCTTTTTCCTCTCTCTTCTCTGATGTCATTGGGAAGAGTAGGAAAAATGAAAATAGGATGAGAAATCGTGAAAAAAAATATTTCAGAAAGATTTAAAAAAAACTGCATCAGAAAATTGCAAAGAAGTATGTAATTTCTGTAGAATTATGACTAGGGAAAATAATTTCTATATTTTACCTTGTGTGTACTTTACATTTACTTTCTTGTTTCCCCCCAGATGACACTATGTCAAACAACCAAAGGTAAATTTAAAAGTTTAAGAAGTAAGAAGAAAATGACCTTTTTCATGTTGAAATCTAGAGACTATTTAGGATAACTACATGTCATTCAGTAAGATCAGAATGGAATTTATCCTTTCCTCAGAGTTAGCCCGGGGGTTTTCCACTCAACCTTGTAAATTTCGTTCTGTCAATTTGATGCACCAATTTCACTTTTCCATTAAAAATTTACTTCTAGGGCGCCTGGGTGGCTCAGTTGGTTAAGCGACTGCCTTCGGCTCAGGTCATGATCCTGGAGTCCCGGGATCGAGTCCCACTTCGGGCTCCCTGCTCGGCAGGGAGTCTGCTTCTCCCTCTGACCCTCTTCCCTCTCGTGCTCTCTATCTCTCATTCTCTCTCTCTCAAATAAATAAATAAAATCTTAAAAAAAATAAAAATAAAAATAAAAATTTACTTCTATGGGGGTACCCGGGTGGCTGAGTCGGTTGAGCATCTGACTCTTGATTTTTGGCTCAGGTCATGATCTCAGGGTCGTGAGATCAAGCCCTGTGTTGGGCTCTGCGCTCAGCTGGGAGTCTGCTTGAGATGCTCTCCCTCTGCCCCTCCCCCACTCTAAAATAAATAAATAAATCTTTAAAAAGTACTTCTATGGAAATTCCAATTTAATACTGATTTTTTTATTTTAATGAAACTTGACTGAGGCTTTCTAAATAAGGAAAAAAATGAGGCTTTAATTAAACCTCTTTTGTACTATTTATGTGTCATTATCATGGATTTGGGAATCAGAGTGCTCCCCACATATTACAAATATCTATTTACATTGCCCTGTGACTTTTAAATGGTCATCACCCTAAAACAGTCACTTTGGCAGGAGTCAAGACAAATATATGGACATTAACATAAGAACACAGCTGTACCTAATTGAATTTAAGATTGTAACAAGCATTTATGCCATCCACACTTTTCTTCACAATGTTAAATTACTTCTTTCAAAACTCATGAACCTGATAGAGTTTGCTCAGTCATAGCATCCTAGAATGGAAAGGAGCATGGCTTAACGCAAAGAGGGAGAAAAGCCAAACCCGCCTCTGCCTCAGCTCTCAGATTTGCTTCCACCCAAGGGCGTCCTGGCCCTGGGCAGGGGCCTCTGGGCCGCAGATGCCGGGGGGGGGGGGTCCCGTCAACCCACCACACCTCTCCTTTTTGTGTGCTGCTTTCCCCAAACTCAATTTCTGTCACTTTTTTTTTTTTAAGAATTTCCTTTATTCTTTGGGGCCATAAACCTATTTAGTCTGGAGCCAAAGGGATGCCCTAAGTGGAGGAAAGGGGCCTGGGGTGGGTGGGGGATTCCAGTGATGTTCTTTGGTTTCGAGGAGGCTGGAGTGGAGGGCGTGGTTGATCCCCTGGAGCTGAGCTGGGAGAGAGAGACCTGGGCTCTTAGCTCTTAGACTCTTTATTCCCTGCCAGATGGACTTCAGATTCACTCTTGCGCTTTACTCCAGAGGGTTGTATTCCTTGGAAAAAGAGGGAGAGACTTCGAATTTGATAGGAACTTTTTAAACCAGACTTGGCTGGATGTACCCCATGATGGGGGCACGGAGGTAATTGAGGAAACTCTCAACTGTCCCTCTCCCCAGCTTCCTTCTCAGCTCCAAGGATCAGAAATCCCCCCCTTGGCTGACTCATTCCCTCACTGGAGAAAGAAACTCCATTCACTGAAGCCACAGGGTAGCAAGGAAACCTAAACTTTTAGGTTCAAAATGTCAAGGATCAAGTAGCCACTGTGGGGAAGGGGGTGGGGGAGGTGGGGACAGTGTTGGAACTTCTCCAGATGAACGGACCATAGTTGTGTTACTGGCTCTTTGCCCACAGCTCATTTTATTTTGACCTTCTGTGCCCCTGACGTAAGGAGGTCTATGTACTGTACCCACTTCCCAGACGTCCTTGTATCTGCTACTTTCTCTGGAATTGTAGTTTCTAATAAATGACACTTGAGGAAAAAAAATTTTTTTTGATATTTATTAACAAAAATGGTCCAGAAAAGGATTGAGTAAAAATTATAGCGATAAGGTTTAAAATAAGAGTTGTTTTTAGTTCTGTTGTTTCTAGGCGAGTGTAACCAGTCTAGAAAGCTGTTTAATCTCCTAAAACAGGACTCAGATCACACCACTCAAGTGTTAGATTTCAAAAGAAATTTTCCCTTTTCTCTCTTGTCAAAGCAAAACATAGTGGAGGTTTTTTTACCCACAAGCCTGCTTTCCAGGGGAGTGAATGATCTGGAGTCACTCATCTGGGAGCTATGGAATTCTGTCTATAAAATCAAAGCATTGTACTAGGTGGCCCTCAAGATTTATACCTGTTTCAATGTTCTTTGATTCTAGAGCACCATTGCTAACCATCCGCCCCCAGATCATAAACCAACCACACAACATCTTTCTACAAAGATTTCTATAAAGAAAACAGAAACTCCCTGTTAACTGCTGAATTATCTGCTTTCTGTTGGGAACTTAATCGTTCCAGGATACTTTGATTTTATTGTTACCAAAACAAAACTGACTTAAATTTGGCTTTTGCCTGTGAAGGTATTTATCTAGTCAGAGTGATGTTTTTAGAAGAAATGCTTTAATTAGCATATGGTTATTCCCATTCAAAATAAAAATCGAATGAGAAAAACCAATCTCGCTGTTTCTTTTTGTGAACTAGTTTGGTTGTTTGCATTATTTTTTTTAATAATTTTTTATTGTTATGTTAATCACCATACATTACATCATTAGTTTTTGATGTAGTGTTCCATGATTCATTGTTTGTGCATAACACCCACTGCTCCACGCAGAATGTGCCCTCTTTAATACCCATCACCAGGCTAACCCATCCCCCCACACCCCTCCCCTCTAGAACCCTCAGTTTGTTTTTCAGAGTCCATGATCTCTAATGGTCCGTCTCCCCCTCCGACTTACTCCCCTTCATTCTTCCCCTCCTGCTATCTTTTCTTCTTCTTCTTTTTTTTCTTAACATATATTGCATTATTTGTTTCAGAAGTACAGATCCGTGATTCATCAGTCTTATACAATTCACAGTGCTCACCATAGCACATACCCTCCCCAATGTCTATCACCCAGCCACCCAATCCCTCCCACCCCCCACTACTCCAGCAACCTTCAGTTTGTTTCCTGAGATTAAGAATTCCTCATATCAGTGAGGTCATATGATACATGTCTTTCTCTGATTGACTTATTTCACTCAGCATAACACCCTCCAGTTCCATCCACGTCGTTGCAAATGGCAAGATCTCATTCCTTTTGATGGCTGCATAATATTCCATTGTGCATATATACCACCTCTTCTTTATCCATTCATCTGTCGATGGACATCTTGGCTCTTTCCACAGTTTGGCTATTGTGGACATTGCTGCTATAAACATTGGGGTGCACGTACCCCTTCGGATCCCTACATTTGTATCTTTGTGGTAAATACTCAGTAGTGCAATTGCTGGATCATAGGGTAGCTCTATTTTCAACTGTTTGAGGAACCTCCATCCTGTTTTCCAGAGTGGCTGCACCAGCTTGCATTCCCACCAACAGTGTAGGAGGGTTCCCCTTTCTCCACATCCCCGCCAACATCTGTCATTTCCTGACTTGTTAATTTTAGCCATTCTGACGGGTGTGAGGTGGTATCTCATTGAGGTTTTGATTTGGATTTCCCTGATGCTGAGCAATGTTGAGCACTTTTTCATGTGTCTGTTGGCCATTTGGATGTCTTCTTTGGAAAAATGTCTGTTCATGTTTGAGCATTCATGCAAAATTACCTGTGAGTGTACAATTTCCCTTGTAACTAATAGAAATTCATAGACTGTTCCAAGATGGGCATACTCATAGTTAGTCATTTGAGAGACTAGAGCTGTGCATACCTATGCATCATAGAAAAACACCCACACATACAAAGGCTACATTTTTTACCCAGACCTGAAATAAGAAAATAAAAGAACTAGAATGCCTTCTTACCACCTCCACCCTAACCACACCTTCCTGCCCTAAGCTTATTACCCAAACCTGGCTATGCCCCAATGTTTGCCTCTTTGAAATTTAAAAAAGATGTTGAGGGAAAACGTGAGAGAAATTCGTGAAAAACAGATGAAAAGCAGGAAATTCTGGTGGGTGTGGCTTTGTGAAATGAATTGCTGTCATTTGGAAATGTAAGAAAGCAATTAAGGCTATAAAAATAACTAGGATGTGGCTCATTCTCTTATTTCCTTTGTTATGCTCAGAAACTAGATGAACATTGAACATTTCAGTTGAATTAGCCAAATAGGGATTGCCTTAATGACTTCACATAAATTTTTATCTCTTCAGCAACCAATGGTAGTTCAAGAAATTCAGTCAAATTCTTGCTTTGATCATTTGGCTTGGACCCCTTAAAAGACATAACTGATTCAATTTAATTTGCTCGTCTTTGTACCTCCCAGATGGTGCTTGATCACTTCCACAGTGATTCTCTTGGAACTATCTCAATTCTTCCTTCTTTCCCTCTGTCTCTCCAGACTGTTTTTAGAGTGTAAGTTAGCTGATGGGGTACCTGGGTGGCTCAGTCGGTTAAGCGTCTGACTCTTGATTTCGGCTCAGGTCATGATCTCGGGGTCATGGGATCCAGTCCCGCATTGGGCTCCATACTCATCGGGAGAGTCTGCTTCTCTCCCTCTCCTTCTGCCATGCCCCCCCTCAAATAAATAGATAAATCTTTAAAAAAAATTGAGAGTGTAAGTTAGCTGAGCCTTTTTAGCCCTTGCATCTACTCTGAAGCCAAGCAAAGCAGCCTGCTGAGTCCTTTAAAGGAGCAGGTAAGTTCAAAGACAGACCCCAGAAAAACTGATAGAAAGGAAGGGTAGATGGTTTCCAGAGATAAACACTTCTGACAGGATGTAGCCAATCAGGAATCCAAACATCTGATAAGCCTGTGTAGATAGGGCAGAGGGAGGTGCCCATGGGGCAGCTGGGAGGTGGGGAAAGGTGCTGAGACGCTAGTTCCTAAGGTGATCACGCTGGGTAAGAGCCAAGCCGGTTGCCGCTGTGATAGTAACACCAAGATTTGTTGGTCTGGATGAGCCAAACTATTTTGCGTCTATAAAATATATGTGAAGCAGAAATTTGAGCCAATTATTTGACTTCAGTCACTTTTAAAGAGATTGACCATAGTAATTAAATTCTCAAAACTATTGCCTGTTCGTTACTGTATCTCTTGTTACAAATTTGGTTCATTTCTCCATTTTTCATTCTGAAAAGAAAAGAAAACCTTAGACAAGGAAGAACTTGTAGACTGCAGAAGGTACATAGTCCTAGGGCATTTATAATTAATAATCAAGCCGCAATTTGTGCAAGAAGAAAGGGGGCCATCTATTACATTAGCATGTACAAACAGTTTGGTTTATTAAATCTGAGCTGAGCCAAAATCTTTGTCATACAACAGCAGCATTGTCAGCATTGCAGAAGTAAAAAAGTGAAAATTTTACCAGCGTCAGCATTGATTCACTCACTTCTCATACAGTGACTAATTAATGAGGAGTATATCCCTCGCGAAGAGTTGGAGTTAAAGAGAGATGGTTGCATTTGAAAAATATCTTAGTTGAAAGTGGCTGGAAAGGAATTTGATTGAATTTATTATTATTATTTTTTAAGATTTTATTTATTCATTTGAGACAGAGAGAGAGAGTACATGAGCAGGGGGAGAGGCAGAGGGAGAGGGAGAAGCAGGCTTCCCACTGAGTGAGGAGCCTGATGCGGGACTCGATCCCAGGACCCCAGGACCACGACCTGAGCAGAAGGCAGACACTCAACCATTTGAGCCACCCAGGTGCTCCCATTTTGATTGAATTTAATTACAACAAACATTTATTGAGCATTTACATATGTAACACATTGTAATGGCAACAGGCATCCAAGATAAATAATACTTTCCTTCAAGTAGTTTATGGAAGATATAGTCACATACATTACTACAATGTGAGGTATTGAAATAAAGGTTAGATGGAGGCCCATCATGGTAAGTCAGGAGATCACTAGCCCTGATCCACAAATAAACCTGAGTTTGAATCATTTCTCCACCAGCTATTGTCAATGTGATACTGGGCAAGTTACTTAATCTCTCTGAACCTCAATTTACTCATCTATAAAATGGGGACGATAGAATTGTTTTATATGGTTATAAAGATTAAACTGGATAGTGTACACACAACATTAAACCAGGATGCATTATATTCCTTCCATTCTTCCCAGGATTAGGAAAGAATGAAACTAATTCCAGTAAGAAGAATCAGAGAAAGTATCACAGAGAAAGGCGTAGAACTTTAATAGAAGATGTGATCAGATGATTTCATATGCAGAATAGAATGAATGGAGGCATAGGGTTGTGGAAGTACATACACCTCTGGGCAGTGTTGAATGGTCCAATAGGACCAAACCAGAGAGCACAGGGAGAAGGTGTGAAACCCAGAGCACAGATGAGTGATGAGTGATAAAACTAAAAACTCGGAAAAATCACTTTGTTACAAGGCAGTGTCGAAAAGATAAAGGAACTCGATTTCACATAAGTTTCGGATAGCTATTTTGAGTAGCTCTATGAAGGATGACCATCCGTGAACATGGAGGAGACTACTAAATAGCTTTGTAAATGATGATAATGACATAAATTCAGGTAAGAATAGATATGCGGAAATGAGTATAAGAAAGGATTCTATGGTAGAGTTTGCAAAACAAAGTAAAAGCTCCTTTCTTTGGGAACCAAAACTTGGAAGATTTAGATCTACCACATGAAAATTGTTTCCTTTTTTCAGGATTTGAAATTGATAACATTGCCCACTATAACTGTTGACTGTCATTTTTTTAATAAAATAAGTCATTATATCCTTTCTATTAAATATTTGCATATCTACACTGAAAGAGGTTTGATAATATATTGAAGTTCAATGCTCGAAGTTCTTTGGTTTTGCAAGTCAGTGATCTCAGTCTAGCGTGTGTCAGATTCACCTGGAGGGCTTGTTAAAACACATTGCTGTGTGTGTGCCCAGAGTTTCTGTCTGATTCAATAGGCCTGGGGCAGCACCCAAGATTTTGCTGATCTAGAGACTACACTTTGAAAACCACTAGTGTGCATACATAAAGACTTGTCCCTTTGATTAAGGCCCAGTGGGTTTCACCTACGTAAGGGCTAGTTGCCTCAGTCCATTGGGAATACCAGGAAAAGTATTTCCATCTCTGTTCTGAGACAATAATCAAGGAATTAGCCCACCCTTTTCTTCTTGCTGGAGCAGAATTCCCTTTAGAGTTTCAGTTTGTAGGTTTGGGTTACTGAGTTCTGTCATCTGCCCCGATCATGAATAAGCCATATTAAATTCAGGCTTAGGACCACTCGGACAGTTAGCAGTTTGCACACTGAAGCAAAATGCTAAAAGTCATGTGGGTAATATCCAATTCTTTGTGGGTATTGCATTTGGCAGGAGATAAAAGTTCATGTGAAGTTCTTTAACGGAACTCTGTTGGTACGCCGAAATTTCCATCTCGTTGCAAAGAATGTAAGAGAACGGTTTAGCCACACTCATGTACACCAGGTGGAGTTGGCCCTCATTTGCCAGTATTTAAAGCAATTGAACATGGTGTGTGAGGTAGAAATATGTATAGAGATGACCACCGGGTTTTAACTTGAATGACCGGTGGACAGAGCCAATGACAAGATAGGAACCGCAGGAGAAACAGGAGGTTTTGGCAAAGGATGAGGTCGAATTGATACTGTCACAGAGGCTTCCAAGTGGAGACTTCCCACATACAGCATGGGTTTGGTGCTCAGGTGTTTATCTGTATAAAAATAAGAGTTACACCTATGGGAATGATGAACTTGCCTAGGAGAAGATCATGGAGTAGAGAGAAGGCATAGGAGTCTTGTTCTTAATTTTTTAAGAAAAGCATAACTATTTAATTTTTTTCTGAAAATAACTGTAGGAAGTGTTTGGGTAACTCAAAGTACAAAAAACTTGATTGTTAAGGCAACACTATGGGCTTTGAAGGGCCATCTCTATGCTTTGGAATTCTTCAGTGTAAGTCAATGCATATGTTTCACCATAAAATGCCCTTGGAGTTAACATCAGCGAAAAAAAAAATTGGACTAGTAAACTGATCCATATTGGACTATTTCTTACCACATGTATTTTTATGTCCTCTGTAAACTAATAGAACATTAAACTTAAATCATTCACTTTCTGGTTAATTGACTATTTTTCAAACATTTAAAATTATTCATAAGACCTCAAACTGTTGGGTCAACTCTGTAGTGAAATCCAATCATGTTTTTAGGAACAATGACTTGCCTCTTTATATATCTGGGTCTTTTCTACATTTTCAACCTACACATCATGAAAAGAATCCTAGAATAACAAAAGCTGCAGGATACCGTAAGGATGATTCAATCTAGCATTTTACAGGTTAGAAAATGTAGAAGCCCAAGTGGTTAACTAACTTGCTAAAGATGATCTCTCAGAAAAGAAAAAGAAAGGAAAAGAAATAAAGATGATCTAAGTAAATAAAGGCAGAGTCAGGATAAGCATCTAGGTCTCCTGACTCCAATTCTGGGGCTCCTTTGCCCGATAGCATGCGGCCTACTTTCCAGAAGCACCCATTGCCCCACCCCAAAAGTATCTCACTACACGTAGGGATTAGTCTTTAAGCAGGCACACTTTCTTCCCTATTTCTCTTTAAAGCTTAAAAAAAAAAAAAACCCTAATCCAGAAACAATATAAATGAAACATCCTCAGAGCCACCTACATAAATAAGTGGGATGGGGTGGGCCTACCCCAATATTCTAAGTTGAAAATGGACAGAACACATTAAAACTGTGACAAAAGAACAATTTCTTTCTAGTCAGTACTTCATTTCCACCTTAAAAAAAACTTAGACTGTTCCTATACATAATGCCAATTTATAAACTGAAGCCAACGAAGGATTATTTTGCCAATAATGATGCCAGACTTATCTGACTCTATCATTTGGGCTTCATGTAGATGCAACTTTAGACTACACACACACACACACACACACACACACACACACACACACACACACTTTTTTCCTCTGTTCCTTCTAGAATGAGTTCCTGAAGAAGGCAAGGCAAGACAACAGAACCAAACCATTGTGTTGCTCACACATCCTGAAATACCTCACATGAGGAAAGAGAAATTAGTAGGAGGTTAAAAAAAAAAAAAAAAAGCTTAATTAAATGCCCCATTCAGTTCCAGAGCGCCAAGTGAGTCACCTTCGGATGGAGGCCCTCTGGCATCGTGGATGGGGGTTCGCTTCCTGTACTAGGCTTGGACTCTACTGATAAAAATTGCTTCTGTGAGCCATTCAACAGCGCTGCTGGCTTTTCCACAGCTCGGCTCTTCCTCTCTGGAGAGCCATGATCTCACAGGGCCACCACGAGTAGGGTGGGCGCGATGGACTTTACGTTAGACTATTGGAGGTCAGACAGCCCTTCCCGCCTTTCGCTGTCCATCACATCAGTTCTCTCTTAGGTATCTTCCAGTTTAATTTAATTATAATTTGTCATAATGGGTTCAAAAGGCATCTCCTCCAACAATTGTGTCCCAGCCTCTCTCTCATTTTGGGGGAATAAACTGGTACATAAACAATGTAGGTGCTACCAGCAAATTCCTATAAAATGAATAACTCCAAAGATATTCCCATTCCAGGGTTTTTGATATGTAAACAAAACTATTCTTTTTTAAAGAATAATTTTTACAAACAGTTATGTCTTTTCTTTGAATCCAAGGATGACATATTCAAGGACATTTTATCTGTGGCTCCGCTCACAGGTGGCAAAACTGGCTCTGTCATCTGCATAAAATTTAAATGTTTTGTTCCCAAGTCAAATTCTTCAGGAATGTCCTTTTCCCAAGAGCCAGGCCATCATACACCTGGGGATCTTGCTCTTTTGAGCTCCTTGGATCAGCCCGTTTCTTCAGGTGTAACGACTTCTAGATTCACACACATGGAAAGAAGAGTATTCTAAGGACTAGTTTTATACTACATTTCAAGAGCAGGTGAGAAAATATAAACATGAGTCATCTCGACGTCCCTGCTTGTTCAAGGAAGCATCAACATCGATGTCAATTTGAGTGAAATAGAGAAAGGGCAGGATCATCCCACAGCCTGAATCTACTTTTCAAAGTGCTGACTCATTACCAGTTGCACTCTCTTAAGTCCTGTACAGTTGGTTGCTGGCTGGTGCCCCATCATGCTTGCTCAGCCCTGGACCCCTTAAGTCCTTCTGGAGACGACACACAGAAACCGGAGCCTCGGGTATCACAGGAGGCTCTCCAAGTGAGTCATTCTCTATAGGTGAACACAGCATTTTATTTTTCAACACAGAGACAGGGGAAAACCCACACAGGGCTGTGGGCACACCGTCAGCCGACTCCTCACTCCATCTGCGTGTGAAAACTTGTGTGTCAGTGTTGGCCGCAGAGCTTACGTGCAGACACTGCCTTTGAACCATGTGCTGAAGGCAGGAGGAAAGAGCTTCCTCTCTGTGATCCATCCGGTCTCCTCACTACATCTGGTCAAAAGCCAGCCAATTCATCTAAGTCAAAGACCAGGAGTTAACTCCTCTGTGTAAAACAATTTTCCCCGTGACTCATGGTTCTTGATGAGGTCTTACACATGCCAACTGTAACGTTAGAACAAGTCCCGAATTAGTGCGAGTCTGCTAAGTGTCCTAGGAGGCGAGAGGCAAACGCCTATGGAATTTTAAGTAATGCACTAACTTCTGCTCTTGATAGGTCATCTCTGCTTTTAGGACAATTGTAGAAGTGTTCCAAATAGACGAACTAAGAAACTTTGAAAATGATTTCTGGAGAAATCAGGAGTGTAATTTTAACTGTAAAAGCAATATAAAGTGTATTTTTAGATTGAACAGATTTATTTCTTGGGACATCTATGTGGTTTATGTGCCTTTTAATTTCTTCCAGCTTCACTGCACTTAAGTTTCCTATTGTTTTCTGCGATCTGTGATCTGTGATAAACTCTTGTAGCTTACCTCTTAGTGGCTCTCATCTTACGCTTTTGATATTTTGCATTTGCAAAGCACTTCCAAGTTTACGAAAGAACTTTGCTCACGCATTCTTTTTCATTTTCAGTCCTATAACCTGTGAGGTCTGCAGCTCTCCATCCCCCTTGTCTTGTTGAAAAAGACCTCCAGTGATTTGTTATAGGTCACGCTGCCGGCAAATGACAGGACTATGACAGGAACCTTGGATTTCTAATGCCAAGTTCCCTTTTAACCGCAGCTGCTCCCTGGTGCCCGCCACGCCACAAGCTTTTCTGTCTCAAAGCCTTTGCATGCACCAATTTTACTCTTGCTTACTTGGCCTCTACTTCTTATGCTAGCCCCCAGATGCTCCAAGGTTCCACATCGTTTGGGAGAGGATTGTGCGGTGTCATGAAGCGAGTTGGAGCTCTTTAATTCTTCATAAATTAAAGCTGAGGTGGGGGCCATGTGGATCTCAGGAGAGATGTGGAGGTTGACCCGAACAGATTGACCTTGGTCCCTGCGAATTGTCTCAGCGTGGTGCAGTCTGAGCTAGAAGCCTTCTTTAAATCATCTCTGCAGTGTAGCCAGGCTATCTAATATGCCTAACAGCAAAGGGCACTCCTTAAAGGCATGACTTTCGTGAACATCTTTTTGTTTTCTCTTTTTTCTTTGTGTCTTTGTTTTTTTTTATTGCCCTTTTTTTCTTTCTTTTTTTTCTTCCTATCTTCCTTCCTTCTTCTCTCCCTCCCTTCCTTCCTTTCTTTTCTTCTTTCCCCAGCATAGGGATGCCTAGTGTGGTAGTTAATCTTTAGAGATGGCCCCAAAGAATGTTAATGTTTACTACCCACGAATGTAGGTGGGCCTATGAAGAAAGTGATGTGCTGAGACTTCTAAGCCCAGGCAGTAAGAAGACCTGGAAGCTTTTGCTTCCTTCTTTTTGGAGCCATAATCTACCATGTGTAAAGCCAGGTTACCCTGATGGAAAGAGAGGCCATATGGAGAGGTCCTGGAAGATGAGAGGTTTTTGGAGGAACAACAAGGAATCAACCACCAGGTCCTTTCTGCAGCCCAATGGCCTCATAAAAAACCTCAAGTAGGGGGGGCGCCAGGGTGGCTTTGTCTGTCAAGTACCCGACTCTTGATTTCAGCTCAGGTCATGATCTCTGGGTTGTGAGATCAAGCCTGGCATTGGGCTCTGCCCCGGGTGTAGAGCCTGCTTGAAATTCTCCCTCTCTCCCTCTCCCTCTGCCCCCTCCCTGCTCTCTCTCTCTCTAAACAAACAAACAAAACAAAAAACCAAAAACCTCAAGTGAGACCAGCAGAGGAACACCCCCAAAGCAGGACAGGACATGATTCTCACCCGGAGAATCATGAAATATAATGTTGTTTTGAGCCACTAAGTTCTTAAACGGTTTGTTACGTGGCATAATTGGTCACCGATCCCCTAGTCTGAATCTTCAATAACCTTCAGCAAGTCCTTGAAACCGCTGGGCTCACACAGGCCAGTTCAGAACAGATGTGGGCGACCTAAGGCAGATAGTAGATAGTAGATGGGGCTCAGTGGATAAGAGAAAGAGAATTTATGCCAAAGAGGGAATAAAAACCCAGAAAAGGGAAATACAGAGGAAGGAAAAGCACTGCTTCTTAGGATCTTGAATTTAGTTCTCCATGACTCTAAAGCAATCTTTTGTATCCCAGGCTTTGTTTAAGAGAAACAAAACTGTTGCTCATGGCACAGGTTGGCCTAGGCCTGACACTTCAAGAAGGGCATCTATTTCCTTTTTTTTTGTGGTCATTCCTGGGTGTAAGATTTAAAAACGAGACTCAATGGAGAAAACTCACCAAGTCATGCTTTTCGGGGGTTGGACCAAGCAAATAATTACCTTAAGCCAGGGGATTTTGTATTTCTAGAAAGGAGTACATTGTTTGGAACATTGGAAGCATTTGAGGCCTTTTTTTCCCCAATCGAAGTGACTAGGGGCTCTGCCAGACCCTTGAGTAGGTAAGATGCAGGCAAGAAATCTCGTTCTGGGCCCTGTCTTCCATCCACTGGAGAAAAACTGCATCGTTCCTTGTTCATCTAGTATTTATCCTTGGGGTGTCTGTCTACCTAGAATGCCCACAAAACCTTGGATAAAACTAAGAAATTTGGAAGAAACATGTAAGTTAAAACTAGCTCAAAGTCACTCGCTTCTTCTATTTATTTATTTGGTCTGAGATGATTCCCACATTCACTTACCATATGGCATTAAATCATTCTGGTCCTTGAGTTATTATTACATGATTCAAAGAGTATAATTTACAGAATTGCCAGCCCAGGCTGCACTCGGTCCCACACCAAAAAAAGACCACAAGGAGGGGAGAAGAAAAATGACTGTTTCCTGGTAGCCCATATTTACGCAATTTTCTCCCACCACAGATTGTTTTGGCAGTCTAGACAGAGTCTTGTAAAATCCTTCCCTGATGTCATCCACATCCTTCCTTGATAAGTTCAAAATGAGTCCGGAGCAAGCATGGTTCCTCTAGCAATGTCATACAAATAATGAGTGCAGTGCCACCCCAGAGAGGCCTTTGGACTCCGGCGGTTTCCACATGAAGGAACGGACTGATGAGCCGGCCACCAAATTATGTAAATATGTGGCCGAGAATGCAGCTGCTGAAGGAGAGAAAGAAACACACATATGGACATTTCGAGTTTTAAAAGAACTTTGTGGGAAACAAAACAGAGTCAAGGGAGAAGTAGGCTAGATTCAGGGAAAGAAAGACTGAGGGAATTATTTTCTTAGTCAAAACCAGGGAACACCCTGAAATGAATGATTCCTTACAAGGCAACTGAAAACTGTGTTTTAGGGGCGCCTGGGTGGCTCAGTCGGTTAAACGTCTGCCTTCGGCTCAGGTCATGATCCCAGGGTCGTGGGATCGAGCCCCGCATCGGGCTCCCTGCTCCGCGGGAAGTCTGCGTCTCCCTCTCCCGCTCCCCCTGCTTGTGTTCCCTCCTTCACTGTGTCTCTCTCTGTCAAATAAATAAATAACATCTTAAAAAAAATTGTGTTTCAAAAAGAATACACTGGGTCTCATTTCTATCATTTTTGTGGAGAGGAAAGATGGTTCCAGGTTAGGATTTGAAATTCAGGTTATAAGAGGGCATTTATTTTGTATCATTTTATTTCTTTATTAGCAGATTCCACACAACAACGCATGTATAAACAGGGTGGAAGATACAAATGTTATTCTTCTCTAATAGAAGATAAAATATAAAGGACACATTCAAACAATTATCAGACTTACAGCCTCAATGAAAATCGATTCCAGTTTGTTAGAAAAGAATTTCCGAATCAGAAGATGTAAGGACAGACACATCCCCCTATTTATTGTTTGAAAATTTTCTGTGTGCTAAATCTTTATTTTTATGCGATTATATTCTTCTGGCCTTCGGGCGGAATTGGAAGAAAAATGCTTCTCGCATTGCACTTTTATTTTTTTTCAAGTATTCTTTTTTTTTTAAACATTTTATTTATTTATTTGAGAGAGAGACAGAGAAAGTGAGAGAGAGCACAAGTGGGGTGAGGGGCAGAGGAAGAAGCAGACTTCCCGCTGAGCAGGGAGCCCGACGCGGGGCTCGATCCCAGGACCCTGCGATCATGACCTGAGCCGAAGGCAGACGCTTAACCGACTGAGCCACCCAGGCACCCCCACATTGCACTTTTAATATTCTCTTCAATCTGGTTAAATTCTCCAAAACAAATGAAGTAGTATAAAAAGGAGAAATGTTCAATTCCGTTCTCACATTTTCTCTGCAGTTTGTTATTCCAGAAGAGCAGGAAATACTTTGACATATGTTTTTTTCCCCTGCATCCTGACACGTTTACCAGCTCCTCAGCCGTTCCTCTCTCTGTCCATGTCTTGAGTGCTTTCCTTCAGGTGGTCTGTTTCTTTTCTTGCTGGGCTATTTTACTATCTTTCTAAGCATGCTTCTGTGTGGCCTCCCCCCAGGTAACGGAATCACAGACCTAATCATGGTCTCTCCTAACTCAAAGCCATCTGGTGGCCTCTCAACTTCCTATCATGCCTTGCCAGCAGCCTCTGCCTGCCGCATACGGCTACCTACTGTCTGCCACAGCCAGGTCTCTCGACATCGCCTAGACCTCTGGTCCTTGGAAGTTTCCAGTGCTTGGCCAGTTGCTGCCCCTCCTTCAGGAATGTACCACACTTCATCTGGTACTACTCATTCTTCAAGCAACAAACCCTGTGCCATTCTTTCTATCTGTCTGTGTGGGTCCCACCGGGGCACCTTTCACTGACCAACTCTAATTACACGTTCCAGAAAATAGGCCTTTGTCACCCTTCTACTGGTCACCACTTCTGACTGAACTCACTACTGGTATGTATTTCAAGCTTATCTCCCCCAGCTCTGTGCCTTCCCAGGCTCTGACCTCCACTCCATCCCTCAGAGACACTTGTCTCTCTGACTCTGACCTTTTTTAAGAATTTTATTTTTTATTGAAATATAATTGACATATAACGTTGTGTAAGTTTAAGGTGTACCCTGTGTTGATTTGATACATTTATATGTTGCAAAATGATTACCACTGTAGCATTAGCTAACATCTCTATCCCATTAGGGTCACAAAAGTATTGTTTCATTTTTGTGGTGGGAACATATTTATTGCAGCATTAGTCACAATAACCAATCTATGGAAACAACAGAAGTGTCTATCAATGGATGAATGGATAAACCTATTTATAAATATATACACACAATGGAATATTATTCAGCCATGAGAAAGAAGGAAATCGTGCCTTTTGTTGCAGCACGGATGGACCTTGAGGGGATCATGCTAAGTGAAATAAGTCAGACACAGAAAGCCAAATACAGTGTATTATATGATATCACTTGCATATGGAATCTAAAAAAGCCTAACCGGTGAAAACAGAATAGGATGGTGGTTACCAGGAGCTGGACAGTGGGATGAAAGGGCCTGGGGAGATGGTATTTAAGGGTACAAATTTGCACCTAGTACATACATAAGACCTGGAGATCTGAAGGAAAGAGTAGTGATTTTAGACAACACTGTATCGTAAACTTCAAAGTCCCTAAGAGACAAGATCTGACTCTGAGCTTTGGTGTTAGTCTCCAGCTACCATTTGTTGCCATCTGCTTTGATTACCCCACTCTCAGTTGTGGGGCTTAATATTTTATCAGACTTCCTAGGCTGGCACACTGGCTTAAATTTACCTCAGTCCCAGCCAACAAGGAATTCCCCAGTCTCCCTAAGGATACCATAAGATTGTCTGCTCTCTTCTTTTCCAGGAGATCATCTTGTATTACCTTTATGTTTTTACTCAGCAGGAAGCTCTTAAAAAGCAATCATGGTGTCTTTCCTCATTTTGGCATCCTTGGGGCATGACCTAATGCCTGATATAGGCAGTGTTTGTTGACTGGGTGAGTGTGATTCTCCAATTTCTTACCTGCACATTTCATTATATCCATTTGCTTTATCAAATTGCTTGGAATATACTGGACCCCTAACAAATATTTTTAGATTAATTGAATAAGGTTGTTAATTTCCCTCTATACTGCTTGACTTGTTACAATGAAGTGGGGGGAAAAAAAGAGAAAAATGAAGACATTTTCAAAAACAAAGAAATATTGTAGTTATGTCCTTTCTAAATTGAGCCTTGTGAACTTGGGAATAAATTAGGAATAAATAAATTGGGCAAACTTCCTTAACTAAAAATTTGTGACTATGTGGGAGAGAGTGCTGAAGTAATTTTCATGACAAAAATAAAAGAGGCTTTCCAAATAGTTGCAGCACAGAAACAATATTGAAAAGCAATTATTTTCAAACTCTTTAGGATAATCCATTTATTTAAATGTATTTTTAAGTGATTTAATAATAGTTTGGAGAAAAGTTAACAATAAATTATTTTTGTTTTCATTCTTTTTCTTGGAGGAAATTTCTTTAATCAAGATGTTGAACTATTTAGGGAGCAAGCTGTCTTGAGCTGTACAAGTCATGAGGAAGTGTAAGCCAAGGAAGCAATGGATGGCGGTCAGCAAGAACCCTGCACAATGCTGCCTCCAGGAAATGTGGCCACAGGCTGGCAGGAGGCAGATGGATGGGAAGGAGCCTGGTCTTCTGGTTCTGCCCTTATAAGCTGTGTGACCCTAGGCAATTTATTTCACCTTAATTCTTCCTTTGTGAACAAAGGGGGTGACCATCAAATACCTTGTCGAATTCTTATAAGAAATAATTTAGATACATAAAAAATGCCACGCACAAACTTGGCCTATGGTAGGTGCCATACACAACTATTATTTTAAATTCTATTTAACCATAAACTCTCCGACTCTGAAAAACGATTTGATGAACATACAGAAAAAAATTGAAAATGTGTTTATCTTATGGCCCAGCTGTTCCACTTGGGCATATTTCTTTAAAACCAAAACCAAAAAACTCTCAATCTATATATACAAAGAGACATGTTCATGAAAACATTTTTGCATCAGCAAAAAACAACAACAACAACAAAAACAGGTGTTTTGATAAATTGTGGTATGTTTATTTATAGACCAATTAAAATTATCATGGATGTATTTAAAAATAATGATGAGGGAAGATTAATTACAAAATTATATATTGAGTTGTGTAAATTTAAAAGCACAAATAAAATAACAGCATATGGGTACTACTATATACATGTAAAAGGATTGAAACGGGTTTGGAAGTGTGCATTCAAAACTTATTTTGTTAGCCTTTGGGAGAGGAGGAAGAGAGATGAGCCTCAACTTACATATTTAAGAGATATTTAGGGGCACCTGGCTGGCTCAGTCAGTGGAGCATGTGACTCTTAATCTGGCAGTTGTGAGTTCAATCCCCACACTCAGGGTAGGGCCTACTTTTTAAAAAAGAGAGATTTAGATTTATCAGTCAATTTTTATTTCTTAAAAAACACTGGCAGCAACTCCCGCCCACGAAAGGGGACACTTACCTCATCCATGGAAACTTCCATGACTCCCCAAGCAGAAATGATGGCTCCCTCCACCTTATAAAAACCCTATTGTAAAGAATTCTTTGCAGGTCTGTTTTCATGCTAGACTGATTTCTCCAAAGTCAGGGATTCCGTATTATTAATTTCTGTACCCCTTGTGTAGTACAGGAAAAGACCCCAAATGGGTGTTCACTAAATATTTGATGAATTAAAATAAAGGTTCATCTGCAAGAGGAAAGCCCAAGAAAGCACTGGTTTAAAGCCAAATAGAAATGATCTTCAGCATTAACTGTTGTTTTGGGTTATATGTGGTCCTTACTGTTGATTAATGTAGCTAATCAAGAGTCATCATTAACTATAAGACTTTCAATCAAAGAATGCAGGAAAATAGCTTTTCCAAGAGGAAATATTGAAAACATGAACATTATAGTAGTGGAAAGACCTCAGTGGCTGCAAACTATTATAAGAAATTATTCTAGGGGCGCCTGGGGTGGCTCAGTCATTAAGCGTCTGTCTTCGGCTCAGGTCGTGATCCCAGGGTCCTGGGATCGAGCCGGGCTCCCGGCTCCCTGCTGCGCGGGAAGCCTGCTTCTCCCTCTCCCTCTGCCTGCCACTCTGCCTACTTGTGCTCTCTCTCTGTCTCTCTGTCAAAAAAAAAAAAAAAGATGAAAAAACCTTTAAAAAAAGGATAAATAAAATCCCCCACATAAAAGAAATAATGTATGAAGATGCTCTCTAAAGACTTATAGGTTCTTACAAAATTAGCTGACACATGCTATGTGCCAAATATTCTCCTGAGGACTTTGCTTCAGTTATCTCTCTCAATGCTCATTATAAGCATAGGAGGTATGCACCCATTTCACAGATGAAAAAACTGAGGCACAGAGGCTGAGGAACTTGTCAATGTCATATGACCAGGAAGCAATAATTTGAATCCAGTCAGTTGGGTTCCAGAGACTGAACCTCTAGTTTCTTTGTCATAGTACTTCTCATTACATCCTATAACTAGTTTGTGTTGTCAAGATTTCATTGTTTTGTTTTTCAGGAAATTTACTGCTGGATATTCATTTGCTTTATACGAGTATCACTTCTTAAAATATTAAAATAGTTCCCTCGTGGTTGGTAGGCAGGCACTGCCCTGAGACTCCTGAGTACCATTTCGTTATTCTAGTCCTCTTGGCTCACCGCTGCGATATTGACATCCCCTTTGTGACACACACACACACACACACACACACACACACACACACACACACACAGCCTGGAGTCACCCTGACCCCTGCTCCAGGTCTATGGCCCCCGTGGTGCTGATGGGTGAGTATCCATGTATTCAGGTTGTTAAACATTGTGACTACCATCCTTAAACATCAAGTCAATTTATGAGCCTCAGGCTGCAGAGAGTGGTAAGGTAGCCACAGAGAGGTTCTATGAGTTCCTTAACAAGAATTGGAAAAGAATCACAAATCCCTGTCTATCTTCCAGGGGTTGCTGCCTGTGGACAGGACATGGGCTCTGGATTTGGTACAAGTGAGTTTGCCTCTCAGCTCCATCACTCAATAATTATATGCTTTTGGGCAAATGACTTAACCTTGCAGAAACTTGGTTTTTCACTGAGGGATGATGCTCATCTTTCATGGGTTATATGAAAATTAAATAGTAAAAAGTACATGAAATGCTTAATTTACTGTTTGGCACATAGCTGTTGCTCGGAATATATTTATGTGCTAGACATTATTGTTATTACCTAAATTAGCCATGGTAGTAGGGTCCACTTCACAGTTAATAATCAGTTGATAAAAGCAAAACGATCAGAAACATGCCTGATCCATAATAAGCTCAAAATATGCATGCTAGTTATTACTACTTTGCTATAAGCCAATTCTATTTAAAGTTTGTAAGTTGTGAGCTATATATATGTATTTCTTCCCTTTTCTTTCTTTCTTTTTTTTTTTTGAGAATAGGCCTTCTATTTTAAACTTTTTTCTCTTAAAAGAATTCTTTCCAGGCTGAAACTCTGTGAAAAAAAAAATTCTGTAGAAATAAGAGTATTTTTGCCACCTTTGTATAAGGATTCAAATACTAATATAGCTGATATAGCAGCTTAATGATGTTTATGCCTTCAGTGTGTAAGGCTGATAAAACCATTTTCAGCTTAGGAAAAGCCACCTAAACATTTCACTTATGAGATCTGCCACAAACATGTTTTAATATTTTGAAGCACTGGTGAGTGGATTCTAATTTTGAGAGAAAATTACCCAAAAAGAAGAGGGGAAAAACCTCCCACATTAGTCTAAATTTTGTTTTCAATTGATTTTGACAAAAAGGAAATGAATGTCTAAATGGAAAGTCAGGATGGGAAGAATTTTTATTTCCCTTCTGGAACATCGAAGCAGAGAGTTTTAAGGAGTGGGCTGGAGAGATCAGGGAGGTAGCCCTGTGCACTGTCACAAACGAGATGAAATCCCATTGAAACCTTAGTTGCCAGGAGCAACCAACAGAAACACTAACACAGAAAGGGTTTTCTGGTTTGAAAATGATGTTTTTATTACATATCATCTGAAAATACTGAATGAAGAGTCAGATCGTTGATACCAGCCCTACCTCCGCCATTGGTCAGAGCTGTGACCTTAGGTAATGTGCTTAACTTCCCTGCCTCCCAGAACTATTATGTGTAATGTTTGTGGGTTGGACATGGTGTTTTTTAATCTCCATTTTAAGCTCCTCTAAATTTAAGCGTTGAGTAAGCAAATGCAAAAGGTAACAAATGTCTAAAACAGTTCAAACAACCGCACATGCTGGGCTTCAAGAAGAGCACACAGCTTAGTTCAATTAACTCACAATTATGAAACACCTATGTACTATATAGATATAAAAAATGTAGATATAAAATGCAAAGATGTAGATATCAAAGGCAATAGAGATATAAAAATACAAAGAGAAACGATGTCTTCTCCAGGAGCTCCCGTTCTAGTAGAAGAGACAGTGGTGTCCGTGGATGATCTACAACACTGTGCAATTAAATGTGGCAAAAGATACTGCTAGAGATGAGGGTCCAGAGACCATTTCGAGATGGCCCTGAGAGGAATTTTAAGGACAAATGTTGAGCATTTTAGCCATTCTACAATCAATAAGCTTCACACATAAATGAACTAGCTGTCTCTCTCAGTTGATGGTCTGGTGTGGTCTGTGTGAAGGGGTTGAAAATAAGGCAACCCTTTGGGTGGGTAGTGGACATTTAAGTATTGTTGCTACTCGGCAAGGAGTTTAGCACTCTCTTCAGACATTTTGTGCAGGGCCATATTTATAATTTTTTGTAAACAGCAGGCCAAACCTCCCCCTGGCACCATCGCCTAGCCTGCATAGCACTGAGTTCCTGTCCGATCCCACCAAGCAGGAACAGCGCGGACCCAGTGCTATTTTCTGCCAGTGGCACCTCTTAGAGGAGTTACCAAGCCAGCCAGAACATAAATTCCAAAGGAACACACTCAGGACAGCAGACAATTCTTATATGGTATTCTGTAAAGAACCAAAATTGCTTCAAGGACCATACCAATGTCATTTGAAATTTCCAGGGGCCATTATTTCTTGTACCCCAGAAAGCAAATTGCCTCTTATAGAAGCTAGCTTTCCCCACCCAAACTCTGGCCATTAACACTTGTCTCAAGTAACTAAAAACAACAGATTGCTTAAAAGATGGATTTGCCTTTCACCCAGTTGTTTGTCTTATTCTGGCAGAATATTGGACCCCCAGAGGGATATGTTATAACCTGTCTCCTCCCAAGTAGGAGACAGTTAATAATAACAGTAACTACCACTTTGGGAGTCCTTTTCTGAGCCAGGCTCAGACATTGGTCAGCTAAATCCTCTGGTTATCTATGATGGCAGGTACTATTTTCCTGGGAACCTGAGGCCCAGAGACATTAAATGACCCAATGGCAAGAACATGGTAGTAAGACATTAAAATATTTGCCTAGCAAGGATGCATCCTAAATCCTGGTGGAGTGTTTTGGTTTCTTACAGTAAAATCTGTGGGAATGGGGGCTGGGGATGCAAGTTCATCACAGAGACCCTCTCTTTCCTCTGCAGAGGAGTCATCTGTGATCCAGTTACCTTGGAGCTGCAGCTGGGGAGAAATGTAGGTCAGATGAGATCGATATTTTGACAAGGCAAGAAAATCTTTAGACATTTGTCATGTGTTTTGTTAATCTTATGTTTGTTTGTTACTATTCATATTTACCTATGAATCATGACCCTAAGAATACCCTCAAGCCATCAAGTACATTTTTCCATTGCGTTTAATGTTAAAATGGAAATGCATTCTGATAGAAGGGGGAAAAGTTTGGATTCTGGACGTAACCCAATGATACTTTTAGATTATAGCACACTTTTGAAGAGCTTTCTTAAAAATATTTTCTTGTTTAAAATGAAACACAATCTCAATACATAAATAAGAACCCAGAGGGATGTACAAAGATATTCACAAAATAAAATCAATGGTATTTAAACTATGAATACTGTATCAGAAGCTCTGATTTCCTATTACATTTTCTGCAGTGTCAGTAATAAAGACATAAACATTTCACCAGTCTCAAACATCTCAATGTTCTAAAATTTGTATGTATTCCTAATTAATTTTCTTAGTCTATTTCTTGAAATTGCGTCACTTGATCTCATTGGATATCTTTTCCCAAGAACACCTGTAAACTTTTATTTGTTTTCTTATATATATATATATATATATATATATTTAATTATATTCTGCCTGTTTCCTAATACGTATCGGGAGGTTTGCAACGGGTATATAGAATATGATGAAGTGTCATAAGTCAAAAGTGGAATAAAGGAAATAAAATCTGAAACAAAGATTCAACAGAAATAGAATAAAAAATGCTTATGTTCATGACACACACATACACTGGAGTAGGGAATAAAGTAAGGAGGCAATTTGGCAAAAGCTTGCCAGCAACTAAGTGAAGAAAATGTGGTCAGTTATACAGTTCGGAGTCCGTAAGGTAAAAACAGACTGACTGCTCAGAAGAATTACTTCTATTTTTGGTGGTGAGATCAGGCAGGAATTTCTCCCAGGAGTGTTGAAAAGAGGACGATGTATGATGTGGAAAATACATTTTGATAACAAAGAGTCAGAGGCTCTTTCTTATAAAGACCCCCAATATAAACTGATTAGATCCTATTGAAGTTCAGCTTGCTAAAAAGATAATTTCAGAGACATTTAAATTAGTTACAGTTTTTCTGAGCAGAAGTGGAAAAAAAAAGCCCAGAAAATTAGGGTGGAAAGTTTTTTTTGTTTTCTTTTGTTTGTGTGTGTGTTTTTTTTTTTTAAGCTTTTATTTATTTGACAGAGAGAGACACAGCGAGAGAGGGAACACAAGCAGAGAGAGTGGGAGAGGGAGAAGCAGGCTTCCCGCGGAGCAGGGAGCCCGATGCAGGGCTCGATCCCAGGACCCTGGAGTCATGACCTGAGCCGAAGGCAGACGCCAAATGACTGAGCCACCCAGGGGCCCCTGGGGTAGAACGTTTTGATCCTTCCTTGGCAGTGAAGACTCATGCCAATGTTTTCTTTTTTTTTTTAAAGATTCTATTTATTTATTTGAGAGAGAGAGAATGAGAGATAGAGAGCACGAGAGGGAAGAGGGTCAGAGGGAGAAGCAGACTCCCTGCCGAGCAGGGAGCCCGAAGTGGGACTCGATCCCGGGACTCCAGGATCATGACCTGAGCCGAAGGCAATCGCTTATCCAACTGAGCCACCCAGGCACCCTCATGCCAATGTTTTCTAGGCAAACTCAAATCTGCAAGCTTTTAGGCACCATGTAACAGTTTGTTTGCAATTACCTATTGGTTCATGTGGTCAGTAGAAAGATGGTTTTTAATACAGGTAAAGTGATCCATCATCGGATGTCTGTAGCACTTTTACCTATAATGTTGGTTAAATATAGCGTATCTGAAATGGGCACTCGTAGCTCATCGTTAGAGACAGGGCTGCTGGGAGGTCAGCATTTCTCCACACTTCTATATTCTGTTCACATCGCTGGCACTGGGCCCCTGCAAACCTCCATTCTCCTTCCCCAGCTCTGACAACAGAGAGCCCCACAGGGAAATGGAAAGCCTGGAGGAGGAGGGATAGGCTCCTTCCTATGTGTTTGCTGCTCCTGTCAGAGCTGATTCTCCACCTCAAAGCAGCTGCTTGGTCCATAGAAGCACTTTGCTCCGGTTTGCAATTTTCCCACCTCCCTAGACCCAGCCTTCACCCCTTCAGAGGTACCAGCATGAGCACGCTGGTGCTGTCTCCTCAGACACCCGAGTCTCAGAGCTGCGAGGGTCCTCCTTGGACCCCTGAGACACCAGCACCAGTCACACAGTATCTTCTCAGAGATTTAGGTCTTAGAGGACCCTTCCTCTAAGCTGCTACCTTCTTTTTTTTTTAATTTCTTAATTTAAATTCGATTCAGTTAACACATAGAGTATTATTAGTTTCAGAGGTAGAATTTATTGATTCATCAGTTGCATACAACACCCAGTACTCATTACATCAAGTGCCCTCCTTAATGTCCATCACCCAGTTACCCCATCTCCCCAACCCCCTCCCCTCCAGCAACCCTCAGTTTGTTTCCTATGATGAAGAGTCTCTTATGGTTTGTCTCCTTCTCTGTTTTCATCTTATTTTACTTTTCCTTCCCTTCCCCTATGTTCATCTGTTTTGTTTCTTAAATTCCACCTATGAGTGAAATCATATGGTATTTGTCTTTCTCTGACTGACTTATTTCACTTAACATAATACCCTCTAGTTCCACCCACATAAGCTGCTAACTTCTAATAATCCCAACCTGTTCCTTCCTTCCCCAGCCTCAGTAAGTGGGAGCTTCTTCCGGCGGTCATCACTTTTGAAATACCCTAGTGCTCCTTGATTGCCTTTTCAATTCTCCAAACTAGAGTAATAATATTTTATTGGTCTGTTCTCTCTTTCCAGGACTCTGCCTGACACAGTGGTAAATACAAGATGACTTCAGGAGACCCCCCCCAAATTCCATAAATTGAGGAGATGATGTTCCCTTAGAGTAAATGTATAGTATAGTTCAATAATACCTTTAGTTCCTGATTTCTTTTGGGCACTGGCAGAGGCATTATCGAGAAAATAACCTGTCTTTGGCCATCTTTGAAGAAGTAGCAATTTCTATGATCAAGGTTATAATACCCACCAGGTGTGCACCAGATTGGTGGGTGCCCATTTTGTCCCCATTATTGCTAGATTTTTTTTTAGATAGTCTCGGTGTCTATGGTTAAATTTTATTTTATTTTCCGATTATGTACTTTTGTAGGAAATTGCGAAAAAATGGAAAAGCATAATACAGAAAATTTTAATTATTTATAGTCCCACAGTACTTGTTTATATTCTATTATCATTATATGTATATATGTTACATATGTTTATATATATTTGATAGGTTTCTTATTACACACATTTTTATAACCTACTTTTTCATTCAATCAACACATTTATTAGGATTTCTTGAAATATTCTTAATTGACTGCATCTTCTTAGATGAAAGATTGATGTAAAATTAAGTCCACAAAAGAAAAAGACTCAAGCCTCATCTTGAAGATGTTGTATTGTTAACTTGCATTTATTTTTAATCCAGAGGTCTTTTAAAGAAGAAGAAGAAGAAAGGGTGAAGGTCTGAGACGGGGATGGGAAATAAGCTCTAGCACGTGTGTGCAGAGCATTGGCTGCATAGACCCCTGCAATGACAGGAGATCAGGGGTGCTCTCCGTGGGACAAACTTCGGGGGTCGATTAGCAAAGTCTTCAGTGGGTGTGGTGTCACATGAGCCATGTAACTGCTAGCCACGCTCTGAGGCATGTTAGTGGATCTTGCAAAGTGGAGTCTTTTGTATTCACCATTAACTGTCACAAGAGAACCCCCGAGGGAAGACTTTATTCATTCATCTAATAACAAACACAGTGTATTTTGGGGATCTGTTGCTACATAACGAATCACGTCGTCTTAATAACATAAAACAATCCCCACTTTATTTTTTTTTAAATATTTTATTTATATTTGACAGAGAGAGAGAGAGCGAGAGCAGGAACACAAGCAGGGGGAGTAGGAGAGGGAGACGCAGGCTTCCCCGCGGAGCAGGGAGCCCGATGCGGGCCTCGATCCCAGGACCCTGGGATCATGACCTGAGCCGATGGCAGATGCGAACGACTGAGCCACCCAGGCGCCCCACAATCCCCACTTTATTATGCTGGTAATTCTGCAGGTCAAATATTCAAGCAGGGCACAGAGAGAAGAGCTCATCTCTGCTCTGGGATTTGGGGGTCTCAGCTGGAGGAGCTGGACTGGCTCCACTGGACGTGTGTGCTGTCATCTGCATGCCTCAGTTCTCCATGTGGTGTCTCCGGGGTCGAATGTACAAGGTGCCGCCTTTACTCATACACAGGGCTCCTGGCCTGAGATGGCAAGGACAAATGAGAATTGACTAAATCTCTTTCTCTCTCCCGGCAGCTTCTCCAGGTGGTGAGCTTGGGCTTCTTACAGAGTGGCAATCCCAGAGTAGGCAGACTTCTTTCATGGTGACTGGCTTCCCCTCATGAAGCATTCTAACAGTATGCCTCAAGGCTTCTCATGATCTAGCCTCAAAATTCACACAGTGCCCCCTCTGTCACATTCGACTGGTTACACAGGGCCAGTCCACATTCAATGAGGAGGATACGACATTGAGAGTTGAAGTTCTTCGAGAACCCACTGTTAAGGGATGGTTACCACATACCATCTTGCAGATCAGTAGGCTCTCCTACTTGAATTATCTTCACTGACACTCACGATGCTCCATATGGTGGAAGTTTGGGATTCTCATAATTGGAAGCAGAAGATGAAAAAGGGGATCCCATGGTTTTCTGAACTAAGAGGTCACCTACTGCTGGTAACTCCATGTTTGGGAGTATTTTTCTCAGAGAGTGTGAATAATACTTGGGAGTTCACATCATAGGATAAAAAGCAGAGGCAAACATTTGGGTATTGAATATGGAAGGTACTGGAGAGGAAAGTTCAGGGAAGAGAGAGTGCAGTTAACTACCACATATTGTATAAAAGAATGCCAATTGTCCGAGGGAGAAGTAGGGCACTTTGGAACAAAATCTTTGAACACCACTCATAATAGGGTCCTTTTTCATAGACTTTTTACATGAGTCAGGGAGAAGGGACATTAAACAAAACCCACCAGAGCAGACATGTAGAAAAGGCTTTATTATTAGGCTTTATTATTTCTATGTTATAAATGAAGAAGGAAGCATATTAAGTGACTTGCTCAAAAATACATAGCTAGTTAAGTGTCAGAGCCCTGAGGAAAGCTCAGAGTATATAACAGGAACTTAGTGCTCTTTTTTGCTGTGTCACGTGATCTCCTATATCAGACATCATACATTGGCCAGTTAGAGTTCTTGGTTACAAACACAAAAACTTGCTTTGGCTAGCGGGCACAGAAAAGAGATTTATTGGAAAGCTATCGAGTAGCTTACTGTATGGACACGAATGCTGAAGGATTAATTTCAGAAAATATTAACCTGAGACAGTCATGGTCAAGGCAGAGGAAGAGATTGGCGAGGACAGTGACGTTGGCACTGTGGTGAGCAGAGGCTACTATCATGCTGCTCTAGTAATGTCACTGATCACAGCCCTGGGGAATATCTTGGAGTCTTTGTGTCATCCCTCAAGATCAAAAGTCCCAGGTGGGAGCATCTGATCAGTCAAACCTCAATCACACGCTCTAGCTGTCAGGTGGTTGTTTAAAAAAAGAAATATCTAGGGGCACCTGGGGGGCACAATCAGTTAGAGCCTGACTCTTGGTTTTGGCTCAGGTCCTGATCTCAGGGTCGTGAGATCGAGCCCTGCAAGGAGCTCTGTGCGCAGTGGAGTCTGCCTGAGACTCTCTCTCCCTTTCCCTCTGCTCCTCCCTGCCCTGCTCTCTTTCTCTCTCTCAAATGAATAAATAAATCTAAATAAATAAATAAGGAACACCTTGGCCTGTGTGCCTACCTCTTATGAAGGCACATACAGTGGGGGAGGGGGTTCCCCAAAATGAAGTCGGGTTTTGATTGTTGGCTAGCCAGAAATAATAGCAAGCATTTGCTCTATGCACTTTTCCCTGCAGTGACCACAGTTTACCACTATATTTGAAGTTCCAAATGGAACACACCATTCTCATTAGAAACCTAAGGGTTTGAGGCAAGGACGCTAGGAGATGAGGGGCTCCTGGGTAGTTCAGTGGGTTAAGCAGCTGCCTTTGGCTCAGGTCATGAACTCAGGGTCCCTGCTCAGCACGGTGTCTGCTTGTCCCTCTCCCTCTGCCCCTCCCCCTCGTTCGTGCTCTCTATCAAATAAAAAAAAAAAATCTCAAAAATAAAAAAGATACGGGCGCCTGGGTGGCTCAGTTGGTTAAGCAACTGCCTTCGGTTCAGGTCATGATCCTGGAGTCCCTGGATCGAGTCCCACATCGGGCTCCCTGCTCAGCAGGGAGTCTGCTTCTCCCTCTGACCCTCTTCCCTCTCATGCTCTCTATCTCTCATTCTCTCTCTCTCAAATAAATAAATAAAATCTTTAAAAAAAATAAAAAAATAAAAAAATAAAAAAGATGCTAGGAGATGAAAAGTGAGGTATGCTGGGCCAAGCCCAGGATATTTGTTAGTGCAGTCCACATTCTGAGACTTAGTCTCTGCCCTCTGCAGCTAGTAAATGAAATAAAGAAAAAAGAGGAGGGAAAAGCTGGATGTAGGCTCTGACTTGTTCCTGTGCCCACGATAGCAATGCCTGTGTTTAATTGTCTACCGATATAAACCAATCAGAAAAGATGGTGTTGTGAAAGTCAATACTACATCGACCCTTTTCGAGGCCAAGTTTACAACAGGATGATCTGAGTAAGAATTGTATTTCTTAGAATGACATGCAAGAAGGACTTTCAATGAATTCCCCGCATGACATCCTTAGCAGAATGAGTCTGATGTGTGCAGTCTAGCAAGGAATTCTTTGTAGACTACAAGAGAAGGCTCAGAATGGAATGGGGGCAGAGAGCAGGACAATAGTTTTAGGGGGCTTGGAATTAAATCAAAGGAAGGGAATAAGTATATATTGATTTGCTTTATAAATCCAACAGGGAAATTCAAGAAGGGAGTTTATAAGAAAGGGAATTCCAGGGTCCAGATTAAGTTGAAAGGAGAATTACTCAGAGGAGATCATGAGTGAATTTGGCTAAAATAGAGATAAATACAAACTCAGATGATGAAGGTTTTGTTAGAGAGAAGTTAGATTTGGCATTGAACTAAAGGGATCTGATGAAAAGAATAGAAGGAAGTACTGGATCAGTTATCAAAGGAAGAGAAAGACTACAACTACGAGTCAGTTGTGGAATACACGCGAGAGGGTGAAATAGGAAAATAAATTCTTCCACATTGTATAAGATTGCCTAGCACATCCAGTCTGGGTGGGATTGAGTCCTTAAAAAGGCAAACCAGTCTGGGACACCTGGATGGCTCAGTTGGTTAAGCATCCAACTCCTGATTTTGGCTCAGGTCATGGTCTCAGGGTCATGAGATCAAGCCCCGCATCAGGCTCCATGCTCAGTGGGGAGTCTGATTGAAATTCTCTCTCCCCACCTCCCCACCACCCTGCTCACTTGCACACTCTCTCTCTTTCTCTAAAATAAATAAATAAATATTTTTTTTAAAAAAAGCAAACCAGTCTGAAACCAAGCATTTTAAATTTATTGTCTCATGCCAACCAAATGCTCATCCCTATTTTACAAATGGGCAAATTGAGGCTGAGAGATGTTGACTTATTTTTACCAAAAACACCTATTTAGCAGTGAGCTAGCTGAGATTTAAGCCCAAATCTGTGTGATTCAAAAGCCCAGGATCTTTTCACTTTATAATGATGACTCTTGAATTCAGAAAATTTAAAGTCAGACGTTATCTGCTCTTGCATTTATTTTCCATCTAAGCATTAAATAGAAGAAAGAGGCTATTGTGAGACTCTTGGTAAATTTTAGAGGAAATAAAACATGAGCACTTTTTTTGGTGAGAGAGAAGTAGAGTAGGGGATACCGGCAAGTATACCCCCTTCCAATTCCCCTGCCCTCCACATATATGTGATCTATTCCAATTTCAAGACATTTTTTTTATCACTCATCCAATGCTGATACGGGAGAGACAGATGGCTACCCCCCAAAGATTTATTTTGGGTTCTTTTCCTTGGTGTAAGGCTTCTGCTGGAACAAAGCTGCCCATCCAGGGACTACTCATTCTAGCCCCCCTTTCATCTAAACAGGACCATGTAATTAGTTAATTCCAGGCTAAGGCTCTTAGGAAGCCGGTGTGCCTTTTTTCACCATTCCCCTTTCCCTCTCTTCTAGCTAGATAGTATCACCCAGAATGACCTTGAAAGGCACTTGTCAAAGACAACAGAGCCTCTCTCAGCCTGGCTTCTGAATAACCACCACCACCTCCACCTTCCTCTTCTCTCCAAACGTGAAGATCAATATTAAACTATTACTTGAGTAAGAAAGGTTTATTTTGTGTTAAGCCATTGATATTTTGGGGTTTATGTCTTACAGCAGCTGGTGTTGACTGAACTAACACAATTGAATTGAGTTATTCAGTCTCTTTAGTGGTCTTGCTTCCTTTTCTTTCTTGTTTGAATTTTGATGCTCTCTGTTAGAACTTGCTTAATAATTTGAACTTAATTCGTAAATCTGAGATTCTGCAGCTCCTAGCTCACTTTTCCATGGCTGAGTTAGTTCATTTGTAGCTCACTGAGCAAATATTTAATAAACATGTATCTTGTGCTATATGTTAGGTGTCATATGGGACTAAAAGTAAAATTTTTAAAATGTCCTCTTAGATGTGACTAACACAGTGTTGCTAACTGTAAGGATATTAAGGCAGCATTGCTCATAATATCAAAAGAAAGGAAAATATATAAATGTTTAAAAGTAGAACAATAGATAGTTAAGTCTATGGTGTATTTGTCTAATAAAACACCAAGAACTATTTTTAAGGGGAACTGAGTTTGACCTTTATTCAGTAGATTTGGAGATTACTGAAACTTTTTGAGAAGATAAGTGAAATGAGCAAATTGTATTCAATGAGAATAATCAATATGAAGGGTCAATTGAATTAGCGAGAATCATGGATGAGATGATCAATTGCTCTCATATTTGCTCTCTCCTCCTTTTATTAGCAAGAGAACTCTAGAGTATTAGCTGATCAAATAGCAGCCCAGCCAATGTCAATATTTTCTAGTCTCCCTTGAGATAGATGTCACCAGGCAACTAAGTTCTGACCAAGAGTTGCTGTTACAGAAGAGAAGACTGGAATGTCACACTTATCTTGGCCAGATGGTGGAAGCCAACCCCTTGGCAGGGTGAACTGCCTTCATATCTAAGCCTGTTGTTTCAGTGACCATCAGATATTGAGAAAGACAGAGCAGAACAAGCAGAACACAGAGGCTAGTAATTGCTAGTTTTCAAGCACAAAATTTGTGCTTGAGCTGCAGCTAAGCTTCAGGGTCTTGACATGGTAGCGACTTTTCTCTGTCTGGATGCTCTTGATCTTCCCTTGGTCTCTTACAATGCCCTACAGGCATTCTCTCATGGACAGGATCCCTTTTCAAATGAACACAGAGCTAGGTCCCATTGAGGCTTGTTAGAAATTAAGAGCCGCCGATGTTAGAAGGTTGGAATGCCTGCAAAGAAAGCCTCTCACAAAATCTCTCTTGCTCTCTATTCTTTCAGCTTTTTTAGAACCTAATGTGAGTGAGGGCATTCAAAAGTTATGTCAAAAGTTTACAGACATGATAGGTTCCTCTCTCAACTAATATTGAAATATAGCATCTATTATCTTGCCTTGGCTGAAACAGAGACAGGACAAATTCCATTTTAACCCACAAAGAACAGAAAGCCAGAAGCTAGAGAAAGCACACAAAGAAATCAAGAGATTTTCTTAATGAAAAAATTCAGATGTGCAATGGAATGTTTGTGTCTCCCCCAAATTCATATGTTGAAATCTTAAACCGCAATTATAATTTTATTAAGAAACAGGATCTTTAGACTATGGACTCTGAAAAACAAACTGAGGGTTCTAGAGAGGAGGGGGGTGGGGGGGATGGGTTAGCCTGGTGATGGGTATTAAAGAGGGCACGTTCTGCATGGAGCACTGGGTGTTATGCACAAACAATGAATCATGGAACACTACATCAAAAACTAATGATGTAATGTATGGTGATTAACATAACAATAAAAAATTAAAAAAAAAGAAGAAACAGGCTCTTTAAGAGGTGATTGGGTCATAAGGGTGGAGCCCTCAGGAGTGGAATTAGTGCTCTTATAAAAGAGAACACAGAAAGCTCCCTTGTCCCTTCCACCAAGTGATGACTCAGTGAAAAGACAGTGGTCTATGAACCAGGAAGCAGGTCCCCAACAGACATAGAATCTGTCAACACCCTGCTCTTGAACTTGCTAGCCTCCAGAACTGTGGGAAATACATGCTTGCTGTTTAAGCCACCACCTAGTCTGGTTTTGTTTGTTTGTTTGTTTGTTTTTCAATTATAGCAGCCCAAAAGGACTGAGATGATATGCATATGCCTAACGCCTAAGTGTATTTTTCTGGGAAAAAAGTCCCTGGATTTCAACAAAATCTCAAAGGGTACATGCCCCAGAGAAGGGAAGAATTATAGGTACAAAACTGTATTTAGGCATTAAAAGAAAATATATGGAAAGAACAGTTCAGTGTCTTGATGTTAATCAATGATGTTCATTAATGCTGACAATATGAGAGAATGCAGAAAAGCCAGAAAAGAAGCAGTAAAGACAGTCTAACAGAATAAGATTTTGCAACATTACCTAATGTATTGTATTTTTCCTTCTTGCCAATTCCTTTTATGCACAGTTGACTATAAACCCTGAGGCTGAGGCTTAATGTGTTAAGGAAACAAAGAATAAAGGAACAGGGAGGGGGGATCCTCAGCAAAAAAGAGATTTATTCTTTTTGAGTTCCAAAGGAATTTCTTCTTGAAAGCCAGTGATAGAGACACTAACTCTGAAAGAGAGAACTTGCTTTTTTCCACTCCCCACGCCCCAACACCCAGCTAAGAATCTGGTGGACTCAGAGTACTTTCTTCTTTAAACTATAGAATCTCTAAGAATTTATGATCATTGAAGAGCAGATTTGCACTATCGAAAGAGAAGTAGGAATGACTTCCGGGATAAAGAACGAGGAGGCCTGGAGAGGAATAGGGAAGAGCAAGGGAGTTTGGATACTAGTGTGAGCTCTTCTCTCAGGGTCAAAATCTGGGTGAGAGATAAAAAAGCACAGATGGGTTTGGGGACTGAAAAACAAGGGGCCCTAAGCTCCTCTTTCAAACTCTGGAAGGAGATAGATTTCCCAAGTGTCTTCTGTCAATATGAAGTAGCCAGAAAAAGGTGGAAATGTTTTCTGGACAAGTCTAAGCAGAGCGTGGATTTAGATAGCCTCCCCCCAACTCTCTCCACCCAATCCCAGTTTCTTTGGATTTCTTTGAGACATAGAAGAAATCCCAAAACAATTTTGTGTGTCTTGTGAAGCATCAGAATAGCTAACAGCTGAGAAGTAGACTTCCTGAAAGGGGTTACCACGAAAGATAACAGGTCAAAGATCAACAGAACTGTTAGCAGAAGCTGAAGGGTGGTGAGCCAAAGCCCTGAATGAAAAGAAGATATGCGTAACTCTGAAAGGATCACAGTGCCAAGTATTGTGAGGTAAGGGTGAGTCGGCAGAGGCAGACCACTGAGTTTCCAGGAGCAGTCACCATGCACTTGCAGAACCAGAGAACAGGAGTGTCATCAATGGCAAATTCCAGCAAAAAACTCTCTCTTCTCTGATGAGAAGCAAAGATAAACCCCTGAGAGCTTAGATCAGTCTGGGGAGAAGGAAAAGAGAATGCAGAAAGCAGGAATCAACCAGATTTGTGCTTTAAAACAGAAAGCCCTAAAACAACAACAAAAACAAATAAACCAAAAATCCAGAGAACCCTCAATGATCCCAATTTGATAAATTTAAGTTTTTCACCATTAATGGACATGAAAGTGACTAAGTGTATTTGGAATGAAATAAAATTTCAACTTTGTTTAAGCTACATGGTATACAAAATTTATACCCATGCCATAAAAATTAAATTAGGAAAGTCAGGTATCAGAGGAGCCTGGCAGAAGAGGGTTTCAAGAGAGAGTACATGTTCAGCTCCATCAAATCCTGAGAAGGTTGAACAAAGTTTTGTATCTTGGGGAGAGCAGAAGGGAGATTGCTAGTAAGGACTGAGTGCATGGTGGACAGAGAAAGGGAGTATTTAAAAAAAGATTAGCAATTAAAGAAAGATGAACAGTAGCAAAGTTCTTGTAACTTCTGCTTTCTTATCTGGGAAGTAAAGGGAAGCAATACTTAAAAATGTAGAGTTGGTATTAGAATTAATGAAGTAATGTTAGAAAACATGCTTAAAATAGTGTCTGACAATAACAGATGCTTTATAAATATTAGTTTTCTACCTTACATTCTAACCTCCTTTCTTTCCCTTCTGGGAATGAAAGAAATCAGCATCCACATCTGTTTGAGCATTATTATTGTCACCCTCAGCCTAATTTATATGAAGAAGTAATACATACTCACACGTGATATGGTAGGGCTAAGAGGAGTCTTAGATCACATCATCAGATCTTAAGAAATTAGAGGTTTAGGTAAATGAAGCGAGGTCTCCATAATAACATGAATAGGGAGTAGAGCCAGGACAAGAACCAGGGTAATTGTTTTCCAGTGCAATGTTCTTCCATTTAGTGTTTGATCATTTTCCGAATAGTCAAGCTTGTTGTATTAGTCCAGTTTCCAACCTGTGCAGGTTGGTTAGTGTACAGACACTAGCATGGCCTAGATCCCGGGTCTCTTCCACGTTGTTTAAAGTGTTGGATTTAATCAAAATTCAAAAAATGCCAAACTATGTCCCTCTATTAAGTCATCCTTCCTGCATGGCATAGCAGTCTGTGTGGCTTGGTTTGAGCAGTTCTTCATTAAACATTGATCACTATGCTGTGAGCAGTTCAATCTGGCATCAGGAAATGCTTTCAAGTGCAAAAGAGGGAACACCAGAGACCATCTTTAGTGCACATAAGATATTTGGCACCACCAAAAATTAAGGCAAACTGGGAAAGAAGAAAACTATGCTTTTGTCATACAACCACCTCCATGAGTCTCTTCCATTTTTTTCAAAAGAAGACTTTTGTAAGTAGAGCAACAGATGGAGTCTCCAGTTTCCACTGAGATGTCAAGTTTTCACAATTAGTCCTGGGCTTATGCTAAATTCCAGTCATTTATGATCCCTAGGCACTGGGCTATGGAGAAGCCCAAATGCTTCATCTCTTCCTGGGACAGGGAACTAGAGAGATTAGGCATGAGTATCTCTAAAAATAAATTAAGATAAAGACAAGCTAAGAAAAATCAGACTTCAGTTTTCTTCATTCTATTTATTTATTTATTTATTTATCTATTTATTTATTTATTTATTTTATTATGTTCTAACGACTGTCCATGATTGTTATTATTTAAGATAGCTGCATCTTCTTAACGTTTGGAATTTCCCCCCTCTTTAACTATGCTGACCTAATGGATTAGGTAGTAATAAAAACAGTTGTGTCTAGCTAATTGGAGGTGCTGGCTGCAGACTGGAAGGGGAGAGAGAGATCAGGGTATTTCTTCCCCAGTCTCCTTCTGTTTGGTGCTGCTGTTTGGGTGTGACTGCCGTGGGGGTATTTTGCTGGATATTCTTCACTTTACATAATTTAGTATCTTTTGAGTTTGGCTTATATCTCTTTGGAAATATTTCTACTCTTCTTTGCCCTGCTGTGGGCCCTAGAGGACTGACCTCTGTGGACTGTATCACTTGAATGCCGTTGCCCTTTGCCTTCTAGTTGGGTTCAGTTAGTACGGGGATACCAGGAAGGAGATCAAACCAAGGTGTTTCTTCCTTGCTCTCTCCCTTTGTTGCTATGGTTATAGCTTCCTTCCTCCATTGACTACAGTTCTAGTCAGACAGCCCCTCTTCTATGGCTCCAGTTCCCTTAGGCTCCCACAACATTATTTCCTCTCCATGGGAATGGCTTCCTGATGTTGCTTATTGAATTTCTTAGAACTATGTCTACTCCTCTGTAAATAATCCTTCTATTAAGTCATTTCGATTAAAACACCTGAGAGGAAATCTGTTTCCTACTGGAATCCTGACTGACACATCTGGGAATGGAAAACATGACCAAAAGTCAAAATACTACACCTCATTCCCCACAGATTTGAGAGAACAGAAGAGACAAGCAGATGGAAGAATTTTGAAGAGGCAACCTTTGGGGAAAATGGGATAGTCAATCCCCAAGACAGGGAGATGTGCTTGAAAAAAGAAAGTGATAAGTGTGAGCATATAAATCAACTAGACCAAGAAATATCTCTCAGGATATTACACTGGCAGGTCCTGACGTACTGATCATCTTCTACGGTTCCTAGAATCCAAAGTCTTATTGAATCCTTGGGACATGACATTTCCACATCCCATAACAAAACTCACTCTCTTGTATCCTTCCCGTTGCTATCCCCTGCTCAACCTCGGGCCCAGGCTTTGATTATCACCCTCTAAGTGCTATCTTACTAGGTAACCCCTCCTCATTGGTCTAGATTTCAGGTCGCTGCTTGTGTCTTTTATAGGGTTTATATATAAGTTTACATTAGTTTATAACAACATGTAATTATTTTATGCATTAGTTTGTTTATTCTTTTTGTCTATTATTCCCACTAGAATATAAGTTTCATGAAGATAGGAACTATGTCTGACTTGTTCAAATTATATCCCTATAGTCTAGAATAGAGTCTAAAAGATGAAATATAACCAGCAAATATTCATTGAATGAATGAATGAACTAATGAATGAGAGTTTGATAGCATGCATACTACGTTTTTACCTTTATCCCTGCTAATTGTAGCAGGCTAGTTAAGCCATTACTTTATGAAACTATCACTATGTTCCAAAAAACTCATTCTGCAAATACAAGGAATAATAGCTGGAAATGCCTGAGCTAAGAAGAATGTTAGAAGAATGTCTGAAGGAGGCGCCTGGGTGGCTCAGTTGGTGAAGCGTCTCATGATCCTCATGATTTTGACTCAGGTCATGAACTCATGGGTCATGATCTTACGGGTCGTGAGATTGAGCCCTGAATTGAGCCCCAAGTCCGGCTCCTCTCTCTTCGGGAGGTCTGCTTGAAGATTCTTGTCCCTTTGCCCCTTGCCCTTCCCCCACCTCTCAAAATAAATAAATAAATAAATCTTTTAAAAAAAAGAAAGAAAAAGAATGTCTGAAGAGCAGTGAAACGAACGTAGACTTTGGAACCAATAGCCCTGGTGTAAATTGCAGGTCCCTCAATCAGTAGGTGTTTGGCGTTGGCCACGTCAATTATTATTTCTGAACCTCAGCTTCTTCATTTGTACATGGAGATAGTCATTCTAACTTGTGTGATTGACAGGCAATGTACTTGGCGACAATGTGCACTCAGTAGATGCTACTTTTAATGGCAACACAATTACTCTTTGATAAAGTAAGGTTGTTTACATTTCCATTGGTTAACAATCTTGTCTGTCTTCTCACAGCTCTATTTATCTGCCTATGATAGTGCCTGACACTTTCAGGTGCTCGCTAGATGTTTGCTGAATGCCTGTTGTATTTGTGCCTGACACTTTCAGGTGCTCGCTAGATGTTTGCTGAATGCCTGTTGTATTTGTGCCTGACACTTTCAGGTCCTCGCTAGATGTTTGCTGAATGCCTGTTGTATTTGTGCTTTAAGAACAATAATTAAAACAGGTAGGATTTATTCAGATATTCTGAAAAGCACTTTATATACATCATCTTGTTTTACATCTGCACAAAGTGCATACTATTATTTTTTCCCGTTTTATAAATAAAAAAGATGAATGTTAGAAAAAATAAGTTACTAAGTAAAGACTCTAAATGCCTCTCTGCCCCATCCCATCAGATCCCACCCCTGCTGAGAAGGACAGGTATCAGTAGCTTAGCACTCCCTTTTCCGAAGGTTGCCACAGTATGACCTTAGTGTTTTGAAACTGGATTATAACTTCTTTGGGGATTTTCAGAGTTCCTAAATCTAATCTGCTTTATATTGCATTTCCAAGGCCATTTAGTGCAATTATGCACCTTCATTTCAAACCTGCATAATAGGTAAGAGCTTTGAACAATAATGTAGCCACTGAAAGAGTACTTCTGCAGAATAAATAAATTATTAACTTTATAAAATTATTTACTTATAATGCATTAAAAATGTATTAAAATAAGATATTCCTGATACCTCACTTTGGTAGCTCAACTACATCTTGATACATAACCAGCATAATGAAAGAAGATGGAACATGGAGTTAGATAAAACTGGGTCTGCTTATTTAATGAGCGATCTTGTTCACAGATCTTGGGTTCCCTGAGCCCCAGTTCCTGATCTGTAAAATAGAGTTCATAATGCCAATGTCACCCAGTGGCTATAGGTATTAAAGAGAAAATCTATGTGAAAGCAATTTGCACGTAGTCCAGCGAATGGTAAGGTTCATGGAAACGTTCAATTGTCTTCACTCTCATGATTTTACCTGTGTTCTTAACAATTAAGTAAATATTCTGTATTTGGTATTTTTCACAGGTATTTTTATTTAGTCTTCAAGGTCAAGGTAAAGTACTTCCATGCAGCAGTTTTGGAGAAAGTTCCCCTGCCAGTTTTTATTCTGTCTTTTCCTCAACAAATTACAAAACCTAGCCTTCAGATATACACATCAGATTTCTGTGAAGAGAGCATTTACTAAAACATAAACATGGAACGATTAAAATCTTTGGAATTTGCTTTTCAGCATATTATGTGTAAAGAAAAACTCCTTGAATCTGCTAAAATCTTTCCAGAATTTGGAGGATTTGTTCTGGTTTTCTCTTTTAAGGCCAGAGGTGGAGGATTGCATTATCTAAAGCAACAGGAAATGATTCAGATCAGAGCAATCTCTGATCCCTCAGGTTCAGGACATTTTATCAGAAGGTGTTTCCTTTGTTAATTCATTTGTTCAAATATATATATATATATTAGATTTATTTATTTATTTGGCAGAGAGAGACACAGCGAGAGAGGGAACACAAGCAGGGGGTGTGGGAGAGGGAGAACCAGGCTTCCTGCTGAGCAGGGAGCCCGATGTGGGGCTCGATCCCAGCATCCTGGGATCACGACCTGAGCCAAAGGCAGACGCTTAACGACTGAGCCACCCAGGTGCCCCTGTTCAAATATATATTAGGTATCAGTTATGTTGGTGCTCTGTGCAAGGCACTGAGATGAGCAGTTCATATTCTCAGGGAATCTCTCATCTGGAAGGGAGACAACATGTATTTAAGCAGCCGTAATGCAAGGTTAACTTTGGTAAACACCACAGGGATGTTGAGGTAAAGTATTACGGGATATAAAGGAAGGAGAAATTGTTTTCCATTGAGGAGAGATGGGGGAGCCTTTTAGTGTTTAGTAAATTATAAAGGAATTGCTCAGGAGATGATGCTATTAGGTCAGACTCTGGAAATGCATGAGTGATCTAGAATCTCAGTCATGAAGACAGAGAACTTTAAGAAAGTCTCAAAGGCTCTAGGACCCTGTCAATCACCCTTGGTATGGGAGGTGCTTCTGTGCACCTGGGTCCATCCTCAGCTATGGCACAAGTACATCACGCTGCATTTCAGTCATTGACTTTTCTGACTTCCTGGCTAGCCAATGAACTGGAGAGTAGAGACCATGTCTTCCTCTTCCAAAGAAGCCAGAAATGAAGAATGGATTTCAATCTTGCCTGTGTAGTTTAAATTCGTCACAGTCAGATGTTTTGGGATTTGGCAGGGATTGTGCACTCAGGAAGGAGTCTGGGGCTGGACTGCTTCCAGAATAGGCCAGGATCGGCGGGGGAAGGTGGGACTGTGGCATCAGTGAACCTTGCTCAGCGAAGAAAGAAAACTCCATTCTTCTCAAGTCTCTGGCTTGAGGTTAGTGGTAGTGACATGGGGCTTGAATTCAGGCATGTAGGTGTAAAAATGCCTGAATGGGTGATGGGTATTAAGGAGGGCATGTGATGTGATGAGCGGTGGGTGTTATATGTAACTAATGAATCATTGAACACCACACCAAAAACTAATGATGTACTTATATGTTGGCTAACTGAACATAATAATAAAAAAAAATTTTAAACCCACAAACCAAAAACAAAAATGAAAAACAGTGGAACAAAGAACACACTAAAGAGTAGTCACTTAGAGAATAGTTTCATTTTTCTCCCAAACCTTCTGACTGCATAGCCTTCTAAAATGGTAAGTGCTAATTCTGAAACTATCTGCAATTCTAGAGAGGTAACAATATAGACGAGTAATTTGGGGAAAGTCTGGGCTCATTCCTATCTTCTGACAGGTGAGATATTGCAAAAACATCACTGGCCACCTAACGGGGTGCTGTAAGAATTCAGTCGTGAAAAATTTCTAACCCTGGGGGAAATGCTATCTCTACACACTCCTCCTTTTCACTGTAAATTTATTTTTAAGCACAATTAGTTGACCCAATGCACAATGCTTGCCAGAGTACAAGAAAGTCGTTCATAGGAAGAGGTCAATACAACAGGCTATATATTCAATGGCAGAGATTTAGTCAGGTTAAGTGTCTCTCAAATGAATGTTCTTGGACTGCCCACATCAAAATCACCTAGCAAGTGGATTAAAATGCAGATTCATCATGTCCATTTCAGATTTAGTTAATCAGAATCTTTGGGAAAATGGTTCAGGAATCTGCATTTTTAAACACACCCACAAGGGGCGCCTGGGTGGCTCAGTCGTTAAGTGTCTGCCTTCGGCTCAGGTCATGATCCCAGGGTCCTGGGATCGAGGCCCGCATCGGGCTCCCCGCTCAGCGGGCAGCCTGGTTCTCCCTCTCCCACTCCCCCTGTTTGTGTTCTGTCTCTTATTCTTGCTGTCTCTCTTTCAAATAAATAAATAAAATATTATTTTTAAAAAATTTTAAAAAATAAACACACCCACATTTGATTCTGGTGTCCACTAAAATATATGAATCACTGCTACATTCTCTAGCCTTTATGAACCAAGGAGGGCCTCTCCTTATGTTTGAAGGTAAAGCTACTAAACTAATGTTTTCTAAGGCCTCCTTCTGCTATCAGCTTGGAGCAAGGAGCTCAAGGAAGTGGGTGTGAGGCTGAAAGAGACAAAATAGGCATCAAAGTTCAAGCACACAGAGGTGTTGGAAGGGGCTAAATAGGAAGGTCAGAACAAGCTGAAATCATAATTTTGGCAGACAAATAGTCAAAAAGAGGAGGATGCAGTTGCCAAATGGCTAATCAATGTATGTGTTGTTTAAAAATCCAAGTTAAAAATGAGGCATCGGCCTGCAAAAATTAAAGAGGGCCAAGCGAGTTGGGAAGCAGAAGACCAGATTGGGGACAGCAACAACATGCAGGATCCAACTACACAAGGCTAAAGTTTGCCTCAGCCAATGGCCTTTAAATGCTTTCTGTAATAATAGAAACCATGACCCAAACTGGGCTAGACTGAGACTCATAAACAATGAAGACATAGGTGAAGTAGAAAATTAGAATATATAGTGATAGGCAAACATTTCCCTGCCAAGAAACAACATCCACGTGTGTCAACTATACTCAGAAAAAAAGTTATATTAAAAAAAAAAAAACAGAAACAATATTCAGTTTGAGTTCCCAAGTGCTGCAGAATTGCTTGACCAACAATGATAGTTAACTTTTACTGGGGACGTCTATGTACCAGGCACAGTTTGAAACATCTTACAAGTATTAATTCCTTTAAACCTCACAACCATCCTCCGAAATTGTTACCCATGACAAGGGCTGTTCTACAGAAAAGAGAACTGCGATGTGGAGAGGTAAGCCACTTGCTCAATGCCATTTGGCCTCCAAGGGCCAGGTCAAGATTTAAACCCAAGCAGTGTAGATCTAGAATCTGAATTCTTAACCACTATTTCATGCTATCAGCTGCCAAGTAGATACTTCTATGGATTTTACACAAAATCAAACTCTCAGTTGCAATGAACTATTTATTGACTCAATCACTGCAGTCACTGTTACAGTGTCTATAAAATCAGGAAGGGAATTTAGAAGTTCTCTGTACAGCATGACATACCATTAATGCTTAAAATGCTTAAAAATGCATGCAGTGTCCTACGAATGCTCACATTTGACATTGACATTACAGATAGCAGATCTGTGGTATGAGGTGGTTTTCACAAAAAGCAATGCCAACAGAATTTTCATGATAAGTAGGTAGCCAAAGAACCTCCGGAGACTCAGCTGTGTGTGTGTGTGTAATTAACCTCTCTTTTGTTCTTTTGCATTTTTCCTCATTCATTTTTGGCTCAGGTTATGTGGACTTGTTCGAACATTTTTTTTCAAATGTACTTGTGCACGTACACAGAAGAAGCTATTTCTTTTATCACGCATCCCTAGAGTTTGTCTTCCTGCTTGAGGCTCCCCATGGCCACAGGGAAAGGGAGAAATGAAGAAAGCAAGCCCAGGTTTATTAAGAAAGTCTTGTGATTGCAAAACAAAGTGGAGCTACCTTCAAACTGAATGAAAAATAAACGAAACCGAAGAACATTTCCTAAAGATTTTATCATGCTTTTATAACACCCAGAGTTTTCTTTACATTTATAGATCATTTTTTCTTCTGATTGTCTAACATTTAAGGATGTCCCTGGTAGTCTAATCTTTCAAAATGCACTGACAGTTGTTAATTACTGGTCTTTAGTTACCTGTAACTAAAAGCTATTTATTCTCTTATCCCCCATGCAGCGTTGAAGCCCCTTTTAAAATAGCAGCAACTGAGACCACATACACACACATACAGTCCCAAATACATTAATAAAATAAACTTCTGGCTTATTTGGTAAATTATAGGAAGTATAATAATGTGGTAAGAAGGAACCAAGATGTAATCCATTTGAACAAAGACATTCTTAGATATCTCTTCCTATAACCTTCCACAAAGCAAAAGAAAACAAAAAAAGAGTGCTCTGAACACCATGGGAAGTGTTCTCATAATGATATCAGATAAATAATGTGGACTGGCTTAGCTTTTTAAAATTTAATTCCTCCAACGGTTTTCAACCTTTCCTACCTTTCATTTTATTTTTTACTCTTTCTGTTAAAAACACCTGTCAATATTATGAATTACAAGTTGTCAGGGAAAGATGTGAATTAAAGGGAGGAATAGTCAGCACTACTTTTTATATTTTTCAGAATAAGCTGAAACTAAGAGAACAAAGTGAGAAAGGTCAAAATAAATATTTAATAAACCATAGAAAGCAAAAGTGTATATGTGAATCACATCACGGCTACTCTTTAGAATATGTTAGAATCGGTTTGAAATTACATAGCATTCTTTCTGGATCATTTGGAATCATTTTTCCCTCAGACGTAACCACTGTACTGAATTCTGATTGTATTATGCAATTCTGCTTACACATGTATGACACATTACATGTGTATATGTTGCAAGTCATATGAGGGCGCAAAATGGGTGAGGGTAGGAATTGATGGTGGTTCCTACCTTGATGTACAAAGAGGTTATTACCTTAAAGATGTGACCAGTGCTGTTAGTGATATCACTTGTGCAAGTGTTTACTTTGACTTTTATTTATAAAAGGACAAGGATCCAGCAAATGCCTCGCAAAGGGCATGAATGACCTATTCTCAGAAAATGCCAGGGCAAAAAATTTCTATCACTTTATGGGCTTCTCTTGCAAACGTCCTACAACCTGGCCTTGAGAGAAAATGCATTTGCTGGGGGCAGTGATGGAGTGCTTTGTGGAAGTTTTGGAAAATATGCAAATTAATCAAAACACATCTATATCATCCTAAGATTTTTTTCCTTTTTCTTTTCTTTGTTTTTCCTTTCTTTTCATCTCCTCCTCTCTTTTTCCTTTTCCTTTCCGTTCGTTACTTTTTTTTCTTTTTAATTTTCCTATTCTGCCTGACCTCTTAAATACCTGAGACTTGTAAACCAGACTTTTAATAATGATGTGCCTACCCATCAGACTGCACAAACAGCTCCCAGATGGTCATGTACACAGCTGAGTGAGAACCAGAGGGTTTAAAGCACAATGGTAACAAAAGTACATTCTACAGTTCATTTAAGCTGTAGCTTTTAATTAAATATTGATAATACCATTTGGAAGCACCAAACACTCACCTGATGTTTAAGTGGTTAGTTTTCTTCAGGAAGAAGGAGACTCCATTGAAATTATTTAATGCATCTGAGTCAGGTCTATTTTTGGAAATAATAAACAAAAATGTTCTGAAATCTAGTTGATCTGAGATTCTGAAAAAAAAAATAGGAATGCACAAACTAAGAGACACAAAAAGCAGACCTCTGTTTCTCTTCTAAGTATCCTTCAAATTAAACTTTTATCCTAGTTTAAGAAAATGATTCCCTTCTTAATCTCAGGAAAGAAACTGAGTGTTACTGGAGTGGTTGGGGGTGGGAGGGATGGGGTGGTTGGGTGATAGATATTGGGGAGGGTATGTGCAACGGTGAGTGCTGTGAATTGTGCAAGACTGTTGAATCACAGATCTGTACTTCTGAAACAAATAATGCAACATATTTTAAGAAAAAAGAAAAAGAAGAAGATAACAGGAGAGGAAGAAAAGGGGAGTATGTCAGAGGGGGAGACGAACCATGAGAGATGATGGACTCTGAAAAACAAACTGAGGGTTCTAGAGGGGAGGGGGGGTAGGGGGATGGGTTAGCCTGGTGATGGGCATTGAGGAGGGCACGTTCTGCATGGAGCACTGGGTGTTATGAACAAACAATGAATCATGGAACACTGCACCAAAAACTAATGATGTAATATATGGTGATTAACATAACAATAAAAAAATTAAAAAAAAAAAAAAAAAGAAAATGATTCCCTCCCCCTTTTTAAAAAAAATTCAGTGACTCCTATGCTGGCAATTAGAATTTTGTAGGTCATAAAACATAAGTTCCTATTCTATTAAGTAAAACAAATCAAGTAGGTGAGAAATAATCTCCTCTCCTGCCATTCTTCTCTAAAACTTCCTTTTTCAGTTTTGCGAAGCCTTAAGAATACACATCTTGAAAATAAAAAGTAATTCTACAAGAAAAATGTGAATCATAAGTCCACTAAAACAAATTCATAAAAATTTATTTTACTTACCATTAAAAGCAGTGTCGTTCCAAGAAACTTGAATTTATGAATATTCCACAGAGAGTTATGTGGTCAGTAATCTGCCCTGTGCATGAAAGATGAATCAGCAATTCTTCTGGGACCAAATGGTTTACTCTTGTTATTTGAATTTTCTTTTTTGGAATATCTTGTCAGCATCACACACACACATAAACCATTTCTTCTGGCAATAAATGGGACCACGGTGTGCTGAGGACCCGTCTCTATACTCAGTTGACTTAATAAATACATATTTTCCCTGATTATCACATGGCACATTTGCAGAGCTGATCTCACCCATACCACAGTGCAAAGTGGTCACTGTGATTATTTCTTGTTTCCAGGGAAATCTAGGTTTGGCGCAGCAAAATAGCTGTAGACCTAATGGTAAATTTAAGTTTATGAGTATTTCTCCATGCTTATTCATGATGTTCCAGTACTGCTTTATCAATGCAGGAGGAGAGTTTTATTATTCTCTGTATGACCAATACTTTATACAACACTAGGCACACATTTGATTCTTGAGAATGTTTGGGGCGCCTGGGTGGCTCAGTTGGTTAAGCATCTCCCTTTGGCTCAGGTCATGATCCCAGGGTCCTGGGATCAAGCCCCCAGTAATTCTGGACTCCCTGTTCAACGGAGAGCCTGCTTTTCCCTCTCTCAGCTGATGCTCTCTCTCTCTCTCCCTCTGTCTCTCTCAATAAATAAATAAAATCTTAAAAAAAAAGGAAAAGAAAAAGAGAAAGTTCGTTGCATAAATGAGTAATATGCAAAATTCAACCACCACTTATTTTTCCCTTCTGATATCAGCTTGGCATGCTATTGGGGTAAATGCCAATGTAGGATGCCTGCACTAAGAGGCACATAGGATTTTTTCTCAGGAACTACAGAGTCTTTCCTAGCTTGAGACAGGAGTGAGAAGCAGAGTAGAGAACAGCAACATTAACCCAGCATCTCCCAGGTGCTGGCTCTAGGCTCGATACTTTACATACACTAGAATGTGTAGTCCAACAGAAGCACTGCGAAAAGAGCATTAGTATCCCCACTTTACAGATGAGAAAATAGGGTTAGAATGATGTGATTCCAAAATCCTTCCGAAGGAAAACTGGGTTAAGATTAGAATTTAAACAAAAGTTATAACATAAGTTAACCTCATCTGATGGTGACTAAGAGGTTACCACGTAACAGAAGAAAGAATTATATGAACCTTATTAATTTCTTTTGATTGGTGAAACACACACGCATGCGTACACACACACACACACACACACACACACACACACACACACTAAAATAGGAAGGCAAGTCCTGGAATCCAGTCTTTGCAGGTCCCAACTCACAACCTCAATTACATTTTTAAGTCCTTCGTTTTATTAGGGAAATAAGATTCTTTCTGACTTACTTCTAACTGCATTTGAAAGGATTTACATAAGATTTATTTAGCGTGAAGCCCATGAAAGCTTCTTTTTCACTTGACTTTTTAAGTCATGTCAAACTGAAAGAGAAAGTAAATCAGGTAAGAAAACTTCTGAATTTTTTACTATCGCAGCACTTAAATGATATGTGTACAGACGGAGCTGTATTTTTTAATCTGTATTTGTTTAATCACAAAACAATTTAAAGTTCCAAGTAGATTGGGATAAATACTTATAAAAGCTATAACAAATTGAGAATTTAAATTCTTATATAGAAAAGGAATACACAAGTTTATAAGAAAATCTGTAAGACCACCATGCACACACAAGAAAAAGATAACTACATTTTACACAAAAGGAAATATAAGTGGTTCAAACATTTTTGAATCTTTAACACTGCTGGTAATTAAAAATGAAAATTAAGAGAATAGCTTAATTCTATTTTCTTGTATCAATCAGCATGGTTTATTTCTTTAGAATTCACAATGCAAGTAGAATTGTAAATTTTAACTAGCCAAAAATTTTGTGGAAAATTTGTAAATAAGTATCGAAGAAGCTTTGAATATGCTTCTAGGGTTCTCTTCTGAGGAAATATTCTGAAATGCAAGCAAATATTTAAATATAAAGATATTCTTTATAGAGTAAAAAAAACCGAAGACTTAAATGTCCTAGAACAAGAATACATATGAAGACCATTTAATGACATTGGAAATTAAATTCTTATGACATAACAATAATGAGGAAAAATCAGGCTATACTATTACAGTACTTAAGCTCAAGCATAGGAATAGAAATAGAAAATTATATTTAATATTTATTATATTTAGATAATGGTGGTATCTGTTTGAATTATTATTTCTATTGGTTTTGCTATACTTTTTTGTATTTATAAGTTTATTTTTATAATCTGGAAAAAATAATAGAAGAAAGGAGGGAAAAACAGAATGAAAAGAAAACCCTTTGAACATATACACTGGGGGCACCTGGATGGCTCAGTCTATTAAATGTCTACCTTCGGCTCCGGTCGCGATCCCAGGGTCCTGGGATCGAGCCCCGCGTCGGGCTCCCTGCTCAGCAGAGAGCCTGCTTCTCCCTCTCCCTCTGCCTGCCGTTTCCCCTGCTTGTGCTCTCTCTCTTTCTCTATCCCTCTGTCAGAGAAATAAATAAAATCTTAAAAAAAACACAAAAAATATATATAGGCTGAATAAGATACAGAAAGAGCAGAGGAATTTAATCCTGGACATCCTGGACCTGAGGTTCCTTTGCAGGCCATCTAGGGTCAAAATTCCAACCCAAACCCGGTATTGGTTTAGTTGACCACAGGGTCTGTGCAATACAACACCATGACATAGTGACCATCCAAGAAATGCACTATTAGGATGCACTAGTCCCATGTCCAGAACAAAGGAGGCAGTTGGCTCAGTCCACTCTCAACTCACCAGACCCTGTCTGGAGTGCGTGGTTAGTGCTCTGCACCACATCTGAAGCAGAAGGGTAAATAACTGGAATCTGTCCAGAAGAGGGGGGCCACAATGGTAAAATGCCTGGAAAGCCTATGACTTCTCAGCTTAAAATCATCCCCTGGTTTCTTATTACTCCCAGAATAAAGCCATAAACCCTGTAAGACCCTGCCTCATCTTGTAAGATTTCCCCCTTTGCTCACAAAGTTCTAGTCACTCATGTTCCCATCCCTTGGATGCATCAAGCTCCTCCCCACTTCAGAACTATGGCAGGTGCTGTCTCCCCAGTCTGGACGTTCCCCCATGCCTCTACCCTCACCCCCTCTGCCCTGCCCTGTCTCCTCCACAAACACACTGTCTTGCCTGGCCAATTCTTGCCTTTTTTCAAGGCTCATATCAGATATTTCTTTCCTCGGGAATACTTTCTGACCACCCACCTAGGAAAAATGCCCATTACACACTCTTACTCTTACTTTACTCTGCAGTTGCCTTTGGTTAATTATCTTTCTTATGTCTGTATGTCTTGCAAAGTAGCAAACTCTGTGAGGACAGCATTGGGTGTCTTATGTGTCTTAGCCCCCATCTGGGCTGCTATAACAAAATACCATAGACTGGCTGGCTTTTAAACAACAGAAATTTATTTCTCACAGCTCTGGAGCCTGGGAAGTCCAAGATCAAGGTGCTTGCAGTTTCAGAGTCTGGTGAGAACCCTCTTCCTGTTAGCGGATGGCCAGTCTCCTTGCTGTCTCCACATGGCTGAAGTGCTGAGGGAGCCCTCAGGGGCACTAAAGCCATTCATGAGGGCTCCACTAATAACTTCCCCAAGGCCCCATCTCCTCATACTATCAACACCGGGGGTTAGGATTTCAACATATGAATTTTGGGGGAACATAAACGTTCAGTATATAACATAATATATACCCAGAATTTAGTGCAGTGCCTGGCCCATACTGTGGGCTATTTGTTGAATGAATGAATGAATTCTGTGAAGTCCATCTGTCTGTTTGTTTTTATAACTACCTTCTACTTTTACACCTTAGTGTCTCCTTCATGCTTAGAAAATGGGATTTTCTTTTTGAGAGAGAGAGAGAGTGCACACACGATGGCGGGGGTGGGGGGGTGGCGGGGAGCAGGGAGAGAGAGAGATAATCCTAAGCAGGGTCCACACTTAGCATGGAGTCCAACTCGGGGCTCGATCTCACGACCCTGAGATCATGACCCGAGCCGAAATCAAGAGCCAGACGCTTAACCGAGTCACCCAGGCGCCCCTAGAAAATAGGATTCTTAATCTGAAAAAAGAGAAGACAAGTAGGAGAGGGGGGAATATGATAGCTTCCTATCACATAGACATTCTGTGCAACTCGATAGTGAGAACTAAGCTGGTTACAGTTCCAAATTCATAAGGAAGAACTCAAAAATTAAATTAGCACCTTGTGTGGTAATGAATTCTCTTTTATGAAGTGTGTACAAGCCATATTTTAATATAAGCATGGGTTGGAGTTGTTGTAAAAGAGATTCCTATATTAGATAGTCAGATCTGATGATTTTTAGGATCACTTAAAAGGTCTGTGATTCTGTGACCTAGCAATCTCTTCGGCTGCAGAGGCACTACATAAGGAAGAGAAGATTTAAGACAAAACAGGGCATGGAGCTAAACAAAGAAAAGCTCGGGGAAGAAAAGGAAATGTTACACTGTCTCAAAACATTTGATCTCAATCATTTCGAACCTTCTCTGAGGATGGGGTTGGCAGGCCTCCCAGAGAAACCAAAACAAAGCAACCTAACAGGGCATCACAAACGAAAGGGGACCTAAGCTGGGAGATGAGAAGATGAAAGCCCTGCCTTTAGACTCACTGAGGAGGAAGAGAGGGGGCATGAATGGCATGCTTTCTCTTCAGGGTCCTTTTCAATTCCCTTAAAGGCACACCTCTGAAAGGAGCATTCTCCTTAAAGAGAGAGAGAGCAGTTCCCTGAATCCAGAAGTCTGGGCATTATTCACTGCAGCTGAAGGAATGGGATGAAATGTCAGCACAACTACTTTCGTGTCTTCATTCTCCTTAACCCAAACGTGTGTCATCATTCTGGAATGAGCAAGGCCTGCTCCACAAACCCAGCTTTTATCATCTCCTTTGTATTTGCTTATTCACAGTTCGGAAATTGTCCAATGGCCTTCTTACTCTCGAATCAAAAGAATGAACATTGCTGTGGAAAGAAAAACCAACTTCCATTTGGTTTGAGAGAAAGACCCACAAGATGTCTCTGCTTGAAGGGTGAAAGAGGAAAATGAAGCTATACTGTGTAGCTTTGCCTTAAGGTGGTGACTTCTTCCAACTGCAGTGTGGAGAATCCTCATGAAGTTGAGCACAAATTTTTTTTATTGTGACTGCTGCTAAAAATATTTAATACTTACTGTGTGCTACGTCTCAGGCAATGTGCTACGTGATTTGTACACATTATCTCCTGAGTCTTAAAAAACAGTCTGGAAGTATGGGGCGCCTGGGTGGCTCAGACAGTTAAGTGTCTGCCTTCGGCTCAGGTCATGATCCCAGAGTCCTGAGATCGAGCCCTGAGTTGGGCTCCCTGCTCAGCGGGGAGCCTGCTTCTCCCTCTGCCCCCTCCCTCAGCTCATGCTCTCTCTCTCTCTTGCTCTCAAATAAATAAATAAAATCTTTTCTTTTTTTAAACCAGTTTGGAAGTAGATGTAATTATAGTCCCTATATCTGGAAAACTGTGTGCTATTACTATAAGAATTGAAAAAGTGTGATAGTATCCAAGTCAGGAAACATAATATTACATTTATTTTAACTTTATTATTAAAAGTTTTAACATACTACAAAGAAGAGAGAATATTAAAGTCCTACCTATCCATCACCTCACATTTTACCACATTTCCTTCATCTATTTTCTCTTTACCCCAGACACCAAGACCTTTAGCCTCTAAATGTTTCAGCACGCATCTCTAAAAATTAAACATTTTCTTACATACTATTATCATTCTTAAAATAATGAACAATTTCTTATCATCTCATACCTAGTCTATATTCAGATTTCCCATATTGTCCCCAATTTTACCATTAGTATTTCATAATTATTAAATTAAGTTCTTCACAATAATGATGAGGGGTTGTAAGAAAACTTGCTTCTATAAACAAAGCAAATGTGGGGGGGGTTTGGAAGCAGAGTGAAGTGGGATCAATACTTACTTGCCCTGGGTTTACCCCAGACATTCTGGGAGCTCACCCTAAGTCAACAACACTACTCTCAGACCCCACCTGGATCTGAGCTCAAGTAAAAATCATGGCACAAAGGTTAAGAGCATGGAATCTGGAACCAGAGTCCAAATTCATTACTTATTAGTTGGGCAACCTTGGACAAGCTCATCTCTCTGTGGCTTAGTTTCATTATGTGTAAAAGAGGAATATGAATAGTCTCTTCCTTAGAGAGTTATTAGAAGAACTAAATGAAATAATATGAGAATTAAATGACACTGAACAGTGTCAGGTATTTAAGTGCTCCATAATGTTAGCCATTTTCATCATCATCATCATCATCATCATAGTTACCCTGGTAGGCACTGGCTTTAGGTTAAAAAGTTTTTATCCTACAGTTGTTCAGGATACAAGGAATGATAGCAATTGAGAATTAGAATAATGGCTGGATTTCAATGGCTTTGTACAATTCTTTTTCCAAATTCCCTTTTTATATTGTCATACGATCCTTTCCACGAGAGGTTATTTTAAATCCCCCTGCTTAGAGCTGGTGAAAACAAACACCCAAGCAACCTACTGTCTTGAGCTAGTGTCCAGCCCCGTTGTGCAGCACCCTTCAACCCAGCATCCACCTCCAGCCTCTGCAGGGGTGGAAACTTTTGGCCCTTTCGAAGCCAAGGCCCTCATTTACCTCATAACTCCTACTTTGCTCCGTCAGCTCTCCTCACTTATCTAAACCACCAACCTCAAGTCTCACTTCCTTTCGCTTTCTGGCCTTGTCTCTTCACCCATCTATCAGTTCAGGTTCTCTTATTTGAACTTGCACCACCCTCTTCTTACTGCCTTATTTCCTTATTGTGTTTCACAAAGGCAAGTTATTCTACAAGCCACAGAGAACAACCTCCTCTATGGTAGGCACTATGGTTAGCACTGAGAATACAAAATGAATAACACAACATCTCCACTCCAAGGAGCTCGTGATCTAAGGATCTCAGAGAAGCCTCCATGATCCACCAGCTTCCCATGTATTGCTCATATGCTACTGGCTAGAGAGCTACTTGCCTGGTCTGTTCTTGCTTTATAGGCGTGTCACGGGAAGAGGGACATACAGTCCTATATTATCGATCTCCAGTGATGAGTTACATTGCACTGAATTGTATATTTGGGCAGCTATTTAAAAATTTCTTCCCTTTAGTCTACTACTATTTGTCATTGAAGGCAATTCAAGATGAAGCTCCATAAAGAGAACGGAGTACCAAACCTTGGAGTGAGGCCTCAGAGAAAATTCCTAGTGAATAAACAGCCAGCTCTTTGGATGTAACTGGTCTCCTCCATCTCCAGGCGCCTTCACTGAAGGTTTTGAGCTGCCACAGTCCAACGTCTCCTTCTTCCAGCTCAGAGAATGGTTCCATTGACCTCTACTCTTCACTTTTTAAAAAAATATTTGAGAGTAAAATACAAAACACTTTGAGATTTTACCCTAAGAAACCTTAGTCAAGTCCTGATCTTTTGAGGCACAAGCCTCAAAATTAGAAAGGATATTCAGAGTCATTAAGCAGGGAACTGGCAGAAGTACTAAGAATGAAGAGGAAACCCAAGTGCAGAACCTGAACAGTCTTATCGTGGGGCAGGCAGAAGGTGCAGGGAACAGGAGCCTGGCTAGGAACCCCAAAATTCTGACTTATAAAACCTACCTTGTTAGAGACGCAGGGCTATGCTTTAAGTAGATACTATATATTATGGTTCTCAAACGAGTCCAATATAGGCCAGGGAAGTGTAACTCAGAACTGTGCTCTGTTGTTAACCTACTAGAAAGGCAGCATACAGTAACAGTGAGAGGACACCCCAAAGACCGAGGAACCCCAAAGACCGAGGAACGGGGACTTAAACTCTGGACAGCCTGGAGCTACTCACTTAACCTCTAGGAGACTTCATTTCCTCATCTATAAAGAGGAGCTATTTATAGGCCCAAATTCATAGCATAATGTGAGCATTTAACCACCATTCCATGTAAAGCACTCAGCACATACTGAGAACTCTGTAAATATTAGCCATTTTTATCAAAGAGGCCTTTCCTAATACCCTTTAAAAAACTTTCTATCATTCTCTGACCCCTGAACCAGTTTTATTTTTCCTCTTAGATTCAGCCCACTAGATATCTTAAATGTTTATCTGTTTCTAGTTATTCTCCCTTAAACAGAATGTAAGCTTTTGTTTGCTACTTATCCCCAGTATGTAAAAAAAAAAAAAAAAAAAAAGTAGCTGAGCTGTATAGTAAGTGCCCAGTAGCCATCTGGCAAGTGAATAGATGAACTTGTCAAGGTCCTATAACTAATGAGAGCTGAGCTAAATAGGATTCCAGCTCAAGGCTGTTTGGCTCCAAGTTAAGCACTTTCTATCATAACAGAAACTGAAATTCCAAATCTGTAGATTATTACTCTGTGTGAATTGTATCATTTTAAGTAAGAAAAATACTGCGACTAGAAACAGTACAGTGTACACCGAGCCTGGAGACTTGGGGTCTTATCAGTTTTTAGCTATTTGACCCTGGGTAACTCAATGCGTCTCATCGGTCTTTATTTCCTCATTTGTAAAAGGAGAAAATTGAGTAAAATTATTTCTCTGATTCTATTCCAAAGAATTAAGTAAACCAAATTCATTAGCAAATAGTTTTATACCATGGTATATTTTTGTATTCAAAGCATCTCCTCTGTACTTTTTCCTTCTACAATGAATAAAGAGGAAAGTTAGAAAAGATATTACAAAGAGAATTTGTAGCAGCTAGCAATCTAATTGTGCTATAACCTACATTGATTTTTCTCCTTGAAATCACCCTTTAAAATCTCAGCTATTCCAGAGAAATCACTCTTTGCATATTTGACTGCAATGACAAGGGCCCAAAGAGCAAATAAGTATTATCACTGGTGACAGAAAGAAGTGTCTGGGAACAAAGCCAAGTGGAAATCTAACCTGCTCCCAAAGGCCACCAGTGTTCTTTGATTGTTCACTTCACTAAACTCCTCTGACTCTTAAGATCTTTAACATAAAACTGTCAACCATTGTTTACCTAGGTTAAGTGTGTCCACTACCTAGAAGTGAAGTTATTGAAGGGTCCAACTTATATTTCTGTATTCTTAACCATTGCTTAGTATGGGGCAGCCATGTCAGATGCCCAGTGAGTAATGAATTACTCATGGATCATTCTCATCTGTGGGATTCCATTTGGTCTACCACCTGAGCACCCACTCTACTTCCCTCTGATCTTTTGTTCTGTTTCCTTCTCCTTTGCCTTTTACCTTATGTGTGGCACTAAAGAAAGTTGGTTCCTCTTTTTTTTTTTTTTAAAGATTTTATTTATTTATTTGACAGAGAGAGACACAGCGAGAGAGGGAACACAAGCAGGGGGAGTGGGAGAGGGACAAGCAGGCTTCCCGCTGAGCAGGGAGCCCGATGCGGGGCTCGATCCCAGGACCCCAGGATCATGTCCCGAGCCGAAGGCAGACGCCCAACATCTGAGCCACCCAGGCGCCCCGACCTTTTCTTTTTTTAAGATTCTATTTATTTACTTGAGAGAGAGAGAGTGCACAAGCTGGTGGGGGGAGGACAGAGGGAGAGGGGAAAGCAGGCTCCCCACTGAGCAGGGAGCCCGATGCGGGGCTCGATCCCAGGACCCTGGGATCATGACCTGGGCCGAAGGCAGACGCCCAACGACTGAGCCCCCCAGGCGCCCCGAAAGTTGGTTCCCCTTATCCTGACTCTCCTCTTCTATGTTCCTCAGGAATAACCCACCTCTGTGGATGGCAGTGCCATACTAGTTCCTGAGTTTCTAATTCTGTTTTTCTGAAGGAAAAAAGTGTTGTGTTCCAGATTTTGGGAGGAGAGGTGGCTTGAATGTTGCTAGTGGTAAAGAGATAAATGCTGAACAATGTAATGAGAAACACAGTACTCTAAGCAGATTTGCTTTTAAGTCCCATTCCCCGGTGCGCTCCTTGGGCTTCCTTCCGTTCTCTTACTTGGTCATTGAGAAGCTAGGCACTCCCCTCATTCCCTCCTCTCCTAGCTCAAAACAACAGCAGAAGAAGAAAGGACATACGCCACACAAATACGAAGTGATATTTTGACTGCATATGATAAAAGTTATACCTGAACAGCAGAAAAGAAAGTGGGAAAACATCTCAATTATGAGAGCTGTTAGAATCTTGGATAATTTCTAAAAGATTTCAGTACATGAAGAAATAGAGGCAAATAACATTCTCTATAGAGCAATCCCATTTTGGTAAGGGTATGGCGTTTGGATAGCTCGCTTGGGCCCTTTCCATCTCCAATTTTCCATGATTAGAGGATTCGAGCTCTTTAACTTTGAACTTCTTCTGTAAGTGTGTCTTAAAAGATTTTATTTAAAATAAGCTGACAAGGCAAATTATGAGAACTGATTTCTGAAGAGGCACTTGGCTTAGCAAACCAGCCGTCGTACGCCAGCCCAGGAAAAGAATGATGTCATATCTCAACAAGCTGTACTTTCCTAAATGCCAAAGACAGCAATATCTTAACAAGTAAGGAATGTATTGAGTTGGTTAACTAATACTGTCGGTGATTTAATATGACTTGAGCAAACCTTTGACATACTAATTCCAAGATATTGAGGAAAGCTACCAAAAAAATCACTAATTCATTATGTATCAATAATTACTTTTTATTTTTTATTGCTCAGATGCACTTCAATAAAATGAGAAAATTAGAAATAATTTGGTTAGGAGGATTTGATTTCAGAAACTCACTTTTTCTTCACATCTTTAACTATGCGCCAAGGCAAAAAAATTGTTCCTATAAAAAATGTATATAATTTAATCAATATAACCAGCTTTCTCCTTAATCTTTTAGAAACATGATGAGTATTTATACATAATCAGAAATGTTACAAGGAGCTAGAGGATACTTTCAGGCTCTTTGCTTTGCTTCCCTTGGTGGTATCCTGTTGTTATTCCTAAAACTAGAAATCTCCCCCAAATATCTCTAGGTTCCATTATAGCCCACTTTACAATTATAAATCCAAGTAAATCACTTTTGAATCTACTTAATTTTTCAGGCTGCACCTACTGAAGTTTTTAAGCTTTCGAAAGTTTACAACCCTCCATATAAAGAAAAATATCTTTCCATCTTAAAGAACACAATAAAAGAGATTTACCTAGTATTCAGCAACTTGCATTTATGTAGCATTCTGTTAACTAGAACTCATTAACAAACACTTATGGCCATGCAGGTTACCAAAACTTTCAATTGTCATAATGACACTCCATGGTGTTCAGCATTTGAAAAAGGAGAACAAACTATGGTTAAAATAAACACATCATTTTAATTTTTTTGAAAACTGGTGAGTCTTACATATTATAATTATTATTATCACACTTGTGTATTTATTCCTGACTTTATCCACAAATATTTCTTTGGTCCTTTCTCAAGTGTTATGAGTTCTGGGATTCAGAAAACAAGTCCATACCCCTTGTTGTTTTATAAATGTCACTCATCTTGCTGATCCTACCATTCTCTCCTCTTATCTTCTTAGATCTTTTTACACCAGAGTGAAAAGTGGATACCCGTTATACAAACTGTATGCATGCATACACACTCACACACTCACACGTACACAGACTTTAAAAATATTTTCTCATTCTCATAAAAATTTTCATTTTCCAGACGCCTGGGTGGCTCAGTCAGTTAAGGGTCTGCCTTCAGTTCAGGTCATGATCTCAGGGTCCTGGGATGGAGCCTGGATCAGGCTCCTTGCTCAGTGGAGAGTCTGCTTCTCCCTCTGCCCCTCCCCCTCCTCATGCTTGCCCTCTCTCTCTCTCTCTCTCAAATAAATAAATAAAATCTTTTTTAAAAAAGTTTTCATTTTCTATTTTTCCTCTATATCCTGCTTTTATTTCCTATTCTGTCTTATGTCACATTTCTCATGGGAAATAGTCTAAAGTGATCTGTGGAGGGAAAAGAGTGAACAGACTATTCATTGGAGAGAACAGAGGTTAAACCCACTCTGCACAGACGGTCCACTTTTTAACCCAAGAGCAAATACTTATATGCACATCCATAGATCACGCACTAGTTCTTAAGTAAAAGTAACAGCTGGCAAACAGAATGAAGTCTTGTGTTGGGGCTCTACATATATCTGTTTGGGGGGTGTATTGTTTTGGATGAGAAGGTCTAGATTGCTTTCAACTCCCATTAGACAATAAAGTTCATTCTGATGTTAGTAACGCAACATACAATGAGTCATACTAGCCCTGACATGTGTTTTATAAAATGTTAGAACCCATTTCAACTTTAAAATCATTCAGGTGAATAGTGTCTAGTGACGGAATAGTTATATAGTGACTTGTTTCTGTGTATATGCCATCTCAACTTTTTTCTTATGTTGATTTGTTCAATTAGTAATGATGTAAGGTGGTGCTGAGTATTGATTTCAGAGACCTTAAGGAAATGGGGTTAATTTGTTAGCAAAGGTGAACTTGTCGGTCCTTCAGCCCAGAGCCTTATGAGCTCAAATGTTGACTTTGCCACTTTCCCTGTGTTATCTTAGCCGCGCTACCTAAGTTAGTTTCTCTTCAGCTTCTCCACTGCAATAGGGATTGTGATTCCAACTCGAGCATTATATTGTGAGGGTCAGTGGGATAAATTTCAATTTGTATTTCAGATGATAAAAACAGATTTTGAAAGGATTGTCATTTTATGTGCAAGTGATGAATCACTAAATTCTACATCTGAAACCAATCTTACCATATATATTAACTGACTAGAATTGAAATAAATACTTGAAAAGAAAAAAAAGGGATCATCGTTATATTTTATATAAGCAATAACCATGTTTCTGTGACTTTGGAACAAACAGGATACAACAAATTCATTTCTTTTTTTCATTAGGAAAGAAAGGCACTCTCTTGTAGCATTAAATTTCTTTTTGAATTCAAGACATACTCAAGAAACATTTCCCCCACACTTCCCATGCCTATATAAGTTGAATATTCAATGGAAACTCGCTAAGAAAAAGTGTTTAGGAGAGAAGTTCCAAAAGTGAAGAAGTGCCTTCAGAAGACAAGGAAACCAAAACATTCCATGATGTCCCAGCAGAGCAGCTGTCTTGCTGAGTGCAGTTTTGTTTTACTCCCACTCCCAAATTTAACCTCCTTTTCCCTTATTTTCCCCTTTTATCCATTGCCTAAAACCTAATTACAGACTGGGGTTGATGTTTAAGCTAGATAAAGGGAAATAATCATAAAGAGAAATAATCATTTTAATTCGCCTCTTGATCACTTTGTGTTCAATATGTTAGGGAATTAGATACTAGAATAAACATCTTTTTTAAAAAAAGATTTTATTTATTTATCTGACAGAGAGAGAGACACAGCGAGAGAGGGAACACAAGCAGGGGGAGTGGGCGAGGGAGAAGCAGGCTTCCCGCTGAGGCAGGGGAGCTCACCCCGGGATCATGACCTGAGCCGAAGGCAGAAGCTTAACAACTGAGCCACCCAGGCACCCTAGAATAAACATCTTGCTTCTGGGCCCTATCTATGGGGCCCAGCAAGATGCCTAGTACATGGCAGGTACTCAGAAAAAAGTTACTAAGTGTAGGGCTGACATGCCTCTAGCGTGCACTGGTAGGACTAGGTTTGATATAGTTCTGTACTAGAGGTAGACCCCTCTGGTGCCCCTTCTACATTCCTGGCCTCTTTCCTCAGGACACCACCCACCACCCCTTGATTCAGCAATTAGTAGGTTAAGTCCTGATAGGTAGGAGAGCTTTCTAGACCTCCAGAGCTCTGGCTACCTTCAGCTGCCATTGGCCAGTGCCCACATTATACTAGTTGTGATATATTTTCTTTTAAAGATTTTTTTTATTTTAGAGAGAGAGAGAGCACAAGCCATGGGGGGTGAGGCAGAGGGAGAAGGAGAGAGAATCTTCAGCAGACCCGCCTGAGCACGGAGCCCCATGCGGGGCTCGATCCCCCGACCCTGAGAACATGACCTGAACCGAAACCAAGAGTTGGATGCTTAACCGACTGAGCTACCCAGGCGCCCCTAGTTGTGGTCTATTTTTAGTATTATCTTTGATCAAAGCAATATTCTATGTGTTGATTTAACAATGTCTATCAGCCCGGATGCAACAAAAGGCATACAAATACAGTATTCTGAGGAGCATAAGATAGTAGAATGGAGGAGAGGTGGAAACCAACCACGGGAAGGTAGGCGGGGTAGGAAAGACGGAAAAGCGGCAGGAGAAAGACCTAGTGTAAGAGGATCATCACCTGCGGGGATCTGTTCCATAAAATCCCCTTTTTCGGTGCATTCCATCAATTCAAACTGTCTCCCCAGGAGTGAAAACTCTTCGACAAGTATATGGTATATGTCTAGAACCAGAGCTGTAATTACTGTGTTTGCTATGCTGACACCATTTTCTGACAAAATACCGTGCTGAACATTTTCTTTCTTTTGCCCTTTGTGCTGGCATACTTTGGGTAAAATAACATCAGTCAGGATTGTATCCACCCTAGGTGAAATCCTGTTAGGACGCACTCAAAGGCTGGTGTCTACATTGTTTCCTTGTGCCGGGATTCCATTGTATGAAATATTGTTGAAAATCGGGTACTTGTGAATCTTTTGGTGTTTTTGTTGAAAGGGTATTACACACTGTAATTTAGAAAGCATTAAAGAACCGTTGCTGAATGTATGAATTTCTTTTGTTTGGATTAGAGCTGAGTTTTGCAAATTGTGCCCTGCTAAACTCCAGAAGAGGGAAAGTGAGTTTGATAGCCAAAAATGTTTGGGAAATACTATGCATCTTAGAATATTAAAGGCCCTGAGAAGCCATGTGTTTAAAAAAATGTTTAACTTTTATAAACCCAGGATTTCTCAAATTTATTTGACTCTCTTCCTGTCTCTGTCTATGTGTCTCTCTCTCTGCCTCTCTTTCTTTCAATTTTTGTCATGAAATTCCTAATGTGGGATACCAAGTTTGAGAAATGGAAATGCTGGGTTAGGGTATTCATTCTTGCATTTATAGGGCACCTGCCATGTGTTTGGAAATGGGCCGGGCTGGCAAAGCAAAGACAAATAAGGCACAGTGCTCGCTCCTGAAAGACTAGCAGAGGAGATGCAATGCAAATGATATTACAGAGTTGTTTTGTTTTATTTTTTTAATTGTGGGAAAACAGGAAAAAAGGAACTGAACAGAAAAGAAGAGAGGTTAGGAACACACCTGGGAAAATTTCCCTGGTGAAGAAGTCTGATGTAAGAATACATTCATACAAATGTCAGGTACTAGAGATTTATAAAACAGCCAACAGGGGGAAAAAGATACTCTCAAACATCCTCTACTAAAACCATTCAAGATAAATCCTAACAACATAAATTCCTCCTACCTCAGGACATTGGGTATGTCAACATGTCTCCCTTAAGACAGCTAGCTCTCATTTCAGGTAGTTTCATGGAAGGTGAGTGGTGGCCACAAAGATAATCTGCATTTTGTTTTCTTTGACACAGATACACTAACCATTTCGGTCTTAATTGGACATCTGCTGAGATCTTAGCTCTCTTGCCATAGCTGGACAGGGATTTAAGGAATGTGCCAGGTTTCCCTGGCTGTGAACTTGTTTTTTCTTGTATCCAACATGCATACTGGCATGGCTCTTATTAACTAGTTATTCATTGGATGGGGAATGGGAATGGGTTGGAATCCTTGATGTGGTTTCCAAACATTGCTGGCTTCTCGGCCTTTAAAACCAATAGCCCAAAGACATCCAAATGTCTTTGATGTGTTCCATATAGTACCTAGCACATATGCATGCAGCAGCACCCTTATGGACAAGTGGGATGGGAATGAATGGGTGTTGTTCTCTCTCTCTCTAATAAAGAAAGATGGTGTGCTCTCCACTCTGCCAATCAATCCACATACATTATTTTGTTTAATTTTTACAATGACCATATGAGGTAGATAGGACAGCATTTTTACCATTTTTACTGGGGCTAAGTGAGGAACAAAGATGTCGGGCATTTATCCAAGGTAAGAGGCAGAGTGAGGAGTAAAGCAGGAGATCCTATTCATTCCAAAGCCTAGATACATTTCCACTGCACCCACTGCAATGCCAGAATAAGGAGATGACTAAAACATATTTTTTACTACTCTAAAGTAATTCCAATTTAGTGTGCTAAGCTGATGACAATAGTCTTTACTTTTTTTTTTTATTCTTTACTTTCGATAGAATGTACTGTGCTTTCTTTTCCCAGTGGAAGTAATTTACCATTACTCACGTTGTTCAAAATGGTTCAAAACAGAGTCCATTATTCCTTCACTTCTTTCCCTTTCTCTAATAAATACATTCCTTGTAGGAATTGGCCCAATTGTTTTTAAGTAAGGAAAGGATGTCTAGAATTAAGGATGTACTCAGAACTCTTCAATAGCTGCCCTGTCACTCTTGGGAGAGACACACACATGAAAAGACAGGATTTCCAGAAGTGTTAGCTAGTTTAAGATGATTCTTAAGTATTTCCTCCACTTTAGAAAGAGTTTCATGACTGAAACTATCTTCTCCAGAATTGAAAGGCAAAGCACTAGTCCCAAGGTTTTTTAAGGGTATCGACAACATGCTACAGATACTTGACAGAAAGAATGAAAGATAAGTTAAAAGAGGCAATGTTTTCAATTGAATATTTTTTAAAAACTTGGTATAAGAGGAATGACCCAGTGAAACAGGATTTAGAGGAAAGTAAGACATATCAGTTGTTCTTAAACAGAGGCAGACCCTCATAAATCTGATGAACAGCAAGAACTCTCTTTTTATTTTTATTCATTTTTTAAAGATTTTATTTATTTGAGAGAGAGAGAAAGAGGATGGGGGGTGGGGGGTTGGGGGGAGATAGTGAGGGGAGTAGGGAGGGGCAGAGGGAGAGGGAGAAACAGACTCCCAGCTGGGCTGAGCAAGGAGTCCCATGCGAGGCTGTATCCCAGGACCCTGAGATCATGACCTGAGCCCATGGCAGATACTTAACTGACTGAGCCACCTAGGTGCCCCAAGAACTCTCTTTTTAGATAAATAGAAACATGCAGTCACATTTTATATTTGGTGGGTTTGTCAGTCCCTGACACTCACCTACAGACCCCACTAGGAGGCTTTTATGTGGTCCTAAAGAGCTTGGAAAAAAAGAAAGAAGGAAAGAAAGAAAGAAAGAAAGAAAGAGGAAGGAAGGAAGGAAGGAAGGAAGGAAGGAAGGAAGGAAGGAAGGAAGAAAGAAAGAAAGAAAGAAAGAAATAAAGAAAGAAAGAAAGAAAGAAAGAAAGAAAGAAAGAAAGAAAGAGAAAGAAAGAAGAAAGAAAAGAAAGAAAGAAAGAAAGAAAGAAAGAAAGAAAGAAAGAAAGAAAGAAAGAAAGAAAGAAAGAAAGAAAGAAAGAAAGAAAGAAAGAGAAAGAAAGAAGGAAGGAAGGAAGGAAAGAAAGAAAGAAAGAAAAAGAAAGAAAGGAAGGAAGGAAGGAAGGAAGGAAGGAAGGAAGGAAGGAAGGAAATTGTCCAGAATGAAGAAGGGCAAAAACCATATGATTTCTCAAGGTACCCTTGTGTCTCTATTAATCTATGATTCCAGTGGCCCACTTTTTCAATGTTGCTCTAAAATCCTTGCCCTGAAAATCTTGTTTCCTATATGAGGTCTTAATAAAAATTCCAGGAGTGTTAGTGACCTGAAGATTTCGGCCTTTCTCCAGCAAGAAAAGCCAGGCAACCAAAACCACAGAATAGGAAATGTTTATATCAACTATGCATCTCTCTAATATTAATGTTAAAGTGTTTCCCAAATGTTAATATGTACACGCATCAACTGAGGATCTTCTTAAAATGCAGATTCTGATTCAGGATATCTGGGGTGGGATCCAGAATTCTGCATTTCTAACAGATTTCCAGGGGATGTTGATAGTGTTAGTCTGTGGAGCATATTGAGTAGTAAGACTATAGTAGTAGATCCTTATATATCTCTACTGCAGAGCACTTTAGAACAGCCCCTCCCACTGTTTGCTCATATATGTCCTAGAGCTACTTCATCCCACCACTCAACTAGAGCCTAAATCTACACAAAGAGAAAGAAATCACCAGGGCATTTGGTAAGAGAGAGTAAACTGACTTTTTTCCTTAGAATAAGATTCAGTGATCTGAGTTTTGCATTATTTTGTTCTCTTTCTATTTCTGGGATACTTAAAACATTTTGGTGTGTGTCTGTAAGATCTGAGGTGGATTATGAGTAATGTCTATGAATGATTAATCTTTTCAAATTAGAGCAAATTTAAGATTATCCATTTAAAAACATTGCTCTCACTTGCTGAGAGGAGCAAGAGATAGAATCAGAGTTCGTAAGTACTGAGAATTACAGTCAGAACCTAATCATTGATGCCAAGCCCACAGATATACCCGGATCATCCATGAGTGGGTTGGAGTTGAGAACCACTGCTCTTTCTTATAGGTATCACGGCTATCTTCTGAGTCAAAGATGAATGAGGCCAAATATGGATGAGTCAAAGATGAATAAGGCCATTGATCAGAAAGACTTATTTCTGATCCAAAGATTAACATTCTTATTTTAAAAGATTTTATTTATTTATTTGACAGAGAGAGACACAGTGAGAGAGGGAACACAAGCGGGGGAGTGGAAGAGGGAGAAGCAGGCTCCCCGCGGAGCAGGGAGCCCCGTATGGGGCTCGATCCCAGGACCCTGGGATCATGACCTGAGCCAAAGGCAGATGCTGAACCTACTGAGCCACCCAGGTGTCCCAAAGATTAACTTTCTATATGTTAATGACTCGTGAAATTTTTTTAGCTGCTGGTGTTATTGATTACATTTTCAATGAAAAAAAAAATACCATGACAGTTCCTAAAATGGAGGTTGAACAAGCAATGTTGAAAATTTGTGAACACTGATTTAGCAGTTATTTATTTATTTTTAAGATGTTATTTATTTATTTGACAGAGAGAGAAAGAGAACAAGTAGGCAGAGAGGAAGGCAAAGGGAGAGGGAGAGGCAGGCTCCCCGCTGAGCAGGGAGCCCGTCGTGGGGCTCCATCCCAGTTCCCTGAGATCATGACCTGAGCCGAAGGCAGCCGCTTAACCGACTAAGCCACCCAGGCGCCCCCTGATGTAGCATTAATAAATGTATGTATACCTACCGAGAATTGTACAAGCCAAGAATATGTCATTTCATGTTTAAGGGGATGAAAACCATGGTTTTCCATAAATATTCTTATAAAACCCATATTAAGAACAAAATTGGACATGGTTAATTTTTTTCATATTCAGTTTATTTCAATAATATATATATATATTTCTTTTACTATTCCTACTTTATGGAAGTTAGGTAAAAGAAAATGTGTGTTTTTGACTACTTGTTCAGAGAGAATAACACTACCATGCAAAATAACATTCCAAACTCAGCATGGAACAAAAGATATAGTCACAAAACATGTTCAGCTTGCTCGTATTTTAACTACAAAATTTGCTTTAAAAATTGTGGCATGGTTTCTTTTAGAAATATTCATTTTGCCCTTTCTCTGTGCAGCAAAATGGTTCTTTCCCACCTCTCTCCCCAGTCAGAACTCTTAGTCAGAAAGTAGCAAGCATGAGATTGCAGCCAGCAAAAACATGCTTACAAATGAAAGATAACCAAACTGTTAAAAATTGTGTAAGGACAAATAGGACATCACAAGTCTTTTTTAAATGACTTCAATGTTATATTTCTTATTTATTTCAATTTTATTCTTAATTATGAAACATTTCAAAACAATGTCAGATATTCATATACCCACCATTTAGTTTTAACAGACTTTAACATTTTGTAGAGGTATCTGTTCTGTTGTCTTTTAGCAAGATTTTTTTCACTAAAAAGAAAACATTAAAAATACTTGTCAATGTCCTCGAAGAGGTGAATCACTTCAACTGAAATTATCTGCTATATTCCATATAAAACGCATCAGAATTTTAAAAGATGACAGAAAGGCCTCTAGCAGAAATCCTTTCCCATGCCCCTTGCACCACGTCCATGTTCAAAAATAATACCAACAATAATCGGAATTTGGGTTTGCTTACAGGGGAAATTTTTTCTAAATAAATTAACTAAAAACTGAATAGAAAGTACATTTTGTAGACTTTCAAAGTCCACAATTGTAGCAATGATTTGTTTCATAATTATTGTAAAGACATATTTTGATAAACTTCCACTCCCGTAAGTCCTGTGCCTCATTTGTGTGCAAAGGCTGGGGGTAGGTGTGTGTGAAATATATTTATGTGTGTGTAACTCCAAGTGTTAACTTTTTAAACACTGAAAATGAGGTAAAGATTCTATTCCACTCTCCTCTGAAAGTCCTTGATGGTCAGTGGATATGGAAAGATGTGATCAGTAACACAGAACAGTTTTGAAATACAAAAATAATTAATAATTGAAACAATAAATTAACTTTTGTAAGTTATAATCTATTTAGAGATTATTTAGATGCTGGAAGAAAATACGGCCTTGGTACTCGTCTTTAGGTAAGATAGAAAGTAGTAGTTCATCTTTACCTTGCAGGTAAAGGTTAAAGAGGAAATTCTCAATTTCAGACAATGCCGTCATTATTACGGAGTAAAATGTGAACAAAGAGTTTATATGTGAAGTGCCCTGGGCCAGCCCTTTGATAAAGTTGAAAATGCCTACGTGATGTGCCCTGTGAGCCATTTATGGCTGTGTTCTATTAGCTCTGGATTTACTGTGATATTATGTGTATTTGTCTTGGGGCAAACAGCTTGTTTGCCTCAAATCAAAGTCTAAAAGAGAATTCCTTCTCTTTCTATGGGCTTAAAATAGTTTTTGTTTCGGTTGTTTTTACTGCTTGAGGTGAATTATCCCTTCATTGGCTCATTTTATTCATCATATTATGATATATAATTTTGGTTAAGCAATTGTATAATCTTTTCTATAATATTATTCTGGGTTTTGTATGAACGTTTAAAAATGTGTTCCACAAATGAAATGCTTATGCTTGCATATTCAGTATCTTTCCTATTGGACTCTGGATATAGTCTTGTATAATGGAACTCATAATGAAATCTTTTTCCTTTTTGCATATTATGTTTAAAACAGCTATTAGAGTTTGATAATACTATATTTTTTTTCCATGATAAAGTTAGAGGAGTATTTTTTTTTACTTCAAAGAATGCTTTTAATTTTGTTTTCTACGAACAGGTTTTGCCAAATAAGTATATATTTATAAATATATTTATATATGTTTATATGTATATTTAAAAGCACTTAGCTCTAAGTTTCAGTCTTTTACATCTTAAAGCACATTTTTCATGATTTGCAAAATATTGGCTTTTTCCTTTATACTGTGACTATAAAATTTGAAAAATCATTTTCAAAAATATTGGGACTATTTTTAATAGCAATAACCGTGTTAATTTTCGTTCTTTATTTCTCGGTCAAGATAGTCAAGATGGCTTGAGATTTCTCAGTTCTTTAGAAGACAGTTCATGATTTCAACCTGTTTTAAGCTGAAGTGTAGATGAGTTTGATTCCTACCTAATACTAATAACCATTAAGTACAACTGACCTCGCAACTCAAAACATACACTCATATGTCCAAAATGACAAATGGTATATAAACATTTTATTCAACTGTATTTTATACAGGAAATTTTAATCTTTCATATAGTCCTTATCCCAAGTGCTCATGCAAAAATAATTTATGTAATACATCATCTGCATTGCATTGGACTTACATGGCTAAGGAAAGGAGCCTATAGGAAATACCAACTCATTAGCAAACTTAGGAAGATTTTTCATTGTGATTGAAGAAAGGATTTTTTACACGGAGATATATTCCACCATCAATGAAATACCACTATGAACTTTGCTTCGCCTCTCCCCCTCTCCCCCGTGGAATTTTTTTTTTTTTTTTTTGGTAGTTAGACCGACCTTTGCCAAAAACAAATTACATTCAAACGCAAAAACAGAACTACCCTGTACCCGCACCATCACCCCCTCCCCCATCCAGATGCTAGGCGCCAAGCTGGGCTCTCGGAGGATATAGATAAATAGGACTGCCAGAATTTCTGGCTAGGTCACGTGGTGCGACCACCCTGCCAACTACCGTTCAGTATTTACTCGAAAACTTCCAGAGATGCGCAACTTACTGTAGCCTCTGCCTTCAAAGAATTTCAACCCAAGTAGAAAGAATTAAGAATAAATCTCTCTGCTTGTATTCTATAGCACTGACTACTGAGTCCACACAGCACAATAAAAGTAACTAAGGCGTTTAGAGATGACCCATTGCATTTCACAAAGCGCCTTCATCCAAAGGAAGGGCCAGTAGGTAGGTTCAGGGAGCCCGGGCTATCCAAAAGAGGGCGAAATCAAGTCTGGGCCGCGGGTGAGAGCACCTGGAAAAAATTCGTGGTGGAGATGGCATCTGAGAAAGGCCTCGAAGCACCCACACGGTTGCGAAGGCATGCGCGGCCACTCCAGATGGAAGGACCCCACCTTGCTGTAAAGCCAGTTATACCGCGGGGCCCACGCTACCAGGCACGGTTTTAGAAGACTCCTACAAATGCAAGGGTCAGACCTAAGAGGCACTTCCGCTGTGCGGTTCGCTAAGTTTGGATTCTGAGAGTGTACGGAGGAGCTGCGGTTCTCGCAGGTGGGAGCCTCTCCTCTCCTCAGCTCCGACTCCCTGCGAGACGCTCCCGCCCGCAAAAGGCTGCGGTGGCCAAAGGGGCTGTCGTGGCTGCCGCTTCCCCCACCAAATCCCGGCGTTCGGGAGCCGAGCTGCAGGGGAGAGACCTGAGTCCCGCCCCAGCCCGAGGGAGGAGGCGCAGCGCCTCGGCTCGCGCTGCCCGGCTGGGGAGACTCTTTCCTCCCCCTTTTTCCCGCGCCGGCGGCGGAGGTGGTCGAGGCGGCGGCGGCAGCGGCAGCGGGCGGCGGCGGCGGCGGCGGCGGCGGCCGTGGGGCGGGGCGGGGCGCGGGGCGGGGCTGGGGAGGAGCCGCGGCCGAGGCGGCCCCGCGGCAGCAGGTGTGGATGGGGCGGAGGTGCGGCTGAGGCGGAGGTGAGGGGCTGTCCATTCCCGCCCGCGCCCGCCAGGAGCCGGGGCTCGGAGGCCCGGACCGCCTCCCCGGACGAGCTTCGAGAGCGGCTTCGATCTGCGCACAACTTGGGGCGCGCAGGTTCCACGTCCGGCGCAGAGAAAGGCGCGCGTCCCCGACCGCGGCGCCCGCGAGGACCCCAACGGTGAGGCGGCGGCCGACTTGGGGTTGGGGGGGCGGCCGGAGCTGGAGGGTGGGCGGCGAGTCTGCAGACCGGCCCGTAAGCGAGGAACGCGCCGGCAGCGGGGCTGGGGCGCGTCCCTTCCCGAGTTAAGAGGGGGCCTCGGGCCCCCGCACTCGGCAGTCTGCGCCGCGGGCACCCGGGCGAGGATGCTGCGGCCGGCCACGGCGGCCCTGGCTTTGCGCAGAACCTTCTCCTCCTCTTGCCCAAATAGCAGGTTGTTTCCCTGGCCTGACCTCGGAAGTCGCAGGTCCCGCTCTTTTCCCCTAAACGGCGAAGGGAGGAACTGTGGGTGTCCGGGAGCGCGTTGGGGGCGAGCGCTCTCAACCAGCGATGTTTGAGGAGAGCCCGTTCGCTAGTTAAAATTCCTGTCACTTTGCAACTTACTCTGCTTGCTCCCCTCCTCGGGGGAGGGGAAGTCAGGCGAGTTTTAAATCCCCACCTGGTAGGATTAGAGTTTATTTTCACTGTATATGGGGCGGGGGCGGGGGGGAGAGAATGCTCTGTAAAATCGTGGTTTTTCCAACAGTGCCTCACTTAAAAGAGCCTCCCTGCAGCGAGACAATGGCAGTCGTGAAAAACACGACCGAAAAGTATTCACCTAGCGCCGCGGTGGCAGGGGAGAAGTTAAGGAAAACTTAAGTAAGCGACCTCTGAAGAGGCTTCTTGCGGGGCCGTTTTTGCCCCTGCACAAGTGGTAATAGGACTGAGAATGACAGCTCAAGACCTACACTTGGGTCGGAGCTGAGGCTGTGGCCTGACACCCCTCACCGCCCCGCGACTCTCGGTTCTGGAATTGGGCCTCTCTGCTTCCTTCACTGCAATCAGGGCAGCTTGAAGTGAAATTAGGAAAGTGATCCTCTTTTTTCCTCTGGAGTTTATTACCTCTGCATTAAAATGTGTCTCTCGTGGACAGACAAAATTCTAGTTTATACTTTGTTTTAAAGAAATTGTGCTTGAATTGGTTTAAAAAAATGGATTTAAAATTGACAGCCGAGTTTAGGTTTATTTGTTGTGGAGTTTTGTGTTTGGTTGAGGCAAGGAGTGAGTTTTAAGTAAGTTTTTCAAGTCTAATATTGATTATTTTTTCATTGTTTGCAGATGTTAATCCTTCAGTGAAGGCCTTTTAAGGAATAAATGCAAAAATAACAGTGGTTTAAGCCCACTCATAAGACCTATAGGCTGGCCCGGGGCTTTTTTTCTTAACTTGTGAGCCTCATGAAAGAGCCTCATGAAAGTTGAGAAGTTTCCTTAATTTGGGGATGTAAAAAACATATTAAGTTGAATTTTAGGCCTCCCAATGAAAAATGTGTTTATCTTAATAGAATTATCAGACTTTATGGAATTATCAGCTTATGATGATGTTTATTTTTTATTTATATCACATTGGGACTTACCATGTGGATATTGCTTACCTCATTGGCAGATGTGGGGAAAAGTCAAGAACCTCCTTTAAAAGATAGAGTTATTTTCTGGGTGAAATCTTATAGTTCTGAAAAGCATGTATCAGAGACAAAGCTCTTGAGTGGTAACATTAACTGTTGGCTCTTTCTGAAATTTTAAATAGACGATTTAGAAGGGAGGTATAAAAATGCTTCATACTTGAGTATAGTTTTTTAAAATGCAAGTGAAAAAGAAGTAAACGATATCATTTTTGTACAGTGTAATAACTAGATAGCTATTCAAGAAGCTATAAAAATGCTCGGGGAAGTAAAATAAAAAGGTAGCATAAAATCACGTATTGTACTGTTAGAATTTTAAGGAAAATGCATACTTATAAATCTCAAATGCTCAAGAAAGCAATATTAAAATGCGTCAAATAGAAGAATTTTCCTGCATATGATTTTTTCCTAGAATAAAAAAATATGTATTTGTTTTGGTTTGTCTTAAAATCAAAGTTAAATTTTGTTGGTACCTATATGGGATAATTCAGAGGTTAGTAAGATGTCTTTTGCTTGGGACTTTGACATTTCGTGACAGGTGTCCTTAAAGTTTCATATAATTGCCATAGCTTTTCTTCACTTGATGTATCTAGGTATTTTTAACATATAAACACCATACGGTCTCTTAACAAACTTAAAACTATAAAAAAGCAATAGATTAAATCCCTGATTATTAACATTTCAGGGATGAAATCTAGTTTTAAGATAAAAATGGCTTTTTGAAGACATTTTAGAATACGTACAATGGTGTGATTCTAGAAGAATGTTTTTGATAGTTCTTTTCCCTATTCTTTGAAGTCAGAAGGTAAAATTACAAAAAATCAATAATTATGTTTTAACAGTTTCTTGGTATATTTAACAGACTGTTTCCTTAATTGCAATCTCCCAAGTGTTTCAAAAATTTTTGTAGGATCAAGGGTTTATTTTCTGTTAAGATATATTTCTGTAGACCAGAAAAAAAAAACTTTTTGAATTTAGAGTAGGCCAGTCTTAAATAAGAAATAATGAAATTTGATCTTTGTATTGTAAAATGTGTTTTCACTAAGGACTTTTTAACTATGTCTTTTTAAACACATAAGTGTATAGAAAGTAAATCAGATATTTTATTGGTAAAACAAAAGTGCCCTAATGTGCTTGCTTTGTTAATGACTACTGAGACTTTTTTCTCCACATCGATATGAGCAGTGGAGTCCAGAAAATTATCAAAATAATTTTGAAGAAGATTGAGATGAAGCGAAAAAATCCAAGCATGATTGTGGTATATACATGTGTTGGTTTGCAGCAGGGAAAGGGTGAAAAAGAAGAGTTTAGCATCAAAATTTATCCATAGTAGTCAGATTCCCTAGCACTTTTGACCCTATTGCATAATTGACTTTTTAGCTAGTATGTAGTTATTGAGTGTTTTAATATAGCAGACACCAGAAAAAAATAAATCTCACTTGAAAATCTTTACTCATGGCTTTATCAAATATACAGCCTACTCTGTATTGTCTAAATACCAACATTGAAGCAATTCAGTATTTGAGACCAATTTATAAATTAAATGTATTATAAAAGTTAATTAAGTAACTAGTTTTCATTTTAAGAGAACTGCCCCTTTTGAGGAACTATTTTTAACATTACAAATAGCACTCTCCTTTAAGTGAAATAAGAATGATTATATTAATTACAAATTATACTTTTAGCAAGGGGAAAATGCAATTTTTATTGGTCTGGGGGGCATTTATGCTAAGTAGTTTGTGGCCCAGTTTCCATTTCTGTATCTGTGCTGCCTCTGACAAAGGCTGGAGTACTGAGGGATGGAAAACCATGAGAAGAAAATTAGTAAAAGAAGCTACGTGGGTTGATCAAGTTCTGGTCAGAAGCCTGTGTGCACATGAATTCAGAACCAGAAGAGAAATTCTGACAGTCTGAGTCCCCACAGCCCTTTTACACTGAGTCCCATGAGTTAGGAGTGGCAGAAAAAAGAGGAGTCCTCCCTGCCATTTGCAAAGCCGACTACCCGATCCACAGCAAATCAAACCCAGGAAATCTTTTTAGTCTTGTCCAGTTCAGCTCCACTTCCTTGCCAGGGGCATAACAGCTGAAGTTAAAAGACCTATACCCAAATGGGAAAATTAGTGCCATTTGTGTAGAGGCAGTAGCCTTATTCAAACTGCTTTCAACCTAATTGGGGAAAAAAAAAAAAAAGACAGAATATGACTTGATTATATGTCCTCCAGGGTGGATAGCACGTAGGAGACTGTGGCTCAAGAATGCCTTTAGATTTTTCACTTATTTTAAAGTACTTATAGTTTGCATTGTATTCTCAGGCTCGTGTGTGTGTGTGTGTGTGTGTGTGTGTGTGTGTGTGTGTGTTTCAACTTCTACAATTTGGGATAGGTGAAAAGTACAAGAAAATGGTGAACTTTAAGGTGACCAAGATGGGATAGTGTTGGACATGTGAAAGTTCTTCCACTCCTGCCAGTACTTCATTACTAAGGTAATTCTCTGGTGGATTTTCTTCTGTGTATTGTAAATCTCAGTATTTTTTGCTTAGAAGTAACCCTAATTTTGAGAAGGGGAGCAGAAAAGGAAAAGAACTTTGTCTAAAAACCAATGCCATCTGCCAACCTACGTCTCAAGTTAGCTCTGTCAAATTTCAGGTGAACTTTGGCCCTATTAGTAAATTGGATATGTATTAAATAAGGTTAAAAAAATCAGCTCGGAAAGGGCTGCTCCAGAAACCTGCAGTATGTGTGCTTTCCTAACTGATCTAAATGTAACGTAATTACCAACCAAGACCAATATTCTTATGCATTTGAGGTGGAGCTATTCTGGAGTCCAAATGTTCATGCAGGAAAAGGATTGGCCCCCCAAAAAGTCAAACTGATAAGATCTTCCTAAAATAACCTGAGATTTTTGAATTACAGTCCATGCTCAAATGGAAATTCTAGTCATAAAGTCATTATTGAATAACTCCGTGGGGTAATTTTTTCCTTCTTTAAACCTGACCTTTTACCTATTATCTCAACTTCATTAACTTACTTTAAAAAAAAAGTCTCAAATAAGAAACAATAGGCTAAAGGAATAAAGTATGAGATCTCTGTGGTAAAATCTAATATAGTGCATGAAGTCTTCTAAATTAGGATTTAACTGGCTTTTAACTAGAGTGGGCTTTTAAGTAACTAACTGGTAATATTGTCACTTGACATGTCCTTTTCATGTTCTGTGCCATAACTCAAAACTGATTTCCTTTTTATGGGTAAGAGTGGGACTATATTAAATTAAAAAACAAAAACAACTTACAGTTTACAGCCTGACTTTAATATAGAACTCTGCTGCATGTTTACCAGCACCTGAAAAAGATTCCAGTTTGCTTCATTATTTATTTTTGTTTTTGGAATTGGGATTAGGTTGATTTTTTTTTAAATGAAAAGAATAGCTTTAATTTCCTTTTTAGATGACTATCTATATGTCTATTAACTATTAGTTATGACAGACAGTCATTTGAATTGTACTTCCAAGTAAAAAAATTACAAGTTAGTACCTGAACTGATGTCTGGTAAGTAACATTCTAATTGCTCTTAATAATTAAACACTTGAAATTTTATCATACCTTTTTTAACATCTGAAAAATTTTCTAGCTTCATATAAAAGGGGAAAATACAGTATGACATCTTAATCTTGTTAAATATTAAGTCAGATTAGCCAAAAGATATTTTCTTTCAGTGATTTGTGGTTTTTCAGCCAGAGGCACTGAAAATATCTTTATAGACAAAAGAAGAATATATGAACAGAAATATAAAATAGAAGACTAACAAACTGGTTTCTTTTTAAGAACTAATCTTTAGTATAATTTTTATCCTTGTGGCCTGTAGTTTTTAAAATTCGGAAAAATGGCAGTAAATCATATTTTATGACAAAGATGATCAAAAGATTTGACAAAATTCAGTTTCCCTTTAAAATGAATGTATTTAGTAGTTGGTAAAAGCTAATGTTCTATATTTCCTTTATTAACACATTGTCACAAAGAAACCAGTGAAATTGGAAAGCTAATTATACATCAGTTAGGAATAATTTGAAAAAACAGATTTGTTTGAAAAGTAGATCTTCCTTCTGAAGGTGGAGTTCACTGTGTCAGTGGAATTTTCTTTTGTAAAATTTATTAGAGGAGAAATGATAAGAGAACTGCATATTTTCAGAATAGTAGACGAGTTACTATGTGTTAGATAGTTCCATTAGCTAACCTAAAACCATAACTCATACTAGGAATACTAAGATATAAATGGAACAGTGTAATTTATTACTGTCCACTTATATTCCAGAACACATGTCCAAATTATTATCTAGAACCAGCACAAAACCATTGTCCTAAATCTCTAGGGTTTCAATGTCTTGGAGATCTTTTTTCAAAAGCAAATATTAAAATAAAATGTATACAACTCTTCTAATTGCCAGAGCAATAATAATGAGAATTAGAACTCTATTGATTATTTTCTGTGTGCCCGTGCTTAGTTCCACATGCTCTATCTGCATTACCTCCAGTAATCTTCACAGCAACCTTATAGTCTTGGCGCCATGATTACTCCTGTGGCCTGGTGAGATTAAAGAGGTCAGACAGCTAGTAAATGGTGTGGCTCCCAGACTCAAAGCTAAGTTTTTCCTATTCCCACCTCTCTATTCTTGCTTATTCTACTGTACTTCACAGTAGTTAAGCAGAGTATCTGTGGAACTCCTCCAAAAAGCTGTTTGGGAGTCCCTTGTCCTAGGTTATAGCATATCTTTGTCTTTGATTTTTAGAACCAGCTCAAAGTCTTGCATGCCCAAGTCTGACGAAAGACATAGATGGTATAGGTCGTAATGTTTGTGACAAAAAGGAATAAGCAGTGTCTTCAAAGTACCAAGCCCGATCATTCAGAACGGGTTGTAAATTTTCTCTGGAGATCATTCTGAAAGAATCATAGAGATTGTTTTGTTTTGTTTTTTGGAATCATAACACTGGAATTGAAATACAGTTAAAGCTTTTAGGGCACCCAGCCCATAAGAGGTGTTCAGTGAGCATTTTTTAAAACAATGAGGGAATGGATAAAAAGCATTTCTTTGCCTGTGAAAGTTCTAATACACATTGTGCATTCATGCATAGTACCAAGTGTGGGTCGATTACCACTGACTGTGCAGCCTTGGACAAGTTACTGCACCTTCGTGAACCTCAGTTTCCTCTTTTGTGAAACGAGAATAATTACATCTTCCTCACTTATTTGTGAAGATTAAATAAATAATTGCTTTTCCTTTGTTACCACACCTGACCTTTTGTGTGGGTATAAAGCCTGTTGGAGTAATGAGGATTGAGGGAAAACTGCCAGAGCCAGCCATAATGAGGTGATGAGTTGAGATAAGAGTTCATGTAACTGAACCCACCAGAGAAAGAGTCAAGACCAAGGAAAAAGATGAAAATGGTGCTTTGCTGGTTTCGGAGTAAGGGTACGAGCCCAGGCAGAGAGTAGCAGATCCAGGGCTGGATCTCTAGTGTTGACTGTGGCTTTAGACAAGTTGCCTGGGCTGTTGATGTGTAAAACTGAGAGCACATTTCAGGGCTACCTAAGAGTCTCTCAAGCATGGTCCATCTTAAAGCTCTGCCTACAAGGTTTCAAGTGCCTGTGGTCCCTGTACCTCTTTTAGGGGATGTAAGGGAACTCCACCTAGGAGGACATTAGCATTCCAGACACACACCCTCAACTCCCGGATCCAGGTTAGCACTTCTGGGACCTGAACCTTCCCCTTATCACTATCTTCCCTTCCCCCCAGCCTCTCTCACTGCTCTCTCTGATAGCAAAGGAGGTAGGGAGTAGTTTTTATTTTGTAGAGGTTAAAGACTCGGTACAGCTGTGCAGGATAATTGCAAAGGCCCCCTTCTGGGCTACCATTCTGCAGTGTCTGAATTCTGCATAGGTACACAGTGAAAGAGCAAAAGCGGAAAGCTAAAGAGTGAACTGAGTCAGTTTGCAGGCTGGACAAAAACAAAGATTAAAACACGGAGAAATTCAAGGAACTTTAATAGCAAAGAAATATATATGGAGGAGTGTTAAGATGAGTGCGAAGGTCAAAGCAAAACTGTTAAAGACAAAATTAGATTTACATGAGAAGAAAACTGTAAAAAACAAATTTCAGTAATGGAAAAATGACTTTTAAAAAGCAAAAGCAATGAAAGCTTAAGGCTTTTCTTCATCAGGGTCCCTCTTTTGAGGCCCACTGGAGCAGAGTGGTTATATTCCAGGAAAGCAAAGCTTTTATGTGCATGGGGAAAGAGAGGTTAGGAGGAAGATGATGTAGAACAACATTCTGGGACACCACCAAATCCAAATCTAAGCATTTTGAAAGGGAGATATTTGACAAAAGAATATTCTAAAGTTACTTGAAAATAGGAAGCCGTTCTTTTTGTGCCTGAAATGGAAAACAGGGACTACGCAGATTGAAAGGCACCTGAAATTTAAAGCATTTAAAGAAAAAGCCGAAAGAATTTGTCATCAGAAATGTTTCGGGGCACCTGGGTGGCTCAGTTGTTAAGCATCTGCCTTTGGCCCAGGTCATGATCCCAGGATCCTGGGATCGAGCCCCACATCGGACTCCCTGCTCAGCGGGAAGCCTGCTTGTCCCTCTCTCATTCCCCCTGCTTATGTTCCCTGTCTTGTGGTCTCTCTCTGTCAAATAAACAAATAAAATATTTTAAAAAAATGTTTCCAAAAAAATCATTGGAATCTGGGACCCCTGGGTGGCTCAGTCATTTAAGCGTCTGCCTTTGGCTCAGGTCATGATCCCAGGCTCCTAGGATCAGTACTGCACTGGGCTCTCAGTGGGGAGACTGCTTCTCCCTCTGCCTGCTGGTCCCCCAGCTTGTGCACTCCCTCTCTCTCTCTGACAAATAAAATCTTTAAAACAAACAAAAATCATTAGAATAAAAAAGCTAATAAAATAGAGACAACATGATAAATAGAAACTTCCAGAAATAATACAAATTCTGCATTCTCTTTAGGTCAGAGGGATCTGATACAGTGCTGGAACCTGTGGCATTCTAGAAAATGACACTAGTTTATGCACAATCGTGTGTGAGAGTGAGCAGGGAGAAATGAGCTAACATTGCTTACCAGTTACCAGGGCCTGCTCAGTCTAGCAGTAACTAGGTTAAGTAAGTTGCTGTGGATAGAAGTCTTAACACTCACTTTTGTTGTCTCCCTCCCTGGCCCCAACATTATAGGTGCCACACGACAGTTATGGACTGGGTATGGACTTGAATGTTGGAAGCTCTGTGTCTGAGGCCCAGCTCAGCCCTTAACTTCTAACTTCTGGCCACGTGGCATGGACACACATCACTTTCTGGGGTTAATGCTAATCTAGTACCTTCCTCACAAGGCTGTTAGGAGAATCAAATGAGCTCAACATATGCAAGTATTTTGTAAGTGTACCTGAATGTTTTTACTGTGACAGATCATTTTGGAATTATTTCCAAAGAGAAGAGGAAAAATGTGATGAGTTCATTTTTTTGTTCTCTTCAATCACCAAAGCTCTTGAGCCTTTATGACCTCACCGAAATGTAGGGCTTTCTAATCTGGAGTCTGTGGATCACAAGGAGCCCGTGGTTAGAATTCAGGGGATCATGAACTTGGATGCAAAATAAAAATGTGTTTGCATTTTATTTGCACTCACCTCTAATTGAAATTTAGCATTTCCTTCAACTAGTGGAGTGGAGGCAACAAGTTGCAGTAATATTTTAGCAGGACCTGTGATTTTGTCACCAGTAAAAATCATAGGTAACTTATATCACATTACAGTTGTTGCTGACATCTAGAAATATTGTCTACATGTGACACAGCTTTGGCATGTTATTAGACATACTGCTAGATCTTGTTATTTAATATGTTGAGTCACATATATTAAAATGTGCATTTTAGTATTTAGATATTTCAGTGTAATGGTTTCCTTTGCAACCTAGTATACTTTATTTTGTGCATTTCATGTGAGAAGGGGTCCACAGATGCAAAAAACATTTTTTGGTTTTTTTTTTTTTTTTTTTGAAGTTATTCTTCTGACAGAGGGCCTACCGGCGTCCCCAGAGACTAATAATAAAAGAAGGATTACTGGTACAACGGCTACTCATTCAGCCATAGCTGCTATGTACTCCAGAGTGAGAAACTCCACTTATACAATGAAACAGTGCCCTGGACAATAGGAGGCACAGATCTCTTCATCCAGTGCCACCTCTGTCATGCATGGTGGATTCAGGCCAGACTGTGTGGTGCACCCAGAGGGGTGAAGATCACAGTGCATGACAATCCACATACACACCCTCCAGTTTAGGTGCATCCTAACACCTGAACGTCAGGCAGTGAGAACGTGCAGTTAGAAACCCAAAGAAGAAGATAGATGTTTACATTTTGTTTTTAAATTTTATTTTGTGTTTTTGCCATTGTACATCTGATTTCTTAAAAAAAAATGGCAACACCTAAGATTACTCTGCTTCCTTGGGTCTTTGTTTAAATGTCCGTCAGACACCCATGGGGTGCCTTATGTATTTACATCTTCCTCAGATGGAGTTTGAGTCCCTTGAGATAGCAATCCTGTCTTGTCATATCCTCTGCTGATTTTATTTAGCACCTAATAAGAGATAATAGAGTAAATTATACTGGTGTATACTTTGAGGGGTTGAGACCTTTTTTTATTGCATCCATAGTCTTCTTTGCCAGCTCTGCTTTCTGCTTAAAAAATTATACTGCATTCACCTATTCATCTTGATTCCTGTATTGGGTATTTGAGCTTCTTCAAAAACAAGGATTTGGTAGACACCGTTGTCCTGGGTTTTGTCACAGCTCTTGATTTGAACTGTGATGTCTTAGCCATCTGATAATGCATGACTTCGAGATCTACTAGTGATATTCATCATGCAGGCAATTCAGTGAATCAGAGCCTTTCACAACTGGAAGGGCCCAAATTCTCTTTTGTGTTGGTGATCACAGAGGCCAAGAAAGGTCAAGGGACTTACCCAAGCTTCACAGTGGGTACGTAGTAAACTCAAGAGCTAAGTCCTGTCTCAATCCACCACCCTTTCACCACACTGGCCTTTCCCCAAAGTGTGTTTGATCCTGCAAGATTCTGCGTAGGATTCTTTAGTTGGTTATGAAAATTCTGCGTGCCATATATTTTTATCTATTAAAGATTCTGAGAAGTTCTGCAATAAAGAAACTTGTTTGATGTTAATCTACTATTTTTAAGTTTATTTGGCCACAGAATCCTTCCCCCCCTCCGCCCCCAGAATCCCCAGAATACTTTGGGAAATGCTGCCCTGCACAATGGTGAGCTCACTGTTCTAAGTGCTTTACATGGTAAGACTCACTTAATCCTCACAACCACCCAGTGAAGCAGGTACTATAGTCATCACCATTTTGTGGATGAGGAGACTGAGGCCAGAGAGGCAGCTGGAGTAAAGTTGTATCATCGAGGCAGTTGCATCACACTGTAAACCAGGGTTTCTCAGCTTTGTCACTGTTGACATTTTGGCCATTGAATTTGTCCTGTGCAGGGAGGCTGGCCTGTGCATCGTACAGTGTTTAGCCGCATCAGTGGCCTCTACCAAGTTGTGTCAACTAAAAATGTCTGCGGACATTGCCAAATGTCCTCTAAATTGTTCTTAGTTGAAAACAACTGCTGTAAACTTGCAGCAGAAATATACTTTCCCAGCCGACCTTCTTAGTAACTTTTACAGTGACTCATGATCATGATTGGGCAAATTACACATTGCAGGTTCTGTGATTGTGTCAGGTTGCGTATACTTATATGGGGGTGGATGTGAGTTGAACTTGACCCATGCTGTTCTCTTCTACTCCATTTCCGTACACTGCTTCTGGTGAGAGAGAGAGCCAAGAGGCCAGTATTGTTGCTTTTCCTTGCAACTACTTATAACTGCCCCCTACACACACCCAATTCATATATTGTTTCCATTTTATACTTCCCCTTGGACCTGACCCCCATAAACACATACACACACACAGAGTCTTTTTTTTTCTTCCGTGTAGTAGAGGACTTAACACATTTGAATTACTCTACAGTAAGAAGTTATGTCTGAGCCAAGATTAACTGCTGCCAAGGAAAACATACCCAACAGTGAATAACTCACAAAAATTTGGTGAAGAAAAAATAAAGTTATATGATGAAGTATAGTACTAAGGTATTGGGTTTTATTTTTCCAGTGTGATAACCTGTTAAATTCACACACTACAAATGGATTCAAAGCTTCTGACCATTGTTTCTCTGTAATTTAATATACCATTTTTGGGAGCAGCTGAAGTATAATAAAAACAACAGTGAAATACCTAGGTTTAAATCCTGGCTCTGCCAAACATTTACTAACTGAGTGACCTCACCTCTTTTTTTCTAAGGGTTTGGTTCCTCACCAATAAGATTGGGTAATGATATGAAACATTATATTGTTGAAAGGTTGAAAGGAAAAAATACATGCCCAATATCCAGCCCAGGTCCTTCCAGGACCAGTTTTTCAAGGAACTCTACCATGGTTTGAACTTCATAATCCTTTTCGGTAATTCTTTAAGTGTAAACCAATTGTCTTTGAAAGTAACAGAGATATTATCCAGTAGCCCAGTGCAGATAACTCTTATTACACGATGGGGTTTGGAAGGCAGGGAGGGTACATACAGTACTCACAGCCATTGAATCTTGAAAGCTTTACATTTAAAGACAGCCACAAAATGAAGGGAGGGAGAGAAAGGATTCAGAGAGGAACTTTTGGAGCCAGAGTTTATCCTCTACCCTTGTTGGCCGTTTAGTGAGTCAACCTTTCAGTGGATATGTGAGTGCCTACTGTGTGCTAGACCCTAAGCAAGCACTAGGGACAGAAAGAGAGTAAATAGAAAAATAGCTGCTCTAGCTCTCCATCTGTCCCCTTGGAACTTAGATAGTGACTGTGTCATGTCTTTGTCCCAATTCCAACTGATAGTTGCTGCCTAGAATGCTGTTTGACAAGGGTGCTCAGGGTTGGCCAAACTCATCAGAAAGAACGCCGTGATATATTAATATTGTCTGCCTTGGACAACAGATAAAGGCAGTGACTGCACAGGATTTGAGTCCTCAGTGTGGGTCTCACCCATTAGTGTATCATGAAACCAATTTTGTAGATCACCATGAGCATTATTTAAGAAAGGAAATAGAAAAACAACAGAGTGCATTGCACATAGTGATAAGTATTGCTTTATGAAACTTTTGTTTTAGTTATATACGTATTGTGTAATAGGTCATGATGTAAAATGGATTTCCTACAATGTGTCCTGTAAGAAATGTGATTCTGGTGGTTACATGAACTCCTACTCCTTTTTCTCTGTGTCCATACTGTTTCTGTTTTTCTGAAAGAGCACCATGTGTTTGGTAGTTTGTGCCTGATTAATGAAAAACAGAACAACTCATACATTCTAAGAGTCATTCTTCAATACATGATGTGTTTATTCTTTGAGTCTATTTCCACTAGAGTCTTTGTATTTTCTGTGGGGTCATTAACAATTTTATTTATAGTCTGTTCTGAGGGGAGAAGTAGAAGTACCAAGTAGTTAGAAGGCACTTGAGTGAAGCTGGCTTTATAATATAGACCATGCCACTTTAGAGCTGTGTGACCTAGAGAAGCTACTTAAAACTTGGATTTTGTGACAATCACACGTGTTTACTTTTACACACACGCACGGAAGATCTTGATTCAGAATTCTTTGGTTACTCCTTAGAGCAACATAGATACATGCTCTCCTGTTGCATTGGCAGATCATATCATATTGCAAGATTGTGTAGAAACAACATCCAAGTTAAACATGGGACATAAATGGGGCACCAGGGTGGCTCAGTCGTTAAGCGTCTGCCTTCGGCTCAGGTCATGATCTCAGGGTCCTGGGATTGGGTTTCTTGCTCAGCGGGCAGCCTGCTTCTCCCTCTCCCTCTGCCTGCCGCTCCCCCTGCTTGTGTGCTTGCTCTCTCTCTCTCTCTGACAAATAAATAAAATCTTAAAAAAAAAAAAACCAAAACCATGGGACATAAAAATGTTGCTACATATCACATATTGAGAGCATGTCCACCAGGAATGATTAGGAGAAACCAACACCATTTTAGTACTTGACTCAACATCTGCTGGTTCTATTTAATTGCCAAAGTATTGGGAGAGAAATGAAGCTGTAATAAGAGAAGTGTCCATAGAAAGAGAAGAGTATTTGGAAACCATGAGGAAAGAGAGTAGGGAACAAGAAGGTAAGAAGCAGGATAATATGAAACATCACACTTAGCCTCTATTCTGGTGGTGGTTTCAAGCATAAAATGGTCATTCAAAAGTCCTACAGTGATGCTGTATAATTAGGGAAAATCCTGCTGCGTGGCTTGCCTGACTGTTCTTTAGATAAGAATTACATATTTTAAACATGCTTTTAAAACATGATAATGGCATGCCTGAGTGGCTCAGTTGATTAAGCGTCTGACTCTTGATTTTGGCTCAGATCATGATCTCAGGGTTGTGAGGTTAGGCTCCACGCTGGGCACGGAGTCTGCTTGAGATTCTCTCTCTCCCTTTCCCTCTCCTTCCTTCCCCCCCCCCACCACCACTCATGCACACACCATCTCTCTCTCTCTCTCTCTCTCTCTCTCTCTCTCTCTCTCTCTCTCTCTCTCTCTCTCCAAAAAAAAAAAAAAAAGAAGAAGAAGATAAAATGAAAGCACCTTGAGTTTGGAGTAAGACAGAACTGGGTTGGAATCCTTGGCAGATTACTTGACCTCTTGGAACCTCAGTGGTCTCTCAGGCAAAATGGATGTAATATCATATTTCACAGGGCAGTGATCAAGATGAACTGAGAGCTTGTGTGTAAAATCCATAGCACATGATGAATGACCATGTTCTCCCCAATCTCCTACCCTATTGGAGAAAGATTTGGAGTTTATTTTGAAAACATAAGCAATTTCCACATGAACACATGTGAATAAGTGTTTTGAGAGCATAAAATAAAACTTTCTCAAAGGACCTTTGATTGAAAAAAGTAAGTCTTTCACACCCTACCTGAATACCTGTGGCTGCCTGCTCTGCCTGGGTGCCAGAAACAGAGGGAAAAGAGTAGACCAAGGCCACCCCTTACACCAACTGGCTTACTTGCCATTGCATTTCATACCGCAGACCGGGTAAAAAAAATGATGTGTCATACACACTTAATGTGAACTTGGTATTCCTTGTAGGTTAAGAGATCTCACAGACAACGTGTTTTTATGTCTCTGAATTGAGTAAGTAAAACAATTAGACTATCCAGTCTAGTGTAATAAGGTTCCACTCAAGCCCTCACATCTTAAGATTCTATGGTTCTTCATCCATTTGAATTGTGATCCACAGTATCTCTGCTATTTTTTCTTCTAGTTTAATATCTTGAAGACTTTTCAGCTTTCACTTGGCTTGGGCAGTATCTATACCTATGATTAGAACATTAGCAAAAGTGACTGCTATATCCTGACTTTTGCAACACCTACCTCCGAAAAGTCCTTGTTTGGACTATTTGCTGAAAGCAGAACTCCCTTTTCAAGAAGTAATTCATAAAGTGCCAAGTGACAAGCCATACTTGCATATGAGCACAAACAGATTTGTCAAAAGAGGTACCTGTTATGCCTGCATTTTATAAAAATTCCTGGAAAAATGCACCTCAGTGCTCAGAACGGCCACTTTTAAAAGTGAGCATTCACTTGGCTTACTGAGAAGGACCAACCCAGAGCTGCCCTTGCTCGCCCAGGCAAAATATGCAGCACCGTGATTTCTCCCACTGTTCCGAGAGTTTTCTGACCTCTATCCATGCATGACCTTGGTGTGTATTTTCTACTGGCTCCTCTGTAGATGGGCATTAATGTATCCAATCACTTATGGCTTTGTTGGACTTCTTATATGGAAATGTTTTGCTTCATTAGTTAGGGGTTTAAAAGACATAGGAATACTGACTTTATGGGAAGGTTTTAAAAACATCATCTCTTGGGGTGCCTGGGTGGCTCAGTGGATTAAGTGTTGGACTCTTGATCTTAGCTCAGATCATGATCTCAGGGTCATGGGATCGAGCCCTGAGTGGGGCTCCACACTCAGAGTGGACAAGTCTGTTTGTCCCTCTCTATCTCTGCTCCTCCCCCCCACTCATGTGCTCGCTCTCTCTCTCTAAAAAAAAAAAAAAAGTCTTTTAAAGAGTTAATAATTATAGAATTGATCAAATTCCCACACTCATGGTGTTTGATGATTTGATACTTAGAATAATTTGGCTAATTTCCTATGCTAGGTTATCTGGGGTAGGACAGATGCAGTGCCGAGGCTGAGCGGGGGTGTCTGTCTGCAGAGAGGATATAAACCACCTCTCCTGGTTTGGCGGTTATGGGAATTGTGGCACAATCACAGGGCCTTCAGAGTCAGAGTTGGGACTTAAAGCTGGTCATTTTCCTTCTCATGACTTTTGGATGCAGTGCTTCTTTCACACTCAGAATAGTGCTTTTAAGTGTGCCTGGTGTCTAAAAGTTGTGGGGAGCAAAATGTGGTATGAAAAGTACATTTTTTTCTGGCCTGACTTTGCATTAACTTGAAAGAAAATACAGACTATATTCTTATATCTGCACTGCCTCCTGACTTTGGGGGATATTGAAGTGTGGATTAAAAAAAAATGAGAAAATTTATGGAAGGATAGCTCCCTATGATTTTATTTTTTTAAATAATTATTACTCTTGACACATTTTATCTTCAAAGTGCTTGGCAAATATTAACTTTTTAAAACTTTAAAGGAACTCAAGTCAACTTGCTTTTTCATAGAGAATATCGCATTGAAGTCAGGTGGTCTAAGATTGAGCTATAATAGAATTATTAGAAGATTCTTAATAGGGATGCCTGGGCTTCAAAGAACAGAGATCTAAGTGGAGTAAAGTGACACCTAAGAAATTAATTTGGTTCATGTTGAAGAAAAACTGAATTTATTGTCTTGGCCAAATAAATTCATGCCCAAATAAAATCCCTTCATAGTGAGAAATGGACTGGATTTAATTTGATTTCTGCACTATCCAGGAACCTAGAGAGTGACACTTGGTCTGATATCTATGTTAAACATTTATAGAATTTGGTCCATTAGGCATATTATTAAAGAATTACTATTTCCATATTGACAAGTAGCAAAAACTCAATAAGCCCAGAATTAATCCATTCTAATAAAAATAAGTGGTGTAAAATAGCATTGAAAAATATTTTCAAAACAATGAATTTGTCTCTTTATCAATAGTTTTTTTTAAGATTTTATTTATTTATTTGACAGAGAGACACAGCGAGAGAGGGAACACAAGCAGAGGGAGTGGGAGAGGGAGAAGCAGACTTCCCACGGAGCAGGGAGCCCAACGTGGGGCTCGACGTGGGGCTCGATCCCAGGTCTCTGGGATCATGACCCGAGCCGAAGGCAGACACTTAACGACTGAGCCACCCAGGCACCCCTCTTTATCAATAGTTTTGACAAATTCTACCAGGTCTAGAGTTCATAACATCATGTAGTTTTAAAATAATTTAATTCCCATATTGGACTTAAAGATTTGCTTTCTTTGAAGGTTTCACCTAAATTTAAGGTGATTATTCCAATATGGCACACATTATTTCCTGACTAGTAGCTCCCCAAACTGCTTACATTTATGACATGTTCCATTACTACCTGCCCCCTACATACACACACCACAGACAGGTATCAGCAGAGAGTTAATATTTAACTCTTGTGGTGATGAGGAAGTGCTGTGGTGGGTAAATCCAAAACCCTGCACACCAGCAGTTCTTCATAATCCTTTCCATGTAAGGAGAACAACTGATAGAATACAATATATATCTTTAAAGATTCATATAAACAGAAGAATAATATAAACAAAGTAATTAAGGTATAGTTCTGGGATATCTAAAATAGCCCTTACCTACCTGAGACTCCGGTTTCTTATTTGTAATATAGTTGCAGTTTAAAAAACAAAACCAAAAACTAGCTCAGTCCTTGTCATATAGTATGTTTTTCATAAATGCATACTCCCTGTCCTCAAAGTCAACGTCCTTGCAAGTTTCTATTTTAGGAGAAGGAGAGCGGAGCTAATTCTGTTTAGTTCCTGGCTGCTTCATGCCTGAGATCATTTGCGTGAACTGTTTCTCTCCTAGCAAAGTTCCATCCTGCTTTATCTGGTTTTTGAACTTCTGCTTAGTCTTCAAAGTCCTGCTCAGTCTTTAGTTCCTCTCTGAAGCTTTCTATGACTTCCTTCCAGACAAAATTCATCTATCTTTTCCCTGAATTTTTGAATCTTTAGATATTTCTGTTCTTGCCTGTATCATAATGATGTGTTATTTTTTCATCTTTCCACCTTCTCCACTTGGTTGTTAGCCCATCAGTGTTGAACTGCATTGGGTTTCTGTTTTTTATTCCCTGGTATATAAAGATTAAGCAGTAAATCTTTGTTGAGATGAAGTGAAAATGCTCACTATAAACATGTAAAGGTCTTTAAGATTCAGTTTAAATAAAACAACTTTTTTTACTGTGCTCCATTTAAAAAAAAGTTCTTATTTTTGCAATAAAAATTAAATCCATTCCATTGCAGAAATTTTGGAAAACACATACATTTTTAAAGAAGAAAATTGCAATAATTTATTATTTCACTAAGAGATTAAACATTATTAACATTTTGATATACTTCTTCATTCTTTTCACTTAAAGTTATAAATACATGTATACATATGTATTTAAACAAAATCAGGATGCTATGCTTTGTAACTGCTTTGTTTTTTGCCAAGTAGTTTGTAATTATCTTCACATATTTGTTAAGTACTCTCCTAAGATATAAACCTACTATAATTTATTATTGGCAATATAATTTTTTCCAGTTTTTTGTTTGTTTGTGGCTATACTAAAATACTGAAATATTTCTATGCTGACTGAAAATTAGTCACCACCCTAGGTGTCCTGAGTGTCCTCCCTCTGCCTCCCTCCTAGAGTCCTGATGATCCAGCAGTTAATGGGTTACAAACTAGCAGAGTCACAGGCCTCTAGGACACAGGTAGCATCCATTCTGATTAGTCCTGACTAATAAATCTCTTCAAAATCATTAATGACACCTTGAATCTTTGTATACATCTCTCATTTTTTTTAATTTAAGTAATCGCTACACCTGACGTGGGTCTTGAACTCATGACTTCAAGATCAAGAGTCACATGCTCTTCCGACTGAGCCAGCCAGGCACCTGGCATCTCTCATTAGTTCTTTAAAGATCTAAAAATGAACATCTTTGACCAACAAATATGTGTCAGGAGCCTATCAGGAAACAGATTGCCCAAATTAGGATAATTCATATAGGGTTCAGTAACATTCATATGGGGTTCAGTAAAGGAACTGTTTTAAAGGGAGAGGACAGAGTAGGAGCAGAGCTGTTAAGAGCAGAGAGAGTTTGCACCCTGGGCATGCAGATGCATGCGGGAGTGGTTATAGGGACTTGCAAGGAGAGACACCTTGAGAGGAGCTATGACTTTCGGTTGAGCTCCCACAGGGAGCAAAGTCAGGGAATACACACTCCGGTTTCCCTCTCTTCTTTCCCTCAGATCTCCTATCAGAACACCTCAACTCCCAACAGGGAGTCAAAGGATGGGGGGATCTGTTTATATAGCCCTTTATAGGTCAGCTTCCCAGGATGGAGAAGGGTAGGAAGTTAATTTGGAGTGGCAAACCCAGAAGATAGCTAGCACGCATATAGCCTCTTTATTCCATAATGAAAACTTGTCTCCAGAAAAAATGATGTCTTAGAACCTCAAATGTAGGCTGTAATGTGGGTGTCGGTTGATTATATTTACGGATAATCTGAATGGATTTACAGGGAGTGCAGCCTCCATCCTCTTGTGTCTGCAGATAGAGCCTTCTCCAGTCACTGCCAGTTTATCATGGAGACTTCCCCTCATTTTTCCTCCACTCAACATTCCCCAGCTTGTTAACAATAATAAGCTGACCAGGATCTGACCATCCATCTATCTGTGGTTCTCTACCCTGGCTGCCCATTGTAATCATGTGCAGAGCTCTTACAAACATACCAATGCTCAGGCCCTGTCTCTAGAGATTCTGATTTAATCACTGTGCTCCAAGGGTTCAGGCATCAGTAGTTGTAAAAAGTTCAGAGGATTCTAGTGAACACCAAGGGCGGAGAACCCCTGTTGTGCTGAGGCTTCAGCAAGCACTAGAATTCCCAGGAAGGAGGGGAGTCGGCTCTGCTCCGGCTTCTGGCGGCAGCTTGTAATCCCAACACCTGGTCACCGACGATGAAGTTTGGAGGAAATGAAAAGTCAGCTTCTGATCTGGAAGAAGATTGGAGTCTCAGTTTCTGACATGGCAGTTGGGACTAAGTTGCTCATAATTTTACTGCTTCTAAGACATTTTGTAAATCAGAAATAAACTGAGTAATAAAACTCTAGTGAGAAGCAAATGTCTGTGCTTATAAAATGTGGAGACAGAGTTCTATTTTCCCAGGATTCATCCATTGATATCTCATCATACACTTTAAGTGGTTACTGTATATCTTGTGCATATATGAAATATAAGTGTTGTTCTTAACATTTAAGTTTTTTTGGGAAAATACACATTTTAAGTAGAGGTGGGCATATTTTTTTAAAGATTTTATTTATTTGGGAGAGAGAATGAGTGAGAGAGAGAGCACACAGTGGGGATGGGTCAGAGGTAGAGGGAGAAGCAGGCTCCACACTGAGCAGACAGCTTCCAGGACCCTGAGAAAATGACCTGAACCAAAGACAGATGCTTAACTGACTGAGCCACCCAGTTGCCCCAAGGTGGTTTCCAAATGGTTCAGGAGAATTATCTTAAGTTATAGAGTAAATTTCTAGTAGTATTTCTAGACATAAAGAAATAGTACTTCTAAAAATCTGCATTTCTCCCTTGTAATAAATATTGTGAAAGTTTAAGTGTAAGACTGTAATTTATTATTGAAGACATTTACATTATCTGCCACCTAATGTTTTATTTTACTTTATTTTTTTTAATTTTTTTTAATTTTACTTAGTTAACATACAGTGCAATATTGGTTTCTGGAGTAGAATTCAGTGATTCTTTGTTACCTAATGTTTTAAATGAAGAGCAGTGAGTTGTAATTTTTGATTTACATTTTCTTTTTACCAATAGTTTTATGAAATCCAAACATCCTTGGTTCTACTCTGCCCATCCAGTGTGTTTGAAAAGCGCCTTGTCACCTATTTGCTTTTTCCAAGTACAACCCAGGCCACTTCTTTGTTTCAGGTCTTTAAAAAGTCATCCTTGCAATATCAGATATTTTGCAATTTAGTAAATGGAATAGTTTGCATTCTCTTCTGGATACCAAACATGACAGAACCAGAGTTGAACCTCATTAAAATATTCTTCATCCCCTTTTGAGTATTTTTTCTTGCTAAAAGTCCAACACAAGTTATGATTCTAGAAAACTAATTGCAAATTAATAAGGAAAAAGATTGTTCTTATATCTCTCTTAAAAGGGTAGCATGTGTCTGTTTGTCTTAGAATTCCATGCACTAATTAAATCCATTAATGGCTGTCATCAAGAATTGAAATTTTTTGATTTTTGTGTTGCTTGCTTTTCAGAGTGAACATTCTCAGGGTGACATCAGTGATCAAGACATCAGACTTTTAGTAAAAGATAATTCCTATCAATGCAAGTAGAAACATAATTAAGAATATGTAAATGGATCTTCACTGTCATAAAAAATAAACATATTTGTAGGAATCTAGTCCTGTGAAAAACAAAAATCCCAAGGGCAGGGGCTTTCTCACCATCTGGGGGATGAGCACTTTTTCCTTGTGGTTACATCAGATTACCAAGTGCTGGTAGAAAAGTAGCATGAAAAGCTAGTGATGACCATTTGAGGATGATGTTACTACTGTGGCACAGACAACAGCCCTCTTAGTGCACTGCCAAGTTCATTACTGGGTGGACTCACCTCCTCTTCACCCAAGTTAGGCTTGTGTCTTTACTTCTCCAGGTTTTCTTTCAGTCTCCTTATTTGTGCTCTTCTGTTTCTTGAGTTTATTTGAGATTCTTGCAGGCTTTTACTGGGAAGATGATTTATACCCTTAAAAAGTATTTCCAGAACACTTCAAGTTGTTTAGAGGAAATATCTAAAAACGCACACATTTACTCTTTTTCTTGTTTACACCTATTAACACTTATCTTTCTTGGTGAATATTAAAATTAAAGAATTTTAGCCCTAGGCAGGACCTTGGTGATACATTTAATGAAAGGGTAGCATAACTGGGCAAAGTGCAGAGGAAAAACATGGTAGATTTCCTCGTGAATCATATTTGAGTTGTAAAGCATCAATTCTGCACATTCTCTGCAAAGAGAATAACATAGGAATGATGATGCTTACCTTGCAGGGAATTGGGAGGATTGGAAATAACCCAAAAACATGTATAAAAACCTACAGTAGAAACAAATGACAGCCATTGTTGTCTCTCCTGCAAACTGTCCACCTCTCCTCCCCTAACCCCAGGTTACTTGTGCAGAATGACCTTCACTCCAGTGTCCTTGATGTGGTCAGTCCATATTCCTTCCTAAAGTCTCCTTCTGGGTTCTAGCTCTTCTTGGAACCTTATAGTCTCTGGATCAGAAAACTGCCCTGTCATCATTAGTTGCTCAAGGCATTAGATTTTAATTAGGACAAAAGCCTTGGCAAAAGCCTATAGAGATTGGGCCCAGGTTGCCAGTGTGCCTTCATCAGCAGCACCAAAATTACCTGCAAGGGAAAATTTGAAAAACAAAAACGCAGCCTCCAGTAAATATAACTGAACATGCCTTAGTCTGTTCCTTTGTTAGAATAGGGCATGTATCATCATCACCATCGTCATCATCGTTGCCATTGTCGTGGCACTGCCTGAGCAGAGTCTTGAAGATGAATTCTGGTTTGCCAGATAGAGCAAGGGGTATGTTAGGAGGGTGTTACAGATAGGGAACAACAGTTGCAAAGGGCTAGAGACTTAGCATTCTAAGGGAGTGCCTCTTTTAGGTGATGGAATTACTCGGGAGCCCTTGGTTTTTGGATTACTTGGGAGATTTCCCTACCATGTGTGCTTTTTCTGACTTTGGTGGTATTTGGCTCACAGGTAACCATCTGGTCTGATAATAAAATGCTTTACATTTTAATTACATGTTTAGACAGTATTCCAAATATTACTGACAAATAGGAAAATGGAGTCATTTACAGTTTTGCTGTGAATCAACATGGTGGATCATTCCTTTGAGTTCAGGATGCTTCCTTTTGGATGGATCTTTTTGGGTTCGTGAAGCAGAATGGTCATTTAGAAGAATATGTGAGGAGCAGGAGAAAAGGTATGAACAAACTGGAGCTGGGGATATATCTGACATGCCAAGGAGATGGTGAGGAGATAAATATAGCCCCAGAGGGAGAGCCATGTTGGTGAGTAGAAAATGAGGCTGGTGAGATTGTGTGTGTTAATATGAGGACAGAGATAGAGTGCAGACCTCAGGGAAGATATGCTGAATTTTGACTCTGACACTTACTGGCAGTGTAATTATAAATTAATCACCTAACCTTTCTGAGGTTTAGTTTCCTCAGGTATAAAATGGAGATAATTTTCCTCAACAGCTCTTCAGTTTAGAGTTGGGATTTAATAACAAAATAGATGTAGTGTTTGACACTTAATATATTCTAAATTCATCTTCCCTTTGGTTTAGGCTTTGGAGGACCTAGAATATGAATTCAATGAGAAACTCAATCATTACAAATATTTAAGATATTTGTACTTTAAGATATGCACTATACCAGACCTTTAAGGGTGGTGGCTATCCAGTGATTAAAGGGGTACCCCTGTGCTTAGCTGGGCTTTGGGAGGCACCATATATGACTGATAAGTCACTCAGCTCTGCCTGTGATTCACAATAGCCCCACATTCTCTACATTTTCACACATGAAAGTATTGCTCACCCACAATCAGAGTGCTTTAGTTTCTTTCCAGAAGTGTTGATAGGGTTACACACATCTGTCCCCGGTCTCTCACAACTCTAGCCCCTGTAAGGCCAACAGCACATATTTTTTAGGTGACTAGCTATGATTGAAGTGATGATCCATGGCCATGAAGTCCAGAGAAAGAAGACATAGAAGAAAGACTCATAAATAAAGTCATGGCCCTACTGTAGAACAAACATTTCAATTTAATAAAGTACATATTTTTAAAGGCCTGATTAAAGGCTAAAATCTTTAGGAAAAGATGCCAGTTATCAATCCAAGCCAATGCTTTTACACTGACATAGACCACAGGGTGGTTGGCTATAACAATCTTCAAAAGGATAATTGAATCATAACCTGAAACAATTGGATTTTTAGTAAGTAATGGCATTAAATGAAATTCTAGGAATATGGAGTTTAAGATGAGCATAAGGTAGCAAAGCAGGATTTCATATTCCATGTGTATGGAATGTTCTAAAATCTAGTTTAATTTTTAGGTCCATAGAAAATTTGTTGTTTTTGTTTTGTTTTGTTTTTTTCAGAAAACTGATTTTAAATGTGGCATGTACAGTCTTTTCCTTCTTAAGCTTAATTTTCTTTTAAGGTTTAATATAGTTCAAGAAGTCTTCACAGTGGGGCAGCTGTCTTTTGCCCTCTTAGAAAGAACCAGCACGGGGGCGCCTGGGTGGCTCAGTCGTTAAGCGTCTGCCTTCTGCTCAGGTCATGATCCCGGGGTCCTGGGATCGAGCCCCGTGTCGGGCTCCCTGCTCCGCGGGAAGCCTGCTTCCCCCTCTCCCACTCCCCCTGCTTGTGTTCCCTCTCTCGCTGTGTCTCTCTCTGTCAAATAAATAAATAAAATCTTAAAAAAAGAAAAAAAAAAGAAAGAACCAGCACAGCCTTCCTTCAGACCCCTTCAGCCCCATAAGGCAAATGAACTTACCCAGTGTCACAGGGTACAATTTAGTGTTCAAGGAATATCAATCCTCAAGTAAATTGATGCCACAGATTCTTTAAATTGAAGTTCCAGGTGGTGGCTTTAGACGAGGATTAACTCAAGATCTCTCTAATCAGGAGTCTACATTTTTAAAATACTTGTCCTCTTCCAGAGTTCCCTATTTCAGTGAAAGTCGCCTCTGCCTATCCAGGAGCACAGACTAGAAAACTGGGTTTTTGCTTTTGTTTTTGTTTTTGTTTTTTCTTGGTTCCTCCATTTCCTTAGGCCCTCAAGTCCTCAAGCAAGTTTTTTCTGTTCTGCCTCTCAGATACATCTCAAATCTTTTCCTTCTCGATCAAACTGATGCCTCTCTGCCTGGACAGTCTTGGTGGCTTCTGATGAGTCTCTGTGCATCCACTCCGGCCCCTCCTGTCTGTTCACTATGCAAGAGCAGTCCGGTCAAAAGACAAGTCTTAAAAGTAAAGCCATACAACGTGTTGAAATTTAAAACATGCACAGACACATAGGTCTTGTCCTGTTGCTTCTTTATAGCCCTTTGGAGGCTTCCCATTGATCTCAGTAAAATAACCCAAATCTTTATTCTTCTTTCATTTAACAGATACAGATGGACCTTTCTGCTAAAAAGCCTTTTTCATCCCATTGTGTCCTGGAGATGCAGAGACAAATCAGTCTTGTCTCCGACCCTCAAGGAGCCCCATAGTCTAGCAAAACAGTGCTTGATCAAAGTTTACTTGTTTATTCATAAATACTCACTGATATCCTATAATTTACCAGCATAGTTGCAGAATGAATTTAGGTGTCCATTGACTTTGTTATGCTTTTTAGTGAAATGGGCGGCTTGAACACACATGGCCTATACTGCTCTAAGGATAATTTTGATCCAGTCAGTCTAAATCCAGAGCACATAGTTCTTTCTTAATCGTTATGCTATGTGAGTCATCTTTCTACAGTAATACTGCATAGCAGGCAACCAGAAAACCCGAAGGAGTTCAGCACTCAGTGTTTATTTGCTTACACACTGGAGTGGTCGGCTAAGCAGCTCTGTTCATCTTGCTTGCTCGCACGTCGGGGTTGGCTGGCTGTAGGTTGACCAACGCTGGCCTTGGCTGGGGTGACCAGGGAGACTTTGCTGTGCTATCTGTGTCTTATTTTTCAGTACAGTAGCCGGGATATGTTCTCATAGTGTTGACTAAGGCTCAAGAGAGAGCAGGTCAGTTCAGTCTCACCAGTGCTTTCTAAACTCTGCTTGCTGACGTTACAAGCTGAATAAAGTGAATTACAGAGCTAACTCCAGAGTCAGAACAGGTACTGCAAAGTTACGTGGCCAGGAGTGGATTCAAGGAGAATTAGGGCCATAATTGTAATCCATCACAATGCCATGATTTCTCTTAATATACTTTGTGTGCATTGATCATAAGACTTACCAAATTAAGTGGAAATACATAATGTGTTAAGGGTTTACCCCTTCTTCAATGCCCGACTTGGAAAACCTACTATGGACAGAGACCCTGTCTTCAGCACAATGCTTGGCATAAAATAGATGCCCAACAGATGTTAAACTAGCAGAATTATTAGCAGGCTGGTGACCTTGGGCTGTTGACTTGAGATAATTAAATGTACTCAGCCTCAGCGTAATCATTTATAAATAGGAAATAATAATAATACCAACTGCAACCACTTTTCTGAGGATTAAATAGGGGGAAAAATGTAAAAGCACATACTGTTTTCTCAAAAAAGACAGTTGCTTCTTCCCTTCCCCTCACCTTCCTTCCTCACTGGGAAAATAGTAAATGGTTTAATCTTGGCCTACTTTAGGCAAGAATTTGTAGGATAGAGAACCACCTATTGAAAATACCTTCCATATCTTCCAACTAAAACGTATTTTTGTATAATACCCATTCTCTAAACAATTTAGGTCCCCTTGAAGGCTTACGCCCGTTAAGCATTTGCAGTTTGTCTTAAATTCTTATAACGAAGGGGTAGGTGTCTTCTTTTTCATTTCCATAGAAGACATATGCAAAGAGGAAAGGAGAGTTTAGAATAGGTGGAGGAGTGTGATTTGGGGCAGTGGGACTCTTTGAGGGAGATCAAATCTGGCAGGCAGCACAGCGCATGGGGTGCCGGGGGTGCATTGGACAGACAGATGGGAGGATGAGGCTTCCCAGCAGGAATGACAGGGCCACTGCGGAGGGCAAGGAACAAAAACCTAACCCTTTTTGCCAGTTCCTCTGTACTTTAATGGGGCTTAGAGGTTGTTTTTGATGCCTGATCTAAATATTCAGTTGTTCTTTATTAATATTCCTAAGTTAAAATATATATAATTTTAGTTTGTATTTCGTTGTATATATTTTTATTTAATTTTTTATATTTAATTTTTATATATAGTTATATAGTTAATTATATTGCTATGTAAATTAATATATTATCAATTATGTACGAATAAATATGTATTAAATTATATCTATAACTTTATTCTTTCTTGTAACCCCCAGATTTAGGGCAAACACACATCTGGCTTCTATCAGTTAAGGAGTAGCTTTAAGCACATCCTGTCAAATTGTCTCTTCCCAAAAGCAATACCAACACATTCAGTGGATGTTATTTTTTTCCCCACAGTTATGTTCTTGATTGGACCACAAATTTTTCCATAATACTGTACTTGAAAAATAGGACATTCTAGCTCTTTATACATAATCAGCCCCCTACCTCCAGCCTTTTTTGAGAACATTTTTTTTATTTTTTTTAAGATTTTATTTATTTATTTGAGAGAGAGAATGAGATAGAGAGAGAGAGAGAGCACGAGAGGGAAGAGGGTCAGGGGAGAAGCAGACTCCCCGCTGAGCAGGGAGCCCAATGCGGGACTCGATCTCGGGACTCCAGGATCATGACCTGAGCCAAAGGCAGTTGCTTAACCAACTGAGCCACCCAGGTGCCCAAGAAGATTTTTTTTTTTAATGAGGCATTATGTAAATTGTATTCCAGCTCTGGAAAACCATTGAGTATTAGTTAAACCATTTTTTAAGTTGCTGTGATTGAGTTGTTCTCATTCTTTATATCTGTGTACTAATTGGGGCTGATAAAGCTAACTACCTCCTGTCCCCCACATGTCTGGGACATGCTGAATTTTCTGCCAGGGTGGTTTTAAATCAGCTATTCACAAATTGAAATCAGATTATTCATTTATAATTAATTTAAAGTTAGTTAAAATTCTTTGAAGAATTCTAGACTTGAACTTTATTTTGTTAATTACACTCTTAAAGGTTTAAGATGTTTTAACAGTTTTTTTTAAAACTTTTAGGAAAAAAAATTATAAATAGTCCCTGTAATCTCCAGGACATTTTACTGAGTGTTTTTCAAAGTTGAACCTTAACTGCCAAAAGCTATAATTAGGTACCCATAATATTTTTCCAGTTGTAACATGATTCATGGATAGATTGTATTTTTGCAAGAAATTTGTCTGAGGCATATGTGGTGAGGAGGTGCATTTTATCAGTGACCTGATAGAAACTATGATTCACTGGATACATCAGAGAAATTAATGGAAAGAACCCAAGTTTCAACAGCATCTTTCATAGGGGGAAGATACGGTCTTCTAGATTTTTAAATTATACATTGAGAAATTACCTGGTAACTTACAAAGTAAGTTTCTTTTTTAAATTTGCAAGTAAATAGGAAGAGGAATGTAGTACATCCTATCTTTTATCCGTTAAGTGATCCCCATATGAAATAGCCTATATAACTTCTCAGAAATCTTTTGGATCTGCTGGATCTGGCTGGTAAATCAGATAATCGCTAGCATTCAGTTTTCTTTTGTATATGCAAAGTGAACCTGAAAAAGTCACAAGAAAGTATTGTTTTCAAATATGTAGTGTATACCTTCTAAGATGATGCAACCTACATCTGCCTCTCAATTATGAACATTAGGAATATAAAAAAATGAAGTTTTGGGAGAAACTTTGATTCAATTAAATCTTGATTTCGAACCTGTATTTTGTAATCTATTTGTATTTGCCTTTAATTTTGATCCAATGTTCTGCTCTTGATGAACCAAAAGTTCCTAAATACCTTTACAATAATAGATCATGTTAATTTGTATAAGAGCTGTATTCTGGGAAGTCAACTAGTACCTCTTCCACCAGTTACCTTGCCCCAGCACAAGTTTTTACAGGGTCTTGTACGATAGAATCCTCATAACCTCCTGTCCTCCCACAAGAAATATACACCATATATAGCACGTGTGTAAGAGAATGACTGTGTGTGTATATACACATATATATGGTTCCAGACTTAGGAAACATTGAAACTTTTGCTTCTGGTAAATGCAATTGATAATTAGCCCTGTTGAAGTGAGTGTGCTTCTTCTTATATGTACCTTGATAGGCTATGTAACTAAATGTTTTATCCTTATAGGTATATCTTAGGTGCATTTCTGTTTGTAAATAACATTTATTAGTATTTTTATCAGAAACATAAAAAGAGGAAAACAAAAATAATTTATAATGTCATCCAATTATTTTTAAAATAATAAACCACTATTTAAAATAATAAATCACTCATGTATCCTTCAAGAAAAATTTGTATGTATCAGCCAGGATATGTGTGTGTATATACATACTTTCATACTTAACAGTTGACCCTTAAACAGTGTGGGGTCTGGAGGTGCTGACCCCCTATGCAGTCAACAATGCACGTATAACTTTTGACTCCCCCAAAACTTAACTACTGATGACCTACTGTTGACTGGATGTATTACCAATAACATAAACAATCAAGACATATTTTATATGTGTAGGGGTGCCTGGCTGGGGCAGTGGGTAGAGCATGCGACTCTTGATCTCGGGGTTGTGAGTATGAGCCCCACATTGAGTGTAGAGATTACTTAAAAATAAAATCTTTTTAGAAAAGACCCATTTTGTATATGTATTATATATTCTATTATAATAAAATATGCTAGGGGCACCTTGGGTGGCTCAGTTGGTTAAGCGTCAGCCTTCAGGTCAGGTTGTGATCCCAGGGTCCTGAGATTGAGTCCCACATCAGGCTCTCTGCTCAGTGGAGAGCCTGCTTCTCCCTCTCCCTCTGCCTGTCACTCCCCCTGCTTGTGCTCTGTCAAATAAATAAATACATTCTTTTAAAAAATTTATTAATTAATTAAAATATGCTAGCCAAGAGGAAATGTTTTTAAGAGTATCATAAGGCATGAACTTTGACCTTAGCAACATAATTATGGATCTGTCTCTTCAGATAAAGGAAAGAAAAGCAAAAATAAACTATTGGGACTACACCAAAATAAAAAGCTTTTGCACAGCAAAGGAAACGATCAACAAAACAGAAGGCAACTTAAGAGAATGGGAGAAGATATTTTCAAATGATATATCCAATATGGAGTTAATATCCAAAATATATGAAGAACTTATACAACTCAACACCAAAAAAATACAAAGCAGTCAAAAAAATCTGATTAAAAAATGGGCAGAGGACTTGAATAGACGTTTTTTTCAAAGAAGACATACGGATAGCCAATAGACACATGAAAAGATGCTAAACATCACTAATCATCAGAGAAATGCAAATCAGAACTGCAATGGGATATCACCTCATACCAGCCAGATGGGCTAGAATCAAAAAAAAAAAAAAAATGAATGAATGACTTGGTGAGGATGTGGGCAAAAGGAAACCTTAGTGCACTGTTGGTAGGAATGTAAATTAGTGCAGCTACTGTGGAAAACAATATGGAGGTTCCTCAAAAAAGTAAACATAGAAATACCATATGATTCAGTAATTCCACTACTGTGTATTTACCCAAAGAAAACAAAAACACGAATTCAAAAAGATATATGCACCCCTATGTTTATTGCAGCATTATTTACAATAACCAAGATATGGAAGCAACTCAAGTGTTGCTCCAGAGATGAACAAATAAAAAAGGATGTGGTCTATATGCATGATGGAATATTACTCAACCATAAAAAAGAATGAGGTCTTGCTATTTGTGACAACACAGATGGACCTAGAGGGTATTATGCCAAATGAAATAAATCAGAGAAAGACAAATACCATATGATTTCACTTATATGTGAAATCTAAAAAATGAATGAACAAACAAAACAAAAAAAATTCAATACAGAGGACAAACTTGTGGTTGACAAAGGTGATATGTAGGTAGATAGGCAGGTAGATGGATAGATAGATAGATAGATAGATAGATAAAAGGGATTAAGAGGTACAAACTTCCAGTTATAAAATACATAAGGCATGGAGATGAAAAGTACAGCAAAGGGAATATAGTCAGTAATACAGTAATAATGTCGTATACTGACCAATCGTGACTACACTCATCGTGGTGGGCATTGAGTAACATAGGGCATCGTTGAATCAATATATTGTACCCCTGAAACTAACACTAATGTACTTCCGTTTAAAATTTGTTTAAAAGAGTGTCATAAGGAAGAGAAACCACATTGACAGTATGAGTGGACCTGCGCATTCAAACCCATGTTGTTCATGAGTCAGCTGTACACAGAAGTGGTCTTACACAGCATCATTATGCTGATGCCTTAAGCTTTGGTAAGGATGATAAAATACTCTATTGTGAGATTATATCATAATTTATAGTCATAATTTAGCCAATAGTAATCATATTGATGGACACTCGGGTTGTTTCCAGTTCTTTGTCTATTTAAAAACAGTGTCACAGCAAACATCCTTGGACATAAACCTAGTGGTGCTTTTGCAAATGTACTTGTGGAATAAGTTCCTCGCTGGGAATTGTTGGCTCAAAAGAGCACTATTCTTAAAGGCCCATAAAGCAGTGAACTGCACACTGCATGATGACAGTTTGTTATTCTTCAAGTACCTCGGAGTGGCAGAAATTGACCAATAGAGTTATAAGAGGAAAAAAGAAACTGTAATAAGTCGTCACTGGGATGTACACTGGGCTGTAAATACGGTGGTAATAGCCCGTGATTAACTTCCATCAGCTTTAGACTTTACTGACTTAAACTTTTTGTCAGAATTTTCCCCCTGTCGTTTGACAAAGCAGTCAGTACACATTCTCAGGCTTCATTTTAGATCAAAGGCCATGAAACAAAGAAGCCACAACCTTCCTGTGCTTAACTACTTCTTCCAAATCGACCACGCCAAGAAGACTTTTGTAATGCTCAGAAACAAACTTGCATTTTTAATTAATGAGTGTGTTTTCCCTCCCTCAGGTGGAAGGGAAGATTTTGGAAAAGTAAACCACCGAAGAGGCATGGTATTGCTCCTGTAACTTAGAGCTGGAGAGGAGGCAAGATGCTGGCATAGCTGTTGAACTGAGAACCTGCTATGCCAACATATTGCCATCTTTCTTGTCTGACAGCGGCCATGACCACTGCCTGCCACACCTCACGAGTTGCTACGGATGTGTGCCCTTCCTTGGATGTGGGTTTCCATGACCTGGCCCTGCTCACCTCTCTGACCTCTCTTCTGCCATGCTGCCTGTCTCTCCATTTTAGCCCCAACTGGCCTTTCTGGACATGCCTGCCTCTTTCTCATCATTTGGGTCTCGGTGAGGGCATCAGCTCCTGAGAGAAGCCTTCCTTGGCCATGCTGTCTAAAATAGCTATCACATACCCTGGTTGCCCTTCACCCCTGTACCCTGCCTTATTTTTCCAAAATATTGGTCACTCCCTGGAACATAGTCATTGATTTGTTTAAGTATCTTCATCTCTCACATTAGAGTGTAAGCCCCTTGAGGGTTAGGGACCTTGTTTGTTGTGTTCAGCCACTGAATCCCCAGAGCCTGACACACAGGAGGCCCTTGGTACATACTTTTGAAACTCCACCCTGACTTTTATGGTGCAAGAAAGATGTCAAATGATTATATTTTCCCCGTTACAAATGGCTTCGGTGAAACTCTGACTCACAAGTAACAATATAAAGAACTAAACAATTGTTGAGTTCTGGACCTGCAACTCTCACTCCTTAGAGTAGTCAGTATGATATCATTGGGTCCACAGATTATATCCGTATATCATAATGAGAAAAACGTGAGCTTCAAAATAAAGCCTCTGTGAGACTCTCACACTGGAGTTGCCTATCTGTGTGTTCTTGGACAAGTCATCTAACCTCTGAGCCATGGTATTCTCAATTGTAAAGTGAGGCTAATAATACTAATCCCAAAGGATTCTTGAGTCAAAGAGATAAGATGCTTTCGCCAAACAACTCTTACTTCATGTCTGAAAAGTTAGTGTCTGTAAAATTCCTGATACACATGTAGGAGTAGGCACCCAACAAATTTTAATTATTTTACTACCAAGAAAAAAAAGTTAATTTTTTAAAATTAGACACAGGTAATCTGACATGAAATGAGTGGAAGTGCTATTTCAGAACCATAGCACAGGTGGAATTCTGTGTTAAGACACAAGAGCTCTTGAGACACCAAGGAGTTAATTGTTCAAGTATCTCAAATTCTTCTCCTCTCCTGGTTAGTTCTCACTCCCCTACCTTCCTTTATTCCTGGAGTTACTGGTCTTTGGATCTCTTTTATTTTCTTTATTTCTTTTTTCTTCTCCCTCCCTTCCCCCCTTTGGATCTCTTTTAAAAGCAACTTTCATAGACTCAATTTATAGAGTAAGAATATTTAATAAATACTATTTGTTGTTAATGTTTTTAAGCATTGAAGCTTTAGTAAAATGTTTTGCTTTTAATAAACTAAATTCTATTTTAATTTTGATGCTTTTCCAAGAAATAAAATGACTATTAGTACTCTTGACTCTCATTATTTATTGCTACTCTGATGTCCAGAAAATGTGCTTTAAGCTTTTATATCATGCCTCCGAGAGTATATTAACATGAGCTATTAATTTAACAAAAACATATAGCACAAAGAATGGCAATTTTAGTCCACAGGTTTTGTATGCGTTCTCTTAATAGCTGAGGATGATTAGTTTAGAGACATCATTTAAAACTCAATACAATAATTAAGTACCTTAAGCAGTATCATGCTACTTTTCTAGTCTGAAATATCTAACAGATTTATGGTTTCTGTCTTGATGGTCTGTGTATTCATTACCTTGTTTTGTTCTTTTAATTCTTGAAGAAATCAATACACAGAACACCAGCCCTGGGGGCGGGGGGGGGGGGTCACTGCATAAGCTAATGTTGCCCATGAAGAACCCACACAATACCTATAGCTGAAAATTGACATCTGCATTGCCTTATTCATTCCCTGTCTTGCTGGTAAAAACATTGATGCACAATCAATAGACCAGGACATACTGCTTATTTTAAGAACTGTTGTTATTTAATACTTTTTTTTTTTTTTTTTTACCTAAAACATTATTCTAAAACTTGTTTCATGAGCTTGTTTGGGCCTCTTTCACCTTTTTCAGAGTTCCGTTTACCCTCATCTACATCAGTTGACAGAGCTATCCACTGCCCCTTGACCTCAATAAAAGGTGAGTTGGACCCAAGCATGGAAATGAACACGGAGCTCACTTGGATCAATCCTCCACATCTTAATGTTGTTTTACTGTAACTTGCTAAACACCTGAACCTTCTTTTTTGATTCCAAGTGGTCTTTGGGACGCTGGAGGAGCGGGGGCAACAGAGGGACGACTTAGGCAACTTTGGACATAGGAAGAGCAAAGTGGAAGACTAAGAAATTACTATTCTCCTGTATCCAATAATTTCCTTAAGTCTGTGGTTTTCAACCTTCAGCATTCATTATCAGTTACCTGGAGAGCTTGTTAAGAAATGCAGATCCCAAACCATCCCCCAGACATTTCTGATGTAATGGGTCTTGATTGAGACTCAGGTATCTTCACTAACAAGCCCCTTGATAGCTTGACAGTGTACTACATTTTGAGAACACTTGTCTTCAGTCTGAAATCAGAGGATAAGTTTTTAAAAATCTCATACAGTTCCCAGTATGGAACTTGGGCATGGTCTTGAAAGCAACCTGCTTTCCTGCTGCATCTGTGCTTATGGAAAACTGGAACAGGGTTTTGTGATTGTGTTTTCCTTATGCTCTGCGCTTCCTTATACACAAACAGCCCATATCACTGCACACAGGAGCACCAGGGGCTGTGGCTGGGCTTCGGCAGCCTTGTTTTTAATTCAATCATCTTTTCTCCACTGGTTCACATTACGATTTCCAAGACGTTTTATGTTCTTTTCTGATTGACTTGCTATCGACCCAAATCCTTTACCTCTAAATATATATTCTTCTTTAGAATTTATGTCACATTGTAAATGATATATGAGCTCCTCGAGGCTAGAGACTAGGTCTAATTATGCAGAAGGGGAATTTTCAACATTATTGGACTCCCTACAGTGACAAACCTTTCCATAAACGAAAGGATCACATCTTAATTGATCTCTTTCTTAAGTATAGATTTTTGTGGCTTTTTAAAAATTGGGACATCTTTTCCTTTGTGAGACAGTGTGTATAGTAGAAACAGCTTCAGAATGAAATGCAAAAAAATGTAGGCTCTAGTCCCAGACCTGTCATTTTCTAACTCTATACATGAATTTGGGCAGAGCATTTAATCTGTCATCTTATTTGGAAGTAAGTAATAGCAAGAGAGACTATATGATATATTACAAAGAAAAAAGGGAAAGCAAAATACAGCTGTGAAAACAGCATGTAGGCAAACTGGGAGGGAATATACAAGAAGAAAATAGTTGGAGATTTTTAGTAGTCATTACTTTTATTTTAGGATTTATTTATTTATTTATTTATTTTTTTTTTTTTTTATTTATTTGACAGAGACAGAGATAGCAAGAGCAGGAACACAAGCAGGGGGAGTGCGAGAGGGAGAAACAGGCGTCCTGCCGAGCAGGGAGCCCGATGCGGGACTCGAGCCCAGGACCCTGGGATCATGACCTGAGCTGAAGGCAGACGCTTAACGACTGAGCCACCCAGGTGCCCAGTAGTCATTACTTTTATTTTAAAATGTTTACAGTGTTTTACTGCTTTGTGTTGTTATCTAATTTAAATATAAGTAAAAAATACCGAGTTTTGGTTAAAAGGCAGAACCTTGTTGTTATCCAGCCCAAACCATTTATTTGCTAACTAATCCCAGTCAAAGGAGAAGAAATGTGATATTTTAGTTTTATCTTGAGGAAAGGTCCAGCTTCTTTTATGCTGTTGAAAGCCTAGGAATAGCTTATTGGCTTTTAAATAATGATGATACTGATTCTGTGACTTAATACCTTTTTTCTATGTCATTGGCTTATTATGAGATTCAAATTATTTAAGGTATATGAAGTTGCTTTGAAAATGGTTGGCAGTAGAGATGCCTGAGTGGCTCAGTCAGTTAAGCATCTGCCTTCAACTCAGGTCATGATCCCAGGGTCCTGGGATCAAGTCCCATATCGTGCTCCTCGTTCAGTGGGGAACCTGCTTCTCCCTCTGTCTGCTGCTCTCCCGGCTTGTGCACTCTCTCTCTCTGACAAATAAATAAAATCTTAAAAAAAAAAAAAAGAAAATGGTTAGAAGTTACATGAATTCCTAAGATATTGTTATTACGTCCTTCCGACCCTCCCTCTTTCCCTTCACCCCTACAAACGTTTACTTTTGAAGTGATTGAAATTGAAGTAGTTTATTCTAAACTGGCTATAAAGTTTCAATTCATAAGGTTCCAATCATTTACCATTATACTTGTAGCAGCTAAACTGACAGGAGCTGTGGGCCCATCTTGTTTTAGTTCTGCTCATCTAGGAATGCAGAAGCAAAAAAGTGGGAGGCCTGGAGCCTCCACTACAGGGGATTTCCTACTCCATCTACACGTAGCTCAAAACCACATTCAAACCAAAGTACTACTTTTAGTTTCACTGAAACTAAGATGATGTTTTTATTCCCATATAAACATTTTATGTATTTATTTAATGTATGTTAGAAAAATATATGTTAGAGTCTACTTTTGAAAGTAAATGTATTTGCAGTGCCTGGGTGGCTCAGTCGGTTGAGCAGCTGACTCTTAATTTCAGCTCAGGTCATGATCTCAGGGTCATGAGATCAAGCCCTTCACTGGGCTCTGCCCTTAGCACAGAGTCTGCTTGAGATTTTCTGTCTTCCTCTCCTATGGCTCCTCCCCCCCCCAAAAATACTGAAATAGTAATTTAAAAAAAGAAAGTAGGGCGCCTGGGTGGCTCAGTCATTATGCGTCTGCCTTCAGCTCAGGTCATGATCCCAGGGTCCTGGAATGGAGCCCCGCATGGGACTCCCTGCTCAGCGGGAAGCCTGCTTCTCCCTCTCCCACTCCCCCTGTTTGTGTTCCCTCTCTTGCTGTGTCTCTCTCTGTCTCTGTCAAATAAATAAATAAAAATCTTTAAAAGAAAGAAAGAAAAGAAAGAAAAAGTCTTAATATTGTAAAAGTTAATTAATTTAAATAAAATGTTCACAAACTTGTAGTAAACAAAAACAAGAAAAATTATGAAATATAGCCACATAGCCAAACTTGGAAATAGGAATTTAGGTGAGCAAGATCCCGCTGTGGAGAAGCAGGGAGAGTTCTATGAAATGGGATAGATGTTTCCTAAAGTTGCTTCAATGTACAGTTCAAATTGAGAAGTTGATATATTATTCTTGGATGAAGAAAATTTTTGGTTTAAGTGAGAATAAATGGACTTCACCTGTGCATTACATATATGGTCATATATTTAACTGCTTTTGAGAGTTACTTATATTTCCCTGATGTAAAGATCTTGCATCTTCTGTCTTTGAAAACAAAGCCCAGTTGGTAAGTTAAGAAAGTCTATTCATAAATGATTAGCCAATCTGAGCAAGTATTTGAGGATAGGTGTGTGGCCTTTTGTGGAGATTAAAAGATCCTCAGTGCCAAACTGTGGCAGTTTCCGCAAGAAAAGCAGATACTCTTTCTTAAATAGTCTAGAGAACTTTCAAAGTCTCATATGAGAAAATAACAGTAGGAGATTTGGCTTACAGTGCCCACACAATGTCATGAGAAATGCAAATTAGAAAAATGTCAGCAAAAATAATTTGCTAAATTTGAATTCAAAATCTAGAAGTCCAAAAAGATTTGTACAAAGGAGAACCATTAAGCATGCATGAGGAAATGAAACCAGGATGGCCTTACAGGAAGGTGATGTAGTTACTGGAAAGCAGGCCACCCTCATAGTTTGCATACTTTGGAAATATGTTCTATCTAAATGCCTAACTTCCCAGAAAACAGTGGTTTGACTTGCTGATTCCAAAGTTAATTACCTGGTCATTGAGATAATTTATAGGAGAGCACTCATGGAATTTGTGAGACCCAAATTACCTGATCATGTTTCTTGATCTGCCTTTTCACTTGCAAACCTTTCCTGATTTCTAAAACTGTCTAAGGGACCCACATACTGGACTTTGAAGACTAGTCATAAAAAATTAGGTTGAGTCTTTTGCTGGATTGTGGCGGTGGGGCATGGGTGGAGGAGGAAGAGAGAAAGAGAAAGGAGATCATCTTGGGAAAATTAAGGTCTAGTATATTTTTTAAAAGATCTGTTTCTTTGAGAGAGAGAGGGAGAATGGCGGGGAGGGGCAGAGGGAGAGAGAGTCTCAAGCAGAGAGCCTGATGCAGGGTTCGATCTCACAACCAGGAGATCACAACCTGAGCTGAAATGAAGAGTTGGATGCTTAACCAGCTGTGCCACCTAGGCGCCCCAAGGTCTAACATCGAAAGAAAGATGAGCACTTGGCAATGAAGAAAAGGTAAAAACAAAGAAAGCAAATATAACTAATGGCAAGGCCACAGCCTGAAAAATAATTGAAACCCTACCTTGTAAAATTCAAACGATTATAGAGTCTTTCAATGAATACTTTTTCTAAATTTAATACATTCAAAATAATTGTATAGTGTTTATAATTATTTTGAATGATATGACTCTTGTTTGCATCATTATAGTATAAGAGGTCTATCAGTTTTTTGAGAATTATAGAAGTCCTTTACTCAACTTTCTATGTCATGGCTTAGTTTTTTGCACTTATTTATTCATCATTCAATATTTGTTAAGCATGTTCCGTGTTCCAGGAACATCATACCTTCCCATGGTTTGCTGTCTAAGAAAAGAGATAAGCTTTTCCAAGTTCGATTATGACAGGGAAGTACTTTTGTGTGTGTGGAAACATAACAAGGCAATCTGATTTAGACAGGAAACGATGAAGGAAAATCATTCCAAGGAAGAGGTGTTTTAAGTTAAGTTAGGTCCTCCTAAGAGTGTTTTGTCAGGGGGAGAATGTATGTCTTACTTCTTTGTATATCTTCATGATACCCAGGACAAAACCTTGCACGTACGTCTGATGAATATCTCTCATGATGATTATCAAGTGTTTGATGTACAAAGTACTTCAAAGGGATTGGCTTTTATTGACTTGAATTCTCTCTCTCTCTCTCTCTCTCTCTCTCTCTCTCTCATGCACGCGCGGGCGTATGAAATGCAGTCCATTTTGCTAAGTGAGCACTCCTTTCCCTGCTTAGGCTCTTCAAGAGTGCTTGATCACAGAAACTGCTGCTGCTGCAGTTAAGCTCTGTTGAGTTCAAGGATCAGAATCTTGCCCAAGTTACCTCTGAGAGAAGGGTCCAGTATAAAAATTCATGGCTGGAACTAGAAGGTGTCAAGAACCAAAGCAGCTCTAAGAAAATGCTGTTCTGCCACCTGGTACTCCCTATATAGCTATTGCTCATTGCTTCCCTACTTCACTCTGAGAGGTGACTCCATTTTCTTCTTCAGGTCACATTTGTATTTTTACTCATTTTCCTCTTTCTCGTGTCCTTGGCTTAGAAGGGGCTCTTACAAGTACCACCACCCACTTTTATGGACTCTGTCCCTGTCTCAGCTTTACCTCTCACTGTTAAATTCTCCTTGTATTCCAGTTCCAATTACCAACACTGAGAAGCTGATGGACCCAGCTCTTCTATGCCAGACCACATCATAGAGTTCTACCATAGGCAGTCCCTGGGTCATGTACCACCTCTGGTGCATTCACCTCTAGCCTGGTTACCTAGGTCATAGGTATTGTGGATGGGGTCCCTCTTTGTAAAGAGTGTGAGCAGTGTTTACCTAAGTTCACCAAATGCCATCACTGAGTATCCACATACACTTAGAAATTTAGAATTACTTTCGTACTCTCATATATCCTAATCAAACTTCCACAAACACTAAAATAATTTTATTAGTTAAAAAAACATAACCCCAGTTCTTGTTTTCCCCTTCTGCTTCTCCTCTTTTCCATGATGTGCTTTGTTCTTCAAACCATTCATTTATTGGACTTTCTCATACACACCTAAGATTTAAGTATGCTGATGATGTTCCAGAAAAGATTAAATCTTAGAGATTTTTTTAAGATTTTATTTATTTATTTGACAGAGAGAGAGCACAGGGAGGAGGGTCAGAGGGAGAGGGAAAAGCGGGCTCCCCCCCCCAAGCAAGGAGCCAGACTCAGGGCTCGATCCCAGGACCCTGGGATCACTACCTGAGCTGAAGGCAGACACTTAACTGACTGAGCCACCCAGGCACCCCTAAATCTTAGAGATTCTTTGTCTCTCCTCTTTTTTACCTTTTCATGATAGAGCTCACATAAATTCCCAGTTGTTGGTGTTTGCCTTCTCTTTTTCCATCCCTTATCGTATTGCTTCCAATAATTTTTTTAAAGATTTTGTTTTTATTTGAGAGAGAGAGCAAGCACAAGCAGGGGGAAGGGTTCGAGGGACAGGGAGAAGCAGACTGAGCAGGGAGCCTGATTCAGGACTCGAACCCAGGACCCTGACATTATGACCTGAGCCAAAGACAGATGCTTCACCAACTGAGCCACCCAGTGCCCTGCCTCCAAGAATTTTGGATAAACTGTTTGGAGAACACCTGAGACTCAATCTCTTCATTTCACATTCTACTTTAGGCCAGGTTCTTTTGACATTTACCCCACAAATGAATTCAATGTTCAGTGATTTGCTGAGTTAGAGAAGTCATGAGAAAAAAGAAGCACTTTCTAGATTAAAGGAATCAAGTCTGAGATCTTGTGAAATTTCCAAGATCTTTCAACTTTGATTTAAATCTGAAGTTATGTAATACACAGTATCTCAGTAAAAGACATTATGACCATGGCATAAATAGCCCACATTTTTAATTTAATCTTTAATTTAAGTTAATTTAATTTATCTTTTCTTCGTGTGCTCATCAAGACATCCTTTTATGGTTGTAGCAGAATCGGATTAAAGCATCTCTTTATTTTGGCCTTCTTTAATTTTTTAATTTAATTTTTTTAGAAAGGAGGGAGGAGCAGAGGGAGAGAGAGAGAGAGAGAGAATCTCAAGCAGGCTCCACCCCCAGCACAGAGCCCGATGCGGGGCTCAATCTCACAACCCTGGATCATGACCTGAGCTGAAATCAAGAGTCAGATGCTTAACCAACTGAGCCACCAAGGCACCTGGAATTCTTTAATTTTTTTAAATGTTAATGTACAAGTTTTTTAAAATAGAAATAAAGCAGTGTGCTGATATGCACTCTGCGGCTGATATGGCCTCTTGCCTTTAGTTAATATTTGTAATTCCTTGTTAATGTGTTTTGGTATGTAGGTTTATTCCCCAGCTCTTCTTACAAGAAACATTACAAGAGAATCTAAAAGCTAACAACATGTTCTTTCTCTTGGAAAGGCCAAGAGGAATAGTGATAATTTAGAAAAAGTTGTAATGTAACATTAAAAACCAATCTTTAGGAATCCCACAAGGAGTATCTAGATTTCACTGCTAGCTTTGATAGATACTCAGTAAATATTTGTAAAAATAACCAACAGTCTTCATTATTAAATCTAAAAAGTTTATGGTCATTTCAAACCCTCATAATCTAGTTTTTAAAGGATTAACAAGTACTTAAAAATCAAGTTTCCTTTTGGAGGAACATAAAGAGTAATTAATGACAGCACTGCCTTCCAGACAAGTCTCAAAATTAACTGTGTAGCACTTGCTGAAACTTCATCCTTTGGAAAGACTGACAAGAGGTATCCCCCTTGCCTTACATGCAGTGACCCCCTTTTCCACAGACCACATGTGGGGTCTCCAGTTTTCTTTGGGTTGATAAACATACCTGAACTCCTTTCTCTTTATTTATTCAAGCTTAAATTTGCTTATCTACCAGTAGATCAATGGTCTTAGTCTCCTGTTTTCTAATATCTTCAAGGGAAAAAAACATCTAGCAGTCATGGTGTTATTAAAAGAATACCATGAATTATTGCTATGACAACTTTAATTGTATGTTATGAGCAAATCAGATACCATCTTGAGTAGTTAAGGTAAATCATTGCCACATTAATGGTTTAAGACCAATTCATGAGGACAATGCTTGCAAGGTAGAAAGTTCCTCCATCATTTGTCTATGAATTGGGAAATGCTTGCTAGAATTTGATTTTAGCAATAGATCATCTAGCTTCAACTTGGAAAACCTTTGTTCCACTGAGTCTGAGAACCAGTGGTCTTAATTATTAATCTCTTAATAAATTGAAAAATAACATGTCAGTGTAATGTAAAGTCTGATGTAAAATTTTTAGAGTCAGAAAATTTAACAATGCTTTTCTTATTTTAAAAAAAGTGGTTGTGGGGTGCCTGGGTAATGCAGTTAGTTAAACCTTCGCCTCCTGGTTCCAGCTCAGGTCATGATCTCAGGGTTGTGAGATTGAGCATTGGGCTCAGCGCAGAGTCTGCTTGAGATGCTCTCTCTCATTCTCCCTCTGCCCCTTCCACTTGTGCATGCTCTCTCTTTCTCTCTAAAAATAAATATTTTTTTAAAAAGTGGTTTTGCCTGTACTTATATCTCAATAAATTACAAAAGGCTTTGTTTGCAATGTTCTACTGCCCATCTTTTAATGCTCTCAGCTTCCTACCTTCCTCCTTCCCTGCCATACATATATGCAGTTTTTCTTCTCACATTTGTGTGTGATCTTCTAATTATGGCTGAATAGTCATGAATTAGAGATGGAAAATTTCAATTTTGCTAAAATCTAAAATTAAGCACTATACTGTGCAGAATCATAGTTTTCTTTAAAAAGAAATCACTGTCCTTAAACTGGCTGGGATGTTAATGTGAAAGTACAAAGGATGTGGCCATGAGCTACTATTCAGAATTACGTGTATTTTTTTTAAATCCTTGTAATGAATATAAAATGATCTCCTCCTTGGTCTCTGAAATTCCAACAAATAACTTCAAAGTCTTGTAGTACTACAATACTTTGTATTCAGCGCTCAATTCCGAATAACAGCTGACCAGCAACATTTCATAGTGCCCATTTCCCCCTTTGATGATATAAGGTGTTTTCTTTAAAAACGTTCTTTTCTTCTTGGTACATAAAGATCATGCCTGCTGATGGTTCAAAAAGAAACACAATTCTGAGAGCTTCAGAAACTGATGTAACTAAACCATCTTGAAAGTGTCAGTACACCACCAGCCAGACAGTCCATTCATTTCAGGGTGATCTTAATCTTGTTCTGACCTTCAGGAAGGGTGAGATGAATAGGAAGAGGCTCCATTTATATTCCCAAGGTGAATGAATGGTTTCATTATATGACCTGACTGAATCTGCTGCCCAGTCATAGTGACAAAGAGGACATTTGTTTCTGTGCCTAAAGACTTCTTTTAAAAAAACCTGTATTAACCTGCCCCAAAAAGGAGAGCTGTCACCACACAGGATGCTTATCAGAGAGACTGTCATAGTTCCAGCTTACTCCACCCATGCCCCAGTTGCTACCTGTTGTTGGGTGTGTGTCACCATTTCCAAGCCATCTTCTCTTGAATTTCAAGAAGGGACACTCTGGGCAGCTGTCTCTCAGTTTTATATCCTTAGAATGACCTTCCTCATCTTGTGTTCACACATGACCCAAGGAACATAACACACAGATTGGGTTTCCTGGCTTCTAGGGTTAGCCAGAATAAAGTTTGACACTGATAGATGGGGTCAAACTAAGGCACCCTCAGGACGTTCATCATGAAGATACATTGACCCAATGAATGTTAATAAGTGTAATTATGCCCCCCAAAATTGAAATTTAATTTAAGTAAATCTGTTAAATACTCCTCCCTCTTTGAGCTCCAGGCAAAGGTGTTTGTTCTTTATAAAGAACTTTATAAAATCTGCTGCACCTTTAATAAGATTTTTTTTTTTAAGCGGGCGCCTGGGTGGCTCAGTTGGTTAAGCGACTGCCTTCGGCTCAGGTCATGATCCTGGAGTCCCGGGATCGAGTCCCACATCGGGCTCCGTGCTGAGCAGGGAGTCTGCTTCTCCCTCTGAACCTCTTCCCTCTCATGCTCTCTATCTCTTATTCTCTCTCTCTCAAATAAATAAAATCTTTAAAAAAAAGATTTTTTAAGCAGTGGTATCTTGTCTTAGTTTTTCATTTATTTATGTAGAAGAACATCTTGTTTATTGGAGACAGTAATTCTTATTCTAGGTCCAAGAGTATTTTATCTGGAATTGAGGTAAACTTGGATTCCTGGCATGGCAGTCTATAGAGCATTTGCTATTCTCCCATCTCACAGGTCTTTTGATAATAATCTGAGAATTTCCTGGAATCACTTTAGGCCATAGTCTTCCCACTAGTGATCCTTCCAGTCCTGGTTATTGACTGTGTCAAGAGAAGTGTGTGACCAGGTAGTCAGACTATGTTACTTAGCAAACTCATTAATCTCTAGACCAGCTCAGGCACCAGTCTTCGTATCTGCTTTCTGGTGGTTACACAAGGTACCAGTATTGATTTTAGACAACTCTGTCACTTGATAATTGCTCAGAGCCCTGAAAAATGTCTGCTAGATTAAGAAGGCAAAGGGCAAAGTTTACAGCTCTTTAATATTTTATAGTCTACTGATTTATTTTTCTCTTTGCTCTACCAAGGAGTGAAGCTTGTTGAGTTTGTCTCAAAACTCAGAGAATAATGAATCCCAAATGTGAAGAGCCCCAGGAGGTTACAGTGGTTTCTCTGGTGTTTTTCTTTTTGGGTACCTCAAATGTTTCTTCAGGAAAGGAAGCAGTGACAAATCTAAACTGAGAGAGTTGACATCAGGGACCAGTGGTATGGAATCTTAGTTCAGTTCCCATATCAGGAAGATTTCATAGTATCAAATAAAATAAATATGAATTGGAGGGGCAGGGGAAGGACTCCAGAAGGACAGGAAACAAATTTTACCAATACTAGAAAGTTTATATATGTTACTTTATTTAATCCTTATAACTGCTTTGCAAGGTTATTATTACACACCTATTTTATAAAAATGGTGGCTTACTGCTGTTAACTGGCTCTCCAAGAACTGGGCAGCTCGCGTGCTACTTCAGTGCCAGGACTATCTCAGTGCAAACACAGATTCTTTCAAATATATCATTTTGTCCCAAGGAAACAAGACAGCATTCATTACAACAATGTGAAGTCCACTGGCACATTTCCTAAAATATATATTTTGGCAGATCTTTTTCTATAATGATTTCCATCTAGAATCCTTGTTAACTTTTTTAGGTCAAAAGAGTAGTATCCATTAAGACATTGTATACTATTCTGGAAGAGATATGTTCACTCACATTATCCGGCCCATTAGATTTAAATGTGGCAAAAGTTTGGTGCAAAAGGACCCAGGACCCCTTGGCACCCAGGACCACCGCCTTAAATAATGCGCGCGTGCGCGCGCGCACACACACACACACACACACACACACACACACACACACCACAGCTTTTCCTGAGCCTGGTTCAGGCCTTCCAAACAGTCATATTTACTTTCTTGAGCATAAGTAAGAATTTTAGGATTCACCTACCAGCTATTGACAAAAGAGTTATGTGCCTATGTGCCAAGGATATGATAAATAACTTCTCACATGTTATCTCAATTATTGCTATGTATTGTTATATATCAAGCCTTCTCTCTATCTCAATTTTACAGATGGGGCAATGAGCTCAAAATTTTAGAGATGTGTGCAAGTTCACCTAGCTAAATTACAGAGCTAGAATTAGAGCCTGTGTCTATCTTGATTCTAAAATTGTTCTCTTCCCTGTGACATGTTTACATTTGCCCTTCTACTCAGAGTCCCTCTGCTTGGATGATATTTCTTCCTTAGTTGTTAGCTGTGGTTTTCTCAAGACACTGTAAAATGTAAAATGAGAAGCACTCAGGGAAATGAGAATACCTTAGAGTCACGTGGAGCTGGGTTTTAATTCTACTTATGACCTAACCATTTTTGTTGTGTCTTTGTTGTTTAGTTGTTAATCCTATCTAGTGACATTTTCAGATACTGTATTTTTCAAATCTTGAATGTCTCTTTGGTTCAGTTTTTTATTTTCCATTTCCCTTCTCATTGTATTTATGTTCGTTTTCCATGTGGATCTTATTTATAATAGCTGCTTTAGTATCTTTGTGTGCTATTTCCATCATCTCTCAGTCCATTTCTGTTAACCCATTTTTTCCTGAATATGGGTCACATTTTCCTATTCCTCATAGGTATAGTAGTTTTATATTGAATGCCAGACATTGTGATTTTATGTTTTAGTGTGCTGGATTTTGTTGTATTTCTTTAAAGAATTTTGGGTTCTGTACTGGCAGGCAGTCATTGGTTGTAGATTAGTTGGTTTTTTGTGTGGTTTTTTTTTTCCCAGTCTTGTTCTTAAGCTCTTTCTGGACAGGTCTAGATGAGTCTTAAGGATTAATTTAGCTTCCTATTTGAGAGTGGCTCTTTTGGGGTTCTTTATTGAATGCCGTATGTGTTCAAGAAGGTCTCCTCTAGGCGGCTGGTGGGAACTTGAATGATTTCTGACCCCGGTTGTGCTCTTTTGCTTCAAGCTCCATGATAATTATTTTCTTCCTCTGGACATTATACTTGTTGGGCCTTGTAGGGCTTCACCTGATGTGTGCACAGACTAGGATTCACCAAAGACTCAAGAGTACCCCTATGAAAATTTCTGGAACTTTTTCTCTGCATAGCTAGCTCCCTCATTTTGGGTACTCTACTCTGTACGTTCTGGCTGCTTTGGCCTCCCCAAACTCTGATCTCTGTTTCTTCAACTCAGAGAGATTGTCTAGGGAGGCTCCTCCTCCCTGCTGCCTAGTCTAGAAATTGCCTCCAATCAGAAAGCCTCATTTGCTTCTCATCTCCCAGGAATCACAATCTTAAACTACCTATCATTCAGTGACTACAAATAGTTGTTGCCTATATTTTGTCTAGTTTTCTAGTTATTTACTGTGGGAGGGTAATTCTTGATCCTATTACTCCCTCATGATCAGAAGTGTAAGTCCCTGTGGTTGGAAATGTTATTTAACTTTTTTAAATCACAGGTGTTTTTTTTTTTTCTTTTCATTTTTAAAGAGGAGATAAGACCTACCTCTCAAGCACATTTTAAGATTAGAATTAATATTACTGTATTCTCTTTGTACTGCACATTTGGATTTAATATGTCTGTGTCTTGATTTCCTTATTTGTGCAATGGGGATTGTGTGGATTAAATGAACTAGTATCTGTATTACATGGTTCTAAGTAACTTTGCCAAAAGTAATGCCTTGCACACAGTAAGAGTTATAGGTGTTAGCTAAATAAATAATTTTAGACAATTGTGGAGATGTTGTCTGCTGTCAGAAAGAAAATAATCCTACAATTAGCCAACAGCAAACACACGTGGAGTTTAGAGGACATACAAGAAATTTCTTAATTTTCCCCACTGAGATACTTTTCAGTTTATAGAGACCATTTTCATGGTTGTCCAAGGCTCCATCTCTCTTCTCCTGCCCTTCATTTTCCCTCAATCTTAACATCTTTTGCCTTCCCTGCCCAGTTACCTGGTTCACTACTGGCTGCATGATGAAATGTTTTCAAGATCATGATGACCATTCTTGCAAGCATCTTTGAAGAGCTTTGTTGTACCTTTTACTGTTGATCTTAGAAAAGATTAGGTTTTTTTAATTTTGTCAGAAGGGATCATATATAGCAGAAATCTTTCTCTTGTTATCAGGACCACTTCTTATAACTTTGATGTGTTTGATGTGCTAAGCAACAGATGTTGCCTTACAATATTTTATCAAAGAATCCTGCTGAGGGTTGGGGGTAAAGAAAAGAAGGAGGTGATAAATACCAAATCCACAAAGCTTTTTGAGAAAATATGTATGTAGCATATGTAATATATATTAAGTGGTGGCTATTATTTGGATATTGCCATGTGAGTGGATATGTAAGTAGCATTGTTATCTAACCAAGTATTAATATTAAGACTAGAGAAAATAGGAAGTCATTTGCGAAATGTGATCAGGGAAATTTAGGTGGACTATATTGCCCCTGAACCTGATCATTTAGGTATAATCCAGACTCACCTATTATCAATTCCAGGGTTTAATACTTCCAATACTCTCTTACTAATATCTTAGGGTCCCTTGTTTCATTATCATTCAGTTGAACACCCCCTGACAAAGTCCCAATCCTGGATGGACTGTGGACCTTCTCTGCTTCTATTTAAAGCAAGGTAAATTGATGTTATTATTAACTAGGGTCACTAAGCAACCTAACCAGGTATATTAGTTAACTAATACACACATATACATTAAATATGAAATATAATTATATATTATTTTGATGCCTACTTTTTTGCCCATTCTTCCTGCTAAAGACCAAGCCTGCCATGAGTTCCCTCTCTTTTTCCTCTCTCTACTGGCTTCTTCCGGTCAACAGGTTGCCTTTCTTACCTTAAAAACAAACCAAAATAAAAAAAAATAACAAAGCCTTCCAAGATTGAACATCCCATTCTTGTTTTCACTTTATTTTTCTCCTCCATGGAGTGATCAAATTTTTGAAGGCATCACTAATTGTTTTTTCCATTTCATCTTAAAAGCATTAAAATCTGTCTCCCACCCAGACTATTCTGATGAAAATTCTATTTACGAAAGTCACTAATGACTTCCATGTCATTAACTCCAATGTGTGCTTTCAAGTACTTCCTTTGCTTATCCACTCAGCAGCATTGGACACTGTTACACTGTCCTTTCTTGAAGACTGATTTCCCTTCTACTGATCTAGATACTCTATTTCCCTTTGTCGTATCCTCTTCTCATTCCTTAAATACTGGTGTTCCTCGGGGGTTGATCTTAGGCGACTTGCTTTTGTCACTCTGTATATGGAAGTTCTAAGCCAGGCGGTCTATAAATGGAAAGAAAAGATGCTCCCAACTGATCTTATTCTGATCCACTTTTTTTTTTTTTTACGATTTTATTTTTCAACAGAGAGAGACAGAGAGAGAGGAAACACAAGCAGGGGGAGTGGGAGAGAAGCAGGCTTGCCGCGGAGCAGGGAACCCGATGTGGGACTCGATCCCAAGACCCTGGGATTATGACCTGAGCCGAAGGCAGATGCTTAACGACTGAGCCACCCAGGCGCCTATTCTGATCCACTTTTATGTTATGTTATGTGTTATAAATTCTTTATACATTACTGTTTTTTCCTTCTCATCCTACCTAATCCAGTTAAGCTCTATTCCAGGGATCTTTATCACTGGCTCACAGAATAGGCCTAAATAGTGATAGGAAGATAATAAGCAATCAATAAAACTTTGTTGAATGAGTTAATGTCATGAGGTCCAGTACATGTTGCGTAAGTGCTTTTAGAGCATGCACCCACTTGATCCTTCTTTCTTTGGATTAATTGACATTTATTGAAAAAAAACATTGATGGAAGGTAGGCTTCATCTTATTTCCATCTGTGATTGATTAACAGGGGACTGTGCTTGGAGAGCTATGTTGAACGTACTTGTCCAGGGGTCAGTGGAAAGAGGTGTTGCAATCTATTAATACTGTGCCTCATACAACATAATAATATCATTTATAGAGCATGGACCATGTGCCAAACACTGATAAGCACATTATTTCAATTAGAGGTCACAACAGCTGCATGAGATACTGTTATTACCCTTGTCTTTGCATTGATATAACTGAGATACAGAGATGTTAATAACTTGCCCAAGACCACACAGCAAACAAATGGCAAAGTTGAGATTTAAATGTAGTCTGTCACACTTTGGAAGCCATGGACTTAAGCATCATGCTATACTCATAAGGTGGAGTGGTAGTCTTTTCTTTCCCTGTATTTTTGCCATTCCTGGCCTAAATTAAACTATGAAGATGGGACAGAAGAACAGTATAGGTCATGTTAGTATGGAGAAAGAAGATTACTCTGCCCAATGAGGCCTCAGTTATCACTCATCTCAAAAATGAATTATTTCATTAAAAAATACATGCACAAGCAAACACACACATACTTTTTTCCCCTTTTGAAATAGTCACAAAAATTGCAAATATAAGAGAATCTTGGTTTTGTAACTAGTTAAGAGTAAGCTGCCAGTCTGATGCCCCAATATTCTCACACACTCTAATGTGTATTTCCTATAAAGAGGAACATTTCTCCTGCATAACCACAATGTCATCATCAAAACTAAGAAATTAACATCCTGGGGTACCTGGGTGGCTCAGTCAGTTAAGCATCCGACTCTTATTAAGTATCCAACTCTTGATTTTGGCTCAGGTCATGATCCCAGTTGTGAGATTGAGCCCCAAGTCAGGCTCCATGCTGAGCATGGAGTTTGCCTAAGATTCTCTCTCTCCCTCTCTGTCTTCCCATCCCCCACACTCGCACACTCTCTCTCTAAGGAAAAAATTATAGAAAAGGGAAATTAACATCGTTACATTAGAACCATGTAATACTCAGCCTTCATGTTTAGATTTGTCCAGTTGTACCAATAATATCCTTAATAGCAAATGGACACTGTTAAAAATCACTGTGGGGGCGCCTGGGTGGTTCAGTTGTTAAGCGTCTGCCTTCGGCTCAGGTCATGATCCCAGGGTCCTGGGATCAAGCCCCGAATCGGGCTCCCTGCTCCGCGGGAGGCCTGCTTCTCCCTCTCCCACTCCCCCTGCTTGTGTTCCCTCTCTCGCTGTGTCTCTGTCAAATAACTAAATAAAAATCTTTTTAAAAAAATCACACTGTAGTGTTCAGTTGACATATTCTTCAGTTTCACAGAGTCTCCAGCAATCCACCAATGACAGTTCAGGTTTCCTACCCCAACACTGGTTCCCACAGGGGTTTCTACTTGTGACTCTCCTTTGGAAAGCTGTTAGTCCCTGGATTCTCCTGCCTCTCTCCCCAGTTTAGGGGGCATTGGTTTGCCCTGTGTCTTCCTCTATCTTATGGATCCAAAAAGAGTGATTGATTTTTCAGTCTGCTCAGCTTTTTACTTAATAGGATAGAGTAATGACTTCTAAGCTCCTTATATGCAGAATAGGAAACCAGAGTCCCTTTAGTCTCCTTTAATCTGGAACAGTTCCTGTCTTTCTTTCACAACCTTAAACTGTTACAGGGCAATTATTCTGTAGAATGTTCCTTAATTTTGGTTTAAGTGATGTTTCCTCATGATTAAATTCAAGTTATTTACATTGGTGGAAATAGCCCAGAAGGGATGTTGTGCTATTTTGAGTTACATCTTATAAGGTGGTGCATGATTTCAATTTGTCCCATTATTGATGAGGTTCACTTTGATCCTTCGAATAAAGATGGCATCTAGGCATTTTTTTTAAGATTTTATTTCTTTATTTTGATAGAGAGAGACAGCGAGAGAGGGAACACAAGCAGAGGGAGTGGGAGAGGGAGAAGCAGGCTTCCCGCTGAGCAGAGAGCCCTACGTGGGGCTCCATCCCAGGACCCTGGGATCATGACCTGAGCCAAAGGCAGATGCTGAACGACTGAGCCACCCAGGCGCCCCAACATCTAGGCATTTTGATGTGACTGCCAGGCTTTCCACTATTTAACTCATTAAAACTAGTAAGTATTTAGGTAGCTATGTGAGGTAGTGGATATATTAATTAGCTTGACTGTAGTAATCATTTCACAATGTACATGTATATCAAAACATCATGTTGTATACCTTAAATATATACAACTTAAATAAATAAACAATCAAGTAATTTCTAGGGCAGTATTTTGAAACTTTGTCCACAAGAACTTTGCCTTCCTCACCCCACTTTGGCTGTGACTCTTCACAGAAACTGTACCCCCACAGATACTCCACTCACTTTTCTCAGGCTCCAACACCACATGCCAGGTTAGCTCTCCATATGGACGCTTGCCTCATCCTTTTTGAACCCTGGCATCCCACTTTGGACTACCATGCATCCCTGCCCCTTCCAGCACAATGCTTATTTTTTTCTGCCCATCTATTGGCTTTAGGACTAAATTTTTCAGGAAGGGAACAGGAAGCAGATATTATAGGTCATTTAAGACCACTTCTAACTATAGCATTCTAGGACAGATAAATTTATATGGTTAAATATTTGCAAGTTTATGCTCAGAAAATGGGGGTAAATGTGTGTTGAAACCACTGGGACAAAGGACCATGCCTGAAGTAATCACCGAGCCTGGGGAAAGTGAGGCACTGAGTAGCCTGGACAGGGCTAGATGTGTCAGATGGGGACTCAGGCCAGAAGCACAAGATCCAAGAGGAGGCAGAGAAGTCAGGCCATCCGTAACAATAACCCTCAGAAAGGGAGAGGTGATGACAGTGAATAACCAGAAAGCAACAAATGTCCATTAAAGCATTCAAGGCAGGAAAAGGGAAATATTTAACAATACCTTAATATGAGTTAGAGTGATTAGTAATCTTATGCATTATGGGAACAATTCATTTTTTCAAAGTAATAATGTGTTGCTGACCACATGTTATTAAACCACTAGATGCCATGAACTTTTTGATTTCTCTTGCCAACAGTGCAAGTTGATAACCAGGCTCTAAGTAATTGATGTTATGCTGCCATCCTTTGGTCGACTTTAAAATGTCTTCCTTACTAATGAACTATTTGGTATGTTTTTAATATACAGAGGTAACCAGAATTTTAATTACAGCATTATATTTTTTAGATTGACAATGTTAAATATGTGAAAAAAGGTGAGTAGATAAAAATGTATACTTGTGCAATAAACTTAAAAGTCATTTACGAAGTCCATTCTAGTCAGATAGATTGCCACTCTTAGTTTATTCCATTTTCTTCAAAGACTTTGTCTTTTTTTTAGACAACTGACTGAGCCACCCAGGCGCCCCTAGCTATACCACTTTATTTTTATGGTAGTTTCTTTAGGGCTTAAAGTTTATATATCTTTATTTAGCATATTACAGTTTATTTTCAAATAATACTACATATAGCTTAAAGTTCAGTGCAGAGGATATTACAACAATATATTTCTTTCTCCTTCCTCTCATCCTTTTTGCTATTGTTGTCACACATTTTCATGTTTTAAACCCCACAAACATTGATACTATATGTATTTTAAATAGCCAATTACATTTTAAAGAGATTTTTAAAATGAGAAAATATTTCATCTGTATTGACTGATTATCAAGTATTTACCCACATAGTTACCCTTTCTGGTCTTGTTCATTCCTTTTGGTAAATCTAAATTTCTATTTGGTATCATTTTTCTTGAATAACTATTCTTCTTCTTGAATAACTTCCTTTAATAATTATCGTATCTTGGGTCTGCTGGCAATGAATTCTCTTGGCTTTCTGTTTGTCTGAATAAGTATTTTGTCTTCAGTTTGGAAATATATTGTTGCTGAGTACAGAATTCCAGGTGGAGATAGTTTTTCTTTCAGTACTGTAAAGATACTGTTCCACTGTCTTTTGGCTTGCATGACTTTTGAAGAGAAGACGGCTGTCATCTTAATTTTATTTCTCTGTGCACCATATGTCTTCTTTTTCCCTGACCGATTTTAAGGTATTCTTTCTACCATTATATTTCAGCAATTTGATGATAATGTGCCTTGGTGTGATTTTCTTCTTGTATCTTCTATTAGGATTTTCTTAAGCTTCTTGAATCTGTGGGTTTATCATTTTAATTAAATTTGGAAAAGTTTCAGACATTTTTTATTTCAACATTTTTTATCTCCTTCTGGGACTCTACAGAAATATCAGACCCATTCAGTATGATCATATAGGCGACTGATGTTCACTTAGTCTTTTTCTCTTTTGATAGTTTCTATGGTGATGTCTTCGAGCTCACTGATACTGTTTTCTGCAGTATCTTATCTGAATGTTAATCCATCTAGTGTATTTATTGCTTTAGGTAGCATGTTTGTCATCTCTAGAAATTCACTTTGCTCCTTTTTGATATCTTCCATTCTTTCTTCATCACATTCATCTTTTTTCCTATCTTGTTGAGCTTATGAGGTAAATTTATAAGAGGTGTTCCAGCCTCCTTGTCTGCTAATTCTGTCATTTGTGTCATTTCCAGGCATTGTTTCTTGATTATCTTTTCTACTGTTTTTAGGTCCTATTTTCCTGCTTCTTTGTATGTCTGATAGCTTTTGACTAGATTCAGAACATTGTAATTTTGACATTACTGGATTTGTGAAGTCCTTCATATATGGTTGGGCTTTGTTTTAGGACATAGTTGAGTTGCTATGAGGACACAGTTTAGTTACATAGTTGAGTTACTATGTTGATTCCTTTGGGGCTTGCTTTTAGTATGGATGGAGCAGACTTCAAAGTCTAGGGCAATGTCCTCTCACTACCAAGGGACTATCCTCATAAGGACTGTACTCACTGGTCCCTATTCTAGGAAATCTGCACTTTGCCTGGTGGAAATATGAAATATTCCCAGGCTTCTGTCCACTCTGGGGATAGTTGGCCCATTCCTTTCTGAGCATTCTTTCCCTGGTCTCCAGATCCTAAGTGACATGGGCTCTAGATATTCTTAAAAAATGTTGTGTGTATGCATGTGTGTGTGTGCATGGGCTTGAGTGTGTATCTGTACACATGGCTGTGCATGTGGAGGGTCATGAATGACATTCAGAGCCCATGAGACAGTAAAGCCTGGTGCGTGGGTCCCTTTTGTCTAAATCTAAGGACGGTATTAAGGGAATCCACTGCAAGCTTACACTACTTTAGAGAAAAACAATGGAAAACTATCAGGATAGTGAAAAAAAAGTGCTAAGTATTAAGCATCACTGATTAAGACAAAGTCTTTGGGGACACCTAGGTGGCTCAGTCAGTTAAGCATCTGCCTTTGGTTCAGGTCATGATCCCAGGGTCCTGGGTTCAAGTCCCATGTTGGGCTCCCGGCTCAGCAGGGAGCCTTCTTCTCCCTCTGCCTGCTGCTCCCCCTGCTTGTGCACTCTCTCTCTCTGACAAATAAAATAAATAAAATCTTTTTAAAAAGCGGTATAGCTGATAAACCAATAGTGGAGATAAAATGGAATTATTTTTTGTAATCAATCCCAGAAAAGGGGAAAAAATTAACAATTAAAAAATAAATAGCAATATGGTAGATGTAAATCCTGCTGTAGTACATTAATTATATTTACCTATGTGCATAACCACATTAAATGTAAATGTGACAAGTAAAAAAGTAGCCATATATGAGACAGAACAAGAAAGGCAATTTTTAAAAGATATACAGTGCTGTGAGGATCCAGAAGAGAGATTATAGCTTCTTTTTTTTTAAGATTTTATTTATTTATTTATTTGACAGAGAGAGGCAGCGAGAGAGGGAACACAAGCAGGGGGAGTGGGAGAGGGAGAAGTAGGCTCCCCGCTGACAGGGAGCCTGATGCAGGGCTCGATCCCAGGACCCTGGGACCATGACCCAAGCCCAAGGTCTGACTGAGCCACCCAGGTGCCCCGAGAGATTATAACTTCTTAAAAATAAAATCAAGGCTGTAAAGAAGAAGTAATCCTTAGTCCTTGCACAGACAGGTACTGGGGGTGAAGGAGGTGTGGGTGATGTTTCTGAGAGAGAAAGCATCCAATAAACAACACACACACCCTGTCTAGCTGCATTAAGGAAATAGTGAGTCATTAACCTTATCTGGAGTTCAGGTTCCCTCACACAACATTTGGAGCAAGAGTGGGAGATAAGATTGGAAAGGTAGGTTGGAGGCATATTCAAGAGGATTTAAAATATGGAACTGGGTATTTGCCATTCAAGAGGCATTATTTATTTAAAGATATTGATGTAAAATTTACCATAGTTATAGGTACCCTAGGGAATATACACTAGCCAACTGCCCCCGATCTGTTTACATATAACTTTATTATTTATAATGGTTACATAGCAGGGCACCTGGGTGATGCTGTTGGTTAAGTATTAGACTCTTGGTTTCAGCTCAGGTCTAATCTCAGGGTCGTGAGATCGAGCCCCAAGTAAGGCTCTGTGCTCAGTATGGAGTCTGCTTGGGCTTCTCTCTCCCTCTCCCTCTCCCCCACTGTGCACATGCTCTCTCTCTCTCCCTCTCTCTTTCTCTCAAATAAATTTTAAAAATCTTTTTTAAAAATGGTTACATAGCATTTTTTTAAAAATTTTATTTATTTGAGAGAGAGCGGGCACAAGCGGGGGGAGGCAGAGGGAGAAGCAGACTCCCCACTGAGCAGGGAGCCCAATATGGGACTCGATCCCAGGACCCTGGGATCATGACCTGACCTGAAGGCAGGTGCTTAACCGACTGGGCCACCCAAGCACCCCTACATAGCATTTAATTATATGGATTTACCAACATTTATCTAACCCTTCCCTTATTTTTGGACCTATAGGCCATTTCTAATATTCTGCAGTTACAATAATTTTATAACAACCTTCTTTTGCTAATTTTTTTCTCTTTCACATTACCTTTCATAGGCCAGAAACTTAGATATTCAACTGCTTGAGTAAGATATGAAACAATTTAAGATTGCTCATATGTATTTTAAGGTTAATTTGCTCAAACATTTGTGCAAATGTACAGTTCTACTTGAGGTTTTAAATTTAGTAGTCTGTATAGATTTTAATTTTTCCCCCCGAGTGCCCTATAGGTGCTGCTAAACCTCTGATAAGTATTACTCAGATATATATTTAATATAGATATTTAAAGAGTACTCCTTTAAAAAATACTCTCAATAAAAGAACTTTAATAAGCTTGACTAAATATTTAGAAAGCATATTGTGTTGAGTGAAACTTTGTATGTAATAGGGTAATAGAAAATCATACTGGATGACTAGTCTGTAATTATCTGAAGGAACACATACAATGAAACAAGTTCTTTTGGTTACTTCGTCAAACAGCCAACACAATGGGGAAAGTGGAGGAAATGTCCCATAAACGCTATAAAAAGGGAACCAGAAAACCTAACATGTAATCTTAGAGTAATGACAGCACTAGAAAACAAAACCTACAAAAGAGAACACCTTCCAGAACTATCTGAGATGCATGAAAAGCAAACATTCACTAAAGCTGGAGCTGTACTAAGTCTGTACAGAGATAAGTGGCATATTTGACCTTCACCATGATTAACAAGCATTTCTTTGAAATTGTGTTAGTGCTGTTGGCCTCTTCTACTCTCTTCTCCCTCGGATTGAAACTGGCTCTCATCCAACAAGGAGTAAACAGAGAGAGTTTAAAACTCTGGAATAAATTGCAAAAATCATCAATTCAGCAGTGTCTAGCACAGAGGACAAACTTCCTACTTCCCCAGCAGTCTATGCATCATCACTGGTACCAGAGAGGACAAGCACTGGCCATTCTTCATGAGATGCTTCTGCAGATCTTCATCCTCTTCAGGGCAGATATTTCTCTGGATGGTTGGGAGGAAAGCCACATGGAGAATTTCCTCACTGAACTTCATCAACAGCTGGAATACCTAGAAATGCTTAGAGGCCTGGAAGCAGAGCAGAAAAGTGGCATTCTCAGTGATGAGAACCCTAGGCTGCAGGTTAAAATGTACTTCTGGAGGATCCATGATTACCTGGAAAACCAGGAGTACAGCCGCTGCGCCTGGACCATTGTTCGAGTAGAAATCAACCGGTGTCTGTTCTTTGCCTTCCAACTGATAAGAAAGCTAAGAAAACAAGAAATGGATTCCTTGAAGAATGTAGAGCAAGAGCCAACTGCAGGCTTTAAAAGCATAGGGTAAGTGGAGGAGTGGGAGGACTTTTCCAGACACTATTATTCCTTTTTTCATAAGTTGGTAGTATTGTTTTGGTTTTGTGTGTGTGTGTGTGTGTGTATTTTAAACCTGTTCTTTAAGATTATGCATATTGACAATTGTCTGTATCTTGTAATGTCACTTTGTATTTTCTATTCATCTTAAGTTTTATGAGTTAAAGTGGATTCATTAACGTTTCATAATTGGTTCTTCAAATGGGTATATTTTCATCAAAGTTGACCAGGTAAATAAAATGAAATATGTCTCCACTGTAATAATACTTTTCTTAACATAGAACATCCATTCCAATGATTCCTTTGCCAGAAATTAGTAGACACAATGAAAAATACTAGGGATAATGTGCACTGCGAGATTTGAAAATATCAATACACACTGAATATTTGTTACAGGTGACACAATAGAAATAGGGCCAAGGGACGTAAGCAAGCAGATTGCAGAGGGAAAACAAATGCATGAGAAGAGATTCAACCTCACTTCAGATTACTGATCTCATGTTTTCCCACAATACCATCCTAGGTGGGAGATAGCTGATGAGGAGGGTTTTTTTCTTTTTCTTTTTACTGCCTTTTCACAGCAGCAGATTCAATGGTCTTTCTCCTTCTTAAAGAAGCTGAATATAGAGACTAGGATACCCCAGGTGCACCCCGTGACAGTAACCGTCTTCTCAGGAAAATGATCCAAACCAAGTTTTTGTCTGGAGGGGTTTCTGTTCCTCACGCCTGTGATTGTATGAAATCAGACCTACAACCGTAACCCAACTGGATGAGGAATACGATGTGAACACAAAGGAAATCAAACCTCTGAAAGATAGAAGATTCTAAGGTAAAAGATGGCAGACTGGTTCAGTAATCCAGAAGTATAGATGTTTGGTAAATACAGAGATTTGGGGGGCATTCTTGGAATTGCCTTTGGCTGAAATGAGTCATTTAGACCAAGTTTTCTCCCCTGTTATCCAATGACTGGATGTGGGAGGAAGAAGGCTCAGACACCTCACTCACCCTCTGAAGGGTCATT